>NC_083601.1:7813516-8438516 GCF_029168945.1 Cannabis sativa | reverse complement strand
TTTTACTTTTAGCGGTGGAAACTCTATCACTTGCTCCTCTAGCCGGGATTCTAATAAAAACACAAATTAACATTAAAAGAGTACAATAATGCATATACCAACAAACATTATTCCAAAAGAAATAGATCAAGGGTACCTTGTATTGGAAGGTAACCTTTTTCCCAAAGAAGTGGGAAAGCAGCAAAAACGACGAAAGAGGAGGCACCTCCAGTTCTTAAAACGACCGTGGGAAGATTAAGGCTACATGAAACAGCTTGAGTGAAATTCAATAGACCATCGTAGATCAAGCAAGTATAAGGTTTGACATCCAAAGCAGCTTGAGATAGTAGTGTAGCCAAACAGTCCTTAAAGGGTTGAACGCATTTGGTGTTGAGATGCAAAAGAAAAGAAAGGATGTCATTTTTTGATGTTGAGGCCTCTGTTGGTGATAGGCCATCGGGAAAAGAGTGGAATGTGAAGTGAGGGTAGTTTGAAGGGTTGAGAGAGTTAAAGGTCGTGTGGATGAAAGTGATGGAGAAGCCTCTTGAATGGAGTATGTTGGCTAGTTCTAACATTGGGTTCATATGACCTTGTAATGGTAATGGGAATAACACCAATCTTTGGCCTTTCTTTTGTTCCATTATCACACTGCTCTTCTCTTTCTCTCAATCACTCCTTAGAAATATATTGTTTATGCTCTTTGATTGATAAAGGGCTATATATAAGTCTCATAACTAACATTCATTTCTTTCAAAATTGCTTAGCACGTGTCAGAATTTATATCAATATATATAAATTTAAACTTTGGAGATCTAATATTTTGTATTAATAAGAGCATCTCCATGCTCTCTAAATATATTTTTTATTTAAAATAGGGAGTGGGTTTTAAAAAAATGAGCTTCAACTAACTAGAGTGGTTGAGATTAGACATGGGGACCAAACCCTTACGTTCTTTCTCTACTACAAAACAAGTCTCTTAAGAGGGGGTTTTTTTTTTTTTGAACAAATTAATAAAATTTTAATAAAAACACCTACAGAATCGAGTATTTTGTAATAACCGACTCCGTAGGTGATAATTTTTTTTTTTTAATTTTATTGAATAATTCTACGAGATTAATGGTTATTTTGTAATAACCGACTCCTATGTTATTTTATGATTTTAATAAAAAAACATATATGGCGTCAATTATTTTGTAATAACCGACACCATATGTTTTTATATAATCCCCTCTCGCTATCGTCAAACCCCAAAACAACCAGCAACCCTTCTTCCTCTCAAACCCACGAAACGGTCGCCCAACCACCCCTTTGTTCCCCCCATTTCTTCATTTTTCATCTATTTTTACCCATTTGTTTTAAAAATCTTGCATTTTTTATACCCAAAAAGCATATCCTCGGAGTTTGATTGTCTTTTGTTTGGTTTTTAAGGATAAACCGAGCTTAGAGGTTGTAGTGGTTGTAGCTCCGGCCTCCGCTTTTAGTGGAAAAATCGTTGAATCTCAACGTCCATAAAAGTATAAATATAATCTCTAATAATTTTATTAATGTAACTTGCTTTATTTTTTATTTTGTAAAATTTTTTAGGGTTTTCTTTTATTGTTAAGATTGTGTTCTTGTGGTAGTGCATGGTGGTTGGATTTTGGTTGGTATTGAGGGCCGAATTTCAGTAATAAGGTAAAAGTCTAAACTTTAATAATATAAATGTATGTATTTTGTGTTTTATTGAATTTGTATTATATGTATATATATTTTTAATTGTATATATATTGTATGTATATGTATTGTAATATTGTATATGTATGTATAAAAATATTGTAATTATATATATCGTATATTTTTTAGGGGTCTTTTTCAATAATATACCTACAATTGATTTTGTTTGCAAAAATACCTTCAAAAAATTTATTTGCACAAATATTGATGTGCCACATCAGCATATATAAATACCACAATTCAAAATTATTACCAAAAATAGAAAAAACTTGCAAAATTCTCGCTTCCAGAAATTTTAGTGTTTCGTAAGTTTTAAAAAACGTAACCTTTTGGTTGCTTTTGTTGTAATAATATATCAATTAGTTACTTTTTACTCAAAAAAATAAAAAAGTTTCAAGATAATTTTTTCTCATACACATGTAGTTACTTATTTTGATCAAATAACTTTAAAACTATGATTTTATTTTTTAATTTTTAGGTTATATTATATGTTATTTTATTATTTAAGATACCTTAATGTTACTTATTTTTTTTTCTAACAATTTTAAAGCATATTTTAAGTTGTGGGAAGAAGTACATATATTTTTTCTGATATAAAAAATGATGAACAAGATAAAAATAACCAATTCCTTTCTTTTATAGATTATATATTAACAAAGAAGTAATCAAAATATTATATTTAAATAAAATAAGTATACCATCTAATTTTATGGGTTAGTACAATAAATATTATAATATTTCATATATATTTAAAAGTTTTCTAGTATCTAAATAAATTTACTTTAAATAAGTCATGTTTAAATATTTCGTTTCTTATAAGTTAATTTCAAAATTAGTAGATATTTAAAAATTCAATTTTCTAGTAAAGAAACTAAAATGTTACTTCTGATTTTAATTATTTTTTCCGACCACGGTAATGAAATATATGCTTCACATATGTTAAAACAATCCTTAAAAAATAGATGTGGTGATATAAAATTTGAGCTCAAATAATTATCGATGTAATTAAAAAAACTTTTTAAACGTTTTTTAAAAAATAAAAAAGAGAAAGAGTTATTTTTTAATATTAAAAAAATTATGAATATAGTGTAAGAAAATTGTGAGTTTACTATACAAATGTGGTATATATATATATTGTTTTAAACCTATTACTTCCTTTTCGGTGAAGGCTACTCTTTTAGTGGAATGAAATGGCCAAATGAAATGATATTGAATGTTTAGAAGAAAGAGAAAACGATTTAGAAAAGAAAAAAAAAGTTAATATTAAATGCTTAATAACAAGTTTTTATAGGAAGAGAAAAAAAAACCTATTCTAATTTAAATGTATACCGCCTACCAATTTAAGTAAAATGACATTGGGCATATACCTAAATTAATTAAGTCATCATATATCTATAAATAAAATACAGTTAACGTGTTTTGGTGTAATTAATCTTACTTTTTATGTATTATATATGTATATATTGAATATTTTAAACAAATAGTTTTGTTAAATATTGTGAACGAGAATGAGATAGGAGAGTATTAAAAATAAAAGGGGAATTACACCATATACTATTTTTTTTAATTTTTTTTTTCAAATTTACGGTTTGGGTTTCTAAAGTGGTTGCAGCGCTAGTTGCAATAGGAGTTTTTATACGATTTGTTGTTGCAATTTAGGTTGCCGCGTTAGTTGCAATAGTAGTTTCTATGTAGAATTTCATAAAAATGTAAAAAAACTGTTTTGAAGTGTAAAAATAAAAAAGCCCCAAAATAAAACTAGTTTAGAAATTAAATTTTAAAAATTAGTTTAGTGTTATAAATATTAATAATTATGTAGATGTCCAAATCTTTTATTTATTACCATTAATTGTAATCAACATTCTTTTTTTCTTAGTTTTCCTTTTTCTTAGTGTCTTAATATTTGACTCTTGTATTTGTATAAATAGGGATTCACTCTATTGGAATAAACAACTAAGAAATTCTCATTCAATTTCTCTTTCTCTCTTCATCTTCTTCTTCTTTTCTTCTTACTTATTTTATATATTATTCTATATTATTTTATAACACGTTATCAGTACGATAGTCTCTGCCCAAGCTTCAAACATGAGTCTCTGCCCAAGCCCCATTGTAAGTATTTTGCTAAAGTTCTTGAATTGTTTCAAAGTCACGATACACTAAATATATATTTATATATACTCATTTGACTGAAATAATTTCAAGAATTCTTTGTTTTCCTTTTTTTATATATATATATATCTATATATTATATATGTATGTATATGTTTTTATATATTTATTATTGATTTCACATATATATAAATTATGTTCTTATCATTAATAATATTTACAATATATATGTGTCTATGATGTAGTAGAGAAAATATATATAAATTATACATATATCCTGAAGATTATGTATCATCGATAAAATATTACATATATCCTGAAGATTATGCGTCCTCAATAAAATCTTGCATATATCCAGAAAATTATACAAACGTAATATTCATTATATAGTTGACTGATATATAATGAAAGAGATGAATACATATTTATATATATGTTCTTGTATTCTTTAAGGACAATGAAAAGTAATCTAATATCGATACAGATTTTGACAAATATTTCCTGAAGTAAATATTTTATATTTGTCAAAAAAATGATTGTATTTGTGTTAATACAACTAAAGAATCATTAAAAATGATTATTATTGATGCAATTTTATAGTGGATTTTTAATACGCAAAAAAAATATTAAGAAAATTGCATTGAAATATGAAAGTATAAGAATAACAATAAGCATGACTAATGTTATTTAAATACATGAGGCATGTATTTATTGTTCATCATTCCCTGCAGAGAATGAAACGAATTGAATTCAATTAATTTGAAAGATTGTTCGTATTAGTCATGTTATTATACATTGTTATTACTTGCAATGTTGAAAATTATTGCATATATTAAAGATTAAATTTTGCATACATCGTGGAGATTATACAAAAACTGTATTCATATATTCTTTGAAATATCGTAAAAAAAATTGCTGAATAATTTCTTTTATTTTTATGGATGAACAAGTAATAAATTTTTAAGAAATTTATAATAATATTCTACTTGTTCAACGTTATTTCCCGAAGTGAATGTAATGATTTTAAATAATCGATGGCATTATTTACTACTCAAATATTTCCAGAAGAAAGTGCATGAAATCTATATGTCATGTGTGGAATTGAATAATAGTATCCGCGTACCTGTAGTATGGACACACTTATAATCAAGATAAAAGTATATTTGATTATTGAATAGAATGTGAATTGTACAAATTTATTGTATACATTTAGAATATTTAAATATCATTCCCTGGAGAGAATGAATAGACAGGAAATTCTATTTCAAAGAATATAGATTTCACAAAAGCAAATTAATATATACATATTTTATTATTTCTTGAAATCAATAGTTTTAAACTATTGTTGGTACAAGATATGTATATATGCAGTTACTATTTAATTCAGTTTGTATATTCCTGAAGAAGTCTTACATAAAATTGCTACTTGGAGTAGTAAAATATCTTTGTATGTACCTAGATGTATAACTTTTATCTAGTTATGAAAGTGATAAGAAATAACTTATTATATGTACTGGTTGTACATTTAAATATATAATATATCAAGTCATGATAATTAGACTGATGAATAGTCTATTAATAAATTAGACGACTTTTTGGAAAAGATACAAGGAAAAATGAATGATATATTATGGTTATATCTATTTGACCATTAGAACAACATGATGAAGTTGTCATGTACATTTTATATTATACACATCATTGAATTGATGATAGTGATTTCTGAAGAAATATAAAGTTTGATAAACATAATACTGACTCCTGAAAAGTGTATATGTTTTAGAGAATAATATAATTATATTATTTGTGTATATAAAAATGAAACTTGTAATGATTATGTTGTAGTGATTTTGCATTACCTTATGAAAGTTTCATTGAAATACAAATTAAGTGAACCTGAAGTTCATGAATTGAGCTCTTTTGACATGATCAATCATATGCAATAAATTGTTAAAGGATTTGACTAAATTTTGTTGAAGAACTAGAAGATTATTCTCATTGTTAGTTTTTAAGGCTCAAAAGAAGATTGTGCATATATTTGCACATAGAAAATATTTAAATTATATTTCTTTAACAATCTTGAGCCATTGTTAGATTTTTATTGCATAGTTTTTTTATTGATGTGATAAGATTATATGATCATGCATTTATAAAATTTGTAAATTTATGTATTTCTAATTATACACGTATGACTAATTCTTAGAAATGAATTAAGTTCATAAGTATTATACTTGAACCTGAAGTTTATTGAACTTGAAGTTCAAAATCATATAATATATACGAGTTTAAACAAATATTGATTCATTGTGATATATTGAAATCCCTACAGGTGTATTAATATTATTAGATATCATAATTTTTAAAAATTCTCTCAATTCGGGGGAGAGAAGCAGTTGGGATCGATGATAATTTTTGAGAAATGATCCTTGCACAAAGTATATAAGAACGATATAGTTCAAAATGATATATACCAACCGCAAATCAATATTATTCAAAGTTGAGTTAGAATGAGTTGAAAACGCCTGAAGCGTAAATGAACAAAATAGAAATTATTAGTAAATGTTCATTTGATATGTCCTGAAGTTGTTATATCTAGAGGTACTCATGGAGATACCTTAATGTTATAAAGTATTGATGATTTAAAAATGATAACCGTGATGGAAACGATACTCTAGAAGAGACTCCCAAGAGAAGTTAGACATAACACATTTGATTATAATTGAATCGCTGAAGTGGTTCTATATAGGTACCTATAAATGATAAACATATTTAAAAAATATGTAATTTAAAGAGATCTCTATAAGTTATGTCAATATGGGAGGAAATTATCATATATTGAAATTTTCGTCGACTATAGATGTTGAATGTTTGCATATGCAATAAATTAACATGAGATAACAAGGATCATGATATTAGATTTGTCGAGAATCATCGACATACATTTTGTTTTTGACCAAAATATTATGACGCAGTCCAGGCAAGTTTACTCGCACAAAGTGAAGTAAGACCTGTAGGGTGTGCAAATAAATATTTCTAATGAGAAATTTCCATATATATATATTTGTACATAATGAATTGTTGTACAAAGTTTGCATAGACATGAGCTTGATTGAAGTAAGGCTTAAATATTGAGAAAATATAATCATGATTTGATTATAGCCTGAAATATATTTTATGAGAGTTTATAAGCGTCACACAAATGTTGCAACAAAAGGTTATTTATTTGGAGCTCCTAATATAGTGAGAATTTGAAATAAGCCTTATCTAAAAATTGTAGAAGAATTTAATACATGTCTTAAGTGATATAAATTCAAAGTCGCGCGCGCTATATAACAAAGATCTTTGTATGAAATAAAGACATGTAAGTAAATTATTGTTTCAAAATATGTATGATTGTCTAGGCAGTATAAATTCGTAAATTATACGTTGTGATAGACTCTTAAAGAGTTTTTGAATATATTATAAATGATTGAAGAACAAACTTTTATTTCTTTTGTATATCGAGAAATATTAAATGTATAAAGTTTGTTCATTAGTAGAGAAGTCCTGAAGTACTTCATATGCATCAAGAATTATAGATATATGATCATTTGATATGGAAATTAAGATCATACAACAAGAATGGGACAAAAATATGGTCTTGGAGTACCATCTTGTCACAAATGAAAATTTATATTATCATTAATGTGTTATGTTCATATCTACTTGAAATGTTCAATTTTAGTATGAACAAAGTTGTATACATACATGAATGATACAACTAGTATAAATACATATGTTGCAGGAACCCCTCAATAATTTAGAAGTCAACATATACTTTGGAAGAGTTATAGAAATAATCTTATGAAATATATTATCACCAAAAGAATTATGGATCATATATGAATGAGGGGGAGACATATTCATGTTGCACTCTTTTTTCCTTAGCTGAGGTTTTGTCCCACTGGATTTTCCTGGCAAGGTTTTTAACGAGGCAACTTGCAAATAGTTATGGATATGAAATATATATTGTACTCTTTTTTCTTTAGCTCAGATTTTATCCCACTGGGTTTTTCTGACAAGGTTTTTAAAGAGGCATCTTTAAATCATATTAAAATACTTGCATTTTATGAAGCAAGTAGAGAATGTGTGCGAGTGAGATCATTGGCATAGAATATTTGGGAAACATATGGATTGCACTCAATAAAGAAGTATCAACCCAAGCTATTCTTTATGGATAATACTGCTTGCATCGCTCAACTAAAAGAAGGGTACATTGAAGGAAATAGAATTAAAACACATTTCACCAAATTCTTTTTTATACGTTTCAAGAAAATGCATATTGGTGTTCAAGAAATTCTATCAAGTGTCAATCTTACAAACTTATTCATAAAGTTATTACCAACATCAACATTTGAGAAGACGGCAGATAAGATCGAAATTAGTCGATTAGAAGATCACCACGAAGGCCTAAATGAGGGGCAGTTAGTTTACACTATACTCTTTTTCTTTTGATCAAGTTTTCCAGCAAGATTTTTAATGAGGAAGTTATTATGGACATCCAAGGGGGAGTGTTATAAATATTAATAATTATGTGGATGTCCAAATCTTTTATTTATTACCATTAATTGTAATCAACATTTCTTTTTTCTTAGTTTACCTTTTTCTTAATTTCTTAATATTTGACTCTTTTATTTGTATAAATAGGGGTTCACTCCTTTGGAATAAACAACTAAGAAATTCTCATTCAGTTTCTCTTTCTCTCTTCATCTTCTTCTTCTTTTCTTCTTACTTATTTTATATTATTTTATAATATTTAGAAATTAATTCTATTTTTTTTTTATTATTTTTGTTTCTATTTTAAATTATATTCATGTGTTTTTGTGAATTTAATAGCTAGTATATAGTAAGTTACAACTCCTTAACAAGTTACTAATTTTCATTCCTACTGATGTATTTTTATTACTAACTAGTTACTCATTGACAACAAGTTAATAACTACTTACTCATTAGTAACTAGTTACTTATAAATTATATAATTAATAAGTAGTTAAATAAAGAATTTATAAATTTTGTAGTATTTTTTTACATTGTAGATTGTGAGGTCAATTTGCAAGGATCCCGCTTATTTGGTGTTGATCAGTTTCTGGCTAGCTTGAGGTATATATTTACTAACTTTTATTATTTATTAATCATAAAGACTTAGTAGAGTTTGAATATCTTATATATTCATCCGTAGTGAAGTAGGTTTTGCGATATATTGTACTGCTGTCAGATAGGTGGAATAATATGCATATTAGATGAGTTTGCATATCTTAAATATTCATCCATAGTGAAGTACTAGGTTCTACGAATGCATATACTGCGGTCGGATGGGTAGTAAATTTTTGTATTGCTAAATATGGTTGTGATTTTTTCATATTATTTTAGAATGTATTTTATTATTATTAATAACTTTAAATTTTTGGGAGACGTTCAATTATAGTCGTTATGTTGCTGAAATTTCGGTAGAATTAGGAATAGTTACTAGTTATTAATTTAGTATACTATACTTAGTTATAAGTTATTAATTTTGTAAATCTCGAGGCATTTGATGCGTAAGCCACACAAATTATATTGAAATAATATTGGGCTTTTTTCTATAATAGATATCTTAGATCTAAATTTTACATTTTTAGCTTGGTAAAGGAAATTAAGTAAAAAAGAAAATCTGAAGTTTTTTTTTTTCAAAAATACGGATTGAACAGTTCGCATCTTCATTCCCAGCCATACCAGAGCATTCTATCGTCCATTTTCCTTTTCAATCGAGGCACAATTTCAACTCCAAAAAAAAAAACAAAAATCCAGGCTGTGTTATAACAAGGCCACAAAGTAGATCTCAACAACCAAATGATTAACCCTGACAAATCCAAAAATCAAAAAGTAAACTAGTAAAAAAGAAGGAAAACATATATTTCTACTTCAATTAACTTGAAAATACATAAAAATAACTCAAAAATAATAATTAGAATTGTATTGTACAGATGATTTGATAGCAACACAGATAGAGGGAAATTGACGCTTACCCAGAAATAACTTGGAAGAATCTAACAAAAAAATACAAAGTACTAATATTTTTAGCATTTTTCTTCATAATTAGGTTGTTATTTAGTGTTTGTCAATCAAATGAAGCATAATTCAAGGGTAAATTGGTTGATTTGAAGAAGTTAATGCAATTAATTTGCAATTAGACAACTACAACTACATTTGAGGTCATTTGTTATTTATATTCAGAAAAAGTTATTTATGTGTTGTTTTTATGGATTAAAATAGTTGTTTAGAAATACTGATACTCATAACAAATATAAAAATTTCAGGATATATATGGAAACCTCTTCAAGTATTTGTACAGGGAAATAGTCATTGGGATGAAAACATGCCATACGTTGATTATGAATCAAGTACAGAATTAATATCAAGAGATTATATTTATGCTGAATTAGTCCAGATAAAGTTGTAGGAACTAAACTACAATCTTGAAACAACTCAAATACAAGTGAAATACTAACTGAAGGAAGGTTGCCAACCACTCTAAATCAATGATGATATGCGTTTTCAGTCTTACATAAAGTTATTAACAAAGAAAATTGATTTCACACGATATTCATTATGTGTGAACACATTCAACTACATAGATATAACAGAATAACAATCCTTTTTGGTAGCTACCCAAGCAATGATGTCCAACAATATGACAGTGGCTGGAAGTGAACATCACTCAACACACTCAATTGTACTGCAACCTGACAACAACACAATAACAACAACTAAACAACTTTTATCTGCTCCAAGGAGGGGATCGGTTTCAAAAGTTGGTATTTTAGTTGATACTGACATTTTGAAATAGAATAACCCGTAAAACAACAGGAAAATAACCAAAAGCAAACCCCCAACAAAGCTGAATATTGACACTACTACAAACTGTACTTTTAGGGTCGGTTTTAAACTGACACGTATACTTTTAGTGTCGGTTCATAAAACTGACACATATTCTACAGTGACAAAAAGTCAATTTTTTTGTGTCAGTTCTAAACTACCACTATTAAGTTTTAGTGTCATTTTACAACCGACACTTAAAGTATACATATATGTTTTTTCTTTTAGTGTCAGTTTAAAACTGACACCATTGAGTTTTAACATCGTCTTATAACCGAGTCTTAAAGTTTTTTAGTGTCATGTTATAAACTGACACTTAAAGGGGGTTAACAAATAAAAAAGATACTAAAACCAATAAAACTAAAAAAACTTTAGAAACATGATAAAAATATTATTTACAATAAATTAACATAAATTTATTTATTACATTTATGTTTTGTTATTGAGCAAATTTCATCATCATTCAATTGTGCAATGTCTTACAGCAACAATATTGGCTAAACTATCCAACGAACATAAAGAATTTAAACTTGCAGAACTTGTGAACTTGTGGTGGGTTAGGAATGGGACACCAGGTCCCTTGATGCAAAGAGCAAACTTCCTTGCATTTACCATCTCCATTTGTATTAATAAAAGCACATCCACATTTGTTTTCTAGTTTATCTAGTTTCAACCATTCATTTATAGTTGTAGCAGCTGTTAGAGGACCAACTCCTACTCTTAACTCATTGTATTTCTCCTTACAACATATACACGATAAATTCCAAGTCCATAATCAGTAGTAACAGTACCAACTGCACAAAAAAATGTAGCATAAAAGTAGTAAAGAATGAACTCATAAATATTATTGTAATGGGAGTTTGTTGGGAACTCAACCTACTCCCAAGTAGATGCTGAGAAATATACATAACTGACATTCACATGAGAGAATGACTTATAAGTGGTTGATGGTGCTTGCGGTTAATTGAGGTTTCACAGCTGCGAATCTAGTGAATAGGTTATTCAAAAATTCTGACTTCACGCTCAACGATGTAGGTGCCTCTATTCCTAATTTTTGACATATCTAGAGCAGAAAAATTAAATTTGCAAATTATCAAGATTAAATTTCCCTCCAAATGATAATTACTAAGGTCCAATTTAAATTTTGATTTGTGTAACAATCAATTATGAATACTTGTATGCAAGTAAATTTTAGATGAAGGGAAAGTAACCCACTAAAAGTTGTATACCTTCATTGAATCTTGAATTGCCATTGGATATGGATCTAGGTCATCCTTAGCGGCAATGAGAAGGTGTGGCACTCCATAGCTACTTTCTACTCATTTCCTAGCAATCTCCACAAGCAGTTCTTGCAATTTTATTTATGAATATTCTTTTGAATTGAAGCAAGAATAATAAAGTTAGTAAAACCCAAATAGATAAAAGATTTTACAATCTATAATTATCGAGAACTAGGGGCGGAGCCAGCATGAAAAATTAGGGGGGCCAAACTATATTGTAAATTTAAGTGTCAAAAATTTCAATGTTTTATTAAATTCATAATTAAAATTAAAATACAGAATGTCTTTCTTGGATATCACGAAAATCATCGATAAGTGAATCTATACTAAATTTTTTGGCAATTTCTCCTTCAATATACACAAGCAAATAATCACTTAAAAATTCATCTTCCATCTTGTTGCGAAGTGTAAACTTCACTATATTCATAGCTGAAAATGATAGTTCTGTGGTAGCTGTAGAAACCGAAAGTGTAAGAATAAGAGTTATCACTTTATAAACAATTAGAAAAATCTCTGCTTTTCTAGTTTTTACCAACCACTGACATAAATCAAAAATAGTTGCCAAAACACTAAAATCATGAAGTTCTCGTACATGAGCAAAATGTTCAAATTGCGTCCTTAGTTGTACCATCTCGTATTCTGTAAAATCTCTTAGGTAAAATATTTGTACCAACTTACAAATATCATCAATTCTGAATGATGTGTGCATCTCTCTCGGATCTAAAGTTGAACTAAGAATGAGTAACTCCACTGTATTATCATTGAATTTGTTGTTTAATTCTTGTAGTTGAAAGTCTATCACTGAATTAAAAAGATCAACTATGTAATAATGCTCCACTGTAATTGCATCTTGTTGACCACCACTTCTTCGTCTTTTTGTAGTATAGTGAGCATTAAAATCTGGGACAGGTATATTAACAGGTTGACAAAAATATTTCACCTCATAAACTAATTCATCCCATCCATCTTCTCTCAATTTCTGAATGAGTCTTAGTAGATGAAACAAGATGCATTGCATTTAAAATATCTTGAGACTGAAGTTGTAAAGCTTGACGTTGTATATTAGAAATCTCTAGAATTTTTTTCATAAGATGCAAAATGAAAACAAATTCTAAAGATGTTAATGACTCATAAGCTGCATCTGCATCTCCTCGTTGAGAAAAAATTGTCCCATCTTCAATAATATTTAATAAAACCTCACATGTTGCGCTAAACATCTTTATCAAACTAGAAATAGATTTCAAATGAGAACTCCAACGAGTATCACCTGCCCTTTGGAAAGAACCAATTTGATTGAGTCCTTTCCCACTTTCTAGTTCATCAATCTGAAGTAAATGAGCAATATTTGTAGCTTGAGCAGCTTTTAGTTTGTCATTGTGCTTACATGAAGCACCAACAATATTAACAATGGAGTTTAACTTTGTAAAAAATTGATGCACAGGGATAACTTCTCTAGATGCAGGAACTAATGCCAATTGCAAACGATGTGCAAAACAATGAACACAATAAGCATAAGGACATTCACTTGAAATTAAAGCTTGCAAACTATTCCATTGTCCACGCATATTACTTGCGCAATCATAACGTTGCCCACGAATAGATTGAACATCAAGACTATAATTAGACAGTATAGAGAAAATACATTCTTTTAATGTTAAAGCAGCAGTGTCTTTGACATGAATAAGCCCAAAAAAACGTTCTTGCACATAACCATCTTTATCAACAAATCTTAAAACAATTGACATTTGCTCTTTCTTAGATTCATCTCGTGCTTCATCAACTATTACAGAAAATTTTACATCACCAATTTCTTCACGAATTGCGTTTGTCACTATATTTCCCAACACATGCAAAATTTGTTTTTGCGTTGTTGGTGATGTATATGTGGCATTTCGTCTAAGACATGAATATGAAGATTGGATTGGAGTTAAATTTTGTTAAAATTGCAGCCTAATTAAAAAATTGAAAATATTCTTCTTCTCAAGGTATATTTTAGCAAGTTTTTTCCATCCTCTTACACTCGTTAGTGTTCTGCTAAAATCTCACCCTACACATCTCGAAAAATCGTGAAACTTTTCAAGGACAAAACAAAGATTGGTTTGAAGTTAATTTTTTTTTTTAAAATGACTCCTATTTCAAAAATTGAAATATTCTTTTGTTTAGGATAAATTTCAACAAGTTTTTTCCTTCCTCTTACAGTCGTTAGTTGTAACCTCCTAACTAGCATAGGCGTGTTAGCGTGATTTTTAACGTACTGTGCAGCTCGTTGCTAATCAACGAGGTTATTGGAAAACGTGAATACTTAACATTTTGCTTTTTAATTAATACATAACATAATTTACTTATAAAATTCTGGGATCCCGTTTACAAAATACATTTACAAAAGTTTGCTATTCATTTACAAAAGATTTGTCGCCCATCGACTAAATACCAAAAGCGCTGATGTCCCGAGGATCGTATGCTCCAGGCCTAACCGCCCCGACATGTACAATCTTCACCTGCTCGCTCTCACGGCTCCTCAGCTTTAGCCTTGTCCTTACCTACACATAGCAATGACACAGTGAGTCAATAGACTCAGTAAGAAAAGCATAAAATATAACATACAAATAACCCGGGTTATAACTGACGCCCATACACCCGATTATAACCCTAATCCCCGTGTCCCACACAGTACTGAGTTTAGAACGTTCGTACGACGGTACTATCGACCGTAATATCAGCCTATACTCGGTACGCTAGTCATACTCTCGTCGAACCGATGCGATACTGGCGTATAGTACAAAAGCCAACATACATATCTAATGTAATCTAACAGGCTTACTAACATGCATGCTAAACATGTAAATACATATTCATACTATTATACTAATCTTACCTCAATTCCAAATTCAGGTGTGCCGGCCAACCTAAGTGGAACAAGTGCTCAGCGAATTACAGGCTCCTAAATCACATCTATCGTAACATAGGTAAGCGACACGCTAAATCACTTTCGAGGACATAAACTTGAAACTAAAAGTTTCCCTATCGATGAATAACATGGAAATACCCTAAACGACACAAAAATGGGAAAAACTGGGGTTTCCAAAATTGCCCTAACCGGTAGACCGGTTCCCCAACTGAAATTCTGGTTCTGTGGGGTTTCCTGGGAGCCAACCGGAATTTGGGTTCCTACAGGCCCCTCTGAACCGGAATTCCGGTTCAGTGCAGGAAAGACCAAAATTTCCATAACTTCATCAATTTAACCCCAAACTCAATAAAACCTTCCACACCTGTTTTATACAACCTAGAGAACATATTCAAAGCAATAAAACACTATTAAAAGCATAGAATCGAAAACCACCAAGTGAGAGGAAAGTTTGAGCTCTTAAGCTTAAACCTTGAATAAACCACATAAACAGCCACAAAAACACTACAATCTGACTTAGATAACCTCAAATTCAACTCAGAAAACAAACTAAAACAACTAATGAACCCTAAATTCCATTTCATGCAAAATTTGCATTCTTGAAGCTTAAGAAAACAAAGGTGATTAGGTTAAAGAACTTACCTTGGATTAAATCTCTAAGAATCAACTACAATCCACACAAAACAAGTTGAGGAGACCCCAATTCTTGCTGGTTCTCCAAGGAATTCGAGAGAGAGAAAGAGAAAAGCTATTTCTCTTAAATTTCTAATTTTGGTAAAATGACATAAAACCTAATGTTTATCTACTTAATCTAACATAATATTCAGATTAAAGCATAAATATAATCCCACTAGAAGACAAAACCACATTAGGTCAAAAAGACCATTTTGCCCTCCACTAAGCTAAATGTCATAAAAAAAACACTTAACGGTAATTTAGTCAATTCTAAAATCTCGACTATTCCCGACATTCCCAAAGTCTAACTATACTGCCCCGCTATAATAAAATACTAAGATGTGATTTTAATAGCCAAACACCGGGTTCCAATGTTGCCTCGCACAAAACATGCAAAATTATGAATTTTTTATACATGACATATAAAATGCATTCTAAATTCAAATAAAACACCATAAATTAATAATTCAGAATTAATAAATAATTTTCATAATTAAACCCTAATTATCTGCTAATTTCCAAATTTAAGCTAAGCGGTCTTTTCAACTATTCCCCCTAAAAAGGATTTCGTCCTCGAAATCTAACCTGAATAACTCCGGATATTGGGCTCTCAAGTCTGATTCTAATTCCCAGGTGGCTTCCTCCACCTTGCTGTTTCTCCAGAGCACTTTGACCAGAGCTATGGTCTTGTTCTGAAGAACCTTATCCTTTCTGTCAAGGATCTGAACTGGTTGTTCTTCATAAGACATATCTGGTTGCAGCTCAAGATTCTCATAACTAAGTACATGAGCAGGGTCTGAAACGTATTTTCTTAGCATAGAGACATGAAATACGTTGTGAACTGCCGAAAGAGCTGGAGGCGAAGCTAATCGATATGCCACTTGTCCAACCTTCTCGAGAATCTCAAAAGGTCCTGTAAATCAAGGGCATAACTTGCCCCTTTTCCCGAAACATTTGATCCCCTTCATTGGAGATACTCGTAAAAACACGTGATCCCCTACTTGGAACTCAAAATCTCTGTGTTTCGAATCTGCATAACTCTTTTTTTTTACTCTGAGAGGCAAGCATTCTAGCTTTAATTTTCTCAATTGCCTCATTGGTTCGTTGTACTGATTCTGGACCTAGGTATTTCTTTTCCCCTGTCTCATCCCAGTGGATGGGAGATCTACACTTTCTTCCATATAACAGTTCACAGGGAGCCATCCTATAGTACACTGATAACTGTTGTTGTACGAGAACTCTACTAATGGTAGATACTTACTCCAAGAGCCTTCGAAATCCATAACACAGGCTCGTAACATATATTCCAATATTTGAATCGTCCTTTCAGATTGTCCATCTGTCTGAGGATGGAATGCTGTACTAAATTTCAATTTTATACCCATAGCCCGTTGCAAACTTTGCCAAAACTTGGAATTAAACTTCGGATCCCTATCCAAAACTATGGACTTTGGCACACCATGTAGCCTTTCTATTTCTTTGACATACAACTCTGCTAACTGATCCACTGAATAGGTTTTGATGGATGGATCTTCCAAAGTTTTACCACTTCTTGTTGTGATGGCGTTAACCCCTTTAACAATGGGATCATTAGAGGTGGTGGTTTCAACCATATGTTGCCCTTGTGCATTGAATTCAGGTTGGGAAGGAAGTCTGCCTTTCTCAGAATTGCCAAGGATGTGTACAATTTTGAGAATTGAATTTTTATCTCTTGGACATCTTCCTTCAATTGGCGATTTATTTTGGTTTGTTCCTCAATGAATGCACGAATGGTATTTTCAAGGGAGTTCCCTTGTTGTTGAGTATTGTATTGGGGTGCATGATATGCCTTTGGAGGTTGAGCTTGATTTTCATTTCTCCATTGTCCTCCAGATGTTTGAGCTTGGTTGGAATTATCTCTCCAACTGAAATTCGGGTGGTTTCTCCAACCAGGGTTGTACGCATGGGAGAATGGCTTGTTATATTGCCCTAAGGCATTGCATTGCTCCTCATGAAGCCCCCTCATTTCTTTGTAGACTAAGCAGTCCTTAGCTAAATGCTCATTTTCTCCACAAACGAAACAAGGTTCGAGTGGTCTGGTTTGTGCTTGGGCAACCATACGCTCTTTTTGGCCATCTTTATTTGAAAGGATTTCAACTTGCTTTCTCAAAGCTTTGACTTGGGCCTTTATACAGTCCTCTTCCCGCAATTGGTAAATCCCAGCTGGTCGATTTCTGTTGGTGTTTTCAGCAGCACTTGGACCAGTCCATGTGTGAGATTTTTTAGCGAGCCCAATGAGAAACTCTAGAGCTTCTTCAGGCTCATATTGCAGGAATTCACCATTGCACATTGACTCCACTAACTGACGCTCACGACCCGTGAGGCCTTCGTAGAAGTAGCTCACGATTCTCCAACTTTCATACCCATGATATGGACAATAACTTAAGAGATCTTAAAATCTCTCCCAAACTTGATAGAGCGCTTCATTGTCCATTTGGGAAAATACTAACAATCATTTTAATCAAAATAGTGAAAATCCCACATATTTTATAGTGGTACCCCTTTGTGAAATGTGGCCCAGACCCATCTCGGAATAATTTTGCCACTAGTCACAGTGAATTCGTACTACTAAGTCATGAATATAAAGATTGGATTCGCATTAAATTTTGTTAAAATATCCCCCTAATTAAAAAAAATTTAATATATCCTTCTTTTAAAAGGTTTTCTTTACTCTTACACTCGTTAGTTTTCTCTTAAAATCTCACCCTACACATCTCAAAAAATCATGAAATTTCACAAGCATGAAGCCAACACCATAGTGTATCACTTTTCTGTTAGTTATATTAAGAGAAAAAGTAGTTTTCAAGCAGTAATAATCATTCTAAATGAAATAGTTAAAATTTTACATTTCTAATAGTGGTACCCCTTTGTGAATTCATACTAGTCACAATGAATTCGTACTACTAACACGTGAATATGAAGATTGGTTTAAAGTTAAATTTTGTTAAAATGACTCCTATTGCAAAAATAGAAATATTCTTTTGTTTATGATTAATTTCAATAAGTTTTTTCCTTCCTCTTATAGTCGTTAGTGTTCTTTGAAAATCTCACCCTAGACATCTTAAAAAATTGTGAAATTTCATAGGGACGAAGCCAAGACCGTTGTCAATAATTTTTCTATTAGGGTCTGGGTTTGGGGTTTGGGGGTTTACAATTTGGGGTTTTATATTCAAGGTTTGGTAGTTTTGGGTTTAGGATTTGGGGTTTGTGGTTTGGGGTTTTTTGGTTTGGGGGTTTGAGGTTAAGTTATTTTAAATTAGGTCTTTGGGGTTTGGGTTTTGGGTTTTGAGTTTGGGGTTTTGGGTTTTTAGGTTTGGGATTTAGGGTTCTGGGGTTTGGAGTTTGGTGTTTAGAGTCTTTGGCTTTTGGGTTTTTTGGGTTTGAGGTTTAGGGTTTGGGGTTTTATGACTAGGGTCTAGAGTTTAGGATCATGGACCTAGTATTTCGGGTATGAGGTTTTAAGTCTGGGGTTTGGTATTTTGGTTTTAGGGTTTGGGTTTGGGGTTTGGGATTTGGGGTATGGTGTTTTTGTGTTTGGGGTTTTTAGGTTTGTTGTTTTCTGGAGTAGGGTTTGGGGTTTAGGGTTTGATGTTTGGGATTTTGAGATTTTACGGTTTAGGGTTTTGGGGTTTGGGGTTTGGGATTTGGGTTTTAGGGTTTGGGGTTTGGGGTATTGCAGTATTGGCGTTTGGGGTTTGGGAATCGATATGGGAATGTGCTGGGGAATAGAAATGGGAAAAGGAATGGAAATTGGAATGGGAATGAGCATGGGTAAGGGAATGGGAATGGGGATTGAGAATGGGAATGGGCCAGGGAATGGGAATGGGAATGAGAATGGAAATGGGAATGGGCCGGGGAATGGGAATGGGAATGGGAACGGGCCCGGGAATGGAAATGGGAATGGGAATGGGAATATAAATGGGAATGGGCTAGGGAATGGGAGTGGGAGTGGGAATGGGAATGGAAATGTGAATGGGAATGGGAATGGGAATATGAATGCGAATGCAAATGGGAATAGGAATGGGAATAGGAGTGGGTCGGGGAATGGGAATGGGAATGCAAAGGGAATGGGAATGGGAATGGGCTAGGGAATGGGAATGGGGATGGGAATGGGAATGGGATTGGGAATTGGAATGGGAATTGGAATGGGAATAGGTCAGGGAATGGGAATGTGAATGGGAATATGAATAGCAATGAGAATGTGAATGGGAATGGGAATAGAAATTGGAATGGGCTAGGGAATGGGAATAGGAATGAGAATGGGAATGGAAATAAGAATGGGAATGGGAATGGGAATAGGAATGGGAATAGGAATGCGAATGCAAATGGGAATGGGAATGGCAATGGGAATGGGAATAGGAATAGGAATGGGAATGGGCTGGGGAATGGGAATGGGAATGGGAGTGGGCCGGGGAACGGGAATGGGAATGCGAAGGGAATAGGAATGGGAATGGCAATGGGAATGTGAATGGAGATGGGGATGGGAATGGGAATTTGAATGGGAATAAGAATGGGAATTGGAATGGGAATGGGAGTGGGAATGCGTCGAGGAATGGGAATGGGAATGGGAATTGGGGTTTGGGGTTTAGGGTTTGGGGTTTAGGGTTTGGGGTTTAGGTTTAGGGTTTAGGGTTTAGGGTTTAGGGTTGTTATTGGGGTTGGGGTTTGGGGGTTAGAGGTTAGGGTTTGGGGTAGGGTTGGGGGTAGGGGTACGGTAGGGGTTTGGGATCAGGGGTTCAAGGGTTCAGGGGTTAGGGTTCTGGGTTCTGGGTTTAGGGTTTAGGGGAATGGGAATGAGTATTGAATAAAATAAAATTTAAAATGCATAAAAAAGTTGATAAAAATCATTAAATTTTTTCTCATGTTACATGATAATTGTTGTTTCTTCCATTATGAAATAGAATTCATTCTACCAAATTGGTGGAACGGGCATTCTATTGGGATGAGTTTCTAATACTTTAAAAAGAAACTAAACAAAAGAATAGAATGAAAATTATTTCTTTTCCATTCTATTTCATCACCTGTAACAAAATGTGATCTAAGGGTCTGTGTTCAGGGGTTAGGGTTCAGGGTGTTGGGGTTAGGGTTTAGTGTATGGGTTTTAGCGTTTAGGATTTAGGGTTTAGTGTTTTACGGTTTAAGTGTTTGAGGGTTTAGGGGTTTTGGGTTTAGGTTTCACGATTCAGGGAATGGGAATAGGAATGAAAATAATATAAAATTTAAAATTCATAAATTATTGATAAAAATCATTAAATTTTTTTTCATGTTGGAATGGAATGGTATTCCTTCTATTATACCTGAAATCCGGCTGGCACTGTAGAGGATGACGCGTGTTAACCTTAGAGAATACGTATCAATGAATGTAATGGCAAATATTAATTTGTACTCTAAGACTTGAATATGAAGATTGGTTTCGTGTTAAATTTTGTTAAAATAGCCCCCTAATTAAAAAAATTGAAAATATTCTTCTTTACATGGTAAATTTCAACAAGTTCTTTCTTTACTCTTACTCTCATTAGTGTTCTGTTAAAATCTCACCCTACACATCTCAAAAATTGTGAAATTTTATGAGGATCGAAAGAAGCCAAGAATGTTGTGCATCAATTTTCTGATGGACACGTTGGGATATAAACTAGTTTTCATGCACTAACAATAATTTTAATCGAAATAGTGAAAATCACACATTTTTGATAGTGGTACCCTTTGTGAAATGTGGCCCGAACCCATCGTAGAATATATTTTGTACTACTAAGACATGAATATGGAGAATCGATTCGAGTTAAATTTTGTTAAAATGGCCCCCTAATTAAAAAATTGAAATTATTCTTCTTTTCAAGGTATATTTTAACAAGTTTTTTCCATCATCTTACACTTGTTAGTGTTCTGATAAAATCTCACCCACACATCTCGAAAAATTGTGAAACTTTTAAAGGAAGAAACAAAGGCGGTTGTGCATCACTTTTCTATTGGACACTTTGAGATATAAACTAGTTTTCATGCACGAACATTCATTTTAATCGAAATAGTTGTGAAAATCTAACATTTTTTATAGTGGTACCCCTTTGAAATATGACCGGACCCCATCTCGAAATATTTTTCTCCACTAGTCACAATGAATTCTTACTACTAAGACGTGAATATCAAAATTGGATTCGCGTTAAATTTTTTTAAAGAGGCCCCTTAATTTAAAAATTTAAAATATTCTTCTTTTTAGGGTAAATTTTAACAAGTTTTTTCGTTACTCTTACACTCGTTAGTGTACTGTTAAAATCTCATTGTACACATCTCGAAAATCATGAAATTTTACAAGGACGAAACAAAGACGGTTGTGCATCACTTTTGTATTCGACACTTTGAGATATATACTAGTTTTCATGCAATAACATTCATTTTAATCGAAATAGTTGTGAAACTCTCACATTTTTTATAGTGGTACCCCTTTGAAATATGACCGGACCCCATCTCGAAATATTTTCTCCACTAGTCACAATGAATTCTTACTACTAAGACGTGAATATGAAAATTGGATTAGCGTTAAATTTGGTTAAAATGACCCCTTAATTTAAAAATTGAAAATATTCTTCTTTTTAGGGTAAATTTTAACAAGTTTTTTCGTTACTCTTACACTCGTTAGTGTACTGTTAAAATCTCACCCTACACATCTCGAAAATCATGCAATTTCACAAGGATGAAGCCAAGACCATTGTGAATCACTTTTCTATGGGACACGTTGAGAGATAAAGTAGTTTTCATGAACTAACAATCATTTTAATCAAAATAGTGAAAATCTCACATTTTTTATAGTGGTACCCCTATGTGAAATGTGGCCCAGACCCATCTCGGAATATTTTTTGCCACTAGTCACAATGAATTCTCACTACTAAGTCATGAATATAAAGATTGGATTCGCATTAAATTTTTTTAAAATATCCCCCTCATTAAAAAAATTGAATATATCCTTCTTTTTAAAGTTTTTCTTTACTCTTGCACTCCTTAGTTAAATCTCACCCTACACATCTCAAAAAATCATAAAATTTCACAAGCTCAAAGCCAAGACCATAGTGCATCACTTTTCTGTTAGTTATATTAAGAGAAAAAGTAAATTTCATGCAGTAATTGCCATTCTAATTGAAATAGTTAAAATTTTACATTTCTAATAGTGGTACCCGTTTCTGAAATGTGGCCCGAACCCATCTCGAAATATTTTTCCCCACTAGTCACAATGAATTCGTACTACTAACACGTGAATATGAAGATTGGTTTAAAGTTAAATTTGGTTGAAATGACTCCTATTTCAAAAATTGAAATATTCTTTTGTCTAGGATAAATTTCAACAAGTTTTTTCCTTCCTCTTACATTTGATAGTTTTCTTTCAAAATCTCACCCTAGACATCTGAAAAAATTGTGAAATTTCATAGGGACGAAGCCAAGACCTTTGTCAATAACTTTTCTATTGGGGTCTGGGTTTGGGGTATGGGGTTTGGGGGTTTACAATTTGGGGTTTTGGATTCAAGGTTTGAGGGTTTTGGGTTTAGGATTTGGGTTTTGTGGTTTGGGGTTTTTGGGTTTAGGGGTTTGGGGTTAAGTTGTTTTACATTAGGTGTTTGGGGTTTGGGTTTGAGTTCGGGGTTTTGAGTTTGGGGTTTTGGGTTTTTATGTTTGGGATTTACGGTTCTGGGGTTTGGGGTTTTGTGTTTAGAGTCTGTGGCTTTTGGGTTTTTTGGGTTTGAGGTTTAGGGTTTGGGGTTTTATGACTAGGGTCTAGAGTTTAGGATCTTGGACCTAGTATTTGGGGTATGAAGCTTTATGTCTGGGGTTTGGTGTTTGGGTTTTAGGGTATGAGGTTTTAGGGTTTGGGTTTGGGGTTTGGGATTTGGGGTATGGTGTTTTTGTGTTTGGGGTTTTTAGGTTTGTTGTTTTCTGGATTAGGGTTTGGGGTTTAAGGTTTGATGTTTGGGATTTTAAGGTTTTACGGTTTAGGGTTTGGGGGTTTGGGGTTCGGGATTTAGGTTTTAGGGTTTGGGGTTTGGGGTTTTGCAGTATTGTCGTTTGGGGTTTTGGGGTTTGGGAATCGTTATGGGAATGTGTTTTGGAATGGAAATGGGAATAGGAATGGAAATTGGAATGGGAATGGGCATGGGTAAGGGAATGGGGGATTGGGTATGGGAATGGGCTAGGGAATGGGAATGAGAATGGAAATGGGAATGGGCCGGGGAATGGGAATGGGAATGGGTCGGGGAATGAAAATGGGAATGGGCTAGGGTATTAGAATGCGAATGGGAATGCGAATGCAAATAGGAAAAGGAATGTGAATGGGAATGGGAATTGGTTGAGGAATGGGAATGGCAATGCTAATGGGAATGGGATTTAGAATGGGGATGGAAATGGGAATGGGAATGGGCCAGGGAATGGGAATGTGAATAGCAATGGGAATGGGAATGGGAATATAAATGGGAATGGGCTAGGGAATGCAAATGTGAATGGGAATAAGAATGGGAATTTGAATAGGAATGGGAGTGGGAATGCGTCGAGGAATGGGAATGGGAATGGGAATTGGGGTTTGGGGTTTGGGGTTTGAGGTTTGGGGTTTGAGGTTTGGGGTTTAGGTTTAGGGTTTAGGTTTTTGGGTTGGGGTTGCGGTTTAAGGGTTAGAGGTTAGGGTTTGGGGTAGTGTTGGGGGTAGGGGTAGGGTATGTTGGGTTTTATGCCCTAAATAAAACTCATTTCAATATAATCAGATTTACTTATTAATAAAGATCAGAAATAACATTTTATGTTGCATGGTTCACATGATTTATTTCATGATTATATGTATATAATGTATGAATTCTTTTTAAGTCCAGAACATATGAGTTTGTTAAGGATTATAGTGTTGTCAGCACAGTGGAATATAATCTTAATTATATGTTCAAAAGTTTATTCCCTGATTTGTCAGAACACTGGATTTAGACTGACATGGTATAATCAGCGATAGGTATTCTTACACCTTGGAAAAGTGTTATGTCCTTTCCAGGACATTGGCAAAGTTTACCAGTATCGGATGTATGGAGTATACATCGTAAGGGACCGATATTGAACTTTGATTAGATATATTAAAATTTACCATAATATCTATTCAATTCAATATCACCTGTTGATCCTAGATTAAATGACCTTAATCCTGATATGGGTAGGTTGGATCTCAAGAGTACTATACATGTTCTTTGATTTGTTAGTTAAGCCTACTTTTGGGTCAGGGTGATACGTACATTTTGGGAACATGATAGTATAATTGAGTGGGAGCGCTACCATAAATATGGAATCTATAACTTCTATAGGAACTTAGAAGTGAAACGATGATATCCTTCGAGCTTGGCTAAACAGAAATAAATGGTGGAGATCTCATTTCACTTCGCTGAAATATCATTTATACGGAGCTAAGTGTTTTAAGGATAAAATACATTGATGGTGTAGCGATAACAATAGTGCCTTTTCAATGTAGATCATCTATTAGAGGGTCATTGATCACATTAGGGTTATAACAATGGATAACTAATGACGTGTCTATATCATGGAACATATAGAGCGTTCTATATGACTGAGAATGCAATTCCAAGTTCTAAGTGTGGATTCAATGAGGAATAAATAAGTTAGGGAATTTACTTGGTAAATTCGGTTCGACTTATTGGAAGCTCGGTTATATAGACCCATGGTCCCCATACTAGTTGAGACCATACTGCTTGTAAGACTCAGTCAATTGATTTTAATTAATCAATTATAATTCTAAAAGTTAGACTATGTCTACTTTATGAATTTTCACTAAGCAAGGGCGAAATTGTAAAGAAAAGAGATTTTAGGTTTATTTATTGATTAAGAGACTTTACATGTCTAAATTAATAAATATATTAAATGGCAATATTATTTAATAATTATTTTTAAGTTATTAAATAATTAGAATTGGCATTTAAAAGGTTAAATTCGAAAATTGGCATTTTTGAGAAAATGGGAATGGAAAATAACAAAATGGGAGAGTTGCAAAGTGAGGCCCAATACCCTTTGTATGGCCGGCCACTATGCACAAGAAATACCATTTGTAGTTTCCATTATTTTAATGCCATACAATTCTAACCTAAACCTAGAGGATTTTCTATAAATAGAAAGTGTTGGCTTCAGGAAACAGTGAGACACACAACTTTGATCATTTAGTTTCCTTCAGAAAAGGCCACACGCCACCTTCTCTCTTTTCTTTTCTGTATTTTTGAATTCCTTTGAGTGATGAGTAGTGCCCACACACATCAAGTGGTATCTCAATTATAGTATGTAAGACTATGGAAAATCTGCATCAAAGAAGGAGAAAAGAAGATCCAGATTCAGATCTTGATTATGGTCTGCTACAGAAAGGAATCAAGGGCTAGAGATCTGAATGGAAGGAGTCATAATATTCTACTGCACCCACTGTAAGGTTTTCTAAAGTTTATATGTGTTTATTTTCATTGTTTTAGAATTCATATTAGGATGTTAATCAAACATACTTGGTAGTAAATCTAGATCTTGGAAAAATAATATCCAACAGGGTAGGGGTTTGGGATCAAGGTTTCAGGGGTTAGGTTCTGGGTTCAGGGTTTAGGGTTTAGGGGAATGGGAATGAGAATTGAATAAAATAAAATTTAAAATGCATAAAAAAGTTGATAAAAATCATTAAATTTTTTCTCATGTTACATGATAAATTTTGTTCCTTCCATTATGAAATAGAATATTCATTCCACCAAAATGGTAGAAAGGGCATTCTATTGGGATATCATTCTAATACTTTAAAAATAAACTAAACAAAAGAATGAAATGAAAATTATTTCTCTTCCATTCCATTTCATTACCTCTAACAAAATGCCACCTAAGGGTCTGTGTTCAGGTGTTAGGGTTCAGGGTGTCAGGGTTATGGTTTGCGGTTTGGGTTTTGGCGTTTAGGATTTAGGGTTTACTGTTTTACGGTTTAAGGGTTTGAGGGTTTAGGGGTTTAGGGGTTTTGGGTTTAGGGTACAGGGTTCAGGGAATGGTAATAGGAATGAAAATAATATAAAATTTCAAATGCAGAGGTTATTGATAAAAATCATAAAATGTTTTCTCATGTTAGTCTGGAATGGTATTTCCTTCTATTATACCTTGAAATCCGGCTAGCACTATAAAGGATTTCGCATGTTAACCTTAGAGAATACGTATCAACGAATGTAATGGCAGATATTAATTTGTACTCTAAGACTTGAATATGAAGATTGGTTTTGCGTTAAATTTTGTTAAAATGGCCCCCTAATTCAAAAAATGAAAATATTCTTCTTTACAGGGTAAATTTCAACAAGTTCTTTCTTTACTCTTACACTCGTTAGTGTTCTGTTAAAATCTCATCATACACATCTCAAAAATTGTGAAATTTTACGAGGAAGAAGCCAAGAATGTTGTGCGTCAATTTTCTGATGGACACGTTGCGACATAAAGTAGTTTTCATGCACTAATAATAATTTTAATCAAAATAGTGAAAATCACACATTTCTGATACTGGTACCCCTTTGTGAAATGTGGCCCGGACCCATCGTAGAATATTTTTTGCCACTAGTGACAAGAATTTTGTACTACTAAGACATGAATATGAAGATTGGATTCGAGTTAAATTTTGTTAAAATGGCACCCTAATTAAAAAACTGAAATTATTCTTCTTTTCAAGGTATATTTTAACAAGTTTTTTCCATCATCTTACACTCGTTAGTGTTCTATTAAAATCTCACCCTACACAACTCAAAAAATCATGAAATTTAACAAGGATGAAGCCAAAACCGTTGTGCATCACTTTTCTATGGGACACGTTGAGAGATAAAGTGGTTTTCATGAACTAACAATCATTTTAATCAAAATAGTGAAAATCTCACATTTTTTATAGTGGTACCCCTTTGTGAAATATGGCCCAAACCCCTCTCGGAATATTTTTTGCCACTAGTCACAATGAACTCGCACTACTAAGTCATGAATATAAAGATTGGATTCGCATTAAATTTTGTTAAAATATCCCCCTAATTAAAAAAATTGAATATATCCTTCTTTTAGAAGTTTTACTTTACTGTTGCACTCGTTAGTTTTCTCTTAAAATCTCACCCTACACATCTCAAAAAATCATGAAATTTCACAAGCACAAAGCAAAGACCATAGTGCATCACTTTTCTGTTAGTTATATTAAGAGAAAAAGTAGTTTTCAAGCAGTAATAATCATTCTAAATGACATAGTTAAAATTTTACATTTCTCATAGTGGTACCCCTTTGTGAAATGTGGCCCGAACCCATCTCGAAATATGTTTCCCCACTAGTCACAATAAATTTGTACCACTAACATGTGAATATGAAGATTGGTTTAAAGTTAAATTTTGTTAAAATGACTCCTATTTCAAAAATTGAAATATTCTTTTGTTTAGGATAAATTTCAACAAGGTTTTTCCTTCATCTTACAGTCGTTAGTGTTCTTTCAAAATCTCACCCTAGACATCTTAAAATTTTTTGAAATTTCATAGGGATGAAGCCAAGACCGTTGTCAATAACTTTTCTATTGGGGTCTGGGTTTGGTGTTTGGGGTTTACAATTTGGTGTTTTGGATTCAAGGTTTGAGGGTTTTGGGTTTAGGATTTGGGGTTTGTGGTTTGGGGTTTTTGGGTTCGGGGGATTGGGGTTAAGTTGTTTTACATTAGGTGTTTGGGGTTTGGGTTTGAGTTTGGGGTTTTGAGTTTGGGGTTTTGAGTTTGGGGTTTTGGGTTTTTAGGTTTGGGATTTAGGGTTCTGGGGTTTGGGGTTTTGTGTTTAGAGTCTTTGGCTTTTGGGTTTTTTTGGTTTGAGGTTTAGGGTTTGGGGTTTTATGACTAGAGTCTAGAGTTTAGGATCTTGGACCTAGTATTTGGGGTATGAGGTTTTAAGTTTGGGGTTTGGTGTTTGGGGTTTAGGGTATGGGGTTTTAGGGTTTGGGTTTGGGGTTTGGGATTTGGGGTATGGTGTTTTTGTGTTTTGGGTTTTTAGGTTTGCTGTTTTCTGGATTAGGGTTTGGGGTTTGGGATTTGGGGTATGGTGTTTTTGTGTTTTGGGTTTTTAGGTTTGCTGTTTTCTGGATTAGGGTTTGGGGTTTGATGTTTGGGATTTTGAGGTTTTACGGTTTAAGGTTTTGGGGTTTGGGGATTGGGATTTGGGTTTTAGGGTTTGGGGTTTGGGGTTTTGCAGTATTGGCGTTTGGGGTTTTGGGGTTTTGGGGTTTGGGAATCGTTATGGGAATGTGCTGGGGAATGGAAATGGGAATAGGAATGGAAATTGGAATGGGAATGGGAATGGGGAATGGGAATGGGAATAGGAAATGTGAATGGGAATGGGAATGGGAATAGGAATGCGAATGCAAATGGGAATAGGAATGGGAATTGGAATAGGAATGGGAATGGGCTGGGGAATGGGAATGGGAATAGGAGTGGGTCAGGGAATGGGAATGGGAATGCAAAGGGAATGGGAATGGGAATGGGCCAGGGAATGGGAATGAGGATAGGAATGGGAATGGGATTGAGAATGGGGATGGGAATGGGAATGGGTCAAGGAATGGGAATGGGAATGGGAATGTGAATAGCAATGAGAATGGGAATGGGAATGGGAATATAATTGGAATGGGCTAGGCCATGGGAATGGGAATGGGAATGGAAATGTGAATGGGAATGGGAAAGGGAATGGAAATGTTAATAGGAATGCGAATACAAATGGGAATGGGAATGGCAATGGGAGTGGGAATAGGAATAGGAATGGGAATGGGCTGGGGAATGTGAATGGGAATAGGAGTGGGCCGGGGAATGGGAATGGGAATGCGAAGGGAATGGGAATGGGAATGGGAATGGCAACGGGAATGGAGATGGGGATGGGAATGGGAATGGGAATGGGAATAAGAATGGGAATTGGAATGGGAATGCCTAGAGGAATGGGAATCGGAATGGGAATTGGGGTTTGGGGTTTAGGGTTTGGGGTTTGGGGTTTAGGTTTAGGGTTTAGGATTTAGGGTTGTTGTTAGGGTTGGGGTTTGGGGGTTAGAGGTTAGGGTTTGGGGTATGGTTGGGGGTAGGGGTAGGGTAGGGGTTTTGGATCAGGGGTTCATGGGTTAGGGTTCTTGGTTTAGGGTTTAGTGTTTAGGGGAATGGGAATGAGAATTGAATAAAATAAAATTTAAAAAGCATAAAAAAGGTTATAAAAATCATTAAATGTTTTCTCATGTTAGTCTCGAATGGTATTTCCTTCTATTATACCTTGAAATCTGGATGGCACTATAAAGGATGACGCATGTTAACCTTAGAGGATACGTATCAACGAATCTAATGGCAGATATTAATTTGTAATCTAAAACTTGAATATGAAGATTGGTTTTGCGTTAAATTTTGTTAAAATGGCCCCTTAATTCAAAAATTGAAAATATTCTTCTTTACAGGGTAAATTTCAACAAGTTCTTTCTTTACTCTTACACTCGTTAGTGATTTGTTAAAATCTCACCATACACATCTCAGAAATTGTTAAATTTTACGAGGAAGAAGCCAAGAATGTTGTGCATCAATTTTCTGATGGACACGTTGCGATATAAAGTAGTTTTCATGCACTAATAATAATTTTAATCAAAATAGTGAAAATCCCACATTTCTGATAGTGGTACCCATTTGTGAAATGTGGCCCGGACCCATCGTAGAATATTTTTTGCCACTAGTGACAAGAATTTGTACTACTAAGACATGCATATGAAGATTGGATTCGAGTTAAATTTTGTTAAAATGGCACCCTAATTAAAAAATTGAAATTATTCTTCTTTTCAAGGTATATTTTAACAAGTTTTTTTCCATCATCTTACACTTGTTAGTGTTCTGCTAAAATCTCACCCTACACATCTCGAAAGATCGTGTAACTTTTCAAGGACGAAACAAACACTATTGTGCATCACTTTTCTATTGGACACTTTGAGATATAAACTAGTTTTCATGCACTGACAATCATTTTAATCGAAATAGTAGTGAAAATCTCACATTTTTTATAGTGGTACCCCTTTGAAATATGACCAGACCCCATCTCGAAATATTTTTTCTCACTAGTCACAATGAATTCTTACTATTAAGACGTGAATATGAAAATTGGATTCGCGTTAAATTTGGTCTAAATGGCCCCTTAATTTAAAAATTTAAAATATTCTTCTTTTTAGGGTGAATCTTAACAAGTTTTTTCGTTACTCTTACACTCGTTAGTGTTCTGTTAAAATCTCACCCTACACATCTCAAAAAATCATGAAATTTCAGAAGGATGAAGCCAATACCGTTGTGCATCACTTTTCTATGGGACACGTTGAGAGATATAGTAGTTTTCATGAACTAACAATCATTTTAATCAAAATAGTGAAAATCTCACATTTTTTATAGTGGTACCCCTTTGTGAAATATGGCCCAGACCCATCTCGGAATATTTTTTGCCACAAGTCACAATGAATTCGCACTACTAAGTCATGAATATAAAGATTGGATTGCATTAAATTTTGTTAAAATATCCCCCCTAATTAAAAAAATTGAATATATAATTCTTTTAAAGGTTTTACCTTATTCTTGCACTCGTTAGTTTTCTCTTAAAATCTCACCCTACACATCTCAAAAAAATCATGAAATTTCACAAGCTCAAAGCCAAGACCATAGTGCATCACTTTTCTGATAGTTATATTAAGAGAAAAAGTAGTTTTCAAGCGGTAATAATCATTCTAAATGAAATAGTTAAAATTTTACATTTCTAATAGTGGTACCCCTTTGTGAAATGTGGCCTGAACCCATCTCAAAATATTTTTTCCCACTAGTCACAATGAATTTGTACTACTAACACGTGAATATGAAGATTGGTTAAAGTTAAATTTTGTTAAAATCACTCCTATTTTAAAAATTGAAATATTCTTTTGTTTAGGATGAATTTCAACAAGTTTTTTCCTTCCTCTTAGAGTCGTTAGTGGTCTTTCAAAATCTCACCCTAGACATCTTAAAAAATTGTGAAATTTCATAAGCACGAAGCCAAGACCGTTGTCAATAACTTTTCTATTGGGGTCTGGGTTTGGGGTTTGGTGTTTGGGGTTTGGGGGTTTACAATTTGGGGTTTTGGATTCAAGATTTGATGGTTTTGGGTTTAGGATTTGGGGTTTGTGGTTTTTGGTTTTTGGGTTTGGGGGTTTGGGGTTAAGTTGTTCTACATTAGGTGTTTGGGGTTTGGGTTTGAGTGTGGGGTTTTGAGTTTGGGGTTTTAAGTTTTTAGGTTTGGGATTTAGGGTTCTGGGGTTTGGGGTTTTGTGTTTGAAGTCAATGGCTTTTGGGTTTTTTGGGTTTGAGGTTTAGGGTTTGGGGTTTTATGACTAGGGTCTACAGTTTAGGATCTTGGACCTAGTATTTGGGGTATGAGGTATTAAGTCTGGGGTTTGGTGTTTGGGTTTTAGGGTTTGGGTTTGGGGTTTGGGATTTGGGGTATGGTGTTTTTGTGTTTGGGGTTTTTAGGTTTGCTGTTTTCTGGATTAGGGTTTGGGGTTTAGGCTTTGATGTTTGGGATTTTGAGGTTTTATGGTTTAGGGTTTTGGGGTTTGGGGTTTGGGATTTGGGTTTTAGGGTTTGGGGTTTGGGGCTTTGGGGTTTGGGAATCGTTATGGGAATGTGCTTGGGAATGGAAATGGGAATAGATGGAAATTGGAATAGGAATCGGCATGGGTCATGGAATGGGAATGGGGATTGGGAATGGGAATAAGAAATGTGAATGGGAATGGGAATGGGAATGTGAATGGGAATGCGAATGCAAAAGGGAAAAGGAATGGGAATGGGTTGGGGAATGGGAATGGGAATAGGAGTGGGTCGGGAAATGGGAATGGGAATATGAAAGGCCCAGGGAATGGGAATGGGCTAGGGAATGGGAATGGGATTGGAAATGGGGATGGGAATGGGAATAGGAATGGGAATGGGTCAAGGAATGGGAATGGGAATGGGAATGTGAATAACGATGAGAATGGGAATGGGAATGGGAATAGAAATTGGAATGGGAATGGGAATGGGAATGGGAATGTGAATGGGAATGGGAATGGGACTGGGAATAAGACTGCGAATGCAAATAGGAATGGGAACAGGAATAGGAATGGGAATGGGCTAGGGAATGGGAATGGGAATCGGAGTGGGCCGGGGAATGGGAATGGGAATGCGAAGGGAATGGGAATGGGAATGGCAATGGCAACGGGAATGGAGATGGGGATGGGAATGGGAATAAGAATGGGAATTGGAATGGGAATGGGAGTGGGAATGCGTCGAGGAATGGGAATGGGAATGGGAATTGGGGTTTGGGGTTTGGGGTTTGGGATTTAGGGTTTGGGGTTTGGGGTTTAGGGTTTGGGGTTTAGGTTTAGGGTTTAGGGTGTAGGGTTGCTGTTGGGGTTGGGGTTTGGGGGTTAGTGGTTAGGGTTTTGGGTAGGCTTGGTGTAGGGGTAGGGTAGGGGTTTGGGATCAGGGGTTCATGGGTTAGGGTTCAGGGTTCAGGGTTTACGGTTAAGGGGAATGGGAATGAGAATTGAATAAAATAAAATTTAAAATGCATAAAAAAGTTGATAAAAATCATTAAATTTTTTCTCATGTTACATGGTAATTGTTGTTCCTTCCATTATGAAATAGAATATTCATTCCTCCAAAATGGTGGAAAGGGCATTCTATTGCGATGACATTCTAATACTTTAAAAAAAAAACCAAACAAAAGCATGGAATGAAAATTATTTCTTTTCCATTCCATTTCATTACCTCTAACAAAATGCCACCTAAGGGTCTGTGTTCAGGTGTTAGGGTTCAGGGTGTCGGGTTTATGGTTTGCGGTTTGGGTTTTGGCGTTTAGGATTTAGGGTTTACTGTTTTACGGTTTAAGGGTTTGAGGGTTTAGGGATTTAAGGGTTTTGGGTTTAGGGTACAGGGTTCAGAGTTCAGGGGATGGGAATAGGAATGAAAATAATATAAAATTTCAAACGCATAAGTTATTGATAAAAATCATTAAATGTTTTCTCATGTTAGTTTGGAATGGTATTTCCTTCTATTATACCTTTAAATCCCGCTCGCACTATAGAGGATGACTGATGTTAACCTTAGAGAATACGTATCAACGAATGTAATGGGAGATATTAATTTGTACTCTAAGACTTGAATATGAAGATTGGTTTTGCGTTAAATTTTGTTAAAATGGCCCCCTAATTCAAAAATTTAAAATATTCTTCTTTACAGGGTAAATTTCAACAAGTTCTTTCTTTACTCTTACACTCGTTAGTGTTCTGTTAAAATCTCACCATACACATCTCAAAAATTGTGAAATTTTACGAGGAAGAAGCCAAGAATGTTGTGCATCAATTTTCTGATGAACACGTTGCGATATAAAGTAGTTTTCATGCACTAATAATAATTTTAATCAAAATAGTGAAAATCACACATTTCTGATACTAATACCCCTTTGTGAAATGTGGCCCAGACCCATCGTAGAATATTTTTTGCCACTAGTGGGAAGAATTTGTACTACTAAGACATGCATATGAAGATTGGATTCGCGTTTAATTTTTTTAAAATGGCACCCTAATTAAAAAAATTGAAATTATTCTTCTTTTCAAGGTATATTTTAACAAGTTTTTTCCATCATCTTACACTTGTTAGTGTTCTGCTAAAATCTCACCCTACACATCTCGAAAAATCGTGAAACTTTTGAAGGACAAAACAAAGACTGTTGTGCATCACTTTTCTATTGGACACTTTGAGATATAAACTAGCTTTCATGCACTGACAATCATTTTAATCGAAATAGTAGTGAAAATCTCACATTTTTTATAATGGTACCCCTTTGAAATATGACCACACCCCATCTCAAAATATTTTTCTCGACTAGTCACAATGAATTCTTACTATTAAGACGTGAATATGAAAATTGGATTCGCGTTAAATTTGGTTAAAATGGCCCCTTAATTTAAAAATTTAAAATATTCTTCTTTTTAGGGTGAATGTTAACAAGTTTTTTCGTTACTCTTACACTCGTTAGTGTTCTGTTAAAATCTCACCCTACACATCTCTAAAAATCATGAAATTTCACAAGGATGAAGCCAAGACCATTGTGCATCACTTTTCTCTGGGATTTGGGTTTGGGATTTGGGTTTTAGGGTTTGGGGTTTGGGGTTTTGCAGTATTGGCGTTTGGGGTTTTGGGGTTTATGAATCGTTATGGGAATGTGCTGGGTAATCGAAATGGGAATAGGAATGGAAATTGGAATGGGAATGGGCATGGGTCAGGGAATGGGAATGGGGATGGGCCAGGGTAAGGGAATGGGAATCAGAATGGAAATGTGAATGGGTCGGCGAATGGGAATCGGAATGGGCCGGGGAATTGAAATGGGAATGGGCTAGGGAATTAGAATGCGAATGGGAATGCGAATGCAAATAGGAAAATGAATGTGAATGGGAATGGAAATGGGTTGGGGAATGGGAATGGCAATGCTAATTGGAATGGGATTGAGAATGGGGATGGGAATGGGAATTGGATTTGGAATGGGAATGGGAATGGGAATGGGCTAGGGAATGGGAATGGGAATGGGATTGTGAATAGCAATGAGAATGGCAATGGGAATGGGAATATAAATGGGAATGGGCTAGGGAATGGGAATGGGAATGGGAATGGGAATGGGAATGGAAATGTGAATGGGAATGGGAATGGGAATGGGAATGGGAATAGGAATGCGAATTCAAATGGGAATAGGAATGGGAATGGGCTGGGGAATGGGAATGGGAATAGGAGTGCGTCGGGGAATGGGAATGGGAATGCAAATGGAATGGGAATGGGCCAGGGAATGGGAATGGGGATGGGAATGGGAATGGGATTGGGAATGGGGATGGAAATGGGAATTGGAATGGGAATGGGAATGGGCCAGGGAATGGGAATGGGAATGGGAATGTGAATAGGAATGAGAATGGGAATGGGAATAGGAATATAAATGGGAATGGGTTAGGGAATGGGAATAGGAATGGGAATGGGAATGGAAATGTGAATGGGAATGGGAATGGGAGTGGGAATAGGAATACGAATGCAAATGGGAATGGCAATGGGAATGGGAATAGGAATGGGAATGGGCTGGGGAATGGGAATGGGAATAGGAGTGGGTCGGGGAATGGGAATAGGAATGCAAAAGGGAATGGGAATGGGCCAGGGAATGGGAATGGGGATGGGAATGGGAATGGGATTGGTAATGGGAATGAGAATGGGCCGGGGAATGGAAATGGGAATGGGCTAGGGAATTAGAATGCGAATGGGAATGCGAATGCAAATAGGAAAAGGAATGTGAATGGGAATGGAAATGGGTTGGGAAATGGTAATGGCAATGCTAATTTGAATGGGATGTAGAATGGGGATTGGAATGGGAATTGGAATGGGAATGGGCAAGGGAATGGGAATGGGAATGGGACTGTGAATAGCAATGAGAATGGGAATGGGAATGGGAATATAAATGGAAATGGAAATGTGAATTGGAATGGGAATTCGAATGCGAATGCAAATGTTAATATAACTAAAACCCACTAGGATCTAATGTGTCAAATCAGTTTTATATTAACTATATATTAACTAATTTATTATTATAATAATTTAAATTAGATTGCACCTATAAAATTAACCATGAATTTAAATCATAAAATATATAAATTTTATTATAAAATATAAAACCGCGCAAAGCACGGTAACATTCCCAAATAAATAAAAAAGTCAAAGATTATTATCAATATACATAAGTGATGATGAACTAATACATAATGGAAATAAATGATAAGATAATTATTTTCTTACATCTATTTATTTACTTTATTAAAATTAAGAAATGAAAAACTTGATTAAATAAAAGATAAAAAACAAAAAAAAAACAAAAAAAACAAAAAAAGAATACTTTCCCCACTAATTTTTTTAAGGGATGTCATAAAGGATAATTATTTTTATTTATTTTATTTTATTTTATAATATTAAATATATAATAACAATTTTGTTTTTTAAAATATATCTTAAAAGATAATTACCATATATTATAGTATAACTCAAAAAAATAATTTAATCAATTTAAACATTCCCATTATATTACCTAATAAAGTAAACAAGATAAATCATTGTTACTCTATTTCTAAACAATTTTAATAAATAACATATTATATATATTGATTGCGATTACTTTCATTTATTCTGTGATATTTTTTCATCAATTTATTCCGATTATGAATAATGTGTAGTAAACATAACATAAATTAATGACCTAATGAATGAATGTGGTTAACCAAGCTCTCTAAATATTTGTATGAAGAACCACCTTGTTTCAAGCAGCTTATTGCCATGTCCTTCAACTTTGATACTCTATATCTTATCTCCTCTCCTTCTTTCTCCCTCATCAACTTTGTAATCATTCTCTTTATCTCTCCTCTTTCCAAAATCTCATTCTCCAACTGAACTCCCACTTTCCATACATTGCTCACATATTTAGCATTCACATTTTGATCAATGAAACTTGGCCTACAGATCATCGGAACTCCTTCACAAATACTCTCCATCGTTGAATTCCACCCACTATGAGTCCAAAATGCTCCTATAGCTAAGTGGCCCAGCACTTGTTGTTGTGGAGCCCATTTCACTACGTGTCCACGTCCCCCCAAGTTCTCTAAAAACCCATTTGGTAATGGTTCGAGCCACTCCGAGCCATGGACCGACCCGGGTCTAACCACCCATAAGAAGGGTTGGTCACTATTGGCTAGACCCCAAGCTATCTCCAAAAACTCAGCCTCACTCAATACTGCAAGACTCCCAAAGCTAACATAGATGACTGAATTCGGTGGCTGAGTGTTGAGCCATGAGATGGAGCTTTGGTCTTCGACTAACAAGCTACTTGAAGAATAGGCTAAGTTGTATTTGTGAAATGGGCCAATCGGGAACATTGGAATCGAGAGTTGTTTGGCTATTGAGTCTAGTGCCGGTTGTTCAAGTTCTTCAAATGTGTTCCAAATGACCCCGGAAGAGGCCTTAGTTTCACTCACCGCTCGACTTATTAGTTCATAGAATTTTTCTGGATTTCGCATATTCATCACTGGTAAGTCCTTAACTTTTAAAGGTGGAAATTCTACCACTGGCTCTTCTAGTCTGGAAACTAAATTAATGTAACAGGAAGATCAAAGCTAATTACCATGTCAAAAAAATTAATTTGAAGGATTGTCAAAGTCAATTTTGCAGATATACACACAGTAATAGAGCTACCTTACTTTTGTGTTCTATAAATTAATTAAAAAAAAGTTAAGATTTGAAAAAAAAATATAGTAAAAGGCTACCTTTTTAAACAAATTATATCAACAAAGATGTATGCTAGTAAATAAACATGGTTCCTTCTAGAGTATGTTTGTAACAGCTAAAAAAAAAAGGGATTTTTTCATTTTTACATTTTTAAATAGATTTTTTTATATATTTTTACAGAATTCTATATAAAAATCTCTATTATAATTAACAACAACCTAAATCGCAACCAAAAATTGTATAGCAACCCACAAACCACCGGATAAAATCTTTTAGAAACCTAAACTGTAAAATTGAAAAAAAAATTAAAAATAAATAGTATATGAGATAATTGCTCGACAAGATAGTAGTTGTTCTATCTCAACATGACCATGGAGAGGCTGCCTAGTTTGTGCTACTTTAGTATAAATTAAATTGAGCATTTTTGGCGAAATTTAACTAGTTTTCTTGTATTGATTATACGGAAGAAAAAAAATGGTTTTCTATCTTAATAAATTTTTTAAATTGCCAAATTCAATGTCTAAAAAATTAAAATAAGATAAATTTTTGAATAATGACTATTATTATTATAAAAGATTAAATAAAAAAAAAAATCAATATCTACCCTAAACTTGTTTGTTGGGGGTGTTTGGATGAGAGTTGGGTTTGGTGACATTTGAGTTAGAGATGTTTAGATTAATAAAATATGAAACTCAAGATTTTTTTTTTAATTAATACAATGTGAAAAGAAAAAGAAAAAAAAAATTGACATTGTGAGCATAAGCACACAGAGATGTTGAGAGAGGATTAAAGTCCACTCTATTTATATTAAAGAATAATTATATAAGACATCATTTTTTGTAAAATATTTATATTTTTACGTTTAAAGAATATTTTTTTACATTTTTACGGTTTTTCAAAAAATAACACGAAAAACAACATAAAATCAACAAGAAAACTACATAAAAGTAACATGAAAATAATATCAAAATAATAACAAAAAATAACATATAGATAACAAAAAATTAACAACAAATTAACAAGATTACAACATAAAAAGACTGTATTTTCTGTAAATAAAATCAAAAAAATCGTAAAAATGTTTAAAATTCCGTGAAACCGTATTTTTGTAATTTTTTTTTTTTTTTGTTTTTGTGTTTTTGTGAAATAATCCCTTATATTAATATATAATTGTTATTTGGTTAAAATATTTTAAATTTATGTGGGAGACTATTTTTCGAATCTCTTGTCTCTTCTTTTTCTTTTATGTATTTATATTTTATTTATTAAAAAAGAAAACCAACAAAATATAAAGTTTAAACTAAATTTGAAATTATGAGCACTAAAATAGAAGAATGTTGTTAAATTATCATTTCATTTAAATTTAACTAGTCTTTTATTATTTTAGATTATATTAAATGTATAAATAAGTTCACCTCAAAATTAAATTCTGTTGACAACTCATTTTGAAACAAAATATTGTAATGAAATTTAGAACCGTTAACAAAACAAAAGAATTTATTGCTATAGATTGTTTTAATCTTTTTTTTAACTGGCCAAATTGCAAATCTAAACTTACTCTATATATAATAGTAAGTATAATTATGAATAGAAGATTTAATAAAAAAAAACAGTCATGTATCACATTACCCAAAAAATATTGTTACCTCCTAACAACAAAAACAAAACTTAGGAGGAAAAAAAAGTGTAGTAGATAACGGACCTTGTAGAGGGAGATAACCCTTTTGAAGCAAAAGTGGAAAAGCAGGAAAAATACCAAAAGATGTGGCACTCGTGGTTCTTATAACAAGCCTCGGCAGCTTAAGGCTATCGGCCACAGCTTGAGTGAAGTGGAACATGGCATCTGCGATCAAGCAACCAACGGGCTCATCATCCAAAGCATTGGAAATCAACCTAGCCAAACACTCCTTAAAGGGTTCAACACAATTGATGTTGAGATGGGTAATAAGAGAAATAGCATCTTTGGTGGTGGCTTCGGCCTCTGATAAGCTATGGGGGATAGAGTGGAAGGTGAAGTTAGGATGATTAGAAGGGTTGGGAGAGTTGAAGTTGATGTGGATGAGAGTGATGGAAAATCCTTTGGAGTACAAAATAGTGGCCAGCTCAAGCATTGGGTTTATATGACCTTGTAATGGTAGAGGGAAGAGTACCAATCTCAGCCTTTTTATTTTCTGTTGTTGCTCCATTATTTCTGAGATTGTAGTTTTCTCCTTTTCTCCTTTTCCAAGCTTGATAGCTGAGATGAAAAAAGAAAAACAAAAAGATGAAATTGATCTTATAACAACAACCGATATCGGCAATAAATTTTAGAGGACAATGATGACAATCGAAGAATTAATGGTTGTTATTAATTCAGAGTGGGATGGGACCATCTGATAGGGTCCCTATCACTTGTCATGATAGAGTCTACCAGATAAAGATTTCAAATTTCATTGTTATATTATGAAGCCCCTCACAATGGATTGAGGTGTTAGATCCCTCAAATGGGACAAAAGAAAATTTGAAATCTTTTTGCCATGAATTCATGACCTCCTGCAACAAGTTTATTGGATAGTATAAAATTTTATGATGGAGAAATAATTTTTAAATTGACTTTTTTATTCTATTTTAATTACAATAAGGTTTCTCCAATAAGACTGTAAAATCCCAAATATAATGAAAGTTTTTAAATAATATTACTCTAACCAAATTACTAAAGATTACACTATATAGGTGGGACAATGTAGACCATTGCATCTCTTTTTTCTTTTCCTTTTTAATAATTTAATAAGGACTTTATACAATAAAACAAATAATTAAATAATTTATTTATAATCAAAACTTATATCATATTAATAAAATAATATAATAATAAATAATATATTTTTTAGTGTAATTTTTAATATTGTGATTGGAATGTTAAAGGAATATTCAAACAAGAGCATTATAATCACTATAATCAAATATATTAATCCAATGATGCTCTTACAACTATCCAAGATCCAAGCAATAAATTTAGAGCATTAATGGTTAAGAAAACATACCTCCCATATTGCTCATCCCATCATATTGAGCCACTGATCAATATCCAAGTCCAAAACACACAAAACAATATGCTAGAGAGTGAAGAGTAATCAAGAGACAATTGTGGAGCAAACCCACTTATGTCTAACCATCTTCCTTAGCACACACTTTTCATCCTTAATATATATGTATGTTTTTCACATACCCATCTAACCCTAAAGGGTTATATAGCTTATTGGGTTAATAAGGACTAATTGATGGTGGACTATAACTCAATGGGCCAATTATAGTCATATGGGTGCTCTCATGTGCCTCTAAATAATTAATAGTTGTTAACCATCCCATTATGGTTGTATGAGAAATATTAGGCACATAATTAATGATTGTAATTATGGTATTATATTAGTCCACAAATAAATAATTCTAACATTCTCCCACTTGGACAATATAATCAATCACCATAACATTGTCTACCACACATAAGGTAACCAATTAAAAACGTACATAATATCATATCGACGGGATACATATATTATGTATGAATTGACCTCAAAGACATTTTAATTCAATAACAATCATTAACAATCAAACCAAACATGCATGAGGTACAACAAAATTGAGACTGTGCGCATTCATCTCCTTTTGTACCTGTCACTTCGATGAATAACACATATATGCACACATATGTCAACAATAACTAGAAGTGACTACAATATCATTATGCATGTTCAAAACATTAATCATAAGCATTCCATACAAGATACTAGCATGTCCGATACGTAATAATAAAACTCCCACTGAGCTCAACAAGCTAGGCTCCTAACAATCCCATTCGAGCAACATGCTCTAAAAATACACATATGGGTAAGCCTTTCGTTAGTGGGTCTGCTAACATGCCAGTACTGGGCGTGTATTCAATGGAAATAAGAGACTCTGTAACTTTCTCTTTAACAAAATAATAATTTATGTCAATGTGTTTAGAACGATAAGTACTTCTAACATTTCTAGAGAAAGCTACTACTGCGGAATTATCACAATACAATTTCAGCGGCCTCGAGATAGAGTCCATAACACCCAATGCTGAAATGAAGTTCCACAGCCATATTGCCTGACAAGTAGCCTCATAACACGCCATATACTCTGCCTCCATTGTTGAGGATGCTGTGAGTGTCTGTTTGACACTTTTCCACGAAACAGCTCCTCCAGCCATCATGAAAATGTAGCCTGATGTGGATTTCTTATCATCCACGCATCTCGCATAATTCCAAGGCCACTAAACCCAACTATATCAAGAGTGTCAGCTCGCCGATAAGTCAACATATGATCCTTGGTACCCTGAAGATACCGCATGACCTTCTTAGCCGCTTTCCAATGGCTAAGTCCAGGATCACTCAAGTATCTACCTAACACGCCAACAACAAAAGCAATATCAGGGCGTGTGCATACTTGAGCGTACATCAGGCTACCCACTACTGACGCATAAGGAACCACTTTCATTTCATCTCTCTCTTTGTCATTTTGTGGACATTGGCCCTTTGAGAATTTGTCACCTTTCACTATTGGTGCCTTTCCAGGTGAACAAGTATGCATATTGAATCTTTTTAAAATCCGATCAATGTAAGTTCTCTGAGACAATTGAAGAATACCTTTAGATCTATCCCGGAGGATCTGTATCCCAAGTACATATGAAGCCTCACCAAGGTCTTTCATATCAAAATGGTCAGATAACAATTGCTTTGTCTCAGACAACAGATTTTTATCATTAGAAGCAAGCAAAATATCATCAACATACAGTACCAGGAAGATGAAGCTGCTCCCACTGACCTTCATATATATACATTGATCAACTTTGTTTTCCATGAAACCATTTGCAGTGACAACTGCATCAAACTTGAGATACCCTTTGTCTTGATGCTTGTTTAAGTCCATAAATAGACTTATTGAGCTTGCAAACCATATGCTCCTTGCCAGGCTCCTCAAAACCAACAGGTTGAGTCATGTAGATGTCTTCATACAAATCTCCATTTAGAAAGGCAGTTTTCACATCCATTTGTTCAAGTTCCAAATCAAAATGAGCAACCATAGCCATGATGATTCGTAAAGAATCTTTGGTGGAGACAGGTGAGAATGTTTCTTTGTAATCAATACCTTCTCTCTGGCTATATCCTTTAGCAACAAGTCTAGCCTTATACTTTACTGGTTGCCCACTTGAATCATATTTGATCTTGTAAACCCATTTGCACCCAATGGGTCTGCAACCTTTCGGTAGAACAACTAAGTTCCATACTTTGTTTCGCGACATGGAACTTGACTCATCTGTCATTGCATTCAACCATAACTTAGATTGAGGACTTCTCATGGCTTCTTGATAAGTAACTGGTTCAGAAGCGTCTCCCACAACATAATCATGTTCTTGCAAATAGACAAGGTAGTCATCATGAATAGCAGGTTTGCGAGCTCTCTCAGATCTTCTCAATACAACTTCACCACCCTCAATATCAGGATTTTCATCTTGCATATGATTCTGAGGTTCATCATGAGCTTCTGTTGGAATTTGTTCAATCACAGGATCAATAGTAGGAGCGGAAGCGGAAGCAACAGGTACAGGGACATAAATATGTTCTTCCCTGAACACAATTTCTCTTGGCCCTTGACTTGAACCAAATTCATCTTCAAAATAGATAGCTCTATCTGATTCTATCACCCTGGTGGTGTGAGAAGGACAATATAATCTAGAACCCCTCGAACCAATAGTGTAGCCTACAAAATAGCCACTGATAGTCTTCGGATCAAGCTTCTTAGATTGTGGGTTATAGGGCCTTACTTCAGCTTTACATCCCCAAACATGAAAATGACGCAAGCTCGGTTTCTTGCCTGACCACAATTCGTATGGTGTCTTTGGGACGGACTTGCTAGGCACTTGATTCAAGATATAAGCAGCAGTCCTTAATGCCTCACCCCATAAAAATTCTGGCAAGCTAGAATGAATCAACATACAACGTACCATGTCAAGAAGTGTGCGATTCCTTCTTTCAGCAATTCCATTTTGTTGGGGTGTCCCTGGCATTGTATATCTTGCATCAATACCACATTCCAGCAAGTATTTGGCAAAAGGCCCGGGGTTCCTTCCAGTCTCATCATAACGCCCATAATACTCTCCACCTCTATCTGAATTGACAGCATTAATCTTCTTTCCCTTTTGAAGCTCAACATTCGTCTTGAAAATCTTGAAAGCATCTAAAGATTCAGATTTTTCACGAATGAGCTCAACATGACCATATCGAGAAAAATCATCAATGAAGGTGATAAAGTATTTATAACCACCCATAGCAGGTGGAACAAAAGGCCCACAAATATCAGTATGAATAAGCTCTAACACATCTGCAGACCTGTCTGACTTACTCTTTCTAACCTTGGCAGTCAACTTTCCTTTTATACAATCAACACAGGCAGTAAAATCAGAAAAATCAAGATCCTAAAGCACACCATCTTTCACCAATCTCTCCATCCTATCTCTAGAAATATGGCCTAAACGTTTGTGCCAAAGCATGGAAGATTTCAAATCTGATCTGGCACGTTTAGAACCAACAACAGCATTAAGAGAAGAAGAAGAAGAACAAGAGGGAGAAGTAACAGGAACAACATCAAGCAATTCAAGCTTATATAAGTTTCCACACAAAGTTCCATTTCCAATCAACATAGAGTCACGATACAAAGTCAGTTTTCCAGATCCAAAATGAAGACTATAACCTAGTCTATCCAAAATAGATACAGAGATCAAATTCCTCCTAATAGAGGGTAAATAAGCAACATCATGCAACTCCAAAAAATGCCCAGTATTCAAATTCCAGATTAACAGTCCCAAAAAATTCAACTCTGACTTTAGTATCGTCTCCCATGTATACATACTCCTCCAACCTACTCGGCCTTCTTCGACTTGTCACTGCCTGCAAAGAATTCGTAACATGAATTGTAGCACCAGTATCTAACCACCAAGTGTTTGAGGGTACATCAATAATATTGGATTCCAAACAAACCATCACAAGACAATTACCTTTCTTCTCTAAGTGAGCTTTGAGCTTTCGGCAATCAGCTTTCTTATGCCCGAAGCATTGACAAAAGTTGCACTTTCCTTTGAAGAACTCATTCTTATGACCAGTTGAAGAAGAGCTTGCTTGTCCATTTCCCTTAGGATTGGTGGCTCTCTTCTTATGAAACCTTTGGTCACTAGAGTTGTTGGGAGTGAACTTTCTCTTGTGAGAATTGTTTGGATTGGTCACCATGGAGATACTTCTTGCTCTCCCCTTTTTCATGTCCTCTTCTTCTTTGGCAAGAATAGCAGTCATCTCCTCAATGGTCCACTGCTCTTTTTGAGCATTGTAGCTTGATCTGATCGAATCAAATTGAGAAGGAATGGTTTCCATTACAAACCACACAATGTAATCCTCACCAAGATCCAATCCCATCCCTTTAAGCTTCTGGTAACAACCCATGAGCTTGTCGATGTGAGCTCTAATGTCACCCGTATCAGCATAGTTAGTGCGATGGAACAAAGTTAAGCACTCATTTTTCTCATTCTTTGAGAACTTCTTATACTTTTCCTTAATGGCAGCAAGAAAATCTTTTGCACTTTCAGTTTGAGGAATACTATCACGAATGGACTCATCCATGTGATACCTCATAAGCATCAAACAACAACGATTGGAATGCTCCCAATCCTCATAGGACTTCTTGTCCTTTTCAGTGGCATCATCAGCGGGTTTAGGCGATGCATCCATTCTCAAGGCCAAGTCCACTCTCATAAGAGTCAAATTTAGCATGAGGGATTCAACCCACTGCTTGTGGTTGGTTCCATTTAGCGTCAACATGGCAGAGTTTCTTGGAACGCTTAAAGCTGAATGAGAAACAAGAGCAATAACCATTAAATGCATGTTATAACAAAATCATGTCATTTGTGCTCTTTCTCTCATAAATAAATGATCGCAAAATAACAAATGATCATCATGTATGCTAGAGTTCTTAGACAAATAAATAAAGTAGAACTCATACACAGGTAAGAACAATCTATTAAATATTATAATCAAATACATTAATTTACTATCGAAAGGATAGATAAATTGTGATTCATAATATTTAATAAATTTTCTTCACCATATTAAGCATCCTTAGCAAGCAATTATTACCGATAGGATAATTAATTACTTATAAGGATCTTAATAAAATTTTGGAGGAGATTACAAAATTTAAATAAGTTAATATTTAAATGTTCCTCATGACCAAACAATTCCATGCTTAATCTTACGATAGGTAAGAAAATAAGCACTAATTGTTAGAAAAATAAATAAAGTTTATGCCACAATACAAAAATTAATGACCAAATATGAATAAAATTCATGAATTAGTATTGTGCAAGTAAATGATAGAAAAATTAAAAATGGAACAAAATGGTGAAAAAGGGCCCAAAATAGGCTGTGCACGCGCCCCCACGCGCTTCCACCTTTCCTCTTTTTTTTTTTTTTTTTTTTTTTTTTTTACAGTGCCGTACGACATGTCGTTTTTTGAAAACGACATGTCGTTTGTGGAAAACGACATGCAGCAGATACCCCAAACGACTTGTCGTTTGCTGCAAAAAAGGGGGCTTTCTGATGTGCGAAACGACACGTCGTTTGCCCGACAGTGGCAAAACGACATGTCGTTTTTACCACCCCTGTCACCCAAAAGTTTCTGTAACGGGTCCGCGGGTCTGCAACTCGGATCGGCGCGACCCGGTTCGTGACCCGGCCGGATAAACCACCTCCGGCCACCAAATTTGACGCCGCTTGAGGGGTTTTGTTCCATTTTCAACCCTCTATCACAATCCAATACCCATTTAATCCAAAAAATTCAAAATAATGGCCAAGGTACTATGAACCCGAAATGGGTTTTCCTCCATTAATGAACTCAACAAAAAAATGCAATCTTACAATACCAACATGCAATAACCGTCCAAAAGTTTTAAAAAAAAACTCATTCTAAAATTTTAATCTCAGATTACCCATTAATAACATATAAATCCGAAAATGTGTTATTAATCCGAAAATTTATTTTTTGAATAAATGGGTTAAGCACAACAAATATTAAGCTCTAAAATTAATAGCTTTGGCTCTAGATACCAATTGTTAAAGGAATATTCAAACAAGAGCATTATAATCACTATAATCAAATATATTAATCCAATGATGCTCTTACAACTATCCAAGATCCAAGCAATAAATTTAGAGCATTAATGGTTAAGAAAACATACCTCCCATATTGCTCATCCCATCATATTGAGCCATTGATCAATATCCAAGTCCAAAACACACAAAACAATATGCTAGAGAGTGAAGAGTAATCAAGAGACAATTGTGGAGCAAACCCACTTATGTCTAACCATCTTCCTTAGCACACACTTTTCATCCTTAATATATATGTATGTTTTTCACATACCCATCTAACCCTAAAGGGTTATATAGCTTATTGGGTTAATAAGGACTAATTGATGGTGGACTATAACTCAATGGGCCAATTATAGTCATATGGGTGCTCTCATGTGCCTCTAAATAATTAATAGTTGTTAACCATCCCATTATGGTTGTATGAGAAATATTAGGCACATAATTAATGATTGTAATTATGGTATTATATTAGTCCACAAATAAATAATTCTAACATGGAATGTAAAAAAAAAATTAGTATTAAAATAGTAAACTATTGGTGTTGATTTAACACCAAATATAACTTATATGATTGGAGTTGCCCTAAATTTGATTTTTTTTTTTTTTTTTTTGTTTTGTTAGGAAGAGATGTGTAGCGATATTGAAAGAGAATGTATTTTTGTATTTCTTTTCTCTTTACTTAAAATAAAAAGTAAATGCTCATTTAGCAAGTGTATTCCCATAATGAGATTATATTATTGGCAATAACAGTAAATATTCTTGCAAATTATTTCAATTCAAAATTTGCTTTGTGATATATTTACTATGAAAAATGACAATGCACAAAAATAAAATACAAAATACAACATGGGCTATTTATGAAAATATGGGTAAAAGAAGATAAGTTTTGATATATATATATATATATATATATATATATGACATAGAAATTTAACTACACTAAACATAGCATTTTAAAAAAAAAATAAAAATATGAAAAAATATCATTTTATATAAAAAGAAATGTAATAAAAAAACTTTAAAATTGTGTTTTTTTTTCTTTTTTAAAAAAATGAACCACTAAAAAAAAATAAAAAATAATCTCAACTGCAAATAATATTTTTTTACAGAAATCAAAGCTATTTAAAAAAAAATAATAAAATAAAAAATAAAAAAAAAACCAGCTTCATCAATACTGAAAAAAAAATAATATAAAAAATTAACCTAAAAATAATACAAACTGCAAAAACCAATTTCATCAGCATTAAAAAAAAATTAAGAATTTCATTAAAAGAATAAAAAAAAATAGTTTCATCAACAAGATAATGAAAAAAAAAATTATAATCTAAAAACGATATTAACTTTAAAAATTAATTTCATCAATGTTAAAATAAACTAATTATTTCATTAAAAGAGACAAAAAATAGTTTCATCAATAATATAATGAAAAATACACAATGTTTAATAACCAAACTTTTACAAACGATACTAAATTTAAGAACTCGTTTCAAACATATAAATTTTATACCAATACCTAATAACTAAACTTCTAACTTCATTCTCTATTTTGGCATTTAATTTTTTATGCTGACGTGATTTTTCGTCAACGGATCTAAGAAGATCGTAAAACGAGCAAGATGAACACAAGCGATAGTTAATCAAAATAAATCGGTTTACAAAAATAAATTCACCAAATACGAACACAAGAATTTTATAGTGGTTCACCCCCTTTCAGCGGTAATAGGCTAGTCCACTTGGAGTGTTATTGATCTCAATGCTTGAGGTGAGTTCTCCAGAGTTATGTTCTCCAAGAGTTAACTCCTCAAGTGAGTTTTTAGAATTTGAGAGTGGGAGCTCAAGAGTATGATCTCATGAGTATCAATTTCAGGGCCCCTTCACAAGTGATTTCAGCCCCATATATAGATATTCATATAGGATTTAAAATCCCTTAAACATAGGTATACCTTCCCGTAACTATAGTTGGGTTAGGTTCAAGATACAAAATAATAATAATAAAATAATTATTTAAAAAATAAATATCTCTTCACTTATCATTTTTTGACTATAATTTCGGAACAGCTCTATAAACACGTGTCTCTCGTATTTAGCGGACCCGGATGGTCATGGGTACATGAGGGGAGCTAATTAGGTCAGGAGCTGAGGAGCTCTTTGCACCTTAGCACCTGACGGAGTTGGGAGCTTAATGCACCCAAAATGCTCCTCCTTGGCCACAGTGCTCCTCTTTGGTCAATGAGCTCCTCTTTGGCAAATGAGCTCCTTCTTAGCCAATGAGCTCCTCTTTGGCCCATGAGCTCCTCTTTGGCAAATGAGCTCCTTCTTGGCCAATGAGCTCCTCCTTGGCCCATGAGCTCCTCTTTGGCAAATGAGCTCCTCCTTGGCCCAGGAGCTCTTCTTTGGCAAATGAGCTCCTCTTTGGCTAATAAGCTCCTCGTTGGCCAATGTGCTCCACCTTGCTGGACCTCCATATCTAGAATAAAAATTCATGCACAATTATTTTGAATTTTTTGAGAGATAACATTTGCCCTCCAAGTTTATCATAACTTTATAATGTTATGATGGACTTATAGAAAACATAATCTCCGCGTTCTTGGACTCCATACCAGCATATACCAGTACTAGTGTAGACATGTAAAAGACCACTAATATTCTTAAGCATCTTTGGACACAAACAATACAAGTGAAATAATAAAAAAAAATTAATTAACCCTTATAGCCTTTAAATAGGTCCTCTCTTTTCTTTACAACCCATTCTACTCTTCACTCTTTATCAAAAATAATAGCTCTTCTAAAAATCCTCTCAAATAGTTCCAAGAACCATTTCAAAGGAATGCTCAAAGTGGAAACTAAATATTATTGGAGGGGATTTAAACTTGGGCATCACTATTGAGTAAGTTTCTCCCATCCATTCACTATTTGATTCTATCTCCCATGTTAAAATTTATAGAAATTATGAATATCATAGTGTTCTTTAGACTTTTTCATAAAACCCTCTTTTTACATATTTACTTTTTTTTTAATGTTGTGAAATTTGGCTTGTAATTTTTGGAATCTATGAACGAAACTTAGCAATGTAGGCTATGGGTTATCTTAATCCACTCTTTATTTTAGAAATGAGTGAGATTTATATATTTGGTGTGATTGGGTAAACTTTTTGGGAAAAAGTAAAGAACATGATGATGATAGTGATGAACATTTGAAATCCCTAGTTTGATCCAAAAGAAATTTGAAATGGAGGAAAAGATGTGTTTGTGACTATTTAGGCTTTAGAGAGTAAAGACAAAAAGGTAGAGTAAGTTAAAGTATGTAGGAATTGATGAGTATATATGTCATAAACATATATACCATCTCCACACCTCCTTTTGTATATGCATATATTCATATTTTTTTAAAAAAAAAAATAGACAATTATGCAATTGGGTCTCCTCTTGTGCCAATTGGCTCCATTATGCCATGCGGCTCCTTTATTGGAGGTCATGGAGCCATTCCAATTGGCTTCACTTTTTTTTTAGCTCCACCTTTGCAATTCAGCTCCATCCTTTTTTTTTCAGCTCCACCTTTGCAATTCAACTCCATTGTAGGAGCTCATGGAGCCATTTGGCTCCTTTGTTGGAGCTCATGGAGCCACACATATTGCTCTTCTTTTTTATTTTATATATGTATATACCAAGAATACATAGAGAAGGTTAATGCCTCCAAAATATTTTTTTAAAAAAAATAAAATAAAATACCCTTTATTTTTTTTATTAAATTCATTCAACTTAGTTAATTTAAATTAGATTTATTCCAATCCAATTTAACAAATTAGATTTTTCCAATTTCATTTAAATCAAATTTAGTTTACATCTAATTTTTGTAATTGAATTAGTTTTTATCTAATTTATTTTAATTAACTAACCTAAATACTTACTCAAGTGAATTTAACTTAATATTTTTTATTTATTTTTGGTTACCTCATTTCATGCTTGTATGCTCACTCCCCCGACATGTGTTTGTAGATTTATGCTCCTGACCATTGGGGATGCGACAACCATATTGACGACGACCTCCTTGCTCATCTATACTTACACTATCGATCACCTCCAAATTCATTTGATTCGTCATCTTCACCTAGTCCTTTAGGTAGTAGTGAGTCATCTGGCGGGTCTCACGAAACTACATGTCCTATTCATAGAGTGAGGAGATTGAAAAGAATCCTTCCACGTTGGGCCTTGTACTTCCTATACGAAGGAGAGTGCTCCACCCCTCTCGCTATGGTAGAAATGGCCAATCCTTCCTCCCAAGACGGCCCAGAGGAAAACGAAGCTCATATTGCTCCTCAAAATCCTCCTACTCAAAAGAGGCGGACTCAAGAAGAGGTAACGGCCCAACACATGGTGACCAAAAAACAAAGGAAGCGGAACCAACGAGAGGCTCAACACATGGTGTATACCTTAGAGGCGAAGGCACGCTATGACCCTAGTACTTGGGATCCCAGCGTCTCAATTGAACGTCCAAACAGTAGTTTGGAGTCGTCCGATGTGCAAAGTTACCTCTCTCTGTACGCTCTTGGTGAGGGGGTGAAGGTAGTCCCAGCGAAGAAAGGCCAAAATGCTGGCTCTGCCCTAGATGATTCATGTGCCTGGACAAAATACATCGAGGTTGGAGCGACCTTGCCACTCCATGATTACTTTCGAGATGTGGAGAACTACTTTGACATTTCCCCGGTCCAAATTGCTCCTCATGGGTACCGGCCTTATCTGCTTTGTTCATAATATATCATCAGAAGGGATGGGGAAGGCCTTCTCCTCATGAATGGTTCATAGATGGGCAAGTCCGGAAGGAAAGGAGGTAGTGAATTTCATGAGGAGAAGGCCTTCCCCATCCTTTCTGATGATATATTATGAATAAAGCAGATAAGTCCAGGTACCCATGAGGAGCAATATGGACCGAGGAAACGTCAAAGTAGTTCGCCACATCTCGAAAATAATCATGGAGTGGCAAGGTCGCTCTAGCCTCGATGTGGTATTTTTTCCAGGTACATGAATCATCTGGGGGAGAGCCGACATTTTGGCCTTTCTTCGCCGGGACTACCTTCACCCCCTCACCAAGAGCGTACAGAGAGAGGTAACTTTGTACTTCGACGACTCTAAACTACTGTCTGGACGTTCAATTGAGACGCTAGGATCCCAAGTACTAGGGTCATAGCGTGCCTTCGCCTCTAAGGTAGGCGCCATGTGTTGAGCCTCTCGTTGGTTCCGCTTCCTTTGTTTTTTGGTCACCATGTGTAGGGCCGTTACCTCTTGTTGAGTCCGCCTCTTTTGAGTAGTAGGATTTTGAGGAGCAATTTGAGCTTCGTTTTCCTCTGGGTCGTCTTAGGAGGAAGGATTGGCCATTTCTGCCATAGCGAGAGAGGTGGAGCACTCTCCTTCGTGCATGAAGTACAAGGCCCAACGTGGAAGGATTCTTTTCAATCTCTTCACTCTATGAATAGCATGTAGTTTTGTGAGACCCGCCAGATGACTCACTACTACCTAAAGGACTAGGTGAAGACGACGAATCAGATGAATTTGGAGGTGACCGGTAGTCTGAGTATAGATGAGCAAGGAGGTCGTCATCAATATGGTTGCCGCATCCCCAATGGTCACGAGCATACATCTACAAACACAAGTCGAGGGAGTGAGCATACAAGCATGAAATGAGGTAACCAAATATAAATAAAAAAAGCTAAGTTAAATTCACTTGATAAAGTATTTAGGCTAGTTAATCAAAATAAATTAGATAAAAACTAATTCAGTTACAAAAATTAGATGTAAACTAAATTTGATTTAAATCAAATTGGAAAAATCTAATTTTGTTAAATTGGATTGGAATAAATCTAATTTAAATTAACTAAGTTGAATGAATTTAATAAAAAAAAATAAAGGGTATTTTATTTTATTTTTATTTTTTGGCTTGTTTTGGGTACAACAGAATTTTTTTTTAAAAAAAAAAAAATAGCAATATGTGTGGCTCCATGAGCTCCAACAAAAGAGCCAAATGGCTCCATGAGCTCCCACAAAGGGGTCGAATGGCTCCATGAGCTCCTACAATGGAGCTAAAAGAAAAAGGGTGGAGCTGCAGAAAAAAAAGGATGGAGCTGAATTGCAAACGTGGAGCTGAAAAAAAAAATGGAGCTAATTGGAATGGCTCCATGACCTCCAACAAGCCGCATGGCATAATGGAGCCAATTGGCACAAGAGGAGGCTCAATTGGCATAATTGTCTATTTAAAAAAAAATAATATATGTATATGTATATATACATATACAAAAGGAGGCGTGGAGATGATATATATGTTTATGGCATATATACTCATCAATTCATACATACTTTAACCTACTCTCCCTTTTTGTCTTTACTCTTTAAAGGCTAAATAGCCACAAACACATCTTTTCCTCCATTTCAAATTTCTTTTGGATCAAACTAAGGATTTCAAATGTTCATCACTATCATCATCATGTTCTTCATTTTTTCTCAAAAGGTTTACCCAAATCACACCAAATATATAAATCTCACTCATTTCTAAAATAAAGAGCGGATCAAGATAAGCCATTGCATACATTGCTAAGTTTCATTCATAGATTCCAAAAATTACAAGCCAAATTTCACAACATTAGAAAAAAGTAAATATGTAAAAAGAGGGTTTTATGAAAAAGTCTAAAGAACACTATGATATTCATACTTTCTATGAATTTTAACATGGGAAATAGAATTAAATAGTGAATGGATGGGAGAAACGTACTCAATAGTGATGCCCAAGTTTAAATCCCCTCCAATAATCTTTAGTTTCCACAGTGAGCATTCCTTTGAAATGGTAAATAGAACTATTTGAGAGGATTTTTAGAAGAACTATTATTTTTGATAAAGAGTGAAGAGTAGAATGCGTTGTAAAGAAAAGAGAGGACCTATTTAAAGGCTGTAAGGGTTAATTAATTTTTTTTTTATTATTTCACTTCTATTGTTTGCGTTCAAAAATGCTTAAAAATATTGGTGGTCTTCTACATGTCTACACTCAGCAGTACCGGTATATGCGGGTATGGAGTCCAAGAATGCGTGAATTATTTTTTCTACAAGTCCACCATAACATTATAAAGTTATGATAAACTTGGAGCCAAACGTTATCTCTCAAAAAAATTCAAAATAATTGTGCATGAATTTTTATTCTAAATATGGAGGTCCAGCAAGGTGGAGGACATTGGCCAAAGATGAGCTTATTTGCCAAAGAGAAGCTCATTTGCCAAAGAGGAGCTCATGGGCCAAGGAGGAGCTCATTTGCCAAAGAGGAGCTCATTGGCCAAGGAGGAGCTCATTTGCCAAAGAGGAGCTCATTGACCAAAGAGGAGCACTGTGGCCAAGGAGGAGCATTTTGGGCGCACTAAGCTCCCAACTCCGTCAGGTGCTAAGGTGCAAAGAGCTCCTCAATTGTCAAATTATCTCAAGGACCCGATGGGCACGAACCGACCCAATTAGCTCCCCTCATGTACCCATGACCATCCGGGTTCGCTAAATACGAGAGACACGTACTTATAGAGTTGTTCTGAAAATATAGTCAAAAAATGATAAGTGAAGATATATTTATTTTTTAAATAATTATTTTATTATTATTATTTTGTATCTTGAACCTAACCCAACTATAGTTACAGGAAGGTATACCTATGTTTAAGGGATTTTAAATCCTATATGAATATCTATATAAGGGGGTGAAATCACTTGTAAATGGACCCTGGAATTGATACTCACGAGATCATACTCTTGAGCTCTCACTCTCAAATTCTAAAAACTCACTTGATGAGTGAACTCTTGGAGAACATAACTCTGGAAAACTCTCCTCAAGCATTGAGATCAATAACACTTCAAGTGGACTAGCCTATTACCGCTGAAAGGGGGTGAACCACTATAAAATTCTTGTGTTCGTCTTTGGTGAATTTACTTTTGTAAACCGGTTTATTTTGATTAACTATCGCTTGTGTTTATCTTGCTCGTTTTACGATCTTCTTAGATCCGTTGACGAAAAACCGCGTCAACATTTCATTTACTTGCTCAAAAACTAGTGTTGATTTAAGCATACAATATGCAACAAATATAACAAAGAGGATCAGAAACTAAAATCACAGAAAAAAAAAAAGGAAATAAAGAAAATTAAAGAGACAAAAATACAATAAAACCCATAAAAGAATAAAAAAAAATATAAAACAGTAGAATGTGAGAAACCAGTTAGTAAAACAACCAAAATAAGAATAAATAGATAAAAACCAGTTTCCTGAAATAATCAAATAAAAAAATTGAAACTCAAAACTCAATTGAACAACAAAAAAAACACGAGTTATGAAAATAATAAAATATTATGTGTGTCAGAAACTAATTATTTAAAATAAAACAAAAATTGTTTTTCAAATATCATACAATAATAAAACTGATTTTATACAAATTAAAAAATATACAATAACATCATAAAACTGGAGCAACCCCATTACAGAACAGTTAAAACCTGTGAAACCAGTTTCAATCCTGTGAAACTAGTTTTGACGCTACGAAAAATCATAACAAAATATAAATGTTAAATAATAAAGTTAACTGAAATCAGACAACTAAATATAAAATGAAAAAAAAAAGACACACATAAATACCCAAAAAAAAAATACTAATCACAAATATAATCAAAACAACACACAACGCATACCAATAATCTGAAAACAAAATATAAGTGTAAGTTTCAAACCTGTAAATAAAATAATAAAAAAGTAACTTGAAATAAAAAATATGCAATAACATCATAAAATGGAGCAACTCCATTACAGAACTCTCAAAACATATTAAACCAGTTTCGAACCCTTGAACCCGGTGAAACCAGTTTCGACCCTGTGAAAAATCATAACAAAATATAAATGATAAAAAATAAAGTCAACTAAAACCAGTTTCATCAATTCAACCAAATGAAGCAAAAAAAAAACACACACACACACACGAATAAAAATAAAAATAAAAATATTGATCGCAAATATAATCAAAAACAACACACAATACAATTTAAAAGAAAAAATAACTCACACAATGCAAAATATGCACAACACATAATCAATATAGCAAAAAAAAAAAAAGCACACAATGCACTAATAAATTTTTATAGAGTCTATTCATCTGAAATTACATAATGATCAACATTCTATTCGTAGTCGACGCATTTCAGAACAGAAGGTGCGGCTTGAATACAATATTTGACGAGCAAGAGCTCAAATGTCCTCCCTAGAACAGTCTCTTGAAATCCAAACTAGTCCCACTAATCATGTCATTTACATTTACTTCTGTAATTTAAAAACTAACATTTAAGAAACTAAACTATGATCAAATAAAGATAACTTGGTAATAATGCCTAGCAATATTTATTTTATAATGTTTACCAGTAACCTAAATATTTCCAAATAAAAAAAACAAGTTAGCTACACTTGAAATTTTAAGAGTAACCTAAATGTTGCTAAAAAAACGAACTACATTTTATATATGTAAATATATAAAAATTATATAAATTTTACTAATAAACTAGGTAACTAGCTTATTTTTTAATTTAATCTATCTTTCATATATTTATTATTGATATATATATAAAAGAGTATCCAAAAAGTTGATATACAATAATTATTGACATCATAAATTTTTAAAAGTAACCCATGCTAAAAAAAATAACTTAAAAATATTCTAAACACACAAAAAAAAATCCAAAAACAAAGTTTTATAATGTATGTTTAAGATATAATTTAGCTACTATTAGAGATTTTATTTCACTAGAAGATAAATCAAGATATATACAACTCAATTATAAAAATAATACAAAGACTAAAATAAGAGATTGATTAAATATATGTTACAACACACATATATACACTATATATATTGCATATATATATAAAAGGTAGAAGAAAAAAATTATAACACATGTATTATAATGCATATATATGGCAAGAGAATAATATATATGTATACACTCACTCACAACCCTAAGTGCAGATTAGTGGGGATCACCATGACTTGAACAAGATATTACACCTTTGTCCAAAAGCTTCTTTCCCCTATCTCTAAGCAAGAAGAGAACTCTCATGGAAATAGCTTGGGAATTATCAAGCTTTAGGGTTTTCTAGCAATGTACTTTTTTGATAGAATGCTTAGTTCATCTCAATATGAACGCCTTAGATCTCTTTATATAGTGTTTAGGATATCACCATTTGAAATTTAAACTCATAACCCCCCATGGATGTTATGGACTCAAATGTAACTCATGCACACACCATAACTCCTATAGCATTAAGAATTTTAAATTAAAATGTGTAACACATTTTACACACTTAATATTAGTGATATGGAGGTTACTCATAGTAACAAGTAACTCTCACATATGTTACAAAATGACGACAAATATAATATACATTGTCATATGTTACATATTATTAGTTTATTACACATATTTAATCTATATATTATATTATTTAAAAATAATATAACAATCCCCCACTAAATTAAATATTATCTCTTTAGTAACAAACTTGAAACTTTGTAACATATATTTAATCAATAAAAATATTATATCAAAATATAACATTCCCCCACTTTGATTGAATAAATATACACTTTTTAGAAGTCTTGCTTAGGTGCATTAGATAAAATATCTTTCGACTTAAATTTTACCTTAGTGTAATTACCACAAAGTTTGATGAAATTTTGGTTGTCGTAGCATTGAACCACTATTCATTTAGTTCAAACCGGTGATAACACACACTCCCTTGCTAATGCTCACTTGAGACCGCATGTCTCGCTCTTGCACCGTTAATGGCCATGTCCAAAATTCTAATTCATGGACTCTCTTAATTCTTATAAGAGGCGGCATCACCTCTAGTCCATATAGTTAGAGTTTTAGTGTCTCACTACTCTTTAGACACTTCTTAAGCTTAAGTGAGTTTTCTTAAGCTTAAGCTCCATTAAAATATCTTTCAGTTTTAACCCTCAATTTTCACCACATGTACTCATCCATAGATGGGACAATTGAGTACCACATTCACTCTATTCATGACTTGTTATTACCTATTGAACTTAAGACTAGATTTTTAGTAGTGTTAAGATAGGTTACCATCAATGAGCAAAACACTAAGGGAGTTTAGGTCTCATCCCTTGAAAATTCATACTTTAATCTAGTACAGAGATGAAGCGATTTGTTATAACCTCTCACTATTGATTCCATTGAATCATGCATGCCAATATATAGTGTTCACTTTGTGACTACTTTTCTCCGTAAGTACTTAAGCTTTGAAAATTCAATCATAAAAGATTAATTTTTACACAACTCAAATTCTCAATAATTTTAATACCAAACATATCAAAATTAAATACTAATTTAGACACCAAGCATGCCTAAACTACACTCTTAACTTTAGATACCAAATATATATGTCTATGTTACTCTTTATTTGAAGACGCCAAACATGTCTCAAATATACACATTTTAGTTTTAGGCACCAAATATGTCAATATTTTCATATATGCACATAGCCAAACTTGATTTAGAATTTAAATTCAAATCAAATAAATTAATCAACAATATCTCAACACACTTTGTTTCTAATTTTTTGTTGGTATTGTGTTTACAAGAAAAATCATTGTAAATTATGACTCCGCCGTTGTGAGCTTGGCCACCAGCACAGGATGATACCTCTCATCATCATAAAAAAAATATCACTTTTTTATGCAAATACCACCACTGTGGTCTGGATTATATGCTCAAACTAAGGAAGCTTGGTCTTTGGCATCTCTTGAACAATTGCTAGCTCTCCACAACAAATCTCGGATGCTAAGTTATAATTTGCTAGCTTATTTGGAATTGTGTAAAGGTGAGCTTTTATCTTTAAATCAATGATAGTTATCATTTGACTTTATTAGATAACCAGAAGAACTAGATAATTTTTGCCTCAATCAAATCTTTTAATATGTAAATGGTCTTATATCAATCTAACTACAATTATGCTACTTTGTTACAGAGTCCCACATTGTTAATGTGTGGAAAAATAATAGAATATATAAGAGGAATGAGCTACTCCTCCTATTGCCAATTAGTTTTGATATGGAACCTCATTCATCTTATCCCTAAATTCTAACATGGTATCAGAGCAAAATTAAACAAAAAAAAATTCTAGCGACTAACCGACCAAAAAAAAACGATCGAAGTAGAGCAAAAAAAAAAAAAGAGATCCAAGAGCCAAAAGTCAAAAAATGTCACTTGTGATTCGGGGATAGTGAGCGAAAGAGAGCCACCAAAAATCCAAAAATACCGATCCAAAAAGTAGAGCAAAAGAGCCACTTGTGATCAGGAATAGTGAGCCAAAAAAGAGCCGATTATGATCGAGTTGTCCAAGACGATGAGCATATAACATAGCCACCATCTTGAGGGGGGATGTTAGAGAGTCTCACATTGCTAATATGTAGAAAAATAATAGAACATATAAGAGGAATGAGCTACTCCTCTTATTGCTAATTGATTTTAAGATGTAACCTCATTCATCATATACCCAAATACAATTTTTCAAGATATTTCTATCATATATCGCTACATCATCATAAATTTCTTAAGAAAATCCAACATTTGTAGCAATATTTTATTGTTTTTTCCGTTGACCAATGTGTGTCCTTAGATTTTCTTGTGGTGGGGGATTCGGTCTTTTTCTGGAATCTTCACATAAGAAGTTTGGAAATGTGGCTGAATATATAGATAGGAGTACCTATAAGAAAATAACTTAGGTTAACTTCATCTTTTTTTAGGCCTTGTCCTTATGTGGTTTGTCGTAATTGTTTCGCCAACTTATTTTGCTCACTAATTAGGAGCCTGCTTGCTGCTCTAATTTTTCAGTAATTTTGGTCAATTATTGTTATTATTGTGGTAAGTGATATTTGAATTTTGAATACATTCCAAGTCAGCACTACAAAAAATTTTACTTTTAGTCACAATAAAACTTGTGACTAAAAGTGAAAAAATTGTGACTAATTATAAATCATGATTCTTATGTTGTGACTAAAATGTCCGTGGCTAAAAATATTAGTTACAAAAATTACAATTTGTTGTGACTAAATGCAAGGGCGGAGCTAGCATGAAAAGTTTGGGGGGGCCAAACTATATTATAAATTTAAGTGTCAAAAATCTAAATATTTTTATTAAATTTATAATTAAAATTAAAATACAGAACGTCTTTCTTGCATATCACGAAAATCATCGATAAGTGAATCTATACTAAATTTTTTGGCAATTTCTCTTTCAATATACACGAGCAAACAATCACTTAAGAATTCATCTTCCATCTTGTTGCGAAGTGTAGTCTTTACTATATTCATAGCTGAAAAAGATCGTTCTGTGGTAGCTGTAGAAACTGGAAGTGTAAGAATAAGAGTTATCACTTTATACACAATTGGAAAAATCTCTGCTTTTCTAGTTTTTACCAACCACTGACATAAATCAGAAATGGTTGCCAAAACATTAAAATCAGGAAGTTCTCGTATATGAGCAAAATGTTCAAATTGCGTCCTTAATTGTACCATCTCGTATTCTGTAAAATCTTTTGGGTAAAATTTTTGTACCAACTTGCAAATGTCATCAATTCTAAATGATGTGTGCATCTCTCTTGGATCTAAAGCTGAACTGAGAATGAGTAACTCCACTGTGCTATCATTGAATTTATTGTTTAATTCTTGTAGTTGAAAGTCTATGACTGCATTGAAAAGATCAACTCTGTAATAATGCTCCACTGTAATTGCATTTTGTTGACCACGAATTCTTCTTCTTTTTGCAGTATAATGAGCATTAAAATCTGGCACAGGTATATTAACAAGTTCACAAAAAGATTTCACCTCATCAACTAATTCATCCCATCCATCTTCTCTCAATTTCTGAATGAGAGTCTTAGTAGAAGAAACAAGATGCATTGCATTTAAAATATCTTGAGACTGAAGTTGCAAAGCTTGACAGAGTATATTAGAAATTTCTAGAATTTTTTTCATAAGATGCAAAATGAAAACAAATTCAAAAGAAGTTAATGACTCATAAGTTGCATCTGCATCTCCTCGTTGAGCAAAAGTAGTGCCATCTTCAATAATATTCAATAAAACTTCACATGTTGCACTAAACATCTTTATCAAACTAGAAATAGATTTCAAATGAGAACTCCAACGAGTATCACCTGCCCTTTGTAAAGAACCAATTTGATTGAGTCCTTTTTCCACTTTCTAGTTCATCAATCTCAAGTAAATGAGCAATATTTGCAGCTTGAGCAGCTTTTAGTTGGTCATTGCGCTTACATGAAGCACCAACAATATTAACAATGGAGTTTAACTTTGTAAAAAATTGATGGACAGGAATAACTTCTCTAGATGCAGCAACTAATGCTAATTGCAAACGATGTGCAAAACAATGAACATAGTAAGCATAAGGACATTCACTTAAAATTAATGCTTGCAAACCATTCCATTGTCCACGCATGTTACTTGCGCCATCATAACCTTGTCCACGAATAGATTGAAGATCAAGACTATAATTAGAGAGTATAGAGAAAATACCTTCTTTTAATGTTAAAGCAGCAGTGTCTTTGACATGAATAAGCCCGAAAAAACGTTCTTGCACATAACCATCTTTATCAACAAATCTCAAAACAATTGACATTTGTTCTTTCTTAGATTCATCTCGTGCTTCATCAACTATTACTGAAAACTTTGCATCACCAATTTCTTCACGAATCGCGTTTCTCACTTTATTTCCCAAGACATGTAAAACTTGTTTTTGCGTTGTTGGTGATGTATATGTGGCATTTCGTGGAGCTTTATCCAAAACTTCGGCTACCTTATCATTGTAGGACGTTATGAAACTCAATAACTCTAAAAAGTTTCCTCGATTAATTGAAGTTTTAGATTCATCGTGACCTCTAAAAGGGCATGCTTGAAATGCGAGCCACCTAATCCCCTCAATTGATGTTTTCAAATGAAGTCTATTGTCAGCAATTTCTTGTGATGTGAAGTTCGCAAACCTTCTTCCAATATGTGTTGGTTGGTTCATGAGGTCTGCAACTGCTTTCTCAGCATTTCTATGAGGTGAATTTATATCTTCTCCGATATGTGCTAAAAATGCACAATTTTTCCTCTCACCTTTTTCCATGATCAAAATCCATTAATAGTAAATGCATCCAATCTAGGATGTGCATCTTTAGAGTGAAATAAAAAGCATGGTAGACAAAATGCAGCATGTACTTTAGGAGAATATTCCAACCAAGATGGAAATAACTTAAACCAAGATGGCTGAAAAGAACGTGAATGAGCTTCTTCTGATTTTTGATAGCTAGAGAGTATAATCTGATACGGACCAGCCTTAATGTAAGCTCTACGAACTTCGTCACGCTTCTCAGGTGGATACTCCCATATTGGCGGGCGTATTCCTGGATCACGCTCTAATTAATAAATATCAAACCCTTCTTTAATGTCAAGTCTTAAAGATTTTGTTGGGCGATTTTTTGAATTGTTATGATCTACATCCACTGATGGATTTGACGAGACTTCAGATGTTGAAACTTCAACATTCTTTCTTTTAAAGAATGTATCAATTGTGGTTGACTTTTTCATCTACAATTAAAAAAAAACTATATATTAATCAAATTATCAACAAAATCCTATCAATAATAATTAATAAACAAAACTATATTAATAAAAAAAAGCTTATAACATGTGTATATGTATGTATATATTTTTATATTAATTTATCATTAAGTATCACTCTAAACAAAAAAAAAAAAATTATTAGAAGAATTATTTTTTTTTTCAATGTAAGGCACCTACTTAATTTATATATATATATAATATAAATAAAATATAAATGTCAATTAAAGTTATATCAACTATTTGTATATATAATATTTGAGAGAAAGAATAAGATTGACATTTGAATTGAATATTTAAAATGCATATATCTTTTTCTATAAGATACCTTTACTTGTTAATTATTTGATATCTGCCACTTCTTTTTGATGTGTACTGCTCTTTAATTCATTCCTGTAAATTTGCTACCACAAATTAAATATAGATGTTATAGAAATAATCAAAATAAAACATAATTTAATCACCTTATTCTTAAAAATGGTGGCTCATGTAATAGGTATGAAATGAGAGAAGAAGAAAAAAATGGTAATACCTAATTATCTATGAGAGAAGAAGAAGAGAATAATAATACCTAATTATCTATTTTGAAGGTTTTTAAAATTTTTTAGTTTCCATTTTTTTTATTATTATAAAAAAAATTAAAAAAAAATATGTGTCTTAGAAAATAATTGCCTTTAAAAAAGGAAACAAATATCTTTTTTTTTGAAAATACATATAAATACATATATATATATAGGGATTGTAATCCGTGATGTACGGCAGCCGTCAGATGAGGGAGTTATTTGATCTGATGGCTGAGATTGATTTAGGGGTAATTAGGGTTAAAAAGTAGAAACGTACCCTGATACTCATTTAATGTATCCTGAGACCCATTTAATGTACCACGGAATACATTCCGTGAAAGTACATCACGGGACAAAATCATATCCCTATATATATAATATAAAGTAATACTGGCGTTGGGCTTATGTCCACTATTCTTTATTTTGCCTTCTCTTGTTTCCACTAAATTTGAATAAACAAACATATATAATATATATCATTTATTGCACAATACATTTTATTTGGAAACAAACAAAAAATAAAAAAGAATAAACTAAAAAGCCCAAACCATTTATAAGTTACTAACCATTACTAAAACATGTGGGGGCCACCATATAGTATATAATAATAAAGAATGGATTATATATATAGAATATTATAAGAATTGGAAAGTTTGGGGGGCCATGGCCCCTATAGAGTGTCAAATAGATCCGCCCCTGACTAAATGTAATTTTAGTCACAATACTTGTTGTGACTAAAACTAAATTAGTGACAACTTGTAACTAAATATTATGTTTTAGTCACAAGTAACATTTTGTTGTGACTAAAAGTCACATTTAATCATAAAAAAATTATGTTGTGACTAAAAAGTTATCACTAAAAATAGCAGTTTTTTGTAGTGCAGTATGATACCAAGTATATTAATTTATGACAATTACCATTTCCTTCCTCATCCACAAATCTTGTGGTCTCACCCAGATCAACTATTTTTCCAATCCCAATTGTCTCTTCTACTTCTAATTAAAGCCAATGTGGTTTACATGATCAAATTCACCATGTTGTTGAAGATGAATTAAGTGCATGAAGATCAGGACCAACCGCTAGAGCCTAGAGGCAGATATCTTGTGAAGGTTACTCAAGTGCATGCTCTCACAACCAACTAGATTATGGGTCATGTAACTCTCTAAGTGGCTCACTAATTAATGCATATGTGAAATGTGGAAGTATAGAGAATGATCCAAAACTATACACGATAATTTTAGAAAATGATATTATACCTCGCACTGCACTCATAAGTGAATTTGCATGTTTATATGTCGTTTTCTTTTAAATCCATATACTTGGTGGGATTAAGTTTGACAGTTATTTTTTTCTTATTCACCACTCATTTATCCGATTTAGGTGGGTGGTATAATGATATAGAGTCATGTTTTGGAGGAGCTAACACCCGCATAGCTTGCTACTCTATTCCTTTTAGTGCTCCCGTCATTTTGTTCCTCTAAAGTTTAAAGTACCTATGTTAGAAGGAAGAATACTAAGGGTTGTTCTGTGTAAGCCTATTTTGTAGACACTATCTTCTAATAAGTTAGAAATATCTCTTTTTTTTGTATCCATTAATTAAAAATACTCTCATATATTTTATTAAAATACACCTACTTTTATAAGTAGGTTGTCCAATATACTCTCACTCTCACTCTCTATTTATGTCTAGCATATAATTTACATTAACTTATAAAGTTTAATATGAGCATCATGTATATAAGTATGTATATCTTAAAGAATATGAAAATGAAGATAAAAATTAAAAGTAAAATAAAGTGGATATTTTTAATTTTAAAAATTTTGTACATTATTTTCTTTAAATTATCAAAACTCAAAACATATTTTTTTAAAAATAAATAAATAAATAAATAAAATATCAACACTCGATTAACTATTTACTTTCAATTTAATAAATTAAATATTATGTTTGTATTATATATATTTTACTAGCATTTTAAGTGTAATTTTTATTTTTTAAAACTTTACACAATATATTATTTTTTTTTCAAAATACAATTATGTTATTTACAATTATTACTTGTATTGAACATTATTTATTTTAAAATTACATATAACAATTTAAAAGAAACAAAAACTAACGAAAATTCAAAATCAAAATATATAGCTTAAGACGTAACATCTATGTAATACCCCAGAATTAAGAAATGGATTAGCAAAAGCCTAACTAGATAATTATGTATAATTGAAGAATTATATTATTATATAGTTCAATATATGTGAAATTATATGAATTTTATTATGTTAAGACCCCGTTGGTGAGCCAGAGGCATTTTAGTAATTATGACCGGAGAAGGGTAAAATGATGATAAAATTAATTTAATTACGTGCTTAATAGAACTATATTATTATATAGTATGCATGTGTTGTCTTTTCAGGTGTGTTCTGACAGGTTAGTGCGGTATAGTCACAACCAGGTATTTCGGGCCGAATCGGGTTCGGGCCTGAAATGCAAATTGGATTGAATTAATTGGCATTGTATTTGATATTATGAAATCTGAAATTTATTTAGGAATTAATTGAGTGTGAAATGGCAATTTTGCCCTTGAAAATAAATATGTATGTTTTATAGCCCTAAGGGTAAAATGGTCATTTGATCATTATTGAGTTATATTGAATTTAATAGATTTTGAGAGAAAATGAATTGTATTTTCTGGTATTATCTCTCTCTCACCTGAACTCTCTCTCTCTCCCTTTAACCCTTTCCATTTTCAAAATTGAATTGTTGAGAAATTGCTTAAAGTTGGGTGTGGATTGAAGCTTTGGAATTGTGGATTCTTGAGCTTGGAATTAGGTAATTTCTTGTTGAGTTTGTGTAAAGATTATTGGTGATTTCTCTTGCTGAATTTTAGGGTAAAAAGCATGTTCTTAAGTTTGGAATTTACTTGTTGCTTGATGATGAGAATTGATGAATCTTGTGGAATTGGGCTTCTTATTGTTGTATGCTTCTTTGATAGGTTAAGCTGAGATTTTATGGTATGTTTTGGGCTTTGATTTATGTGTTTCTAGGGTGTTTAATTGCTGGAAAATAGTTTGAGTTGTTGAGAATGACGCTCAATGTTCTTGAGTTTGAGCATTGCAAGTTTAAGCATGAGTTGAGTGTTGTGCAATCTGAATATTGGTTTTTGTTATTGTATTTTGATGCATGAGATATGTGTTTTTGATCCTTTGATATATGCTAGCAGCTCTATTTGGTGATTTTGAGATATATGCATGTTTGGGGTGAATTGGGGGTGAGTTTGGCATATTTTCGAAGCTGAAATCTGGGTTTTCTGAGTTTTTAAACCCAGTGGTCGCGACCATGGTAGGGACCATGATAATGGCAGATTGTTATTTTTTTTTAAGTTTTTGTTTTTGCCATAACTTTTGACTCGAGACTCTGTTTGGGACGTTCTTTATACCGTTGGAAAGCTCTTTTCGAGCTCTATGTGATTATCTATGATTTGGATGCCAATTTCATATTTTTGTGGAAGTGAATTTAGGGATTAACCCTATTTGTGTAAATCCCAGTATTGTGACTAGGATTACCGGCACCTGGTCAGAAGCACCCAGGGATTTGGAATCTCTACTATTGCGAGACAACAGGTAAGACAGTGATTAGCACGTAGAGTATGCACAGTGGCGCTTATGTTGAGAATGATATGCATGAATGTTTAGTAACCGGGATTAGGGTTATTACCCTAATAGGAACGGTCTAATAGCCTAGGGTTATTACCCTAGTGATATATGTGTATAAATGCCATGCCATGTTAATTGAAATGAGATTTAGGGATTATGCGCTCAAGGCATAATCAGGTTGGACTCGGTACTCGTAACCGAGATGAACCACTTTTAAGGCCTTAATGTAATTAGACGTGTGAGAGCAACACGTGGGTCTACATCACGTAGATTTAATTAGATGTGTGAGCGCAACACATAGGTCTACGGCACGTAGACATAAATGGGCATGTTGATATAATGATCAGGTCTGTGCTATACAGACATATGTGAATGAGCATATTATATTTGTTATGATTTATACTGTCTTGCTGGGCTTGACTCACGGGTGATCTACTGTGCAGGAAAGGGTAAGGCATTAGCTGATCAGCCATGAGTTTCAGGAGCAGGGCGAAGAATGTACATGTTCATGCCACTTCAGACCAAGCGGGTTATGGGTCTAATAGTATTGACTTTTGTATTCTGTTTTGCCGCTTAGGTCGGCTAGTAAGAAAGAACTTGTAATAAGTTTGTAAATATTTTTGGGATCCCAACTATTTTGAAAAGTTTAAATATATTACAAGTTTATTTTCATTCTGATTAATATAAAAGTTTAAATTCTGCGCTATTTTAATTAGTAATCCCGATTAGGGGATTAGGGTTTCATAAGTATTTTGGGTAGCGTGCCTAATTATTCAGGACGTTACAATTTGGTATCAGAGCGCCAAGGTTTTTAAACTTCCTATAGACCAGCCGAACATGTACATTCGTCGTCAGCGATAAGCTCAACTCATGGTGCAGTAAGTATTGAGAGTAAATACTTTACAGTATGTGTGATCATCTATTTACCGCTTTCCATTTTAGGCAGTATGCAAGCATCTAGAGTATGTGTGTGTGTTATGTGATGCCATCCTATAAATGTTATATGTTTATGTAAATATGTATGAGGTAAGTAGATGAGTTAGGGTTTAAGGCAATAAGTGCGTAAGTGTGGTATTGGTGCTTAACTCGCTGGGGTTGTTGATTACAGGGGTACTAGTAATGGACCCTCTGCAATCATCCAGACCACAGGGCGAGCAAGTAGAGCCTGGGGTTACCCGAACCGATCCACCAGCACCGCCTCCACCTCCGCAAAATCCGGGGGATAAATGCGGGGGTTGTTAATGCTAGTCCTCCTGCTGACTGGCAGCAGATGTTTCATGAAATGCGGAGTGTCATACTTCGTCAAGAAGAAGAGTTGCAACGTTTGAGGCAACAAGTTGTCCCAGTTAATCAAGGGTTACCACCAGTTCCTGTGCCAGTGGTGGGTAACCAAGGGTATGTTATGCCGCACCGGGACTCGGTGTTCGAGCGGTTTGTGAAGCTGCAACCTCCAGTTTTTCTGGGAGGTATTGACATTATTAAGGCTGATCAATGGATGAGCACGGTTACCCGTATCCTCGATAATATGGGGGTGACGGGAACTGAGAGGGTAAATTGTGCGGCCTTTATGTTTCAAGATCATGCCCGCGTCTGGTGGGACATTGTGAATCAAACTCGGGATGTCCGTGTGATGACATGGGAAGAGTTTAAGAAACTTTTTGAGGAAAAGTTCTATAATGTGGCTGTAAGGACTTCACACCAGGAAGATTTTGTGAAGTTGACTCAAGGGAAAATGTCTGTGGCCGAGTATACTCTGGAGTTTGACCGGTTATCTAAATTTGCGGGTGATCTGGTGCCTACCGATTTTACCAGAAAACAGAAGTATGTTCGAGGACTGAATGCTACAACCAGTCGAGACTTGAAAATTACCACATCCCATGACACTTTGTACAAGAGAGTGGTAGACTTGGCCTTAATTGCTGAGGAGACCGAGCAGCAAGTGATGAAAGAGCAGGCTGCAAAGGATGCCGCCATGGCATCAAACCCTCCTGCTGGTGGTAATGTCAGTAAGGGGATCGACAGTAGCAACCCTGAGCACAAGCGGAAGGCTGAAGCTTCTGGAGCTTCAGGAGGAAATAGGAAGTTTCGGGGAAACAGAGGTGGCCGTCAAGGTCGCGGGTCCTCATTCCGGTCATATCCCGAGTGCCCTAAATGTAAGAAGCATCATCCTGGTGAGTGTCGAGCCAAGGCATGTTTCCAATGTGGCATGGTGGGCCACTTTATCAGAGACTGTCCCCAAGCCAGGAAAGAAGAGCCTAAGAAGAATGCTGCTCAGAACCCGGGGCGACTTTTCACTATAACTCAGGCAGACGCTGATGCTTGTCCGTCAGTTGTGACAGGTCAGTTGTCTATTAATGGTTGTTCATATACTGTGTTATTTGACTCGGGAGCTACTCATTCATATGTATCGAGTAGAGTGATAGAAAGTTTACATAAGCCATGTGATATTTATGCTTCGGGGTTTGGAACCCTGTTACCCTCGGGAGACCTGATAGTGTCCACAAGGTGGCTTCGGTCTTTATCTTTTTGGATTGACAGTTGTGAGTTGACCGCCAATCTAATTGAGTTACAATTGTCTAATTTTGACATAATCCTGCGAATGGATTTTCTCTCTAAGTATGGAGCGACGATTGACTGTAAACGGAAGATGGTAGTGTTTGAGCCCGATAGTGCTAACCCAGCGGTGTTTGTGGGTAAGGTTCAGGGGGCACGCATACCGAGAATATCATTGTTGAAAGCTAAAGACCTGATGGGTAGAGGTTGTCTAGGGTTCATAGTTACTGCAGTGGACACTAGCCAACCTGTGACATCAGGGCCTGAAAATACGAGATTGGTATGCGAGTTTCTTGATGTCTTTCCAAAAGATTTACCGGGATTGCCACCTATCCGGGAAATTGAATTTGTTATTGAACTGCCTCCGGGAGTGGATCCAGTATCTAAGGCACCGTACCGAATGGCTCCAGCTGAGTTGAAGGAATTGAAGATACAATTGCAAGAGTTACTGAATCTGGGATTCATTAGACCGAGCTACTCACCTTGGGGAGCTCCGGTTCTATTTGTGAAGAAGAAAGACGGAACCCTGCGAATGTGTATTGACTACCGGGAGTTGAATAAGCTTACCATTAAGAACAAGTATCATTTACCTCGAATTGATGATCTGTTTGATCAACTGAAGGGGAAGACGGTCTTTTCCAAGATCGATCTTCGCTCAGGCTATCATCAGTTGAGAATTCGAGAGGAAGATATCCCGAAAACTGCGTTCCGTACTCGGTATGGACACTATGAATTTCTTGTGATGTCTTTTGGACTCACTAATGCCCCGGCGGAATTCATGGATTTGATGAACCGGGTGTTTAAAGATTACCTGGATAGGTTCGTGATTGTGTTTATTGACGACATCTTGGTGTACTCTGAGACCGAAGAAGAGCATGAGTTACATCTCAGAGCGGTTTTGCAAAGGTTACGGGATCACAAGCTTTATGCTAAGTTCAAAACGTGTGAATTCTGGTTATCCCGTGTCTCATTTCTTGGGCACATAGTGGATAAAGATGGGATTATGGTGGATCCGGCCAAAATTGAAGTTGTTCGAGATTGGCCAGCACCGAAGTCAGCTACAGAGGTCAGAAGTTTTCTGGGTTTTGCTGGTTATTATCGTCGGTTCGTTGAGGGTTTCTCAAAGATCGTTGTACCCTTAACGGAGCTGACCCGGAAGAACCAGAAGTTTGTTTGGACTGATCGATGTGAGAAAAGTTTCCTGGAGTTAAAGCAACGCTTGATTACCGCTCCTGTACTAACTCTTCCTTCAGATAAGGAAAAGTTTGTGGTATATTGTGATGCCTCGAGATAGGGTCTTGGCTGTGTGCTTATGCAGGCTGGGAGGGTAATAGCTTATGCTTCTCGGCAGTTAAAGGAGTACGAGCAGAGGTACCCTACTCACGATTTAGAACTCGCAGCAGTGGTATTTGCGCTAAAGATTTGGCAGCATTACCTTTATGGCGAGAAATGTGAGATATACACTGATCACAAGAGTCTGAAATACTTCTTTACCCAGAAAGACTTGAATATGAGACAAAGACGTTGGCTAGAATTGGTGAAGGATTATGATTGTGAGATCCTTTATCATCCTGGTAAGGCCAATGTGGTTGCTGACGCTTTGAGTAGAAAAGGTCAGAATCAGTTGAGTACTATAAAGCAAATCTCCCGACAGTTAGCAAATGAAATGACTCGAGCTCAGATTGAGTTGGTTGTAGGGCAATTGGCTAATATTACCCTGCAATCCACTCTTCTAGAGAGAATTAAAGAAGCACAAAAGCAAGATTCAGAATTGATAAAAACCCGAGCTAGGGTTTCGGCTGGGAAGGCTAGTGATTTCTCAGTGGATGAAACGGGAATGTTGAGATTCGGAAGTCGAGTTTGTGTGCCTATGGATGAGAACATCAAGAAAGAGATCATGGATGAGTCTCACATGACTCCTTATTCGGTTCATCCAGGGTCAACGAAGATGTACCAAGACCTGAAAGCCATGTTCTGGTGGCCAGGCATGAAGAATGACATCGCTGAGTATGTTGCAAAGTGCCTTATGTGTCAGCAAGTAAAAGCTGAACACCAGCGACCTACAGGGTTACTGCAACCGCTAAAAATACCAGAATGGAAATGGGAAGATATAGCTATGGACTTCGTGGTAGGTATGCCTAGAACCACGGGACAGTTTGACTCTGTGTGGGTCATAGTGGACAGGTTTACAAAGTTTGCTCACTTTTTACTTGTTCGGACGAATTTCTCCATTGACTAGTATGCTGAGTTGTATGTCAGAGAAATTGTTCGTCTGCATGGTTTCCCAAAGTCCATTGTATCGGATAGAGATCCGAAGTTTACATCAAGATTCTGGGAAAGTTTACATCGAGCTATGGGTACTCAGTTACAGTTCAGCGCAGCTTTTCATCCTCAGATGGATGGGCAATTCGAGAGGACCATTCAGATTTTAGAGCACATGCTACGGGCATGTGTGCTTAACTTTGAGGGATCATGGGTAAAGTACCTTCCCCTGATCGAGTTTTCTTATAATAACAGCTATCAAGCAACAATCGGGATGGCTCCTTACGAACTTTTATATGAAAGAAAATGTAGATCACCTATTCACTGGGATGAAGTGGGTGAAAGAAAGTTCTTGGGTCCCGAAGCTGTTCAGAAAACAAGTGAGGCAGTTGATAAGATTAGAGCGTGAATGCTCGCGGCTGAGAGTAGGCAAAAGAGTTATGCCGATCCAAAGCGTCGAGATATTGATTTCCAGGTCGAGGACATGGTATTTCTCCGAATATCTCCGATGAAAGGCATAAAACGCTTTGGGAAGAAGGGAAAGCTTAGCCTAAGGTTCATTGGACCTTTTGAAATCCTTGAGAGGATAGGGCAAGTAGCGTACAGGTTGGTTATGCCCCCAGCGCTGGCAGCTGTACATAATGTGTTTCATGTTTCAATGCTTCGGAAATATGTCTCAGACTCGTCCCATGTTCTGAGTTATGAAGCATTGGAACTCCAGCCAGATTTGTCATATGAGGAGCAAATACTTGATAGAAGAGAGAAAGTCTTGAGAAGCAAGACTGTGGCACTGGTGAAAGTACTGTGGAGGAACAGTAAGGTAGAAGAGGCAACCTGGGAACTCGAGACGGATATCCAGCAGAAATATCCGGAGTTGTTCAGGTAAATTTCGGGACGAAATTTCTATAAGGAGGGGGTAATTGTAATACCCTGGAATTAAGAAATGGATTAGCAAAACCCTAACTAGATAATTATGTATAATTGGGGAATTATATTATTATATAGTTCAATATATGTGAAATTATATGAATTTTATTATGCTAAGACCCCGTTAGTGAGCTAGGGGTATTTTAGTAATTATGACCCGAGAAGGGTAAAATGATGATGAAATTAATTTAATTACGTGCTTAATAGAACTATATTATTATATAGTATGCATGTGTTGTCTTTTCAGGTGTATTCTGACAGGTTAGCGCGGTATAGTCACAACCAGGTATTTCGGGCCGAACCGGGTTCGGGCCTGAAATGCAAATTGGATTAAATTAATTGGCATTATATTTGATATTATGAAATCTGAAATTTATTTGGGAATTAATTGAGTGTGAAATGGCAATTTTGCCCTTGAAAATAAATATGTATGTTTTATAGCCCTAAGGGCAAAATGGTCATTTGACCATTATTGAGTTATATTGAATTTAATGGATTTTGAGAGAAAATGAATTGTATTTTCTGGTATTATCTCTCTCTCACCTGAACTCTCTCTCTCTCTCTCCCTTTAACCCTTTCCATTTTCAAAATTGAATTGTTGAGAAATTGCTTGAAGTTGGGTGTGGATTGAAGCTTTGGAATTGTGGATTCTTGAGCTTGGAATTAGGTAATTTCTTGCTGAGTTTGTGTAAAGATTATTGGTGATTTCTCTTGCTGAATTTTAGGGTAAAAAGCATGTTCTTAAGTTTGGAATTTACTTGTTGCTTGATGATGAGAATTGATGAATCTTGTGGAATTGGGCTTCTTATTGTTGTATGCTTCTTTGATAAGTTAAGCTGAGATTTTATGGTATGTTTTGAGCTTTGATTTATGTGTTTCTAGGGTGTTTAATTGCTGGAAAATAGTTTGAGTTGTTGAGAATGAAGCTCAATGTTCTTGAGTTTGAGTATTGCAAGTTTAAGCATGAGTTGAGTGTTGTGCAATCTGAATATTGGTTTTTGTTATTGGATTTTGATGCATGAGATATGTGTTTTTGATCCTTTAATTTATGCTAGCAGCTCTATTTGGTGATTTTGAGATATATGCATGTTTGGGGTGAATTGGGGGTGAGTTTGGCATATTTTCGAAGCTGAAATCTGGGTTTTCTGGGTTTTGAAACCCAGGGCAGATTTTTATTTTTTTTAAATTTTTGTTTTTGCCATAACTTTTGACTCGGGACACCTTTTGGGACGTTCTTTATACCGTTGGAAAGCTCTTTTTGAGCTCTATGTGATTATCTGTGATTTGGATGCCAATTTTATATTTTTGTGGAAGTGAAGTTAGGGATTAATCCTATTTGTGTAAATCCCGGTATTGTGACTAGGATTACCAGTACCTGGTCAGAAGCACCCGGGGATTTGGAATCTCTACTATTGCGGGACAACAGGTAAGACAGTGATTAGCACGTATAGTATGCGCAGTGGCGCTTATGTTGAGAATGATATGCATGAATGTTTAGTAACCGGGATTAGGGTTATTACCCTAATAGGAACGGTCTAATAGCCTAGGGTTATTACCCTAGTGATATATGTGTATAAATGCCATGCCATGTTAATTGAAATGAGATTTAGGGATTATGCGCTCAAGGCATAATCAGGTTGGACTCGGTACTCGTAACCGAGATGAACCACTTCTAAGGCCTTAATGTAATTAGACGTGTGAGAGCAACACGTGGGTCTACATCACGTAAATTTAATTAGATGTGTGAGCGCAACACATAGGTCTACGGCACGTAGACATAAATGGGCATGTTGATATAATGATCAGGTCTGTGCTATACAGACATATGTGAATGAGCATATTATATTTGTTATGATTTATACTGTCTTGCTGGGCTTGACTCACGGGTGATCTACTATGCAGGAAAGGGTAAGGCATTAGCTGATCAGCCATGAGTTTCAGGAGCAGGGCGAAGAATGTACATGTTCATGCCACTTCAGACCAAGCGGGTTATGGGTCTAATAGTATTGACTTTTGTATTCTGTTTTGCCGCTTAGGTCGGCTAGTAAGAAAGAACTTGTAATAAGTTTGTAAATATTTTTGGGATCCCAACTATTTTGAAAAGTTTAAATATATTACAAGTTTATTTTCATTCTGATTAATATAAAAGTTTAAATTCTGCGCTATTTTAATTAGTAATCCCGATTAGGGGATTAGGGTTTCATAAGCATTTTGGGTAGCGTGCCTAATTATTCAGGGCGTTACAATCTATCTATCTAGTATATATATAATATTAGTTTTATACATTTAATACAAACCATTTCATACTCTAAATTAAATAAACTAGATACATAAACATAAATGGAACACTTCTTAATGGGTATTACCCATGAATGGTTACTAAACAAATTTAACTATAAATATTAATTTTAAAAATATCAAACTATCAAATTTTGATCTAATAACGAATAATGAAATCACAAATTTGAATTTCTATACTTAATTTAACTACTTAATTAAAAAAATATCAAAAAATATCTCTTTCTACACTATATCAAAAATATTTTCATACAAAAATATTTAACTCAAACTCAATTTTTTCTTTTCTTATTTTTCTTGCTAAAAAACTTTTTTTTTTAATTTTTTTTTACCGATGGAATAATCTCAACTCATATGATATAAAAATGAGAGATTTTTTTAATTAGATAGAAAAATTAAGCATAAAAACTCAAAATTTTCTAATTTTTTCCATTTGTAGGTAATACCCATTAAAAGTACACCTAAACATAAATATGACATTTAAAATAAGTTTTATATATGTATGGGAAACCAAATCCCATAAAGAAGTCTAAAAATACAACAATGCCAGAAATAGTGCACAAATTTAAAAGTATCATATTGAAGAAATAAAGTTTTAAAATCTCATATAAAGTGTAATTTTCAAAAACATAAAATTGGTATTTAATATTTTGTTTAAAAAAAGATATTATTAATAAATAGAAGGTCCATTGCTATTAGGCACCAGTGGTACCTAATAGGGGTGGGCATCTAATTCAATTCAACTTTTTTTTCCTCATCCGATTCAATCTAATCAGTAATTAGATTTGAAAAATTATCATCCGATCCAAACTAATTAGATCTTAAAATCCAATCTAATCCAGTCTAATTACTAATTAGATTTTATCGATTTTTTAAATGGATATCCAATTACATACTTAAATTTCAATATTAACTTAAAAATATGAAGAAAAATACGTAAAAACTATAAGTATCACCTTTTATTTAAATTTAATACTTCATAAACATACTATCGTTACAAGTGTAATGTAGCAAAAAATTTTAAATAATTAAAACAACAAGATTAAAATAGAACAAAACATCATGAAAAATAAATACACAAAACAACTAACTGTTACAAATTCAACACACAAAAAAATCTAATAAATATATATTATATTTTTCAATATTTTTTATTATATAAATAATTTTTTAACATATATAAATGTAATTAGATTGGATCGATTTTTAATTGAATTTTGAGATTGACATCCAATAATCGGTCCAATCCAATTAGAATCTAACTTTTAGCATCTAATCAAATTCAATTGTAATTGGATATCCAACTTTTTGTAATTGGATTTGATTGGAACAGTTTAGTTCAATTAGATTGGATTGGATGATGCCCACCCCTGCCTAGCACTTTCTAGACATGTCGTGCTGCGATTGGCTAGTGATACTCCCTAAAAGCTATTATTTTAAATTATATAGGAACTAATACTTAGTTGAATCAATAGCAATATTGACATATAGGAGTGTGCTAGGCACCACTGGTGCCTTTTAGCATTTCTCTAAATAGAAGTCATTACCTATTCCCTTTGGAAAATGTAATGTAAGAAAAGAAAAGTATTCACTTTCTTTTTATTTCCAACTTAACTAAGTTTCTTATTTTTATCGTGTAATTGGCAACGGATCCTTCTTATGTTTTAATTTTATAAGCTTAACCCCTTAATTTTTTTTATGTGATAAAATTCATTTAACTTTACTTTTTTTTAGCAATTTTAAAGCGTCAGTTAAATCTCACTCGTTAAATACTAATTAGATTACATATCATATGGTCGTCTCAAGCTTTAAAGCAGCCTAGGAAAATTTTGTAAAATGGGACTTTAAAAAAATACTTTATATAATTAGTTACATGTATATGAAGAAAAATATGCAACTATAAATATTTATAAAAATAAATAAGAAAAAATATTAAATTAGAACTGTTTATTAGGTTGGACCTCTTGCAACTCTAAGTATCATTTATTAAAAATTTGAGCCAGCAATGTGAACTTTCACATTTTTTATAACAAAAAAAATTGGGCCTCTTTGGCCTGGGGGCCTAGGGCAGTGGCCCTTGCTGTCCCACCCTTCAGTTGGGTATTGGATTATCACTATGTACACTTTTCTATATGTGAGTTATTTTTATTGACTTTAAAGTTTTACTGTCACATATATACATGTATATAGAATGACAATCACAGTTAATATTTGACAGTAAAATTTAATTGGTAACTCAAATATGCAAAGAAAACTGAAGTTAGGGGGTATTACTACCAAAAAAAAAAAAATTAAGTGTATAAAAATAACATAAAAAAATTTCGCCACTAATTACCATTTTTATTTTAGTAAACAATAGAGTATGAATTATTATCATAATATGATTTCCATTCTAAGTAAATATTACTAATCCTAACACTTTTTGGTCTATTCTCATAAATATATATATATATATGGAAGAAGTTTTAATGGTTACATTTTTATTGCAACCATCATGGTTACATTTTTTTAAGTCATTGGATTACAATTAAATTGTTGTGATTAATTTAGAAAATAAATAAAAAATAACTTGTAACCTGAAAGTAACCTAATAATTTATATCCTTATAAAAAACTTTAATAATTTTAAAATTAAAGTAATTATAATTATTTATTAATTTTTTGTAATTTATTACTACATAAGGATCTTTTAGCAATTTATTTTTTTGCATTTAAATTATTTAAAATTTTATAGCAAAACTTTTTATAATTTAAAATTATACACATATAATTTCATAATTTAAATTTTATTATTCTTGTAATCTTAATTTTAAATTATTACACTCAATTATTTAATTTTTTTATTTAAATATTTAAAAAGTAAAAAGTGAAATAAGTTGAAGAATTTTTTAGAAAAAAAATGGCTACACTTGTTATCGATTGACTAACTTGAAGCCTCATACTTAGTTCATCTAATTGTAACAAAATAATTAAATATCATTTAAAAATAATTAATTATTTAAAAATTTATTATAAAAAAGGAATTTTAATTTGTGTAAAAAGAAGTTTAATTTTTGTAAAAAAAAATAAATTTTATTGTAAATATTATAATTAAATTGCTTAATTGTTAAAATAATTAGAGTAAGGATTTAAATATAAATAGAAAAATTATTTATATATAATAATTGCTAAAAGATGTCTTGTTAAAAATTTACTTAAATATTTTAAGAAAATAATTAATTATAATTAATTAATTCTAAAAAAAGAATGTTTACCTATTAGTAACCTGCTATTACATGTCAAAAAAAATGTAAACATGAAGGTTACAATAAAAATGTAACCATTAGATAGTCACCCATATATATGGAAGAGGATTTAACCATATATATATTATATTCATATTTCTTGCAATTCATTTATACTTACTTATATTTTTATTATATATACTTTTAGTTGGATAATTTTGTTTTATATTATTCATAAATAACATTTTTTTATTAAAAATATTTAATTTAAGCGCTATTTATATAAAAAAAAAAATATATAATAATATTCAAAATTTATTAATAATTGTAATTTTAATTTAATTGTAAAACTTTTAATTTTATAATACTTTTCATTCTTTTAAAAATATCATATATTTTTTCAATTTTTTATAATAAAAACAATATCAATTCTTTAAGAAACATAAGTATTTATTTTATTTTATTATTTAAAAAGAAAACAATAATAAAAAGATATTTTTTTTAGATGTGTTATTGGATTATTAAAATGATTATAGAGATATATGAATGTTAAAAAAAATATATATTATGTTATATAGTCATTTTATTTAAGAGATATATGTTGTGAGTTTAAATTTGAATTGTAATGTTTTTCATAAAAAAAAATAATTTATTATATAACCATATTTAATATAATATATATTTTTCGATCCATTAATTTGTATTTAAGAATTACTTCTCAAAACATTACACGAAACGAAATATCCAAATTTACGTAGTAAAATGATCATGTTACAGAAAATGACTGCAAGAATTAAAGTTTGGAGCTCGAGGAACATCTCTTTTGCGGGGAGAGTTGTGCTAATTAACTCTGTGTTGCTGACTGTCCATACCTACTGGTGTTAGATCTTAATTTTGCCAAAAAAGATCATCTCTGAAATTAAAAATGTGTGCAGGAACTTCTTGTGGAGGCAAGGTAGAAGTGAAGGGTCAGGCAGTGTATCTTGGAGGTGTTTGTGTAAGCCTAAGGCTATAGGTGGTTTAGGCTTCATGAACACTTCCGATTGGAATGACGCAGCCCTTTTCAAACATGTTTGGTCCATTGCTAATAAAAAAGATAATCTTTGGATAAGGTGGATCCATAGTGTTTACATCAAGAAGGAAGAGTGGTGGGAGCATAAAGCTCCTTTGAATAGCAGTTGGTATTGGCGCAAAATAACTGAGGGAAGAGATAAAGTGAAGCAGTTGATGAACATCAACACTTTCGCCTCAAACCAGTACTCAATAGCAGCTGGTTATAAGCTACTGCAAGGGGATTTTGAGCATTATTTCTGGTGCAAGGGCAGCTGGAGTAGACTTAATGTGCCCAAGCACAGTTTCATTCTCTAGTTAACAATGCAAAACTGACTGAAAACCAAAGATAGACTTGCTAAATTTGGAATAATAGATGATGAAAACTGCTCCTTATGCAACTCGAATTATGAGACAGCAGACCACCTTTTCTTTACTTGCAGATTCTCACAGGAAGTGCTGCAACAGGTGAAGCTTTGGCTTGATTGAAGGGTCACTTCGAGCAGTCTACAGGCTATGGTTCGAAGAGTTGATAGAGGGAAATACTCCAAGTTTAGGAAGAAAGTGTATTATGCAGCAATTGTAGCTTCGGTATACTCTGTTTGGCCAAACAGAAATGCTCAAATCTGGAACTCAAGCATGCACACAGCCGGTTCTTTGCTGCAGCAGATTAAATGGGTTTTGAAACACAGAATTGCGAGTGTAATGCCGAAAAAAGTAGCTGAGAAAGATAGACTTTGGTTTAGTAATCTTTAAGAATCATTTGTCATAACACATATAACTGTATAGATTATACAAAAGGCCTTGATTAAGGTGCTTTTAGATTGTAAATGTTGTAAATGGTTGTTTGTGCATTGAAAGTTCTAATTCATCAAAAAAAAAAAATGATCATGTTACTCTGTTTGGTGTAATTTCTCTTAAACAAATTGTCTTTGAGCGGTTTAACTGATTAAAGACATGAAACAAGGATGTAGAAACATTGACGAGCTGTTATTTCAAATTAAAGAACTGCTTTTGCTTACACCCCTCTGTTATCAGTTTGTCTTTTATTTTTAGAGAAACTAATTATGTGGCTCACATTTTCGCTAATCAAATTTTGTTATCTAAAGCTAGTGCGTCACCCTCTTATGTTCGTCATGCTCTTTAAGTTGAGGAGCCATTTCTTTTGTAATCGTTTGGGTTTATGAATGAATTCTTTTTCAAAAAATAAATAAATAAATAAACTCTTAAACACAAAACGACTAATATTAGTATACCATCGAATACTAAATTAAAGAATTATCAGCACAGCACCGATGCTAATATCTATCCACTAGAGAACTAAGCCGCGCTTCGCGCGGTATTGTTCAACTTTTGTAAACATTTTATAATTTTTTTTTCACTTATGTAATGATATAATCTAAAATATAATATTTTTATGTGTACATTATAAATAAAGTAATACTATTAAAATAAAACAATTGTTATTTTTATAATACACGAAAAGATAACAAATTTGTGATAAATATTAAATAGTGGAATTAACAAAGAAATAACATGTATTTTCATAATAAAATAAAAGAAAAAGAAAACAGTCTTTGAATTTAATAATTTAGGCTTGTGACTGATGATGTAGTTATTTTTGAATTATTGTTTAAACGTTTTTCTTAACATACTATTTATAAAAGTTTTAACATTTTATTTTGTGGTGTTAGCGAAATGCTTTTTCTACAAAATTGGATGTAGGATGAAAACTGTAAAATGGGCTATCACAATATTATATATTTTCTAAAACTAAAAAATGAGGATTTTATATAAAAATATTAGTGATAGAATTTTTCTATATGAAATGTTTAGTAAGGGGATTAATTTTAATAAATTATGTGGATGTGAAATTTCTACCTTAAATTGTAATGATGAAAAGAAAATTATGATTCATGTGACTAATTATTTCTATAATTTATTTGTCTTATTGTTTTCTAGTAAGTAAAATTATATAAGTATCGTATGAAATTAGTTGAGCACTCGCGAGATAGTTATAAACATATTGTGTCTCATGCGATTATTATAATTATTGAAAAATAAAATTTAATTTATGATTATTTTATTATTTTAGAAATTCATATATTAAGTAATTGTTAATATTTTTATTAAATAAATATAATATTATAAATTATTCTTTTACTATTATTCAATTATTTTTAAATGACAAATAGAATATTTTTTTTATTATATTATATATTTAATAGTATTATATATATTGAATTAAAATGAATAATTTAAAATTATAAAAAAATCTATTTTTTTATTTGTTAAAAAACTTAAAGGATTTTTTTTTTTAATTTTTAATATATGACATGTACTGAATGAGTGCAATATAATATTCATTAGTTTTTTTTTTATACTGAATGAGTATAATATAAAATATACTATTGTGTTATAAAAATTATGATAATTTTTAAAATTATGAATTTTTTGAAAGAAGTTTGTAATAGTAAATATTTGGGTCAACTAAACCACATGATGTTAAAATTTATTAATATATTTATTATTATTAGCTCTATTACATAGGTTATTAAAATTTATTTATTATTGATTATATAAGAAAAATATATGTTAATTATTAAATTATTAGAGTGTCTATCTTAATACTAATAGACTGCAATAATATTTTATATTAAACTAAATAATTTTAAAATTTTATGATAAATGATATTAAATTGAATTTTTTTATATATTTTAACAGTGTTATAACCGTCACCATCAACTATCATTATGGCTATTGTCGCTGCCAATCCCCATATATCCAAGTTAGCATTGCCACGATATTTTGTATCATCTACTATACTATTTGGAGTGGCCACCACTATTAAATGGTTATATTAGAAATTTAATAAGAAAAAATTTCTAGTAATATTAATACCAACTTTAAAAGTGTTATTTTTTTTTTCAAATATTACTACACATAAAGTATATAACAAAATTTATACACAATACAAATAATTAGTTTGTTTATAAAAGACTAAATAATGAAGAATCAATCACTATGAGATTATTTATTATTATTATTTTAGAATGAGACTTTCTTTTAATGAAATATTATGAGAATGTCATAATAATAATAATAATAATAATAATAATAATAATAATAATAATAATACTATAAGTTATAAAAAGTAAAAAGACACTATTAATTTTATTAATAAGAAATAATTTGATGATATATATATTATTTTTATTTTATTTTAATACTATATATTTATATATCATTGTTAAATCAAAATGAAAGATATAGTTGATATAGGTTTGCTTAAATTTGTGCTGTTTTGAAAGTTGAAATAAGTTAATGGTATGTATACATTTATTATGTTGAAATAAGTTACTTAGGGAAAAAGTAAAAAAAATGCTATATATTTATTTATATAACAATATTTCATATATATTATACGTTATTTATAAATTATATAAAAATGTAAAAATAGATGAAAATAAGTATATGAATTAACAAATCAATTACATTATTATTACATAATTATAATTATTATAAGAAATTTAATTTAAAAATAATAAAGAAATGTACAATAATTAAATAATTAAGAATATGATGATTTTTAGAATAATATATAATTTTAATTATATTTTTAAATTTAAAATGTAATATATCATATATATTTTATTCTAATTATAATAATAGTAATTAAACATTCAACTTAACATACAATTACACTTTTTTCTTTAAAAGAAAAAAAAGAAAACATGATTATACAATATAAAAATTACACATATATAGAATAAAGTCACACATATATATATATGATAGCCTAACAATTTAGCTTGAAAATTCCTCTAGTTTTTTTGTCGAAGATTCCCTTGTTTGTGAATGAAACTTTATTTAAATATATATACATACAAGTAAGAGGGTGATTTCTTAAAACAATGACATGACTAATAAACTAAAAACATGATGATCAATACTAAACTTCTATAAATACACTCGATACACACACATATTTTTATTGGGTGTGACTATTATTACTACTGTTAAACTTCTTCTTCATAGACATTATCTTTGTCATTGAGATGATAATGTTGATGATGATTTCTTCTCCATAGCCATGGCATTTTATTTTTTTCCTTCCATTGTTTTTGAAAATAAAAATAGAGAAAACAAAAAAAAAAGTTTTAAGAGATTGAAAGGGAGAGAGAGAGGAGTGTGAGGAGATCAAGTAGAGAATGAATATTATATTTATAGAGAAACTATTGCATGAGTGTGAGATGTTATGTAGAAAAAAAAAATTTGAAAGGTAGGTAGGAAAATGAAAAGACTTTGAGGAATTGTAATAATCAAAGTTAAGTGAAGAGTCTCTACTTGATATATATTGTGTATAATTGATTAGTTAATGTTTTTTAATTTTTATATATATAATTATAATTACTAATATTACTATTATTATGTGTAAATATAAATTTGTGGTATTAGAGTCGTTATATAATTTTTTTTTATAATTGAATATATATATTATTTTGAAAGAATCTATAATTGAATATTTAATTATGTATGCTATCACAATTATATATATTAATTAATAATAATAGGTAATACATATATAATAATAAAATATGTTATTAAATTCTTTTTAAAATTTATCATAATTCTTTTTCAATAATTCTTAACAGTTACAAATTTTTAAATATGGATATATTTTATTTAAATATTAAATAAATATAAATTTAATAACTAATAAAATGACAAAATAGAATTAAAAAAAATATTACAACTATATATAGTGAATTTTTTTGAAAAATTATTATCTTTGTTTTGACTTTTTGAAGGGATTATTATATCATTGTTGGCTTATGTTTTGTTTTATTTATTTTTGGTAATTAATTGTATTTTTACTTATTCGGTTAATACAAATATAAATATAATAGGTGTTGTATTTAATTATTATTCTATTAGTATAAATTATTTTGAATGACCTTTGGTTTTTATAATACTTATTGATATTAATTGGACACATAATTTCTCTTTCTTACAAACTTAATTGAGTTATTATTGTTATTATTACTAATTTATAAATTATTATGATTATGATGTAATTGAATGAAAAAATAATTTAAAAACTAAATAAAAGTGAAAAATGGAGATAGCAAAGAATTAAAAAGAAATTTCATATAAGATACCACCTAGAATGCTTTTTACATTCCTTTATATTTATATATAGATTCTCTCCTTACAAAAAAATAATATAATATATCTATTATTCCCTGCTTGCAACGTGAAAATATATTTTAAAACACATAACTGGATAATTCGTTAAATAATATTTCATTATCCAAAAGTCGTTGTAGTATAGTGGTAAGTATTCCCGCCTGTCACGCGGGTGACCCGGGTTCGATCCCCGGCAACGGCGTCTTTTTTTCGAATATTATAATTCACTTATTAAATGATTTTATACTAAACAAATAATTACCAGTCAACAACGTCGTTGTAGTATAGTGGTAAGTATTCCCGCCTGTCACGCGGGTGACCCGGGTTCGATCCCCGGCAACGGCGACTTTTCTAAAATTTCATTTTGTACTCTCTCCTTCACCTTTTTATATTACGCTATTTTATTCTTGGGCCGGCTAATTATGCTCTGTACAAAGCCCATTGCAGACCCAACTGGTTGAATGTTCTCCTTCCCAGGTATGAATCGAGTCTTAAATTCATTTCAAATTATACTTGTGTAATTATGTATCTTTTAATATGGATTTTGTTTATTTATTTTGAAATGCATTAACAATTTTATTTTAAAATACAGATTAAAACAAGTTTTATTTACAAAAATATATATAGTTCACTTTTGTAAACAACATTTACAATATTGTAAGCAATTATTACAGATTGGTAAAAAAAAATTTACAAATGTATAGTGCTTACATTTTGAAAAGTAAGTATAGCATATTTATAATTAATTAATTTTATTTTAAATAAACAAAAACTAAAATATCGAAAACCGTACAGAATGTAATCTTTTTATATTTTTGTTGTTCTCATAATAGACTCTTTAGAAAAATACTCACCGCATTCAATTCTTTCATGACATTCCATACCACCATTTCTCCATTTCTACAAAACCTTATGTGTTGTTGTATCCACCTTATCTAAGAGATAAAATTCACTAAGACATTGTTTTTTATTATGTGAGTTCGAAAAATCTTGAAATGTCAATGAAAGAGTAAATGTATTTTTTTTTTCAAAATAACCAATAAATTCAAACCAAAATGATTTCTATGTCTTAAAAACTAAAAAAATTTGTAATCACTTATGGTGTATTATGTAATTTTTTAAACATTAGGGTGCAGAAAATGTAAAGTGATTCATTCAATTTCAAACTAGTCAACTCCTCCCAAAATTTGGTCCGATTGGGTTAAAATATGAGAGAGGACCATTGGCCCAATAATTATTCAAGTTAAAGTTTTATCAATCAAACTGAACTAATTACAATCAAACAATTTATAAAAAGAAAAAAATACATAAAAAAAAATGTGTAAACTATATTTAGTTGTGTAAGATAATATGTAATTATATTTACATTAATTAAATTGCAATATTTGGTTGAGTATAAGAATCTTATATATTATTTTAAAAAATAAAAATAAAAATAATTTTTTATTAGTATTTAATGTTAATTATACATAAAAATAAAATAATTATTCATCAAAGAAATATATTTATTAATTAGTAAATTTAAATTTTATTGTATTTTTTATTAATTAAAATGAATTTTTTTATATGTTTTATCACTATATTATTTATTTTTATTCGCTATGAAATTTATGTACACTATCCACGTAAAATTTATGTATAATGCATATATATTATTGCTAATAACATAAAAAAAACTCAGTTAAAAATAAAAAATTAATCTCATTGAGTAAATATATATATATATCATAATATTTTATTATAATAATCAAAATATTGATGGTATTAAATTTATTTATTAATTTAAAAATATATTTCAAATTAATATAATAGAAGGGAATAATTCAATCTCATTCTTTTTTAAGTTGTCAACATCACCTTTTTTAAGGGTACTTATATTACTAAGAGAATAACATTGTAAGGTTAAACCCTAAAAACAAACAAAGTAATATTTCGCATTATCATTCTCTTGCTAGCATTAACCCATTCTAAACAGCTCATTAGTAATTATAGAATTATATTTACAGAGTTTAACTGCAGTGTCCATTGATAAAATCAATTTCAGATGTGAGTCTTCCATATGTTAGTTCGTAATGCGTTTTGGTCAAATTACCGTTTAACCTTTTAATTACTTCTCTATCTTTTAGTATTATTAATTTAGTAGTAGAAGTATAATTCAAAAGATCAAGAGAGCCATATGGCGTCTAATTGTAGGAGCCATATATCTTGTAGCATGATAACTCAGATTTTAGGATTAATTTTTTTTTTTGAAAGAATTTTAGGGTTGCTTGTATTGCGAATATTGGTTCTAAACTTCTCTCAAAAGGCTTCAGTTTGACTGGTTAAGCCCATAAGTGGATCCTATTTCAAGAAGTTAGTCCATTTCCTTCATCTACCTATCTTAGTCTCAACTTTTTTTCAAATTCAAGGAAAATTGTGTGATTGATTCTAGATTTGTTTGCATACTCACTTTCCAGCTCAAAAACTATAAGAGATAGACCAAAATAGGGAATGTTAATGCATTGACCACTATTGATTCTCTAGCCTTAATGTGCGCTGTCACCACTCCCTGGCTCCCATCAACCCAAGTCTGTTATCTCACAGCCGCAAAACACCTAACACAATAAAGCGACAACATCCCAACCAGCAATTCTAAGGCAGCTCTCAGGCTGGTCTTGAATTAAAATGGACTATAAAGATAAATAGTAATTTTTAAATTATTAAAAAAAACATAGATATTTTTTAAAAGGTAATTTTTTATTTAGGCCCTTAAAATGAGTAGGCCCTAGGCGCCGGCCTAGCCCGCCTATGCCTAGGACCGGTCTTGACCCCTCGTACCGAAACCGATGGACTCGAGCAACACCAAGACAACGAGGCGTGATGGTTGAGCTTAGGCGCCGAGGCTAGCACCAGCGCCGGCGCAAGGGTGGGGCAGCAGCCTAAGGCTTCCTTTATTTTTCAAAAATATTATATTTTATACTTTTAACTATTATTTATTAAAAATATAATTATTTTCAAATAAAATCCCTATTTTTTTTTAAGATACTATATTAATATTTTATTAAGATAAAAGGGTCAACCAATTATGTTTTTAAGTTTTACCATTATATATATATATAAAAAAAAAAAAGTTTAATTATATTTTTTGGTCTAAGACCCTTAATTAACTTGAGACAGAGCTGGCTAACAGAGAATGTTGAGACTTGAAGGCAGTAGCTACAACCTAAGTGAGAAAAATAATTTCTGTTGTGAGAATGAGAAGTGAATATGGTCTTGTTTCATTTTTAGGTGGGTCATAGGTGTGTGTGATCTTGTAATAAGATTTATTGGATTGCATTACATGTTACACACAATTAATTGGATGATGATATAAGTATTGGATCTCTATCGGATAAACACCTCTAATCTTCACCTTTTCCTTAAAGTTTATAATCAGTCAACCCTCTACTAATAGGAGCTAAAATAGGTGAGTGATGAAAGGTATACATAAAACTTATAGTCTACACTATACTCAATAATTCAACAAAATTCAACAACCATGTTTAATCATCTATGTATAATAAGGTGAGGACTCTATTGGAAAAGATATATGATAAAAAAAAAAAAAATTAAACAGTTCTTTAACATTTTAGAGTGAAATTTATATTTATGATTTTGTTTGTGTTGAAAATTCAAAATGCTACCTAGTTGATGTTATCTACTATCTAGTTCACCACAACTACCGTGGACTAATTATAAATTTGTACATATATTTTCTTTTTCCATTATGATATATTGATTGTGTAGGATAGAAATAGTAATTTATCGCAACAAATTAGTCCCCTAGTCCAAAAAAAATCAATCTAAACTATAAAGAGTCACTGAAGACAACAACAACATGATTATTGCCTGTGAGCACGCCTAATATAATGGGGGAAACATCATAGGCACATTAACACGAGCCACCGTGGACCTCTTGAGTTTTTTTAACAAAAAAAAAATAATTAATTTCAAACAAAAAAAAACTGAATGCAACATGTAGTTACACCTGTAAAACTCAAGTTTATCCACTCAAAGAAATATAAAAGATAGAAAGCATTGTTAATTTGTAAAAATTAAACTCCCTTAGAGCCGAAGCAAGTAGTGCCTTTGATCAAAATACTGTTTTCGCTACACTTGGAAAGGTTTTACTTTTTAGGCTACAAGACGATGCTTTTACTCAAAGAAAAAAAAACGGAATATGATATAAACTATTTTTCCAGTCCACTTAGTTGACACATGATCACAAAGTCAACTTATTAACTATTTTAGTTTAATTCAATTCCTAAACCCAAGCTATAATTAATAGTGTTTATTAGTGTTTTTTTTTAATGTTAGCAGTTGTGGAGCAGCATAAGTATGTTTTAAGCAAAGAAATGAGTGTTTTCCTATGTCCTTAATCATAAGTATCAATAATGAGAGCCGTAATTTGCTTTTAACATTCCAGTTGGCCCTTTTTGCCGAGCCCATATTTGGACCCATGAGAACGTGATTGACGGCTACATATGGGCCTTGTATCCAGACAACCATTCCTTATCAATCTTCTTTTTTAAAATAAATAAATAAAGTTAAATAAAAATCTAAAAGAATCGATGATGTAATATGCAATCCAAACACTTTCTAATAAATATTAGTTATATTATAAATTAAGTACCTTATTTTTTTCAAATTAAAATTAAATCGTTTTAATTTTGATAAACCCTAAAGTGAAAATGGAAAAAGAGTGACAGTTAAAATATATCCTCAAACCAACCAACCAACCACCTAACTAAGGCTGCCCTTATTTCCTCCCTGACATGCTCTTGAATTGATTGCCAGAGTTGCCTGTAATCCAGCTATAAATAAACTCATATTTAATTAAAATATATAAGTTTAATTAATGAAATAATTCAATATATATCACAAATTGGGAGTAGAGTACATTCTGGCAATTACGTCCTGGACAAACTTTTTCTCTTCAATATATGTACTAATTATATTTACTAGCCTTGACTTGAAATAAAATGTTCTTCATGACCTCGTTAACAATGAATACTAATTAAAAAAAAATAATAATAAAAAAGGGAATTTGTTAGGTTGTTTGATGGCACAGGACAAAAACCTAGTTCAAATAAGTCACTTAGCTTAAGAACAGAATGATCTAGTTTCTATAACCTAAGTTGACTACACCCACAAAACCACCTCAAAGACTTCACTCCTTACCTGTCTTTCACTGCTTCAGCATCCAATGCCAAAAACATAATAATAATAAATAATTATTATGATAAATTACTATTACATATAAGATTAACCAATTAATTAATCAATAAATGTACTCTTCTCTTCACTTTACAAATGAAGAACCCATGTCTGACAAACTGTCTTGGATCTTGTAAAAGAATAGTTTCTTCAATTACTTCTTTACAATCAGTCCTAAATACTTTTAGTAAGTAGATCTACACTACATAGTTTCAACATCTTACTGCAAAAAAGTTGGCTTTGTCTAATTCTTAAACCCCCCTTTTCTTTTTATATAATTATTAATTCCATACTCTTCTTATGAAAGGCAGTGATTATCCACTAATGTGCTGCTTTGAATTTATAAAGTGACATTTAATTTTTTTTAAAAAAAAAAATTGCAGATTCAAAATCTGTGTTTTTGTAAGTGAGAAAGTGAAGGTTGACTAAGTCAACATCACTATTCTAATACATGAAATTGAAATGCAAGTACCCAAAACTATGAAAACTTGCATATTCAAAAAATCTTGTAACACATTAATTTATTAGACTATATTTGTGGTTAGCTAACCAAAATCCATTTATAAAAAATGTCTTTTGCATTTTTCAATCAATGTAACACATTAACGTCACATACGTCGGCTTAGTTTAGGTCATTTCACAAGACCTCTGTATTTTTTTTTTAGAAAAAAATACTTGTTATTATGAAACAAACATATAATCGTTTACAATAACATAGTAAATAGGTGGAGGGATAACCTCCAACCAAGAACAAGTCTCATCTACCCCTAATGCAAATTCAATTAACTAGACTATAGCGACTTTATTTGCTAAACATTTAACATGTGAAATAATTATATCAGGAAAAAAGGATAAAAGACTAGTAATATCAACAATCAAATCTGAGAAAGATGAGTTTGAATTGAAGGGAGCATTCAAAGCATTAGAAACCATCAGTGCATTTGTTTCTATATTCATAACCGTCAGTTGTTGTTGTAGGTCCCCAGTTGAGGCTGAGAAAGAGTGTTTTGGCCTCCATTTCATGTGTCAGAAAGTTTCCTTTAATTGGCATTGAGAGAGCAGCAAGAACGTAACCCTTAGCATCCCTAATTACAGCCCCTACACCAGTTGTGTTTTTCGAAGAGTTGACTGTCGCATCCACACTGAGCTTAAAAGCTCCTGCAGTAGGCGAAAACCAAGGAACCGGAGCTGTAGCAGTATTTTTGTCTTGGGAAGCAGCTGCAGGTGCAGCAATGGTAGACACATGATATGTTTGTTATGCTGCCCGAAAGTTCTGCAGGTTCACATCAGCGAAGGTGGCAAGGTCTTTGAGGGGTGTTGCGTGTTTACCATGTACAACTTTATTTCTCTTAGTCCAAATAGCCCAAAGAGTACAAAAGAGTTGTTCCATCTCAGTCTTGGAATAAAAGTGTGAAAAGATGGATCAAATAGTCACCGTTGATAGTTGTTACTAATTGACACAATGTGCAGTAATAGATATTAACATATTAATTATATATTACCCATTATATTATGTATCCAATTTTGAAATCATAAGATTTTATTATTTCTATTATTAATATAATTATTTATTTAATTTTTTTAAAAAATAAATTATCATTTAATTGTTACTAACTCAAAAAAGAAATGAAAAAAAAAATGAAAGATTGAAGTTGTAATAACAAATTCTATGAAAAAATAATAATATAGTAGTACAAAAAGATAAATTAAATTGTCAAAACTAAGTGAAAAAATCAATAATACAAAAATATATTGAGGAGTTGATATTGTTTTGCATATTAAAATTAGATTAATATTTTGTTATTTTTTTTGTTGCTTTGTAGTTATCTTTTTGTTGTTTTATAGTTGTTTTAAGTTTTTAATGTTGTTTGTTAAGTTGTTTTTTTATTTTACTGAAAGATAGTATTTTTGGAATTTTAAAACTTTAACACTACTGTATTTTGAAAACTTGGTACATCATAATGTAAAAAAAAAAAAAAGTGATGGTAAAAATGCAAGAATAATAATAAAAAAAAAGGAATTTTTGTAAGATTCTTAAAAAAAAAAAAAGAAAATTATAGCAAATAGCCCCAAATCATAAGATTACATGTTAGTAAATGTTCTCATTTCAAAATTTGTAGAGAAATGACTCTTTTAGACATTATTATTTATAAAAAAAAATCAATAATTTTTTTTTTCATATTTTTTTTTAGAATTAGAAACAAATTACTTAAAAATTATAGTATATCTATATTAGTTTTGTTAAAAAAAATTATTTGAAAGTTATGTCAATTTTTTTAATTTTTTACGAGTTGTTGTGGGTTGTTGGTATATAGATTTTGTTGTACAGTATATTTCTTTTTTGTTGTATGGTATATTATTATTATTCTTAGATGATAATTATTTTTTATTTTGTTATGTATAATAGTAGTATATAATTTTGTTAGCATAATACCGATATTTTAATGTATGTATATAATTTTATTGACATGCTACATATATTTAATTATTATTTTTATATATTTTAATTGTATGATATATTATTTAATTTAAATAATATTTAAATAATTTCTATTTTATTATATACAGGTGGTATATAATTTTAGGGATATGATTTTGTCTCATGATGTACTTTCACGGAATGTATTCTGTGGTACATTAGATGGGTCTCAGGGTACATTAAATGAGTGTCAGGGTACGTTTCTACTTTTTAACCTTAATTACCCCTAGATCAATCTCAGCCGTCAGATCAAATAACTCCCTCATCTGACGTCTGCCGTACATCACGGATTACAATCCGTGAAAGTACAATAACACGACAAAATCATATCCCTATAGTTTTATTGTCATAGTATACATATTTTAATTATGGTATATAATTTGGCAAGTATAGTTTACACATATATATATATATGTTAGTAAAATATATATTTTTATTATTAGTAGTAGTAGTGTATATGTTTGGTGAATGGTATATGTATTTTTTGTAATATGGTGTATCATTTTTTTAAAATAATATTTAAGTTCTATTTTCTATTGTACTTTTGTTGACATGATATATAATTTTATTAGCATCTGATATATTTTTATTTTTATCTGTTGTTATTATATATTTCTATTATAAGGTATATATTTTTTGTTAGATGGTATATAAGTTTTATTGTATAATATATTATTTTATTTTAGATCATGCATGCTTAGTTTTTATTTTATTATACATAAATATGATATATAATTTTGTTAATATGTTATATACAATTTTTTTTTATTATATTATATTATTTATTTTATTTTTTATTGTAGGTATATATATTTATTGTATGGTATATGGTTTTTGTCTATAGTATATTATTTAGAAATTTTTACATGAAAAATCACTTTTGCACAATTTATTACCAAAATACTCTTACACGCCTATATCAACTTTTTTACTTACAATGTTAGTTTTATTACACAAATACCACTTAGTCATCATTCCATCCATCATCAATCAAATCCTACTCTCTTCCCTCTCTTTTTTCATTTTCTATCAATCAATCCATCATTTCACTCTCTTTTTTTCTTCTTTTCTTTATATTTTTAATTTTATTTCAGTTTTTAATTTTTTATTTTTAATTTTATTTCAGTTTTTAATTTTTTATTTTTAATTTTATTTTCAGTTTTTAATTTTTAATTTTTTTTCCATAACAATTCTTCTTTTCTTTTTTTTTTTAATTTTTAATTGTAAAGCTAGTTTCTTATATATTGTTGCTTAGGTCTAGGATTGACTTCTATCAATCAATCCATCATTTCACTCTCTTTTTTTCTTCTTTTCTTTTTATTTTTAATTTTATTTCAGTTTTTTAATTTTTAATTTTTAATTTTATTTCAGTTTTTAATTTTTAATTTTTTTACATAACAATTCTTCTTTTCTTTTTATTTTTAATTTTTAATTTTTAATTGTAAAGCTAGTTTCTTATATATTCTTACGAAGAAACGGACATTGATAACATATGGAGCGACTGTGTAGAGAATAAAGCCAGAAAGAGTATAGAAATCATTGTGCTTCTTATGTATGTTTGCTCAACAAATAATGCAGAGATTTCATTGTCAACGTTTCTGGGAAAAAAGCTAATGTTGGTGTTGATGTTCAACCGAGGTTTGTTTTCGGTTTCTTTTTGGTTTTCTCCCATATTTGAAATTTTACACCTTCTGTATGTATTTTTTTAATATGTTTTTTATCTAGTTGTTTCCTGTCCATTTTTATATCATCAATGGGTAACAATGAGATTTATCATGGATGTTGATGTTCAAAGAGTTTTTCCTGTATTTTAGTTTGTATACAGTTGTTTTGTAGTTTTATTATAGTTTTGCTACTTGCATATGTTATTTCACTATAAAATTAATATGCAACTATTATTTGCACAAAACTTACTATGTATAACTACTATTTCTTAGTCCCCATCAAATTAAATTCTTGCATAATATATAAACTATCATAAAACGATAATGCAACTATAAGGCAACTATTTGCACTTGCATACAGTTGTTTTGTAGTTTTATTATAGTTTTGCTACTTGCATATGTTATTTCACTATAAAATTAATATGCAACTATTTGCACAAAACTTACTATGTATAACTACTATTTCTTAGTCCCCATCAAATTAAATTCTTGCATAATATATAAATTATCATAAAACGATAATGCAACTATAAGGCAACCAAAACAAAAAATAAATCAAAATGTAACTGTATATAACGTAGATGTATTATTCATGAGGTTTTTTTTAAAAAATTTCACATCATACATTGTTTTGAATTTGGTGGGAGATCCAGATCTGTTTGTTACAGATCTACATTTCATGAATCTGAATTTCGATATTAGGGGGAGTTGTTTTGATCGAATAAAACAGAAAACAAATGTGTAATTTCGCTTCACGCTTTTCCGATTTTTTTTCGTCATTTTCAGTTTAGATCATTGCAGGTATTCTTTTCCAGTTGATTTTGCCAGAATTAATAGTTGTATTTTTCTCGTTTTGGTTTCATTTTGGTTGTTTTGCGGTTTTGAAACGAGCGCGTATTTTCATCTTCATGGTTCGCTCTGTACAGCTGAAGGCTTAGTGCATGTGGTATTTTTGTAAATATTTGTATGTGGACTGTATAAATGTTTAATGGGTCGGCCCAAAGTATTTTTGTAATTTTTTTTCCTTTTTTGTATTTTTTTGTTTTTTTCCCTATTATTTATGTAAGATGATATTTAGTTTCCATTTGATTATATATAAATTTTTTAGTATGTATATATATTTTAATAGTGGTATATATAATTTTGTTAAGATGATATATATATTTTTTTGAGTATTAATTTAGTATTGTTATAATTTTTTTGTGGTATGTATATAATTTTATTGCCACGATATATTAATTTTCAATAATACAATATATTAATGTATATATTTAATGATTTAATATATTTATTTATTTTTGTTATAATATAATAATATGCTATATTAAAAAAATTATATGATTTAATTATTATAATTTTTTTAAAAAAAAATAATATATAATAGATGTATTTTTATAATTTTTATTAGCTAATTTATTATATTTGATATTTTTTTTAATTTTTTCACAAAAGAGACATTTCTAAATTTAAAATGGTTTATATCTCAGCCCTAAAAAAAATAAAGAATGCCAACGACTTTAATAATGAGAAAAAAAAATAGTGAAGAGAAATAATAAATACAATACAAATCAAAATATATATATATATAGTAGAACCTCTATTTAAGAATACTCTATTCAAGAATAACCTCTAATTTGTTATACAAAAATCAAGTCCCGATTTGGGCCAGTTATAAATAAGAATAACCTCTAAATTGTAATTAGTTAAGTCCCGTATTAAGAAAGTATACCTCTATATAAGAATAATTACATCTTAATAAAATATATACATGTATTTTGTAAATTTATTTATGTAAAATTAATATTTTTATTTTAAATTATAATACATGTATGAATATTATATTTATTCTAAAATATTTTTATTATGATATCGTATTAATGATTATTTATTGTTATTATTGTTACATTGATATTCTTTGGTTTTTTAATTTTTTTTTTCTAGTGTAACTCTATTTAATTATAACCTCCCAATTAGAATATAATTTACTTGGTCCCAAGTGTATTCTTGGATAGAGGTTCTACTGTATATATATATATAGAATATTAGAAAATATAAATGTAAAAAATAAATTATTAGGTAAAATTTTAAAAAATATATATAGTATTTTGTAAAAAAAATGCATAATAAAAAAATCTCTGTGCTTTCTTTTCAACTAAATTAAAATAAGATCACATAAATTTTTTTTATATATATATGAATAAAATATATATATATTTATTTTTGAATAAAGGTAAACTTTTATTAAAGTGAAACTTCATCTATTGTAATATCACGTAATTTAAGAAGTAAATTATGCTTCTGAAAAATAAGACCTCAATAAAAACAAGAGTTATGGGCTAAATAGTGAACAATTTTATTTGCAGATCGTTCAACAAATTAAATAACGTTATTACTTAAAGATAACAAAATAACATTGCAATCATCTAAACTCAATTACTAGAAGGCATATGTAAATTACTTTAGATAGTCTGAACACAAACTAGACTATCAGTCTGCATAATCACTTTAGATAATAAATGTCGTTGAATCTAACTCAGAGTTTCTTTAATCCCTATTATTTATGCAATTTTTTGAGAGACGGCACGTATTCTACTAGCTATAAAGGCCTCCAAAATCCGTCCGTCGTGAGTTTGGACCAAACATCTGAACCCAAAACTATCAGCATCATTAAATAATGCTCTGTCAACATTTACCTTGATCTGATTAAAAGCCGATATAATCCAACGCACAACATGTTTCGAACTAGCAAAAACCAAGAACAAAGAGGATTTCGTCCGCACAACTGAATAAAATATTTTTTTAACAAATAATAATACAATATTAAATGGTAATTAACATAAGAAGAAACCTGACATAATGGTTGAATTTTTGAACCAAATATAGATAGAATTGATTTGGCATTAGCTATAATAATTGACAGTCAAGTCCAGTTGTTCATACTTTACTGGCTGTCATTTAGGATAACATGGGAACAATGCTATTGGAGCCAACATATATATATAATCATTCATCAAATATTATTCACTAGTCATTAGGTAGTTGATCAATTATCAACTTCACAGGACAGTTTTCCCTGTTATAAATAATAAAATAACAACTTCAAATTTGAATCCATAACATTTACAATATTTGTCTTAAAGTTTCAATACAATTTTTTTTCTTGCACAAAGACTGGTCACATTATTTTGATTTTTGCTTGTATAATCATAAATAACATCCAAAAGTGCATTATTTCTAGCAATAAATGTTTGACATCATTGTAAGTAAGCCCTATGGTGGTACTACCATGTAAATTTTGAACAAGGCTGTAATGTAATAAGACATCATGGAAAAATGGTTACTTTTGCCTGTTCTATTTTCCTTTTTTATTAGACAAGGAAATAAGCTGAGACTCTTGCATGGGTTACAGTTTTCAGAAAGTAAGAGAGGGAAAAAAAAGAAAGGAAAAGAAAAGCAATAGCAGTTGTGGGGTCCAGAAAAATTAGAAATCAGATAAAGCAAATAATATTTCTGAAAATAAAAACCCTTAATTTGAACACACTAGACTTGTCCATATCCAAAATCTACACATCAATACGCCTATCCCATTCCCAAATGTGTATCCTCAATACCAACACTTCACGCTGAAGCAAAAACCCAAAAAAGCGAAAAAGATAACACATTCTCTCTCACTCCGCAAATCTCTCCGTTTGGAGATTTGAATCTTATAATCAGCTTTTGGCTTGTTCGGTGCCTTTGACCAATGGTTTTTCTAGTCTCGAAAGAAAATAAAGCACCAAATCCGAATGAGTTTACAATTACAACTGTAACCAACACAGCACGAGATATTCTTTTTTTCACAGTTGCCAAACAGAACAAAACCCTTTAATTTTTTCTTTCCTTTTCTTTTAAGTATAAATTAAAAATAAAACCCCATGTACCTTTTTTTGAATATCAAAGTTAAGAAACTCAAATTACAGTACCGGCAAAAAGAAGAAAAAGGGTCCCTTGAAAAGAGTCCCCACTAGTGAAACCAAAAAAACTGTATATATGTAATTTGAATGTGCATACATAGTATACTGCATAGAACAGAATCTAATAAAGACTTTTTTCTTATTTCAAATTTAATAACCCTCCAAGGGCAATTTTACAGCAAGAGAGAGGAATGTTGATTCCCTCCCATTACAAACTTTAAAAAGTTTTACCTATACCCCAAAATGGCCAAAACTTGCCCTAAAGTTCCAGCTATTTTCAACCTTTTTCTTCCGTTGAACGTTGGAAGAAATTTCCCACTTATTACAATAAAGAACACCCTTCTTCTTCATCGTCTTCTACTTCTTCTTCCTCCTAAACTACTATTACTATATTCTTTTCTTCATCTAAGGCTAATGACAATTGCAAACTTAAACATCCCAAAAAAGAAAAAACCTGGATTTCTTATTGCTCCCTAAAACTACACGCAAATTTTGAATTTCATAATTTAATAATAATAATAATAAATCTTATAACCCAAATACCACTATAACACTTCTAAACGTTTACACTTGCTTTCTGAATTCTGTCCCTTTTTTTGTTGTCTTTTTGAGATAAAAAAATATATCTGATGTTCAGCTCCTCTTTAATTAATAAGTCCACTCTTGAGGAAGGCGTATTTCATGATTTAGTGCCACTTCAGGCCTCAAACTTCGTCTTTGCTGGTCCAAGATAGCGTTTCTTCTCGCCATTAAAGCTTCTGTGAAGAAAGAAAATTAAAACCTAACAGTTAGAACAAAACCAACTTATCAAAGAAAATGGAACTGAGAAAAATAATGTATTGAAAACAAGCTCACTTACCATGATCTGGAGCAATATTACAACCAAAACGAGGTTGAGAATAACCATTTGAGTCCTCAAAGCTTAAGTTAAGAGCCTGGACTACTTTAGCAGGGAGTAGAACGTTTGGGGAAGCTGTAGAAAAGGGGAAAAACAGAGTATGAGCATAATAGTTTCATCAACCAAATTTATATACCCAAAGAAAAAGTAATGAGAAGTGGTATGCGAAAATATGTAGGAAATTTACCTGATTTTTTTCGTGACTCGGGAGGGTTGCTGTATCTGCGAGGCAAGAAAACTCCAGTTCCAGCACATTCTCTCTTGGCTCCAGATCCAGTGTGTGGAGCAGCGGCTCCCATGGCGGGTCTGTTTGGAAGTTGGTTTTGATTTTGAACTTGAAGAGAGGGCCAAGCTGATTGGGACAAATTCAGAGCACGCCCGCACCTGCCATTTTCGTAGCCATTGTTCCTTCCCCTGTTTTGGACCTGTTGCTGGAAATAATGGTGGTTCTGCTGCTGTGCATGTGCATGTGCCTGAGCCTGGGCCTGAGCTTGAACCTGAACCTGAGCCTGTGCTTGAGCTGACCAGCAAGCCTTGACTTGTCTTCCCCATGCATTAGCACCCTGTGGCTTAACTGCTATGTCCGGTTTCAGAGCTTGAAACTGCGACAATGAAAACAAAGTCCAAATCAGAAAACAGAAACTACACCAGCTATTCTAAAAGACAAATGAAAAGGGCCTGTAGCGCACCTGGGCAATATTTTGGGAGAGACCCTGGTTAGAGTAAAGTCCAGAGTTGGGATTTCTCAGAGATGGAAGAGGGCTAGGAGTTCTAGGAGGACCCAAAAGCCCTCTACCTTGTTGACTCATCTTGGCGTCTTCACCACTCATCTTCAACCTCGCAACCTGCCCAGCTGCTGCGTATATCAGATCCCATGTATCATTCTTAGCTCCAAAAGGCGTCGTCGGGGGCGACACAACTTGTGAAGGACCATTTGGGCTTCCATTGCTTGAAATCGTACTACGACCAGACCAGCTTCCGATTCCACTCAGAATAGACTGAGGTGACCCAGACGAAACCCACTGAAAAGCAAGAACAAAGAAGCATATTAGAACCACCATTTATGAAAAGCCCAATAGACTTTAAATCAAGAAACCATGCGAAAAATGAAGAAATAGTACCTCTGGTTTTTCCTGGCTCAAACAGGGGGCCGCAGGTTTCTGAGCCTCGCGGAGGTTAGACTGAGCAAACCGGCGAGTCAATCCAGCGAAAAAGTCTTCCTCGTCAGAGCTCTCGGTCTCGGTAGAACTTACCACAGATTCGACAGGCGAACTGAGAGCAGAGTTAGAACCAAACGAGTCAAACTCGTAGGGAAACTCAGTTGGGAAGCCATTGACACAGGGCCGTTGTCCACCAAAACAGCCATTATCTGTACCAGAAGTAACACCATTCTTGTCGAAATTTTCCTTGCCCATTAAAACGTCGTCGTCAGTAAGAAACTGGGAAGGAAGCCAAAACTCAGCGTCGTCTAAAGAGCGAGATGCCATGAGAGAAAAGAAGGTGGTTTGTTCGTTGGGTGGAGACAGAGGCGACGAGTGAAGAAGAAGAAGAAGAAGAAAAAGAAATGGGTTTGAGAGTGAAGGCGTTGCTGACTATAGAAGATTTAATAATGACCCGGTTGAGTTTGCTGGGTTTGCAGGCCGAGGGACCCAAACCAAACGAGAGAGAAAAAAGAAAAAAAGAAAGGGAGTGAATGAGAAAGGGAGTAGAGAATGTTGAAGACAAGCTGCTTTTATTAGGGTTTCAGGGGTCTCTTTAGTGACAGTTCAAAAAAAAAAAAGCTATGACAATGAGAGAGAGAGAGAGAGAGAGAGTGTGGAAACAACTGGAGGGAATGGCCCAGCGGTTGGAGACATTTGTCCCTCTGTGTAAACCCTCTGCCATTTGTCTAAAATTCGGCTAATATAAAAAAAACAATTAAATTAATTTAATTTAGGTTTAATTGTTTAACTATGAAATTAACTTTCTAAAGGTTCCACAGTTTAAACTTGATTGGGATTATTGGGGAGTGAGAAGAGTTTTCACTGATTTAAACTCTCTCATTAAGATTCTTATTTTTTGTAGTTAACCGAAACGACGGGTTTTCATTTTTAATTTTATTTTTTTTGGAAATTTTGGCTTCAAATTTGTCAGTTTCGTGCTTTTGGTTCTTATACAGTGAGATAATAAAAAAAAAAGACTGTCAAAGGGTCATAAGAAGAACAAGTAATTGGTCTTCTTATTAAATTAATTAATCCCTGGAAGAAAAGAGAATACATAGAACCATAATCATAATGGTAATAATAAGGGTCATCTTTATACGTTACTAAACAGCTTTTGAATTCAATTTTGTTTATTCTGTGATGCAGTTACAGACTTTTACAGATGTATTCATGAATCAATAATAATACTAAATAAAAATACTAAAGAAATTTATAATTCTTCAAAATGATGAGATTGATAAATCGAAATCCAATTGGCAGCTTGGAAATTAAAACTTCCTAAATAAAATATTTAATTCAATACTAAATTATTATGAAATTTGAGCGATGATGACATGAATCTGTCAATATTAGTTTACTTAACTCAGAAATAGAAAAACAAAACAATTAATAACGGCTCATACTTCATACATTTTCTAAAATAAAATAAAATAAAATAAAAAATCATACATAAATAAATAATTGTTTGAGTAACCTTTTAAACTTTATGCGACTGATAAAAGAAATTCATTTTTTTTCTACAAAATTTGAAGAGTCCAAATTAATTACTAATTATGTGTATACAAAAATGAAAGGAGGAAAATGAAAATTATTAGCTGTATTCTTATTTACTACCTTACATAGTAACGTGCCGTTAATTCCCTTATAAAGTGTTTATTTAAGTAGTAATTAATTTGTTAATGATCCTTAACCAAAGAAAATGTTAATGATGATTCAACATAAGATATTTTTACAGGGGAATTGAACAACTGTCTCATCCCACATATTTACACATTCAACTTTGAGTGTTCACATAAGGCTCGTATAATGTGCTATATATGCACTTTTATTTCAATTTTTTCTACCAATAATTGGGGGAAAAGTTTCTAAAGAATTGAATAAATACAGCCAATAATTTCTCTTTTTTTGAAAAAAAAAATATAACCAATAATTTTGCATACAAAGATTAAATGTTTCATCTTCCAAGTGATATAGCTCATTAAATTATTGTAATGTTGTACCAAAAAAAATAATTGGAATGTTGCACAAAACTGTTGAGTTTATTTTTAATTTTCAAATGCACACGGGGGAAAAGAATTCTGTACTTTGAAATGAAAACCTTTATTTTGAAAAATATAAAATAAAAAATGTTTTGGGCCAAGCAAACCCTCTTCCTATTATTGCTAATTAATTCCATTCAAGGGCATCGTACTCGGTACAATTTAATGCACATTATTTCTAAATATGATATACTTGTCCACCATCAAATGTTTCTACGTAGAAAGACTAATATAAGTTAAAAAAGCAATGATGCACCTTAAAGATTAGATAGATACTCCTTCGTAGACTCATTGATAATCACAATTCAGGAAAAAAAAATTAAATACGTTAAACAGTTTAAAATACGATAAATTTGTGGCCAAACTTCTTTAAATTTAAAAAATTTACATCTTAAACCTTAAAATAAATCTAATTTACAGAAATAATGTGACTTTTAAATTGTCAAAATTATTGTTGAATTGTGCCGTTTTGAATTTAATTACTTTTCCTCTTGTTTCACGCTTTAGAGGATGACATGAGAGTATAAAAGACATTATGGATCAAGTCTAGCATATTTTTTATATGAATATTTCTAATGGCACATGTAAAAATTGAACTATATTTAACACAAAAAGTAATTTTGTAATATTTTACATTAACATTTATTATTGTGCTCCAATACATAATTATAAATCTTGATTCAAAATTTAAAAGTGGGCTTTTTCATTTTTACACTTCAAAATATATATTTTTTTTTTTTTGCATTTTTGCATTTTTGCGAAATTTTACATAGATACCGCTATTGTGACTAGCGCTGGAACCTAAATTGCAACAAAAAATCGTATAGAAACCCATATTGCAACTAGCGCTGCAACTACTTTAGAAACTCAAACCGTAAATTCGAAAAAAAAAATTTAAAAATAGTATATCAGGTAATTCCCCAATTTAATATGTCCCTTAATAATTTATTAAAAAAATATAAAATAATTTTAATAATACAAAAATAAGTATAAAATTTAATAATAATAATAATAATAATGGAAGATGGAAGTCATTTAGCTTGTTAATTAAAATTAATAATAAAATATTCAAAATGACATAATGGTAAATATAAAAGCATAATATTTATTGTGATACAAATTTTGTATCGTACCATGTTAAGATCTAAATTTAAATCACTTTTTGTTATGCGATGTATATTGCATCACAATTTAACACACTATTAGAATAGAATTTTAACAAATTGAGCTAAATTTTACATTTGGATTACTCATTTGCATCTTTATTGGAGATACTCTAAACCCACATGCCTATTTTTTTTTTTTTAGTTTTTTGTTATGTTGAACTAGTGACATGGGTTGTGCGTTAATTCTATTTTTGTTTTTTAATTTTTATTTTAAAGATTGTTATTCTAATATAACTGTGTTTTTTGGTTTGGTGTTGCGATGTTTTTTCAAATTTGCTAGCTCTGGCGACAACTTATAATTATGAGAAGGTGTTTGCTGTTTGAAGACATAGCTTTATTGCCTATATTTCCGAGGGCAGTTTTGTCCCATGTGAATCACGATTTGATTTCTACAGCTCATGGTGTTGGAATATATTTTACAGGATCTTAGATCTACTCACAAGTATGTTGTTTAAACATCCTAAATATGAACTTTCTAAAACGATAAATTAAACACATATAAAGTTAAGAAAACCTTACATTGATGCAGCGAAATTAATGTCTCCTTCCACTCAGATCTCTAACCCTTGTATCCTTTTTGTAGCAGAGTATAATCAAGAGCCCGAATGTCCTTCTTCTTCAAGTTTGATCCTTCACAGTCTTCCAATCTATGATTGAGTTACTGCTTGCTGTGTGTGGGCACTTACTCTTTCACTAGGGTCGAAATTGATGAAGGGAAAAGAGAAGAGAGGGTTTCGGCCAGGTATAGAAAGTGGGGAAGGCTCAGTTTTCTGAAGAGAGAAATTTCTGTCAGAAAGGCTTGTGAAAACTTATGAAAAGCATGTTATGTGACTGAGCCATCACTTTCTATTTATAGGCAACTACAAGGTTTAGGTTAGGAATTATTTGGCATTAAAATAATGAAAATATTAATTTGAAAAACCTATTTAAGTGGCCGGCCATGGTGTGTTAATAGGCCTCACTTAATTTTGCAGTTTTATCAAATTTTATCTCTATTTTCTCAAAAACGCCAATTTTCTAATTCTAACCTTTTAAATGCCAAAACTAATTATTTAATAACTAAAATAGATTATTAAATAATATTGTCATTTAATTTAATTATTAATTAGACATATAAAGTCTATTAATAAATAAATAAACCTAGAAACTCTTTTTCTTTACAATTTAACCCCTGCTTAGTGAAAATTCATAAAATTAGACATAGTCTAATTTTAGAATTATAATTGATCAATCACGAATCAATTAATGAGTCTTACAAGCAGAATGTTCTCAACTAGAATGGGGACCATGGATCTATATGCTGAGCTTCCAATAAGTGAACTAAATTTACCAAGTAAATTTCTACTTATTAATTCTTCGTTGAATCCACTCTTAGAACTTAGAATTGCACTCTCAAACTTATATAGAGCATATTGTATGTTCCACGATATCAATATACTATCTCATTTAACCATTGTTATAATCTTATTGTGATTTAAAGATCCTCTATATAGATGATCTACATCGAGATGGGATTTCTTTACCGTTCTCACCCCTCAATGTATTTTAACCCTTAAAACACTTAGCTACCTGTAAATAGTGTTTAGTGATCTAATAATTAGTCAGTTAAACAAGAGCTCATCCATTTACTTCTATTTGCTAAGCTCGAAGGGAATCATCACTTGACTTCTATACACCAGTAGAAGCTATAGATTCCATATTTATGTTCAGCACTCCCACTCAATCATACTATCATGTTTCCAAAATATACGTATCACCCTGACCCAAAAATAGGCTTAACTAATAAATCAAAGAACATGAATAGCACTCCTGAGTTGAGCCCAAGCATATCAGGATTTAGATTCTTTTAATCTTAAGATCAACTACTGATATTGCCTTGGAAAGATATGTATAACGGTAAGTTTGTAATATCTTAACTTAGTTGCAATATCGGTCCAGTCCAATGTATACTCCATACATTCGAAACTAGTATACTTTACTAATGTCCTGGAAAGAACATAACACTTACTCCAAGTGTAAGTACACATCTGTAACGCCCCGATATTTTGCCTTATTTTACAAAAATACTATTTTCATGCATAATTTGAAAAGATAAAAAAAATAATTCAAATACAACAGTGGATTTTAAAAAAATCAAAATGCAACAGAGAAGGATCCTTCATTTGTAAAACAAGATACAGTAAGTAAATAATTTTAAATAATGCATTTCCACTGTGTTAGATTTATCAACTGCTTAAAATAAAACTAAGGCACCACCGGCGTTCTAGATCATTTGTCCGCCCGTAGCCGCTCACAGTATACGTACCAGAACTGACCCTGCTCACTATACATACTTCCCTGTCTAATACCTGTAGTGGGAAAGTAAGGGGGGTGAGCTAAAAGCTCAGTAAGGAAATGCTTATCAAACAATACCATATAATATCACACATACCATTAATGTATTTATTAAGTTTTAGCAATATCATACATGCTCTTTTATAACTATAACCAAATAACTGTAGATATGGAAACTTTTATCATACAAGTCTATACTATTTGTTCACACCGTACACATATACAGAGATCATAACTCCAGTATCATACTCATAACATAATCATATCAATACTATAAACAATAATGTCATTATCACAACATTGGCATATCATAGCCATTACTTACATAATCCGGGCCTAGCCTGACCCTACAATATCCTGGGCCTAATCTGCCCATATAATAACATGGGCCTATGCAGCCCTACCATTGTTATAGGATAGGGTATCTCTATATTCAACAGTAACATCACTGTATCATACCCACCATAACAATCTCATACACGACTCAGTAAAATGTAGGGTAGGGTATCTCTACATTCAACGACCTTATCCCGTATCATACCCCACCATGGTCCCTCACTTTACCTGAGACGTTAGCATACAACATATAACATACAACAATACACCATACACCATACAACATACAATACACAACATACAACATACACATATACAAGTCATAACAAACATAATTTATATATCAATTTACGAATATTGTGTCCATACCACACATTCTCAGTACCATATACAAACTTATAATAACAAATCATAACTCATATTTCAGTACACAAAGAATCCATTTTATGCAGATAAACACATATAACACTATCTAATTTCCTTACCTCAAATTCCGCTGCTTAAGACTTGTTATCTCGTCACTACTACCTATAATAACACATGGGTCAAGACCCTAACATTAAAATTCGCACTCTTACAGTACAGCAGAAAGAACACTATTTTTGATCAATAACTACACGAATTCAAAGAAAGCTTTCTTCATAAAAATTATAGAAAATTAAATTATCTTTCCAACGATATATAGATCATTAAAAATGGATTAAAACTGAGGGAGTTATGATAGTTTTACTGAAACTATTTCTGAGAAGGAATATGGAGTAACGAATCACAGGAGACATCGAAAATACAAAGTTTTGATACTGAAATATTCCAAATCAGAGAATACTCTCTTCATAAAAGTTTTAGAAAATCGAATTCCCTTTCTAATGACACTAAAATCTTTAAAATCGGAGTTACAACGTAAGAGATATAGATATTATACCGAAACAGTTTTTTTAGAAATCCTGAAACAAATGGATTTCGAACTACAGCAATAAAACAATAATTTTGACTTAGAATAATCAATAATTGATGAATGGTTTCTTCATAAAACATTTAGAAAATTGAATTATCTCTTCAACGGTACCAAGATCGCTAGAATCGGATCATTATTCAGAGAGATATTTGGATTTTACTGAGACAACTTATATAGAAAATATGAAAAACGATTTACAACAAACAACGTAAAAATACTAATTTTTGACATAGATAAATTTCGATTCAGTAAAACCTTTCTTCATAAGAATTATGGAAAATTCAATAAGCTTTCTATAGACACCAATATTGCGAGAATCGGATGAGTATTTAAAGAGATATGACAGTTTTAATGAGACATGTTTCATTCTGAAAAATAAGAAAAGGAGACCTACGAAAATTCTTTTATTGTGATCAATAAATAAGTAAATGTAGAGTTTCTTACCTCAAATACATCAAGCTACTTGGATCGATAGGCATAAGATGATGGTGATCAAAGATGAGAGTGAAGAGTAGTATAGATTTGGCTAAGGATGTAATGGAAAGATGACTTGAAAATTTTAGGGTTAGTCTTGCTCAGATGGGTGGGAAGAATAGAACGATATAATTTTAGGGTTGAAACCTATACTATCTGACCTTGTTTAGTTTTATGAATAATAATAATATTAACATAATAACAATAATAATATGATAAATTATTAAATAAACAAATATCTAACTTTTAAATTTAAATTGTAACCTCTCAATCTCGTAACTTTAGGGCTTAGTTTTGACCTAGAAAAAATTACGAATTCTGATATAGCTATTTCTATAAAATTTATAGATCTTTGAATTATCTTTCCAACGCCACTGGAATCACCTCAATCGGAGTTATAAAACTCCAGATATGGTCGTTTTAGTAAAACAGTTTCTAAACCTACGAATTTCTCTAAACTTACGAATTTTCTCACATTAGTTAAATAATAATATTATTTAATACCACTTATACAATTATTTAAATCAAATAAATATATTATAAAGAAAACCTAATGGACTTTCATATCAGACTTTAATTAAATGATTACGTACTTATGAAAATACCATAATATTTTACTTTCGTAGTTAATACAACTTTAACTTTCTTTAGAAAATTGGTACAACTACTCTAAGCAATAATATCAACTCACTAACAACACAAATAAAAGATAATTATCCTCACACAATCAATATCCAAACAAAAAAAAATTAAATACTATTTTAAACTGGGTATTACAACATCATCGCTGATTATCACATTAGTGCAAATCCAATAACACTGATGAAACAGGGACCAAGTCTTTTGATTCATATGATCACAATCACATTCCACTGTGTTGACGATACTGTAATTGTGAATAAACATATGATCTGGATTTAACTGATTCTGTGTGTAAATGTAATAAACATATTTAAACCATTAGCATGTAAAATTCATGCAAACATCAATCACTTCAAATTTCTTATATTGATAACTAATCAGGTTGTAAAGAGTTTTATTTAGGGCATAAAACCCAACACATGGTTGGCAAAACTTGCCCTTCGGTTAGACGATGAGCTATCCTGGTTCGAGGAGGTCGATTGTGGTTTGTTGCTTTGTTAATCATGTGTGACTATGTTCACCACGTCAAAAAAAAAAAATAGCGATTTGAGTATGCAGTGAGAGTGAAATGTTATTTTAGAGTGAGGCTTTATTTTAAAATTTTCTTGATATATTCAAAAGTTTCTTTTAATTTTCTTGAAGGTCCCAAAATCAAATAGGGTGAATTTATTCCTTCTTATATACATGGTTATATGGGTAAACTTCTTGAGTTCTCTTCTCTAAAAAAAAAAAAAGAAAAAAAAAACTCCCTTGTCATTTAAGCTTAAAAACATATTTCTAAAACAATGGTGAAATCCTAATCCTCTCTCTTTTTCTAAATATTATAAGGCGATTAATCCAATAAAAATAAAGAAGTGATGTATGAAGCTAGTGATTTTGGAAAGTCTGATGTTTAGTGTTTAGAGGAAGAAGGATGGAAATGGATCTAAAAAGGACAAATGTGTATATCGCTCCTTGAGAAAGATGAAGCAAGTGATAGAGGAAGATTATAATGACTGGATGATTAGAATATGGATTAATAGGACAACTAGCATTAAATTACTTTTATTTTATGATTATATATGAATATGCATGTTGTGGGTCCTATTTTCTGAAAATAGGTATTAGGATTATAATTTTTCAATTCTGAAGATTTTATTAAATTCTAAATGTATTATATATGCTATATGTGAAATTTAGTATTTTATGTTTTTTGCTAAGTAACGATAGAAAATGCGACGAATGGCCGTTAGAGTCACATGGGTTGGCTTAGAACCTTCGTTATATTGGGACAATCATAAATTTGATTTTGGATTATCGGGATTAGACGGGGTTATAAATTTGGACCATTTTACCCCTAAACCTAATTATTTCTTAAGCTCCAAGTAAAGGGTAATTTTTGGAATTTTCCTTAAGGGTTTTAAGTTTGTCTTGTAGTGGTCTTGAAAAAGTGCCAATGTTTCATTTCAGATTATCTAGTATTGATTTATTAAAAAGAAAATTCAGTTTTTAATAGATAAAACATAACCGAAAATCTAATTTTATCCAACACTCTCTTTCTCTCTCCACCTCTTCGGCCTTAAGAAACCAAAGGGTTTCTCCTTCAATTTTCAATAATTTCAGCTAGTTTTCAAGGAATCAAGAAGCTAAAATCTAAAGTAAACCCTAGATTTTCTTTGATTTTTAGAAGCTTAGTTTTTTGTTCAAGCATGCATTTTTGAGGTTTTGGTTATGTCCGAATGTAGGATTATTTGGGTTGAAGTTATTTTGAGTTGCTTAACTTTTGTTTAAGTTGTTTTTGTTGGTTGATTCTTGAGTTGAGCAAGTTTGAGTTCAAGAACTCAAACTTGGCTCAACAATGGTGAAATTTGCATATTGAGGTTATTTTTGGTTTTGTTGCTTGGAATTGGTTTATTATGATATGTTTATGTGATTTGGAGCTTAGTTTGAAGTTTGGGATCGTTTTGAGTTATGTTGAAAACTCTTTATCTTTCTGCAGCAAAAAAAAACGGTCTACTGTTTTTATAGGTAAAGACCCAGAAAAATGGTTCGTTGTTTTTTAGTTAGTTTCCTCATAATGTCATTTTTTGTGTTTCCTAGATATATAGGGTATTGTCATGTTATTTATCGATAGGGAAACTTCTAATTTTGAGATTAGGTCCGTAAAAAGGTTTTAGCAAATTATTTACCCAATTTACGTGATTGTGATATAGGGCCTCTGTTCAGCGTGTGAGTTTTCATTCAAGTTGACTAGCACACTTGAATCAAGAAACGAGATAAGATTAATATAAAATATGTATATATATATATGTGTGTATATATGTAAATTGCATGCTATGTCATGTGATTCATATACTACCAACACTAGTACGGTAGTAGTACTGCGTGCATTGGTATAGTATATTGTTGGGAATATTTTACCAGAATGTAGATTTACTAACAAGTATATTGAATTAACATCCTAAATATGAATTCTCTAAAACAATGAAGTTAAACACATAAGGGTTTAATAAAACCTTACATTGATTGCAGCAGAATAATATGACTCATTCCATTCAAGATCTCTAGCCCTTGATTCCTTTCTGTACGTACCAGATCATTATCAAGATCTGAACCTGATCTCTTTCTCTCCTTCGGGTTTGGTTACCATCGTCTTACTCACTATGATTGAGTACTTGACTTGCTATGTGTGGGCATGACACTCATTGACTATGGGTTCAAATGGTGAAGAACAATAAAGGAGGCTGAAATCACAAAGGAAAGAACTCTCTCATCTAGGTTGAAGGCAATAGTTAAATTGATAAGAGTTGGATGAGTGAGAGTATCATGTTCCTTTTATAATGTTTCAACTAGGGCTTAGGGTTGAATTATATGGATTGAAAAAGAATAAAATATTGGGCGAAAATCCACTTATGGCCGTACACTAATAGGACCAATTTCTAGTTAGATTTTTGCCACTTTATTTCAACCACTTATTCTTCTTTTCAATAGTACCATATTTTCCAATTTAATCATATAAATTCCAAAACTATTTATTTAATAATTATAATTAATTATAAAATAAAATTGTCATTTATGTAATTTATTAATTAGACCATACAAAGTCTCTTAATTGATAAATTGACCCCAAAACTTCTTTTCTTCACAATTAAGCCTTTGCTTAGTGAAAATTCTTAAATAAGACATAGTCTAATTTTAGAATTATAATTGATTAATTAAAATCAATTAACCGAGTCTGCAGGCAATATTATCTCAACTAGTGAGGGGACCATGGGCCTATATAATCGAGCTTTCAATAAGTAGATCTAGAATTTACCAAGTAAACTCTCTAATTTATTAATTCCGCCTTGCGCCACTAAAGATTTGGAATTGAATAGCACTCTCAATTATATAGAACGCTCTATATGTACCACGATATAAATACATTATAATTATCCATTGTTACAATCCTAATAGTCAAAGATCCTCTATAGATGATCTACACTCAATAGGGACAAATTTACCGTTCTACTCTTCAATTTATTTTATCCTTAAAACACTTAGCTACCTATAAATGATATTTCAGTAAACTAATATAATTACTGAAATGAGATCTCAATCATTTATCTCTATCAAGCCAAGCTCGAAGGAAATTATCGGTTCACTTCTAAATACTAATAGAAGCTATAGATTCCATATCTATGATCAGCGCTCCCACTCAACTGAATTACCATGTTCCCAAGTTGTAAATATCTGCCAGAACCATGAGTTAGCATCCACGAACAACTTGAAGAACATAAGTAATACAAGTAAGTTGAACCTAACCATATCAGGATTAAGATCCATAGACCTAAGATCAACCATTGATATTGACTTAGAAAGATATAACATTAAGTTTATGATATCTTATCCAAGATCAATATCGGTTTCTTCCAATGTATACTCCATACATCTGATACTGGTAAACTTTTTCCAATGCCCCAAAAAGGACATTACACTTATCCAAGGTGTAAGTATACCTTATCGCTGATCATCATGCCAGTCTAAATTCAGTAAACTGACAAATCATGAGACTTAAACTTTTGAACATGTAATCATGATTATATTCCACTGTGCTGACGACACTATAATCATGAACAAATATATACATATTTATACTTCTGAACTTAATAGAATTTATACATTAAATGTAATCATAAAATAAATCATGTGAATCATGCAACATAAAAGCGATTTCTGATCTTTACTAATTAGTAATTCTGATTATATTGAAATGGGTTTTATTTAGGACACAAAACCCAACATATATGATGTTCAAAGGGTACGATCTAGTGTTACCAACACTAGTACGGGACAAGTACGTAGTGCATGTGGTACAACACTAAGTGGTACTCGGGGTACAGCTTAGCGCTACCAACACTAGCACAGTAGCAATACTTAGTGCATGTGGTACAAAGATCGTACTTCTCTTAAGAACATTCTTAATCATCTGTTAAGTCTTGTAGATAGGTGTATGTGCGCCTAAATACAAGTCTGTAATATGTTATGTGTTATATGTTTTTCTTACCGAGTCTATTAACTTGCAGATTTTGTTTAACGTGTTGGTAAAAAAAAGGCTAAGGCTGAACACCAGTAAGTTCAAAGCTCGGGGATGATTGTACATGTCGTTAGACCTGGAGAGTTCGTTCTCAAGATGACTTGGGCTATATTTTTGTAGTCGTTGTGCGATATGTTTATAAAGTGTATTTTGGGTATAAATGTAAATTTTAAATATGGGATCCCGACATTTTATATGGATATATATAATTATAAAGGTTTAAAGTTTAAATTTGACACGATTTTTTAGAAAACTTTTGATTAGTAAATGAATGCACTGTAAGTAGAAAATCACTGCAGCGTGCCTAGAGATTAGGGCATCACAATTTTGGTATCAGAGCCGTCATGTTGTTTACCGAAGACCGTCAAGATATGTACAATCATCGTTAGAGACAAGCTCAACTCATGGTTTTGTAAGCCTTTACTTGTTTAGTAAATTATGTGACTAGATAAGCATGATGGAAGCATGTTAGTAATACGTTAGTCATTTAAATGCATTGCCTAAAATCCATGAATTCGGTATTTGGATTATATATGTCTAACCTACCTAACTTATGGGTTCGCAAGCCAAGTCCTATATAATATGGATGCCCAACAAAACACGAGGAGTTAATGTAATATGGTCGAGCCCAAAGGCAAGAAATCACCCCAAGGCCAAGAAGAACAAAGCCAGCCCCAAGTCCAAGGACAGGAAGGCTAAAGGCAAGTGTTTCCAATGTGGCGTATTGGGACACTGGAAGAAAAAATGTAACAAGTATCTCTCAGAGCTTAAGAAAGATAAATATGATTTATTTGTTCTTGAAGTTAACTTAGTGGAAGATGATAAATCCTTATGGATTGTTGATTCTTGAGCCACTAATCATATTTATTCTTCTATGCAAATACTTGAATAGTCAAGGGAACTAGTCGGTGGGGAGGTGACTATGCGCGTGGGGAATGGAGCACAAGTGTCTTTCAAAGGTGTTGTTAAAGTCCATTTGAAATTCAATAATAAATTTTTGTTATTGAATAATATTTATTTTATTCCTGAATGTATCAGGAACATTATTTCTTTATCTCTTTTACATGATCAATTTTTCAATATTGATTTTATTAATATTGAGATTATTATTTTTAAGAGCGGTACGCCTATTTGTTCTGCAAAACATAGTAACAAACTTTATGTTCTCAAGCCAAGTGAGCAATTAATTTTAAATAATGAATTGTTTAGAGTAGCATTGTCTTAATCGAATAAGACGCAAAAAGTTTTCGTTGATGATGAAATATATCTCTGGCATCTACGTTTAGGTCATATAAGCCTAGACAGATAACTAGTTAACAAAGGATGGTCCTTTGAGAGAACTAAAAATTGGAACGCTTCTGGTATGCAAATCTTGTCTAGAAGGCAAGATGGCCAAAATACCTTTTTCTGCAAAAGGAAATAGAGTCAAAGAACAACTTGAGCTTATACACACTGATGTGTGCGGACCTATTAACATTCAAGCTTGAGGAGGTTATAAATACTTCATCCTTTTTATTGACGATTATTCTAGATACGGTCATACTTACCTAATGGCCAAGAAGTCTGAAACTTTTTGAAAGTTTAAAGACTTCAAGGCTATGGCTGAAAAGCAATTAGGTAAATCATTAAAGAAATTTCGATCAGATCGTGGTAGAGAGCATTTGGAATCCAAACTCAAAGACTATTTGCTGGAAGAAGGGATCTTATCTCAACTAATAGCACCTGGAACACCTCAGGAAAATGGTGTTGCGAAGAGAAAAAACCAAACCTTGTTAGACATGATCAGATCGATGATGTGTTACTCATCACTGCCACTGAACTTTTAGGGATACGCACTTTTGGTGGCCACTTACATTTTGAATGTAGTACCCTCGAAGAGCATAAGCAATACTCCAATGGAATTATGAAATGGGACAAAACTCGGTTTGAAACATTTCTTTATTTGGGGTTGTCCTGCCCATGTTCTTAAATCAAAGTCTGTGAAGCTTGCTCCTAAGACTGAAGTGTATATTTGTAGGACATTTAGATGAGACTCGAGGTGCCTATTTTTATACTCATTAAGACAATAAATTATTTATGTCAACAAATGCTACTTTTCTTGAACATGACTATATGAAAAGTTACAAGCCACGTAATCAAATGGTTATTGAGAAAATCATAAATGAGATTTCCAAACCAGCTATTTCAACACCATTAGTTAAACGACAGACAACGATTACCATAGTTCTTGAAAAAGAAACCTCAATACATCGTCATAGTGGGAGGATTGTGAGACAACTTGTCCACTATGAACATGAAGCACATGTTCTTATCTCTGACACATACAAGGATGATCTATTAAATTACAAAGAAATAATGTATGACCCTGAGTTAGACAAGTGGAATAATGCCATAGATTCAAAAATGGATTCCATGCGCACCAACAAAGTCTGGGAGTATGAAACTCCACCTGAGGATATTACGCCTATAAGATGTAATTGGATTCTCAAGAAGAAGAAAAATGTTGAAGGAAAGGTAGAGATCCTTAAAGCTAGGCTTGTGGCCAAAGGCTACATATAATGAGAAGACGTCGACTATGATGAAACCTTCTCTCTTGTGACAATGCTTAAATCCATTCACATTCTTCTTTCCATAACTGCCACATATGACTATGAGATATGGCAATGGACGTCAAGACCGTCTTTCTAAATGGTGATCTTGATGAAGTCATTTATATGGAACAACTAGAAGGGTATGTGTTAACAAGGGAAGATTAAAAGGTGTGTAAGGTTCTTAAATCCATTTATGGATTGAAGCAAGCCTCTAGATCTTGGAATATCACCTTTAATAAGATTATTAAAGAGTATGGCTTCGAACAAAATGAAGAAGAAGCATGTGTATACAAATACATTAAAGGTAATGTAGTGGTATTCCTAGTTCTTAAGGTTGGTGACATTCTACTTACTAGAAATAATGTAGATAGGTTATCAAATGTAAGGAAGTGGTTAGGTGATAAATTCCAAATGAAAGATTTGGGGAAGCAAGTTATGTCCTTGGGATCAAAATCTATAGAGATAGAAAGAGGAGAACATTAGCACTTTCTCAAGCAACATATATCGATAAGGTGCTAGAAAGATTCTCAATGGAGAATTCCAAGAAAGGACAATTACCATCTAGACATGGAGTTATCCTATGTAAGGATCAATGTCCAAAGACATCTTGAGAGGAAGAGGACATGAGAAAGTACCCTTATGGATCAGTAGTTGGGAGCTTAATGTAAGCAATGTTGTGTACAAGGCCTAACATATGGTACGTTGTAGGGATTACTAGTCATTATCAACCTAATCTAGGTTTGGAACACTTGATAGTTGTAAAGCACATTCTCAAGTATCTTTGGAGAATGAGAGATCTCATCCTTGTATAATCCAGTGGAGAGTTAAATCTTGCTGGATATACTGATTCTGGTTTTCAATCAAACAAAGATAGTCGAAAGTCAACATTTGGGTCAGTATTCACTCTTGGTGGAGGAGCTATAGTCTGGAGAAGCATTAAGCAAACCAGTATTCCAGATTCAACCATGGAAGCTGAATATATAGCAACTTGTGAAGAAGCTAAGGAAGAAGTTTGGTTGAAGAAATTCTACACTACTCTAGAAGTAGTTCGAGAAGTAGAAAAACCACTAGTGCTCTACTGTGTCAACAGTGGACCGGTGGTGAACTCTAAGGAACCAAGGAGCCACAAGAGAGGCAAGCACATTGAGAGAAAGTACCATCTACTAAGGAATATAGTAGAGAGAGGTGATGTGACGGTCTTGAAGATCGCGTCAGAATATAACATGGCAGATCCATTCACAAAGACTCTACCCACAAAATCTTTTGTGGGTCATATTAGTAATATGGGACTAAGGGAGATGCCCAATTTGTTTTTAGGGTAAGTGGGAGATTGTTATCTTAAAAAGCATGTAAAGACTTTTTTTGATTATTAAATAAAGAGTTGAACATTTGATTTATGTATGATTGTTAAGTTATTTATATTATTATTGAATAATTTATATTAAATATCAAAAAATTCCTTATTCATATATGAGGCTATGGCTTGCAGCTGTAGAGAGAACTAAGAGCACTTAGTTATGAATAAAACAGTCATCAACATATTAAAGTTATAGAATATTTAATCAATGGTTGCTAGTACAGTTCACTGATACTCGTTCTTCGTTGCAAGTAATCTTAGTTTGGATTACGGAGGTAGTATGACATCAAAGTGAAGGTGTTGTACATAATAGATATTATGTATGACAATGACTGATATGAATGAAGTTATCTTATTAACATGTCGTTTATCGTAAAGACCTAATTCATATCATAACGATGATCAGTAGTGGATTGGCCTAAATCCTAAGTTATCATGAACTCATGTTCATGTTATTAGTTTCTTTGATTCACTCGTTGCAGTTTCTCAAAGAAGATGATTCTTATAACTTCTGTTTTGGGAATCTAATAATGTGGATGACTGAGAACATGATGTACAATTATAGAATCCCGACTTTCCTAACAGATCGAATGTTGGTTCCTTATAAGTGTTAATTCTAGAACTGGAATGTTGTGCACAAATTTAGATAGGATTTAAATTATACTTCCAATAGTGAATTAATGATACTTAAGGATAAAGAAGTAATTCGAAGGGTAAAATAGTTATTTGACCAAAACTAATTACAAACCAACACATAGAGGGCTAATCACTAGAATTAATTATATCAATGGACACTGCATTTAAACTTAGTAAATATAATTCTATAATTACTAAGAGATCAATTCTATATTTATAGTGAAGTAATCATAGAATTAATAAACAAGAAATATTTGGTTGATGAGACTTAATAACTAATCTAGTTAATTGGAGCTTAGAATTATAGGTCCATGGTCCCCAAATCGCCACCTTGAAACACCATTAAGGGTAGGGATAAAAAGTTGTATAAAGATATTTGAAAAATCTTTTTTGAATATGCAAAATAGTAATTATTTATTTTTGTAATAAATAAATATTTTTTCAAATTAATTAAATAGAGAAAAGATAAAAATTGTTAAGATAAAATTTATCAAGACAAGATTTGTTGAGACAAAAGTTATCAGGACAAAAGACACCAAACTTGTCCTAAAAGACAAGGGTAGGCCCCTACTGTTGTTCCCGTTCCTATGGAGTTTGTCTTTTTGGGTTAATTAATTCAATTAAGGAAATATCTAATTTGAAAAGTGGTTATAAATATTTCAAGGTTGTTGAGATATTCTCTCAAGTAGTTGAGAGATCCAGTCACAAATATCAATAACCGAATTCGGTTATAGATATTTTTTTATGTAAACAATTATATATAATTTAATTAAAGGGATTAATTACTATAAATAGAAGTCTGATTTGAGAAATTAGATGAGTTAATAAGAACTTAATTTTTGAAATTAAAGAGAGGAAAAGGAAGTTGATTTTTCTCTCAATCGTTCTTACTCGTGTGTTGAGCACTCAAGAACAAAGCTTATACACTTTATCCTAATAGGCCACAATATTGCTTGTGTGTGGTGGAACGATTTTGAAGATACTGGTGTGAGTCCAATTACATCATCCTCATCATCTAGATTAAGGGAAACGACATACAAGAAGTTTCGAGGATACCCTGATAGGCTTCAAGAGGTATTTATTCTAAACTAACTATTTATTGTTTTGATTTAATGTACACACATCTAGAGATCCTTTGGGCTATGGTACAATGATAATCAATAATACGAAACCCTTTTGATGCGTATCTGATTTAGAACCATTAAACTAACATTCCAGATGTCATGAAGGTCGAGTAGTGGCTGACAGTAATTAAGAGAATTTTATACTTTATGGGTGTCACAGGTAATGACCAGGTAACTTGTGCCACATTTTAGTTCTAGGAGGACGCCTTCATGTGGTGGGAAATATTGTCCCTCACTCGGGACATCACTACAATAACCTAGGAAGAGTTTTGGGATCTATTAAATTCCAAATGCCATAATGAGGTTATTTGCAGTGCTAATAGGAAAGAGCTTACTGACTTGGTTTAGTATAAAAATATGTCAGTAATAGAGTATGCAACGAAGTTTGATTGACTAGCCAAGTTGGCTTCGGGTATAGTGCCCATAGCCTTCGGTAAGAAGGAAAAATACTTAGCGGGTTTAAATGCCAAGATTAGACACAATCTGGCTATTACAACAAATGACACAATCTGGCTATTACAACAAATGACACAATAACTTATGTTGAGATGGTTGATAAGGTTCTTCGAGCCAAGGGTGCAGTGGAATTTCTTCACGAGCCCCAAGGGACTCCAAGTGTTGGTCGGACCACCACCCTTCCTACTTTTGGTTATGGTAAGGATGGTGGTGATTCCAATGTTGATCAAAAGAGGAAGACTTTCCCGATGTTAGGTGGCTCGAGTCAAAGTAAAAGGTTTTGTGGGAACCAAGGCAGGGTTGGTCACCAACCCTATTCCTATCTTGAGTGTCCACGTTGTAAGAAGTATCATCCTGGGGAATGTAACTGAAAGACATGCTTTTAGTGTGGCTTATCGAGATGTTGCAGCCAATCCTTCTGTGGTAACATGTTAGCTTCTTGTCCACAACTCCTATTATACAGTATTATTTGACTCTAGGGCTACATATTCATATGTGGCGTTGAGAGTAATTAATAAGTTGGGTAGGCCCTGTGATTTTATCGAGATAGGATTTGGAACCTTATTACCTAGCAGATAATTGGTTATCTTAAAAAGGTGGGTTAGGTCTATACTAATTAGAATTGAGAATAGGGAGTCAAGTGTTGATTTAGTGGAATTGGAATTAATTGCGTTTGAAATTATACTTTGAATGGACTTCCTGTCCAAGTATTTAGCCAACATTGATTGCAATGGTCACTTTTCAACTAGAGGGTAAGAAACCATTTGTTTATGTTGGGTCCATTCAAGGTTCTCGGACTTCGATCATTTCAATTTTAAAGGCTAAGGATTTACTGAACAGTGGATGTGTAGGATCTTTAGCGATTGTGATTGAGTCCAGTAGACCTGAAACATTTGGGTCTGAGAATGTTAGAGTTGTAAGAGAATTTCTGGGTGTATTTCCTAAGGAGTTACTAGGATCACCACACGGTAGGAGATAGATTTCATCATTGACTTGGAACCTGAAGCAAAGCCTGTTTCAAAAGCATCTTATCAGATGGCCCTAACAGAATGCAAGGAGCTAAAATTACAACTTCAGGGGATGCTAGATCTAGGGTTTACCCGAACAAGTGTGTCGCCCTGGGGTGCTTTGATTTTGTTTGTAAAAAAGAAGGATGGATCCCTTCGGATGTGTAATGATTACTGAGAGTTGAATAAGCTGACAATCAAGAAAAAGTATTAACTACCTAAAATTGATGACTTGTTCGATCTAGTTCAGGGTAAGACTATTTTCTCCAAGATTGACTTACGCTTGGGTTATCATCAGTTGAGAATTCGGGAAGAAGACATTCTGAAGACGACATTTTGGACTAAGTATGGTGACTATGAGTTCTTGGTGATGTCATTCAGATTGACAAATGCTCCAACAACCTTTATAGATCTTATGAACATGGTGTTCAACGATTTCCTTGATAACTATGTTATAGTTTTTATCGATGACATCCTTGTATACTTTTGAACAAAAGCAAAGCATGAACAACACCTCTAAATGGTTTTACAACAACTCAAAGATCATAAGTTGTATGCAAAATTCAAAAAGTGCGAGTTTTGTTATTACAAGTGTCCTTCCTAGGGCATATTTTCGGAAAGGACAGAATTATTGTTGATCTAAGGAAATTGAATTAGTGAAGAATTGGCCAAGGCCAAGGACAGTTACTGAGGTTTGAAGTTTTCTCGGATTGGCAGGGTATTATCAACGTTTTGTGGAACGATCTTCTATGCCACTGATAAAATTGACTAAGAAGAACCAACAATTTGTATGGTCCAATAAGTGTGAAACAAGCTTCCAAGAGTTGAAACAACGGTTGATCACGACACCAGTGTTAGCTTTGCCATCAGATTAAGAAAAGTTTATGGTATATTGTGATGCATCCAGATAGGGTCTGGGGTGCATTCTAATGCAAGCTAACAAGGTCATTGCTTATGCTTCTCGTCAGTTAAAGGAGTAGGAGTAGCATTACCCGACACACAATTTAGAATTTGCTACTGTTGTGTTTGCCTTGAAAATTTGGCAACATTATTTGTCTCAAGTACTTCTTTACTCAAAAATGCTTAAATATGAGACAAAGATGGTCGTTAGAATTAGTCAAGGGTTATGACTGTGAGATTTTGTATCACCCTAGGAAAGCCAATGTAGTGTTGGGTGCTTTGAGCATAAAAGGTCCCAGGTAGTTTTTTAGTACCATAATAATCTCTCCTTAGTTAGATTTTGATATAATTATGGATGGTATAGAATTTGTAGTTGGAAAACTTCATAACCTAACGCTCCAGTCTGATTTGTTAGAAAGAATCAGAGAGGTACAATTGGAAGATCTTGAGTTAGTTAAGATTCAAGAGGAGGTATTAGCGGTGGCTAAGGACTTCTCAATCTCAAACAATGGAATGTTACTCTATAAGGCTTGAGTTTGTATTCTGGGCAGTAATGAGATCAGGAAGGAAATGCTGGATGAGGCTCATACTAGACCTTTTTCATTGCACCCAGGTACCACCAAAATGTACCAAGATCTGAAACCCTATTATTGGTGGTGAAGAATGAAGAGAGATGTAGTGGAATATGTATCTAAGTGTTTAATATGTCAGCAAATTAAGGCAGAATATCATAAACTGGTAAGGATACTGTAACCATTAACACTTCCCGAGTGGAAGTGGGAGAATGTTACAATGGACTTTGTGATTGGTTTGCCTAGAACCACATGAATGTATGATTTAGTATGGGTCACAGTGGATCGTTTCACAAAGTCAGCACACTTTCTGCCAGTAAAGACAACTTATATAGTGGATCAATACACGGAGTTGTATGTAAAAGAGATAGTTCGTCTACATGGAGCTCCAAAATCCATTATTTCAGATAGACATCCAAAGTTTACATCAAAGTTTTGGGTAAGTCTTCAAAGAGCTATAGGTACAAAGCTGAAGTTTAGTGCAACTTTTCACCCTCAGACCGATGGACAGTTCTAGAGGACGATTCAGATAATAGAAGATTTATTGCAAGCGTGTGTCATGGACTTTAAGGGTTCATAAAGTAAATACTTGTCTTTAATAGAATTCTCCTACAACAATAGTTATCAGAGTAGAGTAAGGATGGCTCCCTACAAAATTTTGTATGTTAAGAAATCTCATTCCCCAATTCATTGGGACAAGACCGGGGAAAGGAAATATTTGGGTCCTAAGCTAGTTTAAAGGACTAATGAGGCAATAGACAAAATTAAGGCTCGGATGCTTACTTTGCAAAGCAGACAGTAAAGTTATTCTGATCCCAATCATAGAGACATAGAATGTTAGGTAGGAGAACATGTTTTCCTACGAGTTTTTCCAATGAAGGGTGTAAAAAGCGCTTTGGGAAGAGGGAAAAGTTAAGCCCTAGGTTCATAGGGCTATTTAAAATTCTCGAGAAGGTCTAACAGGTAGCGTATCCGTTAGCCTTACCAGTAGCATTATCGACGTACATAATGAATTTCGTATTTCAATCTTGAGGAAATATGTGTCAGACCCGACTCATATCTTGAGTTATGAAGCTATAGAACTACAGTCAGATTTTTCCTATGAGGAACAACCAAATTTTTGCTAGAAATCTACCCTAGCTGCTATCCAAATTAGTGAGGTAGGTTTCTTATTATGTTATTCATGGATTTTTCAAGATTTGAATTAAGTTTTTGTTAGGGTTTAAGGATTTCGGGGGTAGGGAGTTAAATTTTATTTAGAATGTGTAATTAGGTTTGATTTGAAGTTTGTTTAAGCATGAATTGGTTAGACATAGGGGTTGTTTGACTTGAATTGGGTTAGATGAGGTTTAATGAGCTTAAGTTCAATTGATTATGCTATTTTGCTTAAATTAATGAATTATTTGTGAATTGGTGATTTGATTACATTTCTTTTATGGTTTAAACTTTTTCTGGAGCAATTGAGTAGGTTTGGAGGAGTTTTGGATCAGTTTTGGAAAAGAAAACCCAAGATTTTCTTGCCTGCCAGAACTGGCAAACTGGTTCCTTCTGGTATGGTAGAACTGATCGACCGGTTGGTCTGCAGGGGAAAATCTTGGTTTTCTTCAAAGCTGATTTTTGGCTCGGGATGATTTCTGGGACCTAGTTTATGGTATTTAGGAGTTGTTTAACCTATTTTGGGGCTAATGGAAGTTAGGGTTTGTCTGGTTTTGATATTAGGGTTTGCGTCAGAATTTAGTTAAGATATTTATTGGATTTCATTATCGTGACATAGGACCCGAGATCGTCAAGCATTATTTTTATTCAGGTCAGCGCGCACACCTTATTCTTGGACTAAGGTAAGAAAAGCTATATGCACCAATAAGAATGTTGGTAAGAAATGATTATTATCATTTATGGCTCAATTATGATTTAGATAGCGATTGTTATTATTATGATTCGATTATGATCGAGGGAAATATATGGTCATTACCGTTACTATAAATGAGTAATTACTCGCTTGAAACTGCAGATAGGTTTCTTACTTATCGTTTGCTTTACTGGGCGACGATAGTGACATATATAGCTCGTTGATAATGAGTAGTAAGAGTGCTTCATGAGGCGATGTGATTGACTCGTCTTGTAGACTTATAATTGTTTATGTATTCTTTAATTATGTGTTGAATGAGAGATATGTTTATTATCCCACGTTGTGCTTACTTGCGTTTTACATCGTTTGTAACTTTTTAGCTTTTCTTGATGAGTCTCTGTGACTCACCAGTGTTTCGTGGTGCAGGTAAAGGGAATGGTATAGTGGATCAACCATGAGTTAGAGGTCTTCCAGCAATGTACATATCAACCGCGGTGCCTTGGCTTCTAGTGGACAGGATCCACCCTTTTGGTTGTATTTTAAATTGTAACCTTATGATGTAATACTAATTTTAAAATAGAGTGTAAAAGTTTTACGCAGTGGATCCCCGTAATACACAGTGGTTACATTTTATAACATTTATGTTTAATCTTTAATTAAAAGTTTTAATTCCACTGCACTTTTCTTAAATTAATAAAATTAGATTATAAATAAATTTGTAAAAGTACACACGTGGCGTCCCTGTGGGGCAGGGCATTACACAAGAGGTTAGTACAACAAAAGAGACACGAACAATAAAGTCAACTGCATAACATGGACCAGTAGCCACTTGTTGATTCCCCATTCTTCTCCAGAGCAGTTTGAGTGGAGGTAACTTCTCCATCTTCTTACCCTAAGAACATAGATATTCTCCCTGAATACTCTGTGTTACATCAAACTAAGGTCACTTCTTCCGTCACTCTCTAAGACAAGATGATAGTTTTACTTTGAGCATCCTCATCATCCTGCTCAAGTGGCATTGTCCAAGATTCATCTGTGGAGTAAGTGTCAGCATACACCCACTGAAAGACATAATCAACCCAACCTTTTGGAGATTCTTAGTACTAAATAGAGATCGCCCATCTCTCTCCCATGCATCAATCTCAAGTAACATGGCATCAACTCTCCTCTTCATGTCATTCAGAGGAGCTAGTCTTTTGAGAGGGCCAACTTTTTGGAAGGTTATGTGTCTCGATGGAAGAATAGGAGTATAGAAGTACTCTTGGTTGTAAAGGTTGTAGTTACTCTTGGTAATATTTTCTATGTATGGGCTAAATTGGTGGAATTTGTAAAATCCTTCTTCTTTACGGGTTGGACTTCTTTTCAAGTCACAAAGGAAGTTTGTTTCATTGGGAGTTGGAATAGGCAAGTTTCTCAAACGATAAAATATGAAGAAGGTGGCAAGTATCCTATAGCCATTTGGATTTATCTACTAAGTGCAGACACCGCAGAAATCAACTATGGATATGAACCATGGATGCAACGGTAATTAAGAACCCACATTCATATGGAATCTCGACCAAGCACTACAGCAGGTGTTCTGGGAGCCATTAGGACCGCCGTATCATGGCTTTCGAATGATAGTTTTAGGAAGACAATAATCGTCTCATGTTAATTGAGCTTGATGTTCAGTAATAGTGCTAAACACAAGAGGTCTTAGCATGAAAGCTCGATCTCTCAGATCATCACTCTCAATGACAGCTTTAAGAAGCTCAGTTGCCATCACCTTCCCACCACGCGACTTTTCTAAGTTCTTAGAGTTAGGCATAGTTACCTTAGCTCTAATGAACTTAGCCACACGGGGGTCATACTCATCACATAACCTTCTACTTCTCTTCATCCTAGCCATGACTGCTCAACAACACAAGTTGCTTACAACCCAAGAAAAGTCTAATTGGGTTGAGAGAATTCAAGAAATTTTGGAGGAATTTTTCAAGGCACTAGGATAGTGGTTTGAAATTTTGGAGGTCTTAGAAAAAGTATTTTCATCGTTTTTGGGAGTTTAAAATTCCTTGGAGTAAGATCAACAAAGGTGGAGAAGAAGAAGTTTTTCAAAAAAAAAATGGCTCCAATTCCAAGAAAAAAAATGTTTTTCTACCTTGGAATGAAGAATTCTTGAAGGCTTGATGAAGATAAAATTTCAAAGGGCTCTTTAAAGGAATTGGGCGTGTGGAATTAAATGGAGAAGTGTGGAAACTTTGATTGTGAACTCTCTTATATATAGGTGAGTTCAATCTCTTAATCCTAAAGCTAATGAGAGTCTTTTAAGTTTAAAACTTTTATGTAAGAGGTAAATGACACAGATTGATATATTGGTAATTTGGGCTATTTCCAATCAAGTTCACCAAAAAGTGTTTTTTTCATTAGAAATAATGAAGATTCAAGTAAACTCGGGGAGAAAACCACAAACTTGAGCCTTTGGAAACAGGGTGTAGCACCCAGGTTGACCTGGTGTTGGGCCCAACGCCAGGTTGACAATCAACTTGGGATGCTGCCTTCAATTGCTCAAATTCCAGATCTAACTCAACTAATGAATCCAGAATAGTCAAAAATAAGGTAGGAGTCCTCATCCTCAAGTTTAAGAACTTTGAAAGTATCAAAATAAGATCCTGGGAGCTCGTGAATAGGGTACCCAGTGCCCAAGTTGACAAATGGCCTGGTGCGCTAGGTTCTGTGTATTTGACTCAGAAATGAAGAGTTTTGAGTCTCCCATTTCTGCAGAACAAGAACATCCCTGAGAACTAGTGACCAAGTTCGCCAGTATACATAAACAAGCTAAGTGATGTAATATCACTTAGACACCTTAAAGTACATTTCTTAGACATTTTTACACTTATCCAGCATCTAGGTTGATGTCATATGTCAACCTGGGCCCTGGGATGTCAACCTGGGCATTGGATGTCAACTTGGTCACTGGGTCATGAACTGCCTTCAATAAAATAGCCATAACTCACTCAATATTGATCTGATTGATGCAATTCAAATTGCATTTTGCAGATAATTCAATGATATATCAAGTCATGGCACACACTTTAATTGCAATTCTGAATCTATCATCGTCGAATTTCACCCCAAGTGAGTTGTAAAAATAAGCTCTGAGTTATCTATTGTGGGTCCCGCTGGGCTCCGAAAAATGGCCATCACCACCAAGAGCTAATTTTCGCTGTAAAATCATCATAAACGGTCAAAAACATCTAATTTTTATTTTTCTTCGATTTTTTAGGGTCTCCTTCACCTATAAAAGGAGAGCTTCCTTAGCTCATTTTTCACTTTCAGAAAACTACCCACAAGATCAGAGCTTCTCTCTTTAGAAATTTTAGCCTCTAATACTTAGTCTTTTTCTGTAATTACCATCTCGTGAGAAATAATAACTTGAAGGGCATGAAATCCATTAACAAAGTCAAAATATAATTTATGAATTTTATTGATTGAAACTAAGATTAAATTGAAATTATGCTTTATTAAGGGCATGAAATCCAACAAATTGCATGAGCACAAAAATAGTGGTTCTCTCACATTTAAAAATTGAAATTTGAAATCCTTTTAAAATGATGAGGCAAGGACACCTTTAAGCCTTATTAGCAAGATCCTATTTACTTAATAAGCTAATTAAATATGATTAGTCCACTAATGAGGCCTACAACAAATTCTTAATCAAAAGTATGTGAAATGTTCTACCCAATTGGGGTGATTGGTGAAGTTAATGTTACTTGTCCTCTCTATTGACGTGATAAGTGCAGGTACAAGCTGTCACTTTTGGTGTTAAAAAAGGGAATGTCAGAGAGAGGATTGAGTGTGTATATCTCAATGTTTATAGCCTCTTTTGTAAATGTCATACCTTCAGGGAAAAAGGTCTAACCTTTATAGTATGTATGGAGGGGACAAGTCTATAATACTATTGTGACATAAGGAATTATTGCTTGTAAGTCTTCTGGCCCTTTTGGCGGGAATCACATTTGGGAGGAAGTGTTAAAATTCATTCAGGACGATGCTTCCTTTCTCTTAAACAACAAGGTCATATTGCTTTCTGAGCAACATCCTGGTCGGGACGTTCCTCTCTCTCCACTTTGCTTACTTGCTAATGACAGGAGCCTCTTATTGAGAAGGCTCAACATATGGGGATCTTCCCAAGGCTAGAATAATCCTTAAGTTGGTCTATCCTTTGTAAATTTTTGTGTCCATCATATTGACGATACATCATCACTATATTTTTCTATGTGGTGGTACCACTTGTCCTTCAAAAAATTGGGACAACAATGCTCATACCACTACACGGAAGCCTAATTTTATTTTTTTAACGTGCATTAATTAATATTTAAAACGCAATTAAAAAAAATTACTAAAACTGACCACAACCGACCGTAACTGAAAAATCAGTTATGGTTGGTTATATACTATTATACTGTCGGGTACAATGTGTTAAAATAAAAAGCTAAAACTGCCTAGTCAAAAAAAAAAAAAAACCTAACCATAACCCCACCCCATTATGCTATGATTAAGTTTCAAAATTTTGTTAATAAGTACTCTTTAACCCCGATTCATTATGTTGGGAATAAGTTCACTTGGAAGCATAGCTCAACCTATGAACGATTGGATTGGGGAATTGCTAATGACAAGTGGCTTCATCATTATCCCCAAGCCACTCTTCACCATCTTAATTTTTATGGATCGGATCATAGGGTTTTCAAATTAGTTTTACTTGATGATAGCATGTGTAAAGTGAAAAATAAAAGATTTATTTTTGAAAACCATTGGCTTACTGACCCTTCTTATTTTAATACTGTTAGTAACCCTTGGAGTCATTCTTATTCTAATAATCATCCTTTGTCAAATTTTCTCAGCAAGCAGAATACTTGTGTTAATGCTATTAAAACTTGAAATAAATCTTTTAATAGCTTAACTACACGTATTAATAAAATAGACAAAAAACTTAGTGACATATTATCTTCTCTTCCTACTTCTAAGGAGGCTTTGCTTGAAGCTTCTAATCTTCAATCTCAGTTAGACAGTCTTCTTTATAAATAAGAATTTTTTTAGAAACAAAGATCAAAAGTTCATTGGCTTAGAGCAGGTGACAAAAACACTAAATTCTTCCACAACAAAGCCTCTTATAGGAAAAAAACTAAATTCATTAGAGCTCTCAAACTTGATGATGGTAGCACCATTTCCAGTCAGGTTGATATTGAGAATGAAGTCTGTCGCTTTTTCTCCACTCTTTTCCATTCTCAGGGTAGTGACAGGGAAGCTACTATTTACTCTTTTCAGTTATTAGCACTTAGTTAACTGCTCAACAATTCAACTTGTTGGATGGTCCTTTTGCTGCTGAAGAAGTCAAATCGGCTTTGTTTCAGCTTTCAGGAGACAAAGCCCCTGGCTCTGATGGGCTTAATGCCTACTTTTATAAGAAAAATTGAAATACCTTGGGGGAGGATCTGTGTATGGCAATTCCTGATATTCTCAATAACAATGCCACCATGGAATCCATTAACAATACTCTTATTGTCCTCATCCCGAAAAGAACTAATGCCTCCTCTCTTAAAGATTTTAGACCTATTAGTCTTTGCACAACTTTGTATAAGATTGTTGCTAAGACTATCACTAATAGGATTAAGTCTGTTATGGAGGATATTATTTCTCCTACTCAGAGTGCCTTTCTGTCTGATCGTCTCATTTTTGACAATATTTTCATTGCTCAGGAAATGATCCATGCCATTAGTCATAGAAAGCTTGGTAAAATTGGGTGGGTGGGTCTCAAGTTGGATATGGAAAAAGCTTTTGACCAAGTTGAATGGAATTTTCTCTTGGCCATTCTCAAACAATTCAACTTTCCTGAGAAAATCATTAACCTTATTCATAACTGCTTATCATCAGTATCTATTCGGTTCAATATTAATGGTCATATTTCTAAGGAAATCTTTCCTTCTCGAGGGCTAAGGCAAGGGGATCCTTTGTCTCCCTACTTATTTCTTCTTTAATCTGAAGGGCATTCTGCTGCTCTTTGCATTCAGGAAAGACTTGGCCATCTCAAGGGTATTTTAATTGCCCGTTCTGCTCCTGTCATCTCACATTTACTCTTTTCAGATGACACACTTTTGTTTGCTAAGGCTTCTCAACCTTCCTATAACGCTCTTAAGGCATCTCTTCAACTTTATAATCAAGCCACTGGCCAGCAGGTCAATTTTGGTAAATCTTCCATCCTTTTTTCTCCTAACACCCCTTCTCATGTTTTAGATTATTTTTTACAATAACCTAGGTCTAGCCAATAAACCCTTTATGTGCAAGTACATTGGGGTGCCTCAATGCTTTGGTAGATCTAATAAGGTTAGTTTTAATTTTATCCTTGATCGTGTCAGTTCTCACCTCAATGTTTGGAATAATAAACTTTTCTCTAAAGCGGGTAAAGAAGTTCTTTTGAAAGCCATCATTCAGGCTATTCCCTCCTATGTTATATCCTGTTACAAAATTCCTGCCTCTATCTGTTAGAAAATTGAGAAGCTCATGGCCCAATTCTGGTGGGGTTTTCTTGGAAAAAACTCTAAACCTCATTGGAAAGCTTGGTCCTTCCTTTGCAACTCTAAATTCTTTGGGGGGCTGGCTTTCGTTCTTTGATTCACCACAATCAAGCTTTGCTGGCCAAGTAAGCTTGGAGAGTTTTCACCACACCTGACTCTCTTGCTACTCGTGTTCTCAAAGCTAGATACCTTAAATATTCTTCCTTTTTAAATGCCAGCAAAGGCCATTTCCCCTTTTTTTCTTGGACTAGTTTACTTTGGGGTAGGGATCTCCTTAAGGAAGGGCTTATTTGGAAAGTTGGTAATGAAAAATCCATCCGTATTCTTGAGGACTCTTGGGTTCCAAATCTCAGATTTCTTAGATACAAAGATAATCAATTTTCTCCTTCTGATAAAGTTAATTTTTTCATCAGTCCTAATGGTCACTGGAACATGCATCGACTTTCTAATTATTTTGATGATGATACGGTTGATAATATTCTCCAGGTTCCTATAGGGGGCCAAATAAAACTGACTGCCTTATTTGGAAAGGAGATCCTTCTGGTCTTCTCACTGTCAAATCTGCATACCATCTTGTTAACACTGCTTCTCTGCCTCCTTCATCATCGAACACTAGATTTTATAATCGTTGGTGGAATTTTTTTTGGAATTTATGTATCCCTCTAAAAATTTAAAACTTTGGTTGGAGAACTTTTTATCACATGTTTTCTACTGCTTCCAATCTTTATACAAAAAAAAAAAAGTTTCTTCTCCTTCTTGCTCTTCTTGTAGTTGTCCTTTAGAAATTGTAACTCATCCACTACTAGATTGTTCCAGGGCGAGACAGGTTTGGAAACTTTCTCCTTTAAATCACTTTTTCCTTATACATAGAAATAAAGATGTTAGATAATTTATTTTGTTTGGATTTACTACCTTAAATAATGATGATTTTTCTCTCCTGTTGTGTACTTTGTGGACTATTTGGGAATGTAGAAATAAAAAGCTTTTCAAGAATATTCATATGGATGCAGAGGAATTAGTGCATTGGACCAACAATTACTTGTTGGAGTACAAAAACTTCCAGTCCAAGAGAATTGATTTTGCATCAAATTGCCACTCGCATGACATGGCAAAACGAAATCAAGCTATTGAAGGATCTTACCAATTGGGCACAGATGTTGCATTAACATAAGAAACAGTAAGATTGGGCTTGGAGTAGTGATTAAGGACTGGAATGAAAATGTAATAGCTGGTTTTTCAGTGCCTATACCAGCTCAAACTACGCCTATTATGGCAGAGGTTATGGCTCTAAGATTGGCCTTAATCTGGTGCTGCAACATTAGAATTCCACTTGCTAGTGTTTATACCAATTTTAAGCAGCTGGCCAGCAAAGTTAATAGCCCGAAGAAGGAACTCTCTGCTCTTGCTGACGTCATTGAAGATATCAAAAATTCCTTGTCTTATTTCCCTAATGTTTCTGTAAATTTTCTTCCAAGAGATTGTAATACTCATGCCCATCAAATGGCAAAGGAAGCTTTAGGGCTAGATAAGGAAGTAGTTTGGAAGGATATTCATCCAAACTTAAGCATTCTAACTTGAACTTATCAGTCTTATCTTTAGGTTACAATCGTAAAAAAAAAAAAAATTATAATAAATAAAAGACTTTTCAACTGATAATATTCATTGGTGGTTACTGGAAAAGATTAATAATGTGGCAATATAAGAATTATAAATGGTTACCATAATTTAATTTTAAATTAAATATATATATATAAGTTTTTTCTTTTTTTGTAATAATAAAAAAATTAGTTAATATTTTTCCCTCTAAATTTTGATATGTATTAAATTATATTTTTGAATTTTTTAGCTATTAATTTTTTTTCCTGGATTATTAAAATTGCTGGATTTAAGAACTTTAATTTAATTACATTCAATTTCACTAATTTAGTGATTGTTTATATACTAAATCATACTCCCCCGATTTTGATATCTACTAAATCATGCTTCTTGAACTTTCATCCATGTTAGACTTTCCTTACTAAAATTGGACAAAAGTCTTTAAATCTAACAATCTCAATAGTTTAGGACATGATTTTGTACATGTCAAAGTTCAGAGAACAAAAATCTTAATTAACCAATAAAAAATAATTATTATTTGATATTAATGAATTAAAAATTAACACTATAAAGATTTTTTTTTTTTTTACACTTCATAACATTTATGTTTTATTTTTACGGAAATCTAAATAGAAACTCACATAACAACTAATGGTGCAACTTAAATCGCAACTAAAATTCATAAAGTGACTCACTTAAAAACCACCAGAGCAACCCAAACAGTAAATTTGAAAAAAAAAATAATATATGGGATAATTCCCCTAAAGTTTAATAGTTAACACTTTATAAATCTAAGTCTAATATTTGTTTTGATTCTGGAAGTGACCTTCCAACTTTTTTTGGTGTAATTTAATAGTATTTTACAATCAATTAATAGCTTAATAGTTTAAAGATTTTGGGTTCAAACCCATAACCTTCCAACTTGATAATATTGAAATTTGTCCACAACTCCAAAACAAGTGCTTTTGGAGATCAGATCAGTCTTCATGCTTGTGCCTCACACTTTCTCTCACCAGTCACTACCTTATTGACGACCACAACCTTAACCACAATAATATATAAAATTATATCGAACATTCGAATACACAACAATACTCATGATTATTCCTTTAAACATTCTTTATCTTGTCTTATTAAAACTGTGAAAATGAAGAGTAATGGTTAGATTAGATATACAAACTTATAAATATAGCCAAAGATGTGTGCAGATCATGCCATGAGGTTCGCAAGGAACTGCAAGAGTTCCACTTTGTCCAAAAAAAACAAAACCCAATACATAAGTAAAACTTGATATTAAAGGCATGTATAATTAGTTATATAAACCTACTTGCTTTCAACCTTAAACTCTCACTTTAACTCTTTATTTTCTTTCTTCCTTTTGATTTATGAGGCATTGGATGTGATTGTATTGTGGAGGATATTCACTTTTAGTTGTGTCCAAGATTTGGCCTTTAAACAATTCCACCTCTTTATTATCTTCCATTACAACTTTAATTAATCCCCATGCCTATTTTTTAATTTAATAATCCAAAAAGCAAGAGACATCATCATTAAGCCCCCTCTCTCTCTCTCTCTTGCCATTATATATGCTATTAGAAAATAGGCTTTCCTAATATTTTTTAATAATTATTTTGTTCAATAATATTTCCTACTTCATTTAACAGCAAATAAATATTTAAATGGCATTTTTTTTTGTGATAACTCGGATTAAAATTAAAACTTAATAATTTTCTAATTATTCTTTGAAAAGAAAAGAAAACACCTCTCTTTAATTTGTTTATACACAATACATAAGTATATATATATATATATTTTATTTTAGAATGTGAATTATTTATTATAAATATTTTTAATTTATATTATTATAATTAATTTAACTTATTAATATTTATATATTAGAAAATGTAGAATAAGAAAACGAAAAAAAATAAAGTGGTTTGAATATTTTTTTAAGGTGTTATGTCACCTTTAGAATTATTATTATTAGGAATATTTGCGGCATAAATACTTTATATTTTCGATTTTATACACTTAAATATTATATTTTTTTTTCGACAAATTAAATACCAAACGTTACACTTTTTCTACTTTCGTTGTATGTTAAGTGGTGACTGGACATAGTAGTGTTGACATGTGTTAGCTTATTATTAGTCCACCTCATATTAATATTTATTTAATAAATAAAAAAAATGATATTTTTTTCAAAAAAAAGAAAAGATAGATTTTAAATAAATAAATAAGTAATAAAGAAAAAAAAAACGATTAGTTCTTGATTCTCCTTCTCACTCTCGCTTCATTTTTCTCCTCTCCCTCTTTCCTCCGGTGAGTCTTTCTCTAACGTTAATGGTGCATTGTTGTCTACCCAAAACCACCACGATGTTTTCTCTTTGTTGTATGCCCAAAAGAGCACTAAATGGTGGTCGTTCTCTCTTCGACCGTCTACCCATATGAAAAGCGTCTAATTCTCGTTCCCTCTCGTCCTCTTTTTTGATCATCTATCTCATCTTCTCTTAACATTTTTGTGCGAGAAACCACCGTGTATCTGTCCAGATTGTTGGTAGTGGAGGGGTTGAGTGGGGTACAAGATCTGGGTTTCGATACCCAAAAAGTGGGGAAGAAGAGATGAAGACGACGATGTGCTCGTAGGGTCGACATAAAAATTGGGTTGAGCTTCTTCCTGACCTCCTTCCACACTCTTTCTTCCTCCTTCTCCACAGTGTTCTTCTTCTTCTTCCTCTTCCTCTACCTCTAGTAAACCAGCCCTAATCACCTAGAGCCCAGATCCCTAAAATAGCCCAGAGCCCCAATCACCGCCTTTTTTAATAACCACTGCCTTCTTCTTTCTCCTTAATCATCACTGTCTTCTTCTTCCTTCGTAATCGCCACTGTCTTCTCCTTCAACCTCTTCCCCTAGAAAGCCAGCTCCAATCATCTAGATTTGAAGCCCTAACACCACCCAAAGCCCCAAATCACGTTCTTGCATTCCCCTTAGCTTCTGCTTCTCCTCTTGTTTGCCCAATGTTAATGAATATGTCTGAATGTTTGCCGCCGTCTACTTTAAGAATAACCCCAGAGCCTGATGGACTTCTGTTTCCTCTCCTAATGAGCCCAACGTCATGGAATCTCCTTCCCCTATACCTGACCTAGAGAAGGATGATATCAAAGCCTTAACTAATATTCTTTTTTTTTCTTTTCAATTCTTCTCGGAAAAAACGTATCTAATTTTTTTGCAACCTGTAAATAGTGTTTATTGTATATGATTTGATTTTTAATATATTATTATTAGTTGATTATACCTTTACTTTACATGTTTTGTTATTTTGAAAAATCTTGATTGGTTAGAGAATTGTATTTTGATAACCAGTTAAAAAATTATTTTATGCCGAGATAAGTGTTTTTTTTTTCTTTTTTATTTATTTTCTAAAATAATATTTTAATTACCTTTTAAAATAAAAATGAGATGGACTAATAAGAGCATGACATGTGGCATAGGAAATAGTCCAGTTAACATTTAGCATATTAGTAGAAGTAGAAAAAATGTAACGTTTAGTATTTAATTTGTAGAAAAGAAAGATGTGATATTTAAGTGTATGAAATTAAAAACATAAGGTATTTATGACGCAAATATCTTTTATTATTATTATTATTATTATTATTATTATTATTATTATTATTATTATTATTATTATTATTATTATTATTATGTTTTTTTAAGGAAAAAAGTTTCAATCACCAAACACTAAAAGCAACAAGTACTTTAAATGGTGGGAACAAGAATTTATTCAAAGATAGCATCCTCTAGCAACAAATCCACAATAAATCTTGAATATTAAGACTCCTTGCCACCAAAACATACTATTACTTGTATGAAAATAAGTTTGACTAATGTATGAGCAACACCATTACAAGACCTATTATAATGGATAAAAATAATAACTTTTAGCATATTATAAAGACCAATAATATCATCCAATACTAGACCCAAAGAAGAAATAATAGAGAGATTGTTTTCAATTTTAAACACAATATTCAAGCAATCAAACTCAATAATGATTTTTAATACCCAAAAGAAAGACATTGAGACAAAGCCTTTCTAATAGCCAACGCTTCAATCACCATAGGCATGAAACAACCATCCAAACACCAACTCCAAAGCACGAACAACTCCCACCTCGTCTCTAATTACAACGCCCAAGCTACTATAATTGCCCATAGAACTAATAGGAGTGTTTGTGTTAACTTGAGACAACCAATAAGGGTCCATTTGGGAGCTACCTGAAGAGAGAGCTGCTGTAACTCAAGCATCACAAAGGTGGTAGCAACCGTCGATTGGAGAGGAGGGTCAATAGCCGTCTAACTCTACCTATTGTGAAACGTCCCCAGAAAGTCACGATCCCAATGAACAGTGAGCACAGGAGATTGTTATCCCAAATTTTGTCCACATAATGTGGCATGTTTACGTGGGCAAGATTAATACCACGTGGAGTACAACTTGTCAATAAGAAGGCCAAGTCATCGTATACAACATATTAGTTGACAGGAAGTCAGAATACATAAGCATGACAAAGAGACAATGAATTGGCCACCTAAAGGGGTCTGGCCGGACCCCTCTGGTCGGCCCTATGGCCAACATAGGTCGGCCAGCCTCCAGTAGAGGAAGGGTCGGTCAGCCTATATCCTAGTAGGCACTTGGCTGTCCAACTTGCACCCTGGCAGGCACTTAGTGTGCAGCCTTGACCCTGGCAGGCACTTGATGTGCAGCTTGCATCTGGGACAACAATCCAAGCTAAGAATTGGGCTTCAATAACCCACAAAAATAGGGAATAAATATCAGCTATTTACCTATTCTTGGGGGATAATTAACCTATTAATTATTTTTATTTTATTATATAACAAATATATTATAGTTTTTTTTAATTTTTCTAGGGATATTAGGTTATTATTCTCTTGTAAGCTCTCCTATATAAAGAGCATCAACCTAAACCTAATTTCTCTAAGTATCAAGCATCCTAAGCTGTCAAGCTCTAAGTCTGAAACCCTTGCTATCTCTTCCTATCTCTTATACACGCCCTAGGCATTGTAGAAGAGACTAAGTCTCCCTCATCTCTCTTACTTGAGATTTACCTACTGATTCTCACTCTTGTAATCTTAAGAAAGCCATTTTAGAATCCACAACCCTTATGATCTGAGTAGTATTATCTCTGGTATTAATACAACAAAAAGGGGAGTAGGTCATTACCCGCTAAATAAGGGGGTCGAACCTCTATGAAAATATTGTGTCTTTTTACTTTTTTGTTCTTATTGTGTACACGTTGTAGTATCAGTCATAAATACAACTCTATTGTCGGTTGACCAAATCTGAGGTCAACAGTTTGGTGCTTTCATTGAAAGCATTGTCAATTTATTTGATCTAACACCATGGTTAACACAAGGAGAACTCCGGCTACAACTTCTGCCTCTTCGGGCCAGCTACAACTCCTGCCTCATCGGGCCAGCTACAACTCCTGCCTCATCGGGTCTTCCTCAAGACCCTATGAATGTTGATCCCAATGGTTTTGTTCTAGCCACAACTGGAATGTCCATGAATTTAACGAATGTGGCCAACTCTTCCAACCCGGCAGGTACAATAAACTTGACCACCACGACTGGTCAAGTTGACACTGCCAACCCGGTTGGTCCCAATGGCCAACCTCTGCTGCCTAGGGCAGATCCACCTTTGGCACCTTGTACTGAGGGTTTGGCCAACGTGGAGCAACCCCTGAGCACCATATTGACTCTAGTCCCTAATTTTATGCTAGGGAAACGGGGCCAGGAATCAGCAAGCCAGTAATTCGCGAGCCTTATGTGGATTTGGGAGAAGATCTCAAGTTGGCCAAACTTAGAGAGGCTGTCTTCCAAGTCAGCTAAACTGAAGAACCACACGCTATTGGTTGCGATGCATTTGCACAATAGAGACATGAATTTTTGAGATGGATGGATGACTGAGAGTACATCTTCCGATCTCATCAAGCAGAGCTAGAATGTTGTAACAGAGAAGCTGGTGACATGATAAGGCAGTTCAAAAACTACCTTGAGAGGTTAGGGTCTGATCAGATCCCCTCTCTTAGGGAGACTAGTCGACAAATCGAGCAGGGTCTACAGATAAACAGTTCAACCAAATTCTTTAGGAACTAGGACAGACCTTCCGCTACCCGAAGTTGGACAAGTCTTTCCACATAGATATGGTGGTGGAAACAGCCAAACTCTGGCAAGGAACAACTTGGAAAGCTGGCCAGGGACCTCTGGCAAAATAACACCCTCACTTGGCCAACCTTTGGCCAGCCAGCCTTTTAGTGGTGCACCTCTAGTTGGCCAACAAGGTAAAATTCCTCCCCAAATCATCCAAGAGCAAGTCGCCCAAATGGCAATCTTTAACCGGCTAGGTCCGGGAACGGGTGGAAACACCCAAGACAACAACAACTCGAGAAGTGAATACTGATGAGTCTATATTTGTCTAATAAATATGATCAATTTATGTATTAATATTCTTAAATTGATTCTTTAAATTATTGATTGGTGTGAATTTAATTTTTTAGGCTATTTTAAAGACTATTCATGTATTTAGAGTCTTTTGGAGGGATTTTAGCATATATTGGTGAAAAATAGTAGAGCTCGATTTTACAAGGTATAACTTAATTTCAAATTTGTATGACTTTAGAGGCAGAACTGAACTTAGAGCTCAACATAAATGTTTTAGATCTCGTTCTTAGCTTTCTAGAATATCTTGAGTCGTCCAATTTCAAGTAATATCGAGAGAGTTATGGCTAAAATACTATCAGTCATCGCAGTAGGAAATTTCTAAAAAAAAAAAGAAAAAAAGAGAGTTTTTCAAGTAGAGTTGCGATTTTTTATCTTTTTTTTTTTAAAAAAGATGAGTTATCTTTTCTTTTAGTGAGATATTTCCTAAGACTATAAATAGAATCCTAATTCTAAGGGGATTCATCTATCTTTTCAAGCACAATAAATAGAATCCTAATTCTAAGGGGTTTCATCTATCTTTTCAAGCACTATAAATAGGACCTCTTAGGCTATGAATTTATTGATTCTAAAACTACAAATTAGAGAGAGAAACTCGAAGAGATAGCAAGGAAGAGACGGAGATCGGCTTCATTCTAGTTCTTTTCTTCTCCTTCTACTCTCACTAAATATTATGATTTTCGTTATAATGTCTAGTTCAAAGTAGTTTTCTTTTAGTTAAGGGTTATTTCAAAACTCGAGACATGAATACTTAATTTTATTATTGAATATTAATTTTTAGTTTCCATTATATATCAAATTGCTTCTATTCTTCTATGTCAATGTCATGATTATTCTTTTAATCTTGTTTAGATGGCCACTAAATTAGGTTTTACTTTAATCTTCCGTCATCTTAGGATTAATATTCACCTAATAGTCTAGGATTGTAAGTGTTTGTGACAAATTGCAATTTTTATTTGTGATGAAGAATAGACCCTAAGTTACATGAATTATATGCTTCATTGATTTGTTGCCTAGAATAGTATATCTCCATAAGACTCAAAGCTTTATCTAAGTTAAATAAATTGCATGCTTCATGGATTTACTGCTTAGGTAAAATAGTTAATTATTGAGCGCTTCGCCTTGATTACATACAATAGGGAGATTGAGATATTTGACTGCTTCAGCTTTATCTACGGATTAATAGTTTGATTGGAAACTGAAAATTACATTCTTTAATAGAAATTAGGAATGATTGTCGAGGGTGGAGAATAACATTTAACTAGTTTCTCATATTGTAGTCTCACTTTAAATTTGTTATTTTCTTTAATTTTTATTATTGCAATTTTTATTCTAATCATCAAAACTCCCATTTTTCTAATTCATAGCGTATTTATAGAGCGTTCTATGTAATTAAAAGTGTAATTCTGAGTCTATAGTAGAGGCATGAGAAATTAATAAGTTGGAAAATTCACTTTTGACACTAACGGGAGTAGAATGGATAGTGACGGTGTTATTACTAGCATTTGCGTCAACCCACAGTGGTACCAAAATGAACCGTTCATACTTGCATCTCAAGCAAAATTGATCTATTACATTCCTGATTTGAAGAACGGTAAAGACTGGCTGATTGTAAATGAGTACATACCGCGAAATGTTTGGGACTTCCCGGACACTGATGGGGAGACACCCTTTGTACAGGAAAACAATTAAATTTGAAACCAAGTTCGTTGTTCAACTTCCACAGTTGGATGATGTTGACTATGTTCGCCATGATGTCGACCCAACTGAAGTTGCAAACATCCATCGTGTGAATTCACAGCCTCAACAATTAGATGATTTCATTGTCAATGATGACAACGAGGGTCTAAATACCGAAGAAGACAACTCCTTAGAATTAGAGAGTGACAGTGATGATAATGCTCTATATGTAACTGATGATGAGGATGATGAATTGTAATTGAAATAGTGTTTTAAATAAAATAAAAATTACAACCCTTCTTCTTTAATATGTTTTGAATATGTTAGTTTATTTTAAATAAACAATATGTGTTGTATATGTAGTATGTCTACACCAGGTGGCAGCAATTCGAAAAAGAAAGGGGTCAGAGGTAAATATAAAGGCAAGAATGTTGAGGAGGAGCTCTCCAAAACACAATCTCCCAAGTTACAGATTGAGTTGCACGCAGAGACTGGCACCCCCGTCGGCAAAAACGGAAAGAAATTCAATAATATGGCTAAATGGATGACTCGGATGTCTATCCCCATCAATATATTCAAATGGGAAGATGTCAGTAGAGCTGACATCAATGCACTCTGGGATAGACTTGAGGTATGTCTTAATAATTTTTTTTAATTTCTAAATTACTATACTCTTATTAAATTGTAATTAATGTATTAATATGTAACTTTTTGCAGACCAAGTTTGTCCTCCCACGAGATAACCCTACATTCGTAGACTACGGTGAGTACGAAATGTCAAAGGGTTTACGTGACTGGAGGGCAGACTGCAAGAAAAAGTGGATACAAAACATTGAGGAGCTTGGATAGGAGAGGGTCGACATGTCACCTCCTGAGGGAGTAACTCAAGAGGTGTGGAGTGACTGCATCGCTTATTGGAGCACAGACAAACAAAAGGTACATTTTTTAAAATGTTTAATTTAGTAATGTTTAATTTATATAGTCAATAATAAATAATTAATTGTTAGAAATATTATTAATTTCAGGCGAGAGCAGCGAAAAATAAACAAAGTCGGGGTAAGATGAAACTTCTAGGAGGCTGGGGCTCCAAGCCTATTGTTTCACATGTTGTCGAGGGGGTAAGTTTATATTTAACTATCATTCATTTAAATTTTTCTACTAAAATAACAATACTAATATATTTTCTCTTGAAAATAGGCTAACTTGAGCACGGGAGAGCGCAAAAATTGCGGTGGAAACTTTTCAAAAGTTTCACCATAAAGGCAACAATTGGCGCAACAAGTTCGCGCAACAAGCTTACGTAAGTTTACATTTTAATTTAATTTTTATTTATTTCTTTCAATTTATTTTGTATTAAAATTAACCATTTTACTTATTTGTTTGTTTTAGGAGCAAATGGTTGAAATAGCGGCAACTCAACCAGTGCCCACTGAAGATGAGCCTGATGAGCCTGCTGTCGATCCTACACAGTACCCCCGAGACTTACCTGTTATGACACAAGTACTCGGGGAACGATCTCGACATCTTAGAGGCTTTGGCCATCTCCCTAGACTGAAGGGAGTTAGGGCCAAAAGAGCACATGCCACGCATTCTTCGGCCCCACCGACTGTTACAATGGAACAGTACGAGGCTTTACAGAAAAAGTGGATGAAGTAGAGTAGACAACTCAATATGCGAGGTAGAAATATGAGACACAACAACTCTACCTCAGACGATTCCAAGATCAGTTTGAGTATCTTTCTCGAGCTGTGCCGGGTTTCAACTTGCCTCCCATGGATCTTCCACCATTGCCCACTCCTAGTGCTGGATCGTCATCGCAGCCTCCCGAGCCTCAGAGAAACAACGATGACGACATTACCCGCCCATAGAACTTTACGTTTTTTATTATCCGATTCGAACATTTAATATTTTGTTTATATACTGATTTTAGTAAAACATAATATAATTAATGTTGGTTTATCTTTTAATGTAAATTATGTTGGTTTTTTTTGTTAATGTAATATTATAATTATTTTAAAAAAATTAATTAATTATATTTAATTAATTAATATTATAATTAATTAAATATAATTAATTAATTTTTTTTTAAAAAAATAAATACTTTTGCCGGCGCATTAGTGCGCCGGTAAAAAGTGGCCAAAACTATTGCCGCCAACCGTCAGATTGGCGCCAATAGTTTTGCCGGCGCACTATTGCGCCGGCAAAAGCTTATCAAAGCAGGTTCATAGCAAATAAGGGCATTTTTTAACACCGGCGCTTTTTTTTCACCGGCGTAATTGCTCACCGGTAAAAGGAAGTTTTACCGGCGCATTTACTCTACGCGCTGGTAAAAAGTCCTTTACCGACCAAGCTTCCCAGATAAGCTTTGCCGGCGCAGTTAGTGTACTTTTGCTGGCGCAAAAATGCCTTGCGCCGGCAAAAGAGGGTTTTCTTGTAGTGAAAACCAGGTGGAAGAACACCATTGAGAGACCAAATCTTGTTCCTATTATTTTGTTTTTTTTTTGCTAATTGTTTGGGATTCGGAATGTTAAAAGAAATTTATTAGAGATTTCAAATGTTAAATTGGAATGTGGAATCAATTTTTTGTTTGGGAGCTGATTTGGGTTCCATTGATGCAAGAAAGATGATGAAGAAGTTAGAGAGAAAAAAACAAATAGGTTTTTGTTTCTTTTTTCTTTGTTTGGATATGAGATGTGTGATTGTGTTTGAATCATGGTGATGGTGGTTGGATTATTCAAATGGTGGTTTGGCTTCCATTTTGGCTGTGGATGGGTTTTTGGGGTGGTCGGAGAATGGATGGGTGGCTATACAATAATGAACACAGGGAGAGGTGCGATAATGAAGGAGAGGGTGGAAGATGCGGTTGAGAGAGAGATGTGGATGTGTGATAATTTTAGGTTTCAAAATTAGGGTTTCTTTTAGTTTTTAATTTAATTATGTTTTATATTTTATTTATTTTAATTTTCTTTTTCCTAATTTCAAATTATTTTATAATTTTTTTATTATTTTAAATAATTATTTATGTGGACTAATAAAATTGTGTCAGTGTACACGTAGATATTCCAATATGGTACTTAACATAAAAAATGAATGGAAATATTAAACTACTAATAGAATACAAATTTTGAAAATTTTACCACTAAAATATTAAAATTAGGAGTTAATTACAATAAATTAAGCACTTATAAAAATTAGAAATATTTACCTCACAATACGTATTTTTTAAAATATTTATTTAAATATCGTCCAATAATTAAATACGGTCAATACCGAAACTCTTTTAACAATATTAGTAAGCGTGTACCTAAACAAAATTCAGCCTTACTTTTTTTTGTTTACTAGTTGACGAGAGAGAGAGTCTAGAGACTCTCTTTCTTTTTTTTTTTTAATTTTATTTCTGAACTTTTTTTTTTTCGAACATCAACTACAATTTTATTTATTTATTTTGTTATTTTTTTGTAATGACATGACATCTAAATAGTTTTATTTTATTTGTATTTTTTAAAAACTTTATAAATAAATTTCTAACTTCATATACTCATTTCTCTCTCTCTATAAATTTTAAAAAACTTAATTGTTTTTGTTTTTTAAGATTTATATCGTCACAAATTTTTTAAAGATGATCATTTTAATATGTGAAAACTATATATTTTTTGGACGTTATCAAAAAAGATAATCGAAATCAAATTTAATATTTTTATTTCTTTTATATTTTCTTAAGTAATTAATCTTTTAACTTAAACAAAATTAATGGACCAAATAACTTGATATGTTACTAAAAAGTATTTTCTTATTTTATTTTTAGATGTCACAAGATTAAATTATAAATAATTTTTTTTTTATAAAACTATTTTGATATGTTTATAAAATAACTTGTAAATAAATTAAATAATATCTTAAATATCATATAAGTTGCAATTTTTTTTTTAAAAAAAGTCAAACATTTCGTTTAAACAAAATTAAATATACTTATTGGTTAACCCGTAACTTTTAAGGTGATCACATGGACATCAATATTTTTAAATTTAGACATTATAAGATTAAATGAAGATAAACTTATTTTTATAAAACTAAAAATAATTTATAAATAAATTGAATAATATCTGAAACATCATATGAGTTACATTAAAAAAATAAATATTAAAATAGTTATTTTATTATTTATATATGTGTAAAATTCTAAAATAACTTTTTTTAATGGAAAAGTAACTAATTGATATCTTATTCACATCAAAAACAACTAAATGGTTGTCTTTTTCAACTCTCCTAAAAAGCGAAAATTTGTGGAAACGAGATTTTTTCAGTTTTTTTTTTATTTTTATTTTCTGTAATAATACAGCGATATTTGTGTAAATTATTTTATTAAAGGTATTTTTATAAATAAAATTAATTTTAAATATAATATTAAAAAAATCCCTAAAAAAATTATTATTTTGTTTTTTTAAAATAGCGAAACAGTAAAGTATGGGAATGCATTGGTACGACAGGCACAAAGAACCCGTGAATTGATTCATTTGAGCTGGACAAGTAGGATCCGTATTATCCCAATTCCCATAACACACAAAATCTTTTGCCCTCAAACGTAGAATCTAAATCCTGACACGTGGCAATCTCCTACGGATTCAGCTGTCTAAACTGTCCTCTCTCCTAATTCCCGCCATATTCTTCTCTCTTAAGTTAACGGGGATTCAATCAAATCAATCCTATCCGTGACGGCGCCGTGACCCCTTATCATTCCATACCCATCAGATCAAACATTGGATGGTTCCACTGTTTTCACGGCATTTCCACTGCTACGGACCCAAAACCCCAATCCTCAATCCTATTTAATAATATCAACAAAAACTCCCGCCAAAACAATTAAATATAATTACATATATATATTTTTAAATTTCATTTGTAATAAATGGTGGTAGTGGATTTTGGTGGTTTAAATAGTTAATACATACCAATAAAAACAAATGACTATTGGTACCCTATCTGCCGAAAACGACAGCACCGTTAGTCAAAATAGCGGGAAATGCTTTCATGTGTTTTTTCAAAATAGACAAATTTTATGACTTATTTTCTACGGTGTGGTTTCATTCCACAAATGAGGAGTTAGAGATTAGGAAAGAAGGTTCATTATTATATTGTATGTTTTTTATTTTTGAAAAATGTATTGTATTTATCAACTTATTATGGTATTTTTAATTTGCACTTAAAAAAAAGAAGGAAGAATGTGAAGTTTAAACGAGATGGGTAGCGCGTTGAAGAAAGGTAAAGGCATTGGAGACATTGACAGACACATACAATGGAGTGGTGGGGTCTGTCTGCCGGCTAGCCTGCACAAACTACTTCCTTCTGTTGGCTTTTCTTTCTATTTTTTTTAAACATTATTTATTTGTTTAAAATATAGTATAAAATTAAAATAAAATCTTATTATTACATATATGGATATGGGTATGGTTGGTTGCGTAGGGTTCCCGCCAAAAAAAGAGAAATGCAAACTCGACTCAAGTCACTCTCACAATCACAATAATAATAAATATGGAAGAGTAGTGGAATAGTAATAATTGTCATCTTTTTCTAATTTTGTCTTAGTTTGGTGCTGACAGTGATTATCGTCGTTCAAAATTTGAACTCAACGGTCTGATTTCGCAGCCATCTCCCCATTCCAGTCCAATCAAACCAAAACAACTATTTAGATTGCTTGCGTTACTTCCACGTGTACTTGATTTTCCCGCGCAATCAAACAATTTTATTTTTAATTTTTTACCAAAAGAAAATGTTAAATGCAGACAGAACTTATTTATGAAAGAAAAATATAATGATGATAATTATTAGAAATACAATAGTTAAAAGGTTATAAATTATTAAATTGTACTTAGGCTAGCTCAAGTGGACATAGGTGGGTGTGTGTTGGAAGTTCTGAGTTCGAGTCCCATTTAAAACATAATTATAATATATGAACGCTTAAATAAATAAAAAAAAAAGGTTATAAATTGTGGTACATATCATATAATATATAAGCTCAGTTTTTCGGTCAGGAGTGAAAAAAAAAAGTTAAACTTGATTTAATATTGTTAAACAAAGGTCATACGTCAGGCAAAAAAAACCACACAATTTCACTAAAAAATAATTTTAACTGTCACCTAACTATACCGATAAATAAATAAGCAAAAAACTCAAAGCTGACACAAGAGCATAAAAATGAATATAAACTTAAAAAAAAAAAAGCCACCAATGCCACTAAAGGCATAGAGTGCACATTGAAAAGACTAAACAAACTAAAATACACTACTAAACAATAATTAGATTTTCTCAACAGTTTTAAATAGTTGAGTAAAATATTCCTGCCAGTTTCTATAATCATCGCTTATTCAAGTATCGTAAAACGAATGGAATAGGCGACGGTTCAAAATCGTCGTAAAAAACCTTTCCCGACAGTGTAAAATTGTAGCATACACTGTGGAGTATAGGGCACAATTTTATATCATCACCTTACTATAAGCAATGATTTATAGTGTAAGCTATACAGTTTTTGTTTCTTAAAATATTATTTTTCAGCGATGATGTTTTTTTTTGTCGTTACATTGTAAGAATAAGAAAGAAATATACATATCGTTAATTATATGAAAGTAATTAATTAATGTAAAGTATAAACATAAATTGAGATATACATTGATCATCATAATAGCCATTGTCGCACCACCTCTGCTTTCACATAATCAACCCATTGATCACGTATAAGATTTATCTCGTCATTTGAGTACGAGGTCTTGAACCTACCTTGTAAAACCAAATTATATATTAATTAGTAAAAAGGCCTATTATTAAAACAAAAGAAAAAAAAATAATATTTACATTACTTATTAATTGTTTTACTATTTCTGTTAATTGACGTATTGGATCTTGTTCCATCATGAAACTTTCAATGAATTTCATGACGTAGTATCTGTTGGGTTTTATGCCCTAAATAAAACTCATTTCAATATAATCAGATTTACTTATTAATATAGACCAGAAATAACATTTAATGTTGCATGGTTCACATGATTTAGTGCATGATTATATATATATAATGTATGAATTCATCTGAAATCCTTTTCACATACTTGATCCTATTTATTGTGCCGTCAACACATTGGAAAGTAAACATGACTATGTGAATAAAGTTTTCCTAGATTTATCAGACATAGGGTTTTACTGATATGATAATCTACAACAGAGTTTACTTGCATTTGGAGAAGTGCTATGTTCTTTCCAGAGCATTGGTTAAAGTAAAGCTCAGGTTGGATGCATGGAGTATGCATCGGAAGGGACCGATATTGAACTTTGACTTAGATTTATTAAACTTACCGTAATATCTATTCAAGTCAATATCGCCTAGTTGATCCTAGATCAAATGTTCTTAATCCTGTTATGATTAGGCTCAATCTTGAAAGGCTATTCGTGTTCTTTGATTTGTTAGTTAAGCCTACTTTTAGGTCAGGGTGATACGTACATTTTGGGAACACGGTAGTGCAATTGAGTGGGAGCGCTATCATAAACATGGAATCTATAGCTTCTATCTGGCGAATAGTAAGCAAAGGATGATCTCCTTCGAGCTTGACCAAACGAACATAAATGGTGGAGTACTCATTTCACATAAGCTGAAATATCATTTATACGGGGTCAAGTGTTTTAAGGAATAAATACATTGTAGGGTGTAACGATAATTTAATCCCTTTACAGTGTAGATCATTCATATAGAGGATCATTGATCACATTAGGATTATAACAATGGATAACTAATGATGTGTCTATATGGTGGAACATATAGAGCATTCTATATACTGAGAGTGCAATTCTAAGTTCTATGCGTGGATTCAACGAAGAATTAATAAGTTAGTGAATTTTAGTGCTAAATTCTTGATCTACTTATTGGAAGCTCGGTTATATAGACCCATGGTCCCCCCACTAGTTGAGATAATATTGCTTGTAAGACTCATGTAATTGGTTTTGATTAATCAATTATAATTCTCAAATTAGACTATGTCTATTTGTGAATTTTTCACTAAGTAAGGGCGAAATTGTAAATAAAGAGTTTATAGGGGCATATTTGTTAATTATGATACTTTGTATGGTTCAATTAATAAATATGATAAATGACAATATTATTTAATAATTATTTATAGTTATTAAATAGTTAGAATTGGCATTTAAATGGTTGAATTAGAAAATTGGCGTTTTTGAGAAAATCAGATGCAGAAAAGATAAAACTGCAAAATTGCAAAAAGTGAGGCCCAAATCAACCTTGCATGGCCGGCCATTTTCATTATTTTAATACCAAATAATTCAAACCTAACCCTAGTGGAATGCTATAAATAGATAGTGAAGGCTTCAGGAAAATTACACTTAAATTTTCTATTTTTTCCTTCAGAGAAAAACCTGAGCCTTCTCTCTCCCTATCTTTGGCCGAACCCACTCTCTCTCTCTTCCTCTTGAATTTCGAAATCCTTAGTGTATGAGTAGTGCCCACACACAGCAAGTGATACCTCAATCATAGTGAGGAAGATCGTGAAGAAAGACATTCAGCAAAAAGAGTTTCAGCATCAAAGATTCAGAGAAAGAGATCCAGGTTCAGATATTGATAATGCTCTGCTACAGAAAGGAATCAAGGGCTAGATATCTGAACGGAAGGAGTCATATTATTCCGCTGCACCCAATGTAAGGTTTCTTAAACTTTATATGTGTTTATTTCATCGTTTTAGAAAGTTCATATTTAGGGTGTTAATAAACATACTTGTGAGTAGATCTAAGATCCTGGTAAAATAATTCCAACAGTATCCATATTATTTCCCATTTGGTTGTTGTGGGCAGATCAGAGTTATCCACTCGATGTGACCAACATTGCCCCAGTTTGTAAATGTATTATACATGTTGAGCGACCTAGACAAAAAGTAAAGTTAACATATAAAATATCAAACAACACACTTATACATTATGATATGGGTTATAGAACTTACGTGTTAATGATGGATTTTAAATCTTGTGGTACTTCGTCATTGTTTGAATCCAAGTATGCTACCGTCTACGTACTTGAATGAGTACAAACATCCAATGAAATAGTTTTCTACACAAATAAACATGTGTAAAATTATTAATGCATAATAATATATATGTAGAATTATAAATTATGAAATTATTAATTTTAAATTTACTTACCTATTATTGTAGGGGGCTACAACCCATTTAACTGGCTCAGTCTTGGCCATATGTTCGACCAGTGCTTTACAACGGGCAGTTGTATTCTCGACATGGGTGGCAGTGATACAAGGATTTAAAAATACATATTTTATTTAATCCATTAGAGTACAACAATCGTTCCTTCAAGTACCTGATAAGAACAAATAATTAATAAACAGCTTTCAAAACAAATTATCAAGTTCATTAATTTCTATAGGATGGGGTCCTAAATATTACAGGTTGCACAATCTCTTCATGTCAGTCATTAGAAGCCAAACTGAGTCATTTATGACCCCAACTAAATCTTCATTAACCTGGAATCAGATTGATGTTGATTTCGGCCACCATTTGATTGAGTTCAAAAAACTAGTGAATGTGGAAGTCGATCGTGGTTGGTTGTAACGAGTAGGGGCTTCTCGTTTACTCAGCCTCTCAGGGTGTGTTAGAGGTTGTGCTCGAGGACTGAGTATATATTCAAAAGCTTGTCCCTTCTTCTGTTGGATTTTGTGCCCTAACTAAAACTCTATTTCAATGTAATCTTGAATATTCATTACAGATTTATTTCATTACTTGTTTAATATATTATTTGGTTCACATGTTTATTTCATGATCATTTGTTTGATTTATAAATTCATCTAAATTCTTATCACATTGATATTCTTGATTATTGTATTATCAACACAGTAGAAAATAATCAAGATTATGTAATTAAATAAAAATTTCTATGATTTATCAGTACACGGGATTTCTACTGAAATGATGATCAACAATGTAGTTTACTTACACCTTGGATAAGTGTTATGTCATTTTTAGGGCATTGATAAAGTGAGCTTGGATTGAATGTATTGTTACATGCATTAGACCGATATTGAACTTACATAAAGTATCATAAACTTACCGTAATATCTATATGAGATAATATCACCTAGTTGATCTTAGATCAATGATCTCAATCTTGAGATGGTTAGGTTCTAGTTCAATTGTATTATTTATGTTCTTTGAATTATTCATTAAAGTGGACCAATTGGATCTTCCTGACACTTACAGATTAAGAACATGGTAGTTCAATTGAGTGGGAGGGCTAATCATAGATAAAGAATCTATAGCTTCTATAAATGCATAGAAGTGAAATGACGATTTCTTTCGAGCTTGGCTTAATAGAGATAAATGGTGGAGTACTCATTTCAGTAATTATATTAGTTTACTGAAATATCATTTAAATGTAGCTAAGTATTTTAAGGATAAAATACATTGAAGGGTAGAACGGTAAATTTCTCCCTGCTCAATGCAGATCATCTATAGAGGATCATTGATTATTTAGATTATAACAATATATAATTAATAGCGTATTTATATCTTGGAACATATAGAGTGTTTTATATAATTAAGTGTGCAATGCCAAATCTATAGTGGAATCAAGAGGAATTAATAAGTTAAAAATTTACTTGGTAAATTAGCTTGATTATATAGGTCTATGTCCCCCACACTAGTTGAGATAATACTGCTTGTAGACTCAGTAAATTAATTTTAATTAATCAATTATAATTCTAAATTAGATTATGTCTTATTTATGAATTTTCATTAAGCAATGGCTTAATTGTGAAAAAAAAAAGAAGTTTTAGAGTTTATTTGTTAATTAAGAGACTTTGTACGGTTTAATTAATAAATAAGTTGAATGATAATTATTTGATAATTAATTATAATGATTAAATAAATAGTTTTGACATTTATAGGATTAAAATTAGAAAATATGGCATAAGTGAAAGAAAAGATAAATTGTTGAATAAAATAGTAAAATTATAACTAGTGGAGTCCACATCCTATGGTCGGTGACTTAGTGCTTTATTTTGTCTTTTTTTTTATTCCATATAGTTTGAATCCTAACCCTAGATGAAATACTATAAAAGAAATAATATGCCTCTCATTATCATACCCTAAGATAAGTGATATAACCTAGTTTTTATTCTTTGTTAGACAACTAGAAAAAGAGAGCCTCCTTCCTTTGCTATTTCGAATTTCCTTCGCTTCTTCATCAATTTTTGAGCCTTTAGTGATAGAGTATATGTATACTCATATCAAGTCAAGAACTCAATTATAATGCGGAAGATTGTGAAGAATCCAACACTTGAAGGAGATCGAGGCTCAAATCTTGCTATTACTCTGCGACAGAAAGGAACAAGGATTAGAGATCTGAGTGGAATGATCCATACCATTCGGTTGTCACCAATGTAAGGTTTACTAAACTTTATGTGTTTTTTTTATTTTAAGAATTCATATTTAGGGTGTTAGATTATAAAATATAATTCAACATACTTGTTAGTAAATCTAGATCTTTGTAGAATATATTCCAACAATTGGCCTCAAAGCCATGATAATGATTTACTTTCAAGAAATATGGATTTAAAAATGATGAATGTGTGATTTGGATGTGATTCATGTTGATCTATGTTTTTATTTGATGATTGATTGATATTTACGATTTTTTTACAAAAAATAATTGGATTTACGATCTAGAATTATTTTATTTGGATAGTATGGAAAAATTCAAGCAATTTACCTTTTACAAAACTAAATTTCGATTTAAATTGAATTAGTTATGATTTTTTGAAATTTTGAAAGAATTAGGGTGGGATGCACTCCTATGAAAGCGCATGCACACCCGAGGATCACTCGGTCTTGACGCACATTCAGACAGGACCTGTCCGAGGATGCTCGATCAAGATTTTGTCTGAAGGCCCTATCCGCGCGCAGAAATCATGCACGCAGCCTCCTCCATCAAGGTTTCTTGGTCAGGCATCCCCATCTATGTGTGCGGATGGTATGCAATACATACTATCCGAGCCAAATATATTTTTTTACCATTTTTTTTTTCAAATTTTCATACTTTTTCTTGGAATTTAATTTTGATATTTTGGGTAAAATTTTATGTAAATTTTTATTTTTTGAATCTCAAATTTAATTATCATTCAAAAATTAATTATTATTTTATTAATTAATTTTAGATATTAGTAGATTTTAAACTTCAAAAAGAATAATTTCTACATTTTTTTCTTAATTGGTTGTTATATTTTAAAATTTAATTATTTTATCTCATTTTTAAATCTAAAGTCAGATTTTTTACATTTTGATTATTTAAATAATTTTTTTTAAAATGACCTTATTTAAAATTCTAAAATATAATATATTTTAATAAAATAATCTAGATAATTTTTTTAAAAACTAACCAGATATTTTATCAACTATCAAAAGTTTGTAATTTTTTTAAATTAAATTATAAAATTAGAAAAATAATATTTATTTATCATTTTATTTTATTAGATATTTAATATAATTCTAAAATTAGACTGTCTTATTTATGAATTTTCATTAAGCAATAGCTTAATTGTGCAGAAAAGAGAGTTTGGGGTTTATTTATTAATTAAGAGACTTTGCATGGTCTGATTAATAAATAATATAAATGATAATTTTATTTGATAATTAATTATAATTATAAAATAAATAGTTTTGTCATTTATAGGATTGAAATGGAAAATATGGTATTATTGAAAGAAGAATAAGTGGTTGAAATAAAGTGGCAAAATTGTAACTAGAGAATGACCCCTTAAGTGGCCGGCCATTAAGTAATTTTTGCCCAATATTTTATTCTTTTTTAATCCATATAATTCAACCCTAAGCCCTAGTTGAAACACTATAAAAGAAACATAATGCTCTCATCTCATCCACTTGAATACTTGACTTTTTAACCTACCAAATCTAGTTTTCATTATCTGACAACTAGTAGATGAGAGAGTTCATTCTATAGTGATTTTGCCTCCTTCATTGTTCTTCATACTCGAGCCTATAGTGATAGAGTGTCATGCCCACACATCGTAAGTCAAGTACTCAATTATAGTGAGTAAGATAGTGGTAACCAACCACTACTACAAAAACCCCTTTTAGAGGCGGTTTTTAAGCCCTTTCAGCGCCGGTCTTCGCGAAATTCGCTACCGACGCTGATTAGGACGACGCTAAAGGGTTTTGAGGAACCGACGCGATATATACCCCTATGGCATCGGTTATTTACTAGGAACCGACGCTATAGGGGTATATATGGCGTCGGTTCCTAGAAAATAATTGACGCCATATGTGGCGTAGCAACCGACGCCAAAAGTGAGCAGATTTCAGTTTTTTCAAATTTAATTATATAATTTATTTTAATTATATATTTATTAATTTATATATTATTTAATTTAATTTAAATTACATATTTATTTTTTGAAATGTAAATTAAATATTATTTAAATTAATTTTAAAATTGGCTAAAGTACATAATTTCATTTCATAAAAGTAATTAAATATATATTACACAAACACTAATGTAAAATTAGTCAAAAATAATAATAAGTTAATAAATCTAACTACAAGTTAATCTAAAAAAATTACATAATGAAGAAAAATTCTTGGGCCTTTCAACCTCAATCGTCATCGTGAATCAGCGCCATCAATCGTTCTATCCACTTTCGCTGTAATGGTAACAATTCAGTTTTTAGATCGTATTGCTTCTTACCCCCAAACTGTTAAAAAAATTAAAAATTTATATTAATTAGTTTATATATATATGTATATTATATATTTGTTATTATAATAAATACTATAATCAATAATTAAAACTTACAACTTTTTGATCTTGTATGTAACGATTGGGGTTTGCACGTGCGACGATGTCAGTCATATATTTCAAGACATAAAAACCACATTCTTGGCTTTTAGGTTGTCTTGGACAATTTGCTTGTGAAATTCCTTGCCACGGGCCAAGATACTCATGTGTGTCCCCTATATATCTGAATGCACTGTTTTGAAAAATTATATTAGCATTTCAATTCATTAGTTAATTTAAATTTGTTACATAAGAAGTCATTAAATTATTACCTTCCGATCATTTGAGTAATTTCTTCAGGAATTGGGCAGCCACGTACAGGGTCTAAATGGATAATTTTCTTTGGCGTAACCACCACTAGCGTCCAATGCGCACTAGAAAATTATATTGGAATATAAGTAAGATAGTATAAAAATAATTTGAAGTCATAATATAGAAATGAACAATTAGCACTAAAGAATTAAATAGAGTTTACCCGATATTCTAAGGAATGAAGAACATTTGGTGGTTGTTATTCATTAATGATAACCAATCAGCCAATCGTCTTGCCGCATCGTCAAAAGACTGACTCTTTTCTTCATCGGTTTTCCCATGCACTACGACAAGCTCTGGGTCGTAAAACTTGAAATTTTTTCTCATACCGTTGATGCTCTCCCAGAGGTGCCTGCCAAAAAAAGTGTTAGTGTCTTATAATAATTTGACTAGAATTTGATATATAAGGTTAATTAGATAAAAGAAGAGTATACATCATTCCAAACAGCATTTCCTGGTTGCCGATGAAGTCACACGTAGCAACCTGCTGCAAATCCTCTCCAGATAACGTGATTTGGGTACGCGGTGCTATGAATCCTCGGGGTACAGGAATTGTGATTATATCAAGCTTATCTTTGAGGTTCAGGAATTCAACAACCATCCATTTTAGCGATTTAGGGATCAAGGCCATCTTCTTTTCCGAGAACAATTCATCTTCCTGTGCACCACCGCCTTGTGGAGAAAGCATCGAAGCTTTCCCCTTCGACGCATCACGTCTTGAAGGCGGTTGAGCGAGTGGACCCTAAACAAAATGGAATATAATATATCAAATTTTATCCAAATTCTACCCAAATTTTGGCAGCATAACGGTTGTAATTGAATGCCCCCAAAAATTTTAAACATGCCTGTATAACGACAAATAACACATATATAACAGTAGTTAGTTCATCCATCCCACCGCAGCACATATATTCCCAGAACCTACTTCAATATGGTTGAATATTGAAGATATTCAAACTCCACTAATCACTAATAATTAATTTATAAGAGAAGTTACCTCGGTTGTTAGAGTTAAGTGTTTAGGCCAAGGAAGGAACATCTGTGATACGTCCCTAACATATCTGCACCCTTCAATTGGGATTGGGATTTCAGTGTCCTCTTGCAGGATTTCCGAAACCACAATCCGAGCATGTGAATCATCGTGGTCCTTACAGTGAACTTTGATTTTACCAACATGGTCGTACAAATACGCTCGGGCCACAAAGTTGTCGATGTTTTCAGAGCAGAGATGTACTTACTGATTAAGGGCCGCATGGTCATCGAAATTGTACAGGAGACCTTGGTCGTTGAGGGAAATAAACTCCTCAATATAAGTTTGTGGTTGTCCCTCATCCTTAGGAGCGTATGGTTGTGGAACATACGCCTCACCAGCCACCTCTCCTTCTTCCTCTTGTTCGGCAGCGTTTCTCTTCTGCTTAAGGGATTGGACTTCGGCTTTTAATTTTTCAATCTCCTTCGCTTGCCGAGCCACAACATCAGACACTTTCCATTTCTTCCTGTCGAACAGTTTAGATGCCCTGGTCAGGAACCTGCAAATCATAAAATGCAAATTAGCTATTATGTCCTGAACACCATTCTCATACAATTCTATTAAATCGTCAATCAATGGTTCCAAATATACATCGATATTATGTCCGGCTTGTTGCGGGCCTGATATCATTAAAGAAAGCATGTTAAATTTCCTCTTCATCACTAACCAGGGAGGAAGATTGTACATAACTAGGAAGACAAGCCATGAACTATGACGACTACTTAGAGATCTATGTGGATTTACTCCATCCGCAGACAGACTGAGAAGAATGTGTCTTGGTTCAGATTTGAATTCAAGATTTATGTAGTTTACTTTTTTCCAAGCTTGGGAATATGCAGGATGTCTGAGTTTTCCATCTTTCATTGTCTTGGTCTCATGCCAAATCAAATTTTTAGAATGTTTTGCACTACGATATAATCGTTTCAGTCGCGGAATCAAAGGCATGTACCACATCACTTTTTGGGGGATAAGTTTCCTATTCTCCTTACTCTTGTTTACTTTATGGCGGGATAAAACGTAAGTCGGGCAATAATTCATGTCTGCATACTCCTTACGATATAAAATGTAATCGTTCGGACATGCATGAATTTTTTCATACTTCAATCCTATAGAATTTAACGTTTTTTTCACTTCATAAGTAGATTCCGGGAAGCAGTTGGCAAATGGTAAGATATCTTTAAAATCAGCTAAAAATTGAGTAAAACATTTATCGCTCACTCCATTTTTTGCTTTTATGTTGTAAAACTTTACCATTGTTGGTAATCTTAGTTTTTTACAACCATCGAACAGGGGTTTATCAGCATCACTAAGAAAATTATCGAATTTCTCAGGATCATTAAGAAATTCCTCCTGTGCTTCGTTAAGCAAGTCCAATGGATAATCATCGAAATCATTACCCTCGATATCATCTACCCCCCGCTTTCCTAATGGATATGGATCATCAGGTAAATGTTCGCCATGGTAATACCAATTAGTATAACTTCTATTGAAATCTCGTAAATACAGATGATCCTTAATCATTGTAATATTCCCTTTAGATACATTACAACAATCTGCACACGGACAATGAATATGGTCGTGATTTTTAGAATTCTTTAAGGCAAACTCTAAAAATGCATCGAACCCTACTTGAAATCGCAGTGTGTCTCTCTCCTCACGCATCCATGATTTATCCATAACAAAAATTCTATCCGAAAAAATTCAGTATTTAGTAACTAATTATAGCTAGTTACTAATTACACAATGCAACTAACGAAGTTTCTCACAATTTATTCATATTAATTTATAAATTACTCAAATTCTCGTTTTAGTTTAGTTCATGTTATAGGTTGTTTAGTTGATTAGAATATTGGTAAAATTGAAAAGTTTACATAAATGTGTATATAATTATTTTTTATGTGACCTAACTTCTTATTACTATGTTATAATTAACTAGTTATTTGTGTTATATGTAAATATTAATATTTTTTTAGTAAGATTTATCCTAATTCTACCGAAATTTCGGCAACATAACGGCTGTAATTAGACGTTCCCAAAAATTTTATAAGTGCCTAAAATAACAAACAAAACAGATAAACAATACAGAACAAGCAAATTAACATAAGCAATACAAAATTTATCCACCCATCCGACCGCAGTACATGTATTCGCAGAACCTACTTCACTACGGATGAATATTTAAGATATTCAAACTCAACTAACATGCATTGATAATTAATTATATAATAAGAAAAAGTTAATTAAAGTATATACCTATAAATACAAGCTCAAATACGCTACACACAAAATTATGCTGAACCTACAATATAAAGAAATACAACGAAATTGTAAAATTAATTATTTCATTACTTATAACTAGTTATGAAAAATTGTAACAAGTTACTTAGTTACTAAATTATACATACATATATATATAATCAATTATATCTCACACTATTATTTCAAAAAAATAAAATTATATCCCACACTAATTAAATTTTAAAATTTTTATTTCTAAACTAATTAAATGATCCAATGTCATTCTCATTCACAATAAATATATATATTACAAAGAATATATAAAATACAATTACAAAATTTATTTTCATAAAAAATATACACACACTATATACACACATTATATACACACATATTCAATAAAATATACAAATACATATATATACTATATATTGAGGTTTAAATTATTACCTAATAACCGCAATCCGACGAGCAATTCCGCAAAAAATCCCGGCACTATACACATACAACACAATAATATTACTAATAAAATGAAACAACCCAAAAAATAATTTACAAAAACCAAAAGTAAAACAATGTACATTATAAAAATGAATAGAAACAATATTTATACCTTAAACGAGGTTGAGATTCAATGCTTTCTCAACAAAAAAATGGTGGCTGGATTTTAAACCCAAAATTTTCTATTTGGGTTCGGATGACACTCAAAGAGGGTAAAAAATGAAAACTTTTTAGGTGTATGTTATTAAGTATCGAAAATAGAAGATTTAATAAAAAATGGGCTCAAATGGTTGAGAAATGGGGGAGATATGGTGGGGCGGAGGTGGTTGCAGCGAGGGTTTTTGTGGTTCCTTTTCTCTCTGGTTTGCTGGGTTTGCTGAGTGAAGTGGGAAGGAAGAAGACGAAGCTGAATATATATCCTGGACGACCCTATGGCGTCGGTTCCTTTATAGGAAACGACGACATAGGGTACACGTGTCAGCAAACCGTGTACCCTATGCTGTCGGTTCCTAGATAAAAGAACCGACGCCATAGGGTTAAGCCTTAAAAAAAATTTATTTCCCAACCGCCTCTAAATGGTATAATGCAATTTTATACCTACGGTTTTATCAAAAAACCGCCTCTAAATGTCAATTTCGAACAAAGCGTGTATTTTCACACCCTTTAGCTTCCCTTTTTATAAATGGGGGTGAAAAAACAGCCTCTAAAGGCCAACATTGTAGTAGTGAACCCGAAGGAGAGAAAGAGATCTAGGCTTAGATCTTGATATTACTCTGCTACAGAAAGGAACAAGGGTTAGAGATCTGAGCGAAAGGAGTCATTATATTCTGTTGCAACCAATGTATGGTTTTCTTAACTCTTATGTGTTTAATTTCATTGCGTAAGAGATATTCATATTTAGGATGTTAATCAACATACTTGTTAGTAAATCTAGATCCTGGTAAAATATTCCCAACAGTAGTTTGTTGGGTTTTATGCCCTAAATAAAACTCATTTCAATATAATCAAATTTACTTATTAATATAGATCAGAAATAACATTTAATGTTGCATGGTTCACATGATTTATTTCATGATTATATGTACATAATGTATAAATTCATTTGAAATCCTTTTCACATACTTGATCCTGTTTATTGTGCCGTCAACACATTGGAAAGTAAACATGACTATGTGAATAAAGTTTCCTAGATTTATCAGACATAGGGTTTTACTGATATGATAATCTACAACAGAGTTTACTTGTATTTGGAGAAATACTATGTTCTTTCCAGAACATTGGTTAAAGTAAAGCTCAGGTTGGATGCATGGAGTATGCATCGGAAGGGACCGATATTGAACTTTGACTTAGATTTAATTAAACTTACCGTAATATCTATTCAAGTCAATATCGCCTAGTTGATCCTAGATCAAATAATCTTAATCCTGTTATGATTAGGCTCAATCTTGAAAGGCTATTCGTGTTCTTTGATTTGTTAGTTAAGCCTACTTTTAGGTCAGGGTGATACGTACATTTTGGGAACACGGTAGTGCGATTGAGTGGGAGCGCTAGCATAAACATGGAATCTATAGCTTCTATCTGGCGAATAGTAAGCAAAGGATGATCTCCTTCGAGCTTGACCAAACGAAAATAAATGGTGGAGATCTCATTTCACATAAGCTGAAATATCATTTATACGGGGTCAAGTGTTTTAAGGATAAAATACATAGTAGGGTGTTACGGTAATCTAATCCCTTTACTGTGTAGATCATTCATATAGAAGATCATTGATCAAATTAGGATTATAACAATGGATAACTAATGATGTGTCTATATGGTGGAACATATAGAGCATTCTATATACTGAGAGTGCAATTCTAAGTTCTATGCGTGGATTCAGCAAAGAATTAATAAGTTAGTGAATTTTAGTGCTAAATTCTTGATCTACTTATTGGAAGCTCGGTTATATAGACCCATGGTCCCCCCACTAGTTGAGATAATATTGCTTGTAAGACTCATGTAATTGGTTTTTATTAATCAATTATAATTCTCAAATTAGACTATGTCTATTTGTGAATTTTTCACTAAGTAAGGGCGAAATTGTAAAGAAAGAGTTTATAGGGGCATATTTGTTAATTATGATACTTTGTATGGTTCAATTAATAAATATGACAAATGACAATATTATTTAATAATTATTTATAGTTATTAAATAGTTAGAATTGGCATTTAAATGGTTGAATTAGAAAATTGGCGTTTTTGAGAAAATCAGATGCAGAAAAGATAAAACTGCAAAATTGCAAAAAGTGAGGCCCAAATCCACTTGTATAGGGCCAGCCACTTTTGTAGGAAATTTAAACTGATTTTTTCATTATTTTAATGCCAAATAATTCAAACCTAACCCTAGTGGAATGCTATAAATAGATAGTGAAGGTTTTAGGAAAATTACACTAAAATTTTCTATTTTTCCTTCAGAGAAAAACCTGAGCCTTCTCTCTCCCTATCTGGCTGACCACTCCCTCTCTTCTTTTCTTCTTCAATATTTCGAAATACTTAGTGTATGAGTAGTGCCCACACACAGCAAGTGATACCTCAATCATAGTGAGGAAGATCGTGAAGAAAGACTTTCAGCAAGAAGGAGTTTCAGCATCAAAGATTCAGAGAAAGAGATCCAGGTTCGGATATTGATAATGCTCTGCTACAGAAAGGAATCAAGGGCTAGATATCTGAACGGAAGGAGTCATTATATTCCGCTGCACCCAATGTAAGGTTTCTTAAACTTTATATGTGTTTAATTTATCGTTTTAGAAAGTTCATATTTAGGGTGTTAATCAACATACTTGTGAGTAGATCTAAGATCCTGGTAAAATAAATTCCAACAAATGGCCTCAGAGCCATGGTAATTGATTTACTTGCAAGAAATTTGGACTTTAAAACGATTGTTTGTATGTTCTTTGGATGGTATCATGTTGTATTGAGTGTTATTTGATGATTGATTGATGTTTGTAAATTTTCGTGAAAAATAATTGCGATTTTATTTCTGGAATTATTTTTATTGGATAGTATGGGAAAAATTAAGCAAGTTAGCCTTTTACAGAACTCAATTTCAATTTTATTTGAATTAGTTATGAATTTTTGAAGATTTGAAAAAATCGAGTACATCTTGATATTTTCCTGCGATCGCAAATCTGTCCGTACAGTTCACAATTTTTTCGTTTTTCTTCAATTTTTCATGCTTTTTCATGAAATTAACTTCCGATTTTTGGTATAGTTTTGTATTTATACTATTACTATTCCTAATTCAATTCTAATTATCTTTTTGAATTAATTTAATATTTTTTAAATTTAATTCAAGATATTAGTGTAATTTGAATTTGAATAGAATTAGTATCTATCTTCTTGCTTAAAAATCTATCTTATTTTAAAATTTGATTATATCTTATCTTATTTTAAATTTAAAAATAAGATATTTATAATCATGTAATTTTTAAATGATATAAGATATTTTGCTAATTTTTTAAATTTTGTTATTTTATTTATTTAAATTACATTTAAAATTTGAAAAAGATATTTATTTATCTTTTCTTATTTTTTATTTAATTTTTATTTATAAAATAACATTTAAAATTTAAAAGTAGTTAGCAAATTTTTTGAAATGATATTTAGGTTGGTTGAAACCTAATTTTTCAAAATTGTAGGTTTAATTTTAAATTTAAATTTTTTTTAAATTTCGAATTTTTTCAATTTTTTTTTTAAATTTTCGAAATTTTTTTATTATTTAATTAATTATTTTCGAAATTAAATATTTAATTTAAAATTAAATAAATCCTACATCCAACTATCCAACTAACCTTGTTGCAGGAGTATGTGTTTTAACTTGTATGTAAGTTTTCAAAACCAATTATTACTTGATTGCAAATAGCCATGGTTACTTTTTGCCAGATCTAATGATCTGATGGCTCCCTTGGTCAAGTTAATAATTTGTAACAAGTATATTTACAATCTTCTTTCATCTGTGTATGACCTAGCAACATGATAGGACCCATCCAAAGTGTGCCTGTGTGAGCCTATGTGTTTAATTTGATTATAGATGCATATAGGTTGTTGTTGCTAAAATAAATTATCATAGTTCTTGATAGAATTTATTTAGGCCCATTTAGTTTTTGGGCCTATTCAATTAATAACAGTTGTTCTTATTAAGGTTAAATTCCTCTCTTTTGGGCCTTGTGTGAGAGTTGGGAGCCATAGAAGTGGGTACGACATACTGAACCCAGCACCCCCTCACATGAACCACCCCAATTGTGAATGCCCATTTGCCTGATTTGAACAACTGTACTAGGTTAATTAAACTAGTTTAACCTAATAAAATTGATTAGCAACATAATTAATTTCATTTATTTTGAAATTAATTTAAGAAAATTATAGTTTAAAGAATTCTTTATTCTAAGCTAAACTATATGTATTTTCTTGTATTTAATTAAATATAGAATTATAACCATCTAGATTCTTTCTGGAGCTTAATTTAAATTTTTCATTAAATATTCCTATTTAAGTTGATATTTAGTTATCTACAACTAACCAACTTAAATCTGAATATCTTTTGAATTTCAAATTTCAAAATTAAGTTGAGGAATTTTAGGAATTGGTTATTAAGATTCTTTAGATATTTTTTAAGTTAATATCTTTTCGAATATTAACTTAAAATGGAATATTTTAGATATTTTTTAAGTTAATATCTTTTCGAATATTAACTTAAAATGGAATATTTTTAAATTAAGTGGTTACAACTTAATTTTTGATATTTAATTAAATTTAAATTTGAAAAATATTTAAGTTCTAGATTTTTTCTAGTACAACTTAAATTAGATATTTTTTTTTCAAATTTTGTGGAAAAGATACTTAGTCAAATAAGATATTTTCTAGATAGTTATTTCTAGACTACTTATTATTTCTAATATTAAATAGGAAAATATTACACATTGTGAAATTAATTATTTATATAATTAATTTTGGTACAATTTATTTTAAGTATATTTTTTCCTAGTATTAAACTAGAGATTAATAATTAAGCCTTCTCTACACTTAATTATTTATTTCTTGAATTTAATACATTTAATTAATTTGAAAATTGAATATCTAAGTTGATTTTTATCATCATACTTAAATATTTCTTTTTCATGACATTTAACTAAATAGAAAATTATTTTTAGTTGAAATTTATTTTTTCAACTAAATTTAAATAATTTTCAAAATATATTTTTTTTATTTTATTAATCAATTTTCGAAATTGCATTTCTTAAATGCTAGAATTTCGAATTTTATCTTGAAAAATAGATTAAGTTGTAAATTAATTATTTATTTTAATTAATTCTTGGATCAACTTAAATCAATGATTTTTTCATTTATTGATTAATTTAAAATAAATTGAATTAAAGTATATTGTTAGAAATTGAATTAATTAGTCAAAGGAAAATCTAGATAGATGATATTTTTTTTTTCTTGAAGTATTTTTCTAGTGTATTTAATTAAATAGAAAATTAATATTTAAGTTGATTTTCATCATCATACTTAAATATTTGAAATTTTTCTTATATATTTAATTAAATAGGAAAATTATATTTTTTGTTGTAAATTAATTTTATTAATTAATTTTGGGCCAACATTAAATTAGAATAATTTTTCCAGGATTAATTTTTTATTTTAACATGCATTTTCGAAAATTGTATTCTTAAATACTTTAATTTTTCGAAATGCAATATATATTTATAGAAAATTAAATTTGAGTTGTAAATTAATTTATATTAATTTTGTAACAACTTAAATTGAATATTTTTCTAAATATTTATTGGAAATTATTACTAAGATGGAAATAATTCATGTTATTTTCATATCCATCTAAGTAAAATTTATAAATATTAAATTAAAATTTATATTTGGAATTTTTCATTCTAAATTGGAAATTTTAATTAAATAAATATATATTGAAAATAAATAGAATAAATAAAGAGAATCAAAGAAAATACAACTCACTTTAAATAATGAGCTTGATTATTATTAAGATATTCGATCTCCATTGTGGGTTTTACACCGCGTTTGTTTTAGTGAGTAATCCTCCCTAATGGAGGAACGTTCATTAGCAATTTCGCACCGTTTAACCTCGCATGATAAGTAGTTTGTAAGTGTTTTGTATGGTATGGATCACCCTAATGGTGGCGACCATACTTGACTTGCAAATTATGAAACAATGGTGGAAGCTCATAAGATAGAATTGCCTTGACTCTCGCCTAAACGGGACAACGCTGAATTCCAATCTTGATCGAATAAAAGGTTGCTAGAATGGTTATCATTTTAGATGAGCTGACAACTCTATTCAATGGATGATGCTTTGACTCTCGCCTAAACGGGACACTGTATCAGTTTGTTGAAAAACCTTGGAAATTATTTAGGATTGTAAGTTTTAGTATTTTCACTTGTCATTCCTACTTGCTATATGTTTATAATGTCTGAATTGTGTATGAATTTATATTGAACCATGTTATTTTCTGTTATTAAGTTGTAGTTTAATTTCGAATCTTCATTGTTGGTCTAACTTGGCTTGTTTATCTAATGAGATAAATCCCTAGTGGATTTTCACCATTAGACATACATAATAGTGTTAGATCTCGAAAGATAAATATTGTATATGCGACATCTAGCTGTTCATCAATTGATGACACCTTAGACTAGTATTTTTACGATATGAAACAAGAAGATTGTATAAATAAGATTACTTTGACTTTCGCTAATCGAAGCATCGTTGGATTCTTATTTTAAACGAAATTATCCTAATTCCTCTTAGCTTATTCATTTCGAATTAGCTTTAAAAACATATCATTGGATGAATGGTCTATAAATCATTTCATGTCATTCTATATTTTCTCTTAAGAAATTAAATGACGCATATGATTATAATCCCGAAATTCTATTCCCAATTGATATAAATCCTCAATCTTAGAAATCTCCTACTTGTATGGGCAAATCTGACTTAGAGTTTGTATTAGTAGTGCTGGTCCAAGATAGAATTACTCATAATATTTGGTATAAATTTAAGTCTTTGACTTTAATTTTAGATTCCAAATAGAAATTTTCTTATATTTCTAATTCCAGAATACAATACAGTTACACTTTCTCAAGTGTTTAATGTCCATCTTCTATTAATGGATTAAAACTGTATGGAATATGAGTTAGGTATTCTGTGACCAGGATCCACTTGCAGTATTCTAAGAACTCTTTGATGTAACTAAACCTGTGTCATCAATAGACACTACCATTTTTTTAATCTATGGCATTTGTATCTTGTTCATAGTGGATTTGACAAGATCAATCTCTGCAAAGAGTTAATATGCCTATATCCACTGAAAGTAGTTCATCTCATTCGTAGATGGATGTACATTCAGGGGTGGATATGAGTTTTTCGTTGTATTCTTAAAACGATAACTCTAGATTATACCTTTTAGCAAAGAAATTTGAAATGTTTGAAAAATTTCATTAATTTCTAGCAATGGTTAAAACCATTAAGGTAAGTGGTTAAAGATCTTGCGAACTGATAGGGGTGGAGAAATAGTTAGTAGATATGCAGTTCAAAGATCATTAAATTGATTTTTGAATTATATCCAAACTTACCTCCCCAGAAATTTCGAGTTGCATGTTGATGATTAGTTACTAGTCGTTGCCTAATTCCTTCTATGGTAATACAATTTCAGAATGATGTAATGGTTGTATACTTAATGTAAATCATTACTAGATTCATGGATGAGCTAATCAAAATCTTAAGAAAAGCTAGAACTGTTAACCATGGTTTGTTAGCTATTCTAAGTGATTAGGGGTGGACCATCCCATTGTCAATAGATAAGAAAGTGTTTGTTCAAACAAATACTACTTTTCTAAGAAAATGACTAAGTCTGAAAAACAAGTAGCAAATAAAGGAGATATTTAATTCTTGATTCCAAAAGTGTTCTATCATCTTATATAACATATGATGATCCCACTGCCTCTGTTGTCTTGTCACAACCGAAGAGATCAATACCATTTAGTTTTCTTAGACATAATTCACGGTACCTCATCGTAGTGGGAGAGTTTCTAGGAACTCACCTTCTTATGACTTGGGAGACACTAGTGATTAAAATCCATTGTGAGTTTAAACAAGTAATGGATTGTCAAGATAAGAAACTAAGAAGAAAGCCAATAGAACTATGGTTTAATCCATTCACATGGAGTAACCTAAAGTTTTCTATTACAAGGACATAAAAGGAAATTTTCGTTTATAAGTCCATTCAATTGACTTAACAAAACTTTCTGTTCCTAGTATTATAGGTTTGAGTTTATCTAAACCTATGGCTTGTGGTATACCTGGTAATTACTTACTCTAATGCAAGCAACTTACTTTGGTAAGATGCTGAAGCATTTTCTTTCTAATGGCAATCTATAGAAGCTTCACAACTTCTTAGGTATAGATTTTATTTATCTAAGGAAAAGTCTCAACTATTCCAGAAAAGATAAAGCCATGAAAGAATTTCTTATATCAACAGTGAGAGGTCTTAGATATGCTTTTGTATGCCTTAGACCAGACACCTGCTGTTGAGTGGGAGTAATGAGTTGGTATCAGATTAATCCAGGAGAAGAACATTGGAAGACAATCAAGTAAATCTTAAGATTAAGAAGAGGAACTATATGTTAGTCTATAAGAGTGTGTTTAAAACTCTTAGACTACACCACATCAGATTTCGAAATTTGCCTATGTGCTAGTAAATATTTCTGATAAGATGGTGGTTACTCTGGGGGTGGAATAGTGATTTTGGAAAAGTGTAAAAACCTATCTGAAGTCTCTAGGTCTACCAGAGAGGGACTGAATGTTAAGGTTGCAGGAAAGGTACTTATTCAATCTAAGGAAAGTTCTATACATTTTTGGCATCATTCCAAATTGCCTTAAACTACTAGTGTTAATTTCCTGATTAACCAAAAGTAGTTGCCAAAGATATAGAATCCAGTATCCCAAGAGAGTAGACATATAGAGAGGAATTTCACATTATCAATGATTTTGTGATTAAAGGAAGAGTAATGGTGGAGAAAAAGTTGTGTTTAATTCAACCTTTCAGATCCTATTACGAGGAGTTTACTACTACTACACTTGATTTGTATATCAAGGTGTTGAGATTATTTGAAACGCACTTTTTGTTTTATATTAGTGCAAGTGGGAGTTTGTTGGGTTTTATGCCCTAAATAAAACTCATTTCAATATAATCAAATTTACTTATTAATATAGATCAGAAATAACATTTAATGTTGCATGGTTCACATGATTTATTTCATGATTATATGTACATAATGTATAAATTCATTTGAAATCCTTTTCACATACTTGATCCTGTTTATTGTGCCGTCAACACATTGGAAAGTAAACATGACTATGTGAATAAAGTTTCCTAGATTTATCAGACATAGGGTTTTACTGATATGATAATCTACAACAGAGTTTACTTGTATTTGGAGAAATACTATGTTCTTTCCAGAACATTGGTTAAAGTAAAGCTCAGGTTGGATGCATGGAGTATGCATCGGAAGGGACCGATATTGAACTTTGACTTAGATTTAATTAAACTTACCGTAAAATCTATTCAAGTCAATATCGCCTAGTTGATCCTAGATCAAATAATCTTAATCCTGTTATGATTAGGCTCAATCTTGAAAGGCTATTCGTGTTCTTTGATTTGTTAGTTAAGCCTACTTTTAGGTCAGGGTGATACGTACATTTTGGGAACACGGTAGTGCGATTTAGCATAAACATGGAATCTATAGCTTCTATCTGGCGAATAGTAAGCAAAGGATGATCTCCTTCGAGCTTGACCAAACGAAAATAAATGGTGGAGATCTCATTTCACATAAGCTGAAATATCATTTATACGGGGTCAAGTGTTTTAAGGATAAAATACATAGTAGGGTGTTACGGTAATCTAATCCCTTTACTGTGTAGATCATTCATATAGAGGATCATTGATCAAATTAGGATTATAACAATGGATAACTAATGATGTGTCTATATGGTGGAACATATAGAGCATTCTATATACTGAGAGTGCAATTCTAAGTTCTATGCGTGGATTCAGCGAAGAATTAATAAGTTAGTGAATTTTAGTGCTAAATTCTTGATCTACTTATTGGAAGCTCGGTTATATAGACCCATGGTCCCCCCACTAGTTGAGATAATATTGCTTGTAAGACTCATGTAATTGGTTTTGATTAATCAATTATAATTCTCAAATTAGACTATGTCTATTTGTGAATTTTTCACTAAGTAAGGGCGAAATTGTAAAGAAAGAGTTTATAGGGGCATATTTGTTAATTATGATACTTTGTATGGTTCAATTAATAAATATGATAAATGACAATATTATTTAATAATTATTTATAGTTATTAAATAGTTAGAATTGGCATTTAAATGGTTGAATTAGAAAATTGGCGTTTTTGAGAAAATCAGATGCAGAAAAGATAAAACTGCAAAATTGCAAAAAGTGAGGCCCAAATCCACTTGTATAGGGCCAGCCACTTTTGTAGGAAATTTAAACTGATTTTTTCATTATTTTAATGCCAAATAATTCAAACCTAACCCTAGTGGAATGCTATAAATAGATAGTGAAGGTTTTAGGAAAATTACACTAAAATTTTCTATTTTTCCTTCAGAGAAAAACCTGAGCCTTCTCTCTCCCTATCTGGCTGACCACTCCCTCTCTTCTTTTCTTCTTCAATATTTCGAAATACTTAGTGTATGAGTAGTGCCCACACACAGCAAGTGATACCTCAATCATAGTGAGGAAGATCGTGAAGAAAGACTTTCAGCAAGAAGGAGTTTCAGCATCAAAGATTCAGAGAAAGAGATCCAGGTTCAGATATTGATAATGCTCTGCTACAGAAAGGAATCAAGGGCTAGATATCTGAACGGAAGGAGTCATTATATTCCGCTGCACCCAATGTAAGGTTTCTTAAACTTTATATGTGTTTAATTTATCGTTTTAGAAAGTTCATATTTAGGGTGTTAATCAACATACTTGTGAGTAGATCTAAGATCCTGGTAAAATAAATTCCAACATAGTTTGCATCATAAGGATTTATTTCTAGAATAATTAATGTTTTTGGCCCCTTAAATTATGACGGTACCAGATCATGTCCCCTAAAATATACGACTTGTTAATATTGACCCCTGAACATTTACATTTATAAAATTTTAGTTCTTCTATTAGATTTCATCCTATTTTTCTATTGAAATACTGATATGTCTTTATAAATTAGTAATTTTGTCTCCTAAACTTTAACAACTATATTAAATCATACCCCATCCAAATAAAAGTGAGAAAGATTAAACTTTTTCTTTTTGGTAAATCATAAAATATTAATTTAGATCTTACAAAAAATTATCTTGAATTGCTAAGGAAATTAATAAAGAAACCAAAATTTTAAAGTTAATTAAGTAATTTGAAAAATTAATTATTTTTTATTAAAAAATTCATTTAGATTTAAAAAAGTATATTGAAAATTCAATTTGTGTACAAATTAAATTTTACGAGAACAAGTTTGAGTCTATTTGTTTCTCCAAAAATTTAGATTTGTTTAAGTAAGTATAATATTTTTTTTAGTTTAATTTTTTAGATTTATTTTAAGAAATATTTTATATTTTTATTGTATTTTTAATTATTTTTCATTATTTTTTAAAATATGTGTTTATAAATATAAATAAAATAAACTTTCAAAATATTTTTTATGAATAATTTAGATTTTTTAAGTAAATTATTTTTTTGATTAATTTAATACTTTTATCAATTTTTTTAATAATTTTTTAAGAATTAATAAAAAATTAATATTTTAAAATAAACTTTTTTAAAAGAGGAAAATAAATTTATCAAATTTTATAACGGTAAAAAAAATAGAACCTAATAGAAGAGGTATGATTATGTTACCACTGTATTATAGTGGAAATTGTTAATAGATATATATTTAAAGGGACATAATCAGGTAGTGTCAAAAGTTTAATGGGCAAAAATGCTAATTATTCTATTTTTTATTAATGAGTTACCAACCCCATTTTGCTAGGAAGACTTTATTCATCTCCATAAATTTTTGAAAGCACAACCCCCCTCGCGATTTGGAAAGATAAATTTTATCCCACGTTTTGAGACAAAAATCGCGGTTCCCTTTTTTATTTCCTCACTAAAAATCCTTGGCCATGCCATCTATTTTGGACGTCAACCGTTATGAAAGTCTTATTGTTTGCAAAGTATAAACTGAGAGGGCCACACAAACCGATTCAATAAGCATGACTCGACCCTCTTTGGAAAGAGTTTTTACTTTTCAAACTTGAAGCTTTGAAGCTAGGTTCTCCAAGATAAAGTTGAAATCACCATCCTTTTGATGGGTTCTAAACACATAGGAAGCATCAAGTATTTGATGTTTCTATTCGAGCTTTCTATCCCTAGAATATCTTAAACACAGTTTTCATTACTCCTTCAATCGTGTTTTTTCTGAAGAAGTAAATGATGCTTTAAGCTTGACTTTTTGACCCGACCAAGAACAAATTTTTTCCAAACAACCCCAAAAGTTACGGGCTTCCTTAATATTAGCTCTTCCGACAAGGACCCTACAAAAAATAGCTACCTTTAGTAATAACTTTTTAGTCACAACATAATTTTTTTTGTGACTAAATGTGACTTTTAGTCATTACAAAACATTACTTGTGACTAAATCATAATATATTAGAATTACTCCCACATTGCTTATGTGTGGAATAAATTTCCCTATATAAGATAAATGGCCACTTCTCCCATTGCCAATTAGTTTTGAGATGGAACCCCATTCACCTTATCCCAAATTCTAACATGGTACTTGTGATCCATTGTGAGCCCAAAGTGCCACCGCTCCAAAAATCTGTTTGTGATTCGTTGTGAGCAAAAGTGCCACCGGTCTAAAAAGATACTTTTTGTTGTCTCCCTTTTAACCTCCATTTGAGACCTTTCGGCCAATGTGTGCCAATCTCCAGTGTTGGGATCTTTGATCTGTTTCAAAAATCCACAAATTTCCGACGTGTACACCAACAAATTTCTCGATATTTGGCCTTGTCAGATTCTTTCAAATGTCACGTTCGGTCTTGTGGTCTCTTAAAGGTCATTCGTTATACCCACAGTTTTCAAGTCCAAACGTGAGGAGGGTGTATTAGAGTTAGTCCCCTACTACAAAAGTCAAAATTCGCGACGATTGAATATTATAGGCGACGGTTTTAAACCGTCGGGTATAATAGCCCAATAAAAAATCGTTACCTACTTCTCGCCACATTTTCTACGTGTCTGCCTACTTCTTTTCTATTTCCCACATACCCACCTATTTCTTCTCACCTATTTCTACTCGATTTTTCACACCTTAAAACAAAAATTTTAACTCTCCAAAACCCCACCCATGCATCCGCACCATCGCCCTCCTCTCTCGCCGTCTTCCTCCCTCTCTCGATCTTCCTTTTTTCTCGTCTCTCTCGTCCATCGATCTCCACCCATCACTCCTCCCGTCGGTCTCTCTCTCCTCTCTGTCGCATACGTCGGATCACCACCACCTCTCGTCCGTGTCCATTTCATCTCCGTCTCATATGTTAGACCACCACCACCTCCCGTCCGTCTCCCTCTCTCTCTCTTTCTCTCTCTCCGAGCTTGCTATAAATACATTTATTTATTTATATACTTTTTATTTATTATATATATATTTATTTTGTTATTGCATAAATTTAATGTGTTTTAAAGTTAGTTGTTATTGTAATAAAATTAATTAGTTAATAATTTTATTTTAATTTAAGTAAAATTATAAAACTAATGCAAAAAAAAAAAAAATGGGGAAAAATACAGATTTTTCTAACAGAAATATATATATATATTTTTTTACATTTCCGAAGGTTTAAAATCGTAGCCTATAATAGGGTATAGGCAACGATTTTAAACCATACCCTATACTATAGGCGACAGTTTTATAAGCGACAGTTTTATAAGCGACAGTTTTTAACCGTCGCATAATTTGCCCGTTTTACGACGGTCGTATAGGCGACAATTATAAAAATTGACGGGAATACTTTAAATGACAGTTTACAAACGTCAAGAAAAACTATTTTTGTAGTAGTGGTCCCACATTGCTTATGTGTGGAAAGAAATTGCCATATATAAGATGAATGAACTACTCACATTACCAATTGGTTTTGAGATGGAACCTCATTCGCCTTATCCCAAATTCTAATATAGTATTTAGATACAAGGTGTCACTAATTTAGTTTTATTCACAATAAATATTGTGACTAAAAATACTTTTAGTCACAACAAACTGTAATTTTTGTGACTAATACCTTTAGCCACAAATCTTTTAGTAACAGAATAAGAATGATAATTTATAATTAGTTATAACTTTTTTAATTTTAGCTATAAGTTTTGTTGTGACTAAAAGTAAGATTTTTTTTTTTGTATTGGGATTAAGTCAAAATGTGAGATAATATTAGTCCATCCGACTCAGTTAAATCCCTTTGATTCTACCACTGTCCAGGGACTCCTCCGACAGTCTAGATAGGATTTTGGTCACATATATAAAAATATATATAAGAAAAAAGGATTTCCTAACGAATACCGCATTTAAGAATGATCTTTCCAATCAATCTTCCATTAAGACAAATATTGAGCATTAATGTAGTAATATACATTGGGACACCCAATTGCAAAATCTCTCCTGCACCCTAAAATTTTTCAGCACCTGCTCTACAAATGAGTAACTCAACTTGTCATAACCTTTAACAAGATCAGTAATATATTTTGGTTTGCCAACTACCTTTTCCTCTAGAGTTTAGGTCATGTGGTGGTAAGATATTGGGTTTACATCCCAAGATCAAGTTTCAAATAGAACTTTCACCCTTGTCTATATTATTTGGTATTGAAAATATTGGTATATAGTATTTTTGTTTCCCAAACTGGTTGTAGTATACATCTTTTGTTCGCTATTACAATTAATATATAATATATTATATGAGGCAATAAGTTGAAGATTTTTTGTTTAAAATTATTTAGTTTGGTTCGACTTCAGTCAACTACTCAAAACCTAGGTGCAACTAGTCATATGATATATTTACACATATATAGGTATGCAAGTGTCACTGACAGAGACTTTACTCATGAGATTAATCACAATAAGTTTATATTATATATATATTTATATAATTGCTTAAAGTTGTAATGGAGATATTTAAAATAAGTCGTTTGTTTTAGTTGTATATCGAAATGGAGTCAATTAGTGTTTGGCAACCAACTCCCACGGGGTTTTGGGGTTTTGTCCATATTGTTTGACATTGGTATATATAACTCCACAATAATCTGCCTTTTCAATAATTAATTAGTACTAGCTACATGTGTTTGTATATATATTTGTCAAGCAAAAATTCTTGGAGTTTATTATTTTTTGAACATTGTGATTATTTCGTCAAATCATTATATATTTATATATTTTAAATATTTATTATTATTATTATTATGGCACAAATAAAGCAACACGATCACAATTATTGTGTTGTGTCGGGGCATGTAATTTATTATTATGTTTAGAATTTAGATTAAAAAAACGATTCATAAAATTAATATGTTTAGAAGGTTCTGATCAATCTTTTTCTACATACGTAGTCGTGTGAACATAAATTATAAGTGAATCATATAATACATATAGTACGAGAGTATAATATGGAGATGTAATAAGTACGTAACTGTTTTCCCTTATATGATAATATAGTCCTATTTCTGTAGTTAATATAAGTTTGATCAGCATAATATGGTCCCAAAACGATATACATATTTATAGTTTTTTTTCTCAAAAAAGAAAGTGGATCGGTCACGAGGCTTGAAATATAAGTGATTGAAATACAAAATTTGTAGAGACAGCAACCATTATTATGGGAGAATAAATGAGTTTGCAAGTGCCAAGTGCATGGGGGCACAAATAGATTGGTTTGTTATGAACTTTTTAAGAAAAGAAAAGTAAAATTGATATGAATGTAGATTTTACAGTGGAAAAAAAAAAGGTTGCGTCTTTCATAATTTGGAATTAGATATAGTTAGAGAAGAAAGTAGAAAATGCAGTAGTATAGAAGAAGTAGTTACTACTTATCCAGAACAGATGTAGTGTGTGGTACATCTCTCTCTGCTCTCATGATGAGGCTCATGGGGTTGTCCTGTATCTATAATTAAGAGCACCTACCCTCACGAACAAGCACAGTAAATGTCAAGCCTTATATAAATAAATATCTATTTATATGTGTATTGTATCTCATTAATAATTAAGGAGAATTGACTTTTTCTATACTGGATTAAATACCACACCAACATCAGCTTAAATTGAAAACAACCATTCAATAATAGTGTTAGATTTAATGTAATTTTTTTTATTATTATTTTCGTTATAGGCTCTGTTATAACAAGAGTCAAATACCAATATGGTTATTTTAACTAACATATTAAATTTGTTGTGTGGCGTGTGTCTTTTTATTAAACATAGCATATATGTATTATTGTCATATATTCAAATATTGAGATTCCATTTAAGAACATTTTAGCAGATGAAACAATAAGTGTACTTCTCAGTCAATGATCACTGAACAAATTTGAAATTTTAATAGTTTAATAATAATGAATCTTTATTTTATTAAGTGAGAAGATTAAGATAATAAACGGTGTAAGGGGCAATAATTGTTAATTAATTAATTCCTTTTTCCACTGATAAGGTAATTCTCTGTATATTTCCTAGGTTTGTTTTCACATGATATGCTAACTGTCCACTCCCACAAACTATTTGATTCTCATAATTATGAGCAGTGGCATTCGGTCCATAATGCTGGCTGTGTCCCAGTACCAGTAGTGTGTGTGTCCCTTTTAGATTTTCTTTTCTTTACCTAATCTCAAAATATACACATTTTCAAGTAATTTTAAAGAACTCACCACTTTCTCACATTCAAAGATACACCGTTAGATTGGATTTGAATCAAACTTTTTCTGTAAAGGGTAGTTGTAGTATTAAAAATGGGGAAATTAGAAATTGAAGAAGTATATAGATTATAATATGTAGTGTATGAGGGTTTTCACATGGGCCAACATATCTAAAAATACAAGATGAGGAGAGGAGAAGAGAGGGGAAGGGTGGTCAGGTCAATAGTCAAACATCTCGGCAATCGTGCACGTGTGAGCTGTGCTGATCCTTGCTGCTCGATGCGCCAACACAGCTTTCTAAAAAGCCTAGTTGGTGTGGACTGCATGTCTTTATTACCTTACCTTATGCTATAATATGCCAATACCATTTTCACACTATTAACATTTTATGAATTCATTAATCAAAATAAAAAAATTAGGAATTCATGAATATTGTTAGGTATTATTATAGAACAAGGGGTAATTGGTGGCATTTATATATTCACCAGTTTGTTACGGGGAGTATTAGGGGTAAGTAACGTCCAATCCAATTCAATTGAATAGAACTAATTTGATTCATTCCAATTACAAAAAATTGGATATCTAATTATAAATGCATTGGATTGGATGTTAAAAGTTAAATTCTAATTGGATTATTGGATTAGTTGTTAGAAATCATTCTCAAAATCCAATTAAAAATCAAACAAATCCAATTACAATTATATATATTAAAAAATATATATTTTTAGTAGACTTTTTATTGAAATTATTACATAGAAAATATGAATTGACACTTTATTTACAAAAATATCTCCATAAGGTAAAGACAATATTTATACCTTTTATGTGATTTTAATTACCAAAATACCACTTACACTATCACTTACACAATCAGACGATGGTTACAGGATGGTTGCTGCGTGGTTGTGCGGTGGTTGCATCAGACGAAGGTGTCAATCAAATGATAGTTGCAGGGTGGTTGGCCGAAGGTTGCATCAGACGAAGGTTTCAATCAAATGAAAGTTTCTGGGTGGTTGGCCGAAGGTTGCATCAGATGAAGGTTTCAATCAGACGAAATAACTGTTAGCAAAATATTTATGCAACTGTAATGCAACTATTGTGAAACATTAAAAATCAGAACAGTATTTCCACGTACGGAACTCTATCTACATGTCTCTTTATGATTTAATATGAACAAATTCACCATTAGAAATTTAAAAAATAACAAAAATACACCAAGATAAACATTTTACTATAGTATTGATGTAATTTTTTTTTTATTATACTTGAGTTGGATATTATTTGGGAACTCCAATTCAACTTTTTGAGATCTGCTTTTCATGGATCTAAAAATTAAAGTCAGGACATTAGTTTTATGCAAATTAAACTGGATTTCCGATTGAATTTCAATTTCTTATTAGTTTTTCTACACTTTTTTTTTATGAATTCGAAATAGCTCCTATTTTGATTGATATCGGTCGTCTTCTCACGTGAAATTGCCGAAATTAATGGTGGTTCTCTTTCTGGTTGAATTTTCGTTTCGGTTGCGTTGGGTTGTAGTTGTGTGATAGTTGCTTAGGAAGCATGGATCCTGGGTTGAAGGTGTGTAAGTGGTATTTGTGTAATTATTTTTATTTCGACTTAGCCAGCTGAAAGTATTTTTGTAATATTTTTACTTTTTTTTTTGTTAAAACTGAAAAAGCCCTTTTTATTTTGTGTTGAATTTGTAACATTTGGTTGTTTTGTCTATTTATTTTAATGGATTTTTTGTTCTATTTATTACTTGGTAATGTTGTTGTTTTACTTATTTTAGTTGCATTAGTAACAATAATATTTTTTATAGAGTATTAAGCTTAAATAAAGGATGATATTTAGTTTTTATGTATCTTTTATTATATTTTTATGTCAATATTAAAAATTAAGTGTGTGATTGGATATCTAAGTAAAAAAAATTGATCCATTCCAATTAGTAATTGAATTGGATTGAATTGGATTAGATTTTGAGGTCTAATTGGATTGGATCGGATAATGATTTTCTAAATCCAATTACTAATTGGATTGGATCGGGTGAAGAGAAAAATATTAGATTGGATTGAATGCCTAACCTTAAAGAGTATTAATGCTCAAATAATTTTTTTTAAAAAAATAATGATTTCATTACTACTTCGATAATATATTAATTGATATAAGTCTAACTAATATATTTCGGGGAGGTTTGCCATGAGAAATTTATGATAATTTAATTAATTAAAATATTATAATGTGGAGGATATGATCAAAGGCGAAACCACAAGCATCTCTAATAGTATTCTTTTTTTAGCTAAAATAGAGCTATTTTTATCATGGTGGTCCCAATCATACTCCCTACTTTATGTAACACCTTACTAATTTAGGCGTGATATCGTGATTTTATATTAACTGTACAGTTCGTTGCAAATCAACGAGTTTATTATAAATCGTGAGTAATTAAAATTTTACTTAAACACTATCAATAATGAAAATAAATAACTTTTATATAATTGGGATCCCAAGATTAAAATATTTACAATTGATTCAAAATATTGATACAAAAGATATCGCCTAGCGACTATACAAAATACAACTTGTTGTCCCAAGATTGTACGCTCCAAGTCCAACTGCCCTAACATTTACAATCTCCATCCGCTTGCTCTAATGGCTGCTCAGCCTTAGCCTTGCCCTTATCTACACATGCAGACAATAACTGTGAGTCGACAGACTCAGTAAGAAAAGCATAATCATAATCATAAATAAAACTCGGATTAAATTTAGGCGTTCATACACCCAACTGTAACCCTATCCTCGCACCCTAGGCGGTACTGAGTCTAGAATGTTCATACGACAACACTATCAACCATAATATCAGCCTATACTCGGTACTCTAGTCATACTCTAATCGAACCGATGTGATGATATCGATTAGTATCTGAGCCAAACATACATCTATCAGCATCCAATACAACTCTACGTATATTGATCCAGCTATCGATGTAATATATCAGGCTTAATAAAGATATACACTAAATGTAACATCCCCACTTCAAGTCTCCATTGGGCCCTTACACTCACGGAATAATAGCTCTTATACACGAGTACGTCACTCTATCTGCTTCATGGACTGATGACTGACCCTACAAACCACCATGAGTATTTCCAGTGTGCTTTGTCCTCACTCGCACATTTCCTGGGAAAACTTCCCAGGAGGTCACCGATTCTAAAATTACCCCAGGTAAAGCACGCTTAACCGTGGAGTTCTTTCGTGATGGGCTACCGAAAAATAAGATGCGCCTTTTTGATATAGGTAGTATCAATCAATCCATTTAAGCCCTCTTCAACTGTGTAGTCCCATACCTACATAGCCTCAGAATCATCACACTTAACCTTTCCCAAGCGATGTGGGATTGCACAGCTTACTCGATATTTCCCCTTACAGATCACGGGACTACTGACTTTCACAATCACCCCCCTTACGGGGTCTGACGTCCTCATTGACCACACTTCCAGCTGGCTCAAGGCTCTAATACCATTTGCAACGTCCTCTCTTTAAGCCTCCATTGGGCTCTTACACCTACAGAATAATGTCTCTTACGTCACTTTGGTTGCTTCATGGAATGATGAATGACCCTACAAACTAACACGAGTGTTTCTAGCGTACTTTGTCCTCACTCGCACACTTCCTGGAAAAGTTCCCAGGAGATCACCCATCCTTTACCCTAGGTCAAGTACGCTTAACTGTGGAGTTCTTTTGTGATGGGTTACCGAAAAACAAGATGCACCTTATTGACAAAGGTAGTATCAATCAATCCATTTAAGCCCTCTTCAACTGTGTAGTCCCATACCTATACAACCTTAGAATCATCACACTTGACCTTCCCCAGGCGATGTGGGATTGCACAGCTTACCAAGTATTTCCCCTTATAGATCACAAGACTACTGACTGTCATAATCACCCCTCCCCCTTACGGGGTCTGACGTCCTCATTGACCACACTTCCGGTTGGGTCAAGGCTCTGATACCATTTGTAACATCTCTGCTTCAAGCCTCCATTAGGCCTTTACACCCACGGAATAATAGCTCTTATACACGATTAGGTCACTCTGGCTGCTACATGGGTTGATGACTGGCCCTACAAACCACCACGAATGTTTTCAATGCACTTTGTCCTCACTTGCACACTTCTTGGGAAGTTTCCAAGGAGGTCACCCATCTTAAAATTACCACAGGTCAAGCACGTTTAACCGTGGAGTTCTTTCGTGATAGACTACTAGAAAATAAGATGCACCTTGTTGATATAGGTAGTACCAATCTACCCATTTAAGCCTTCTTCAACTATGTAGTCCCATACCTACACAACCTCAAAATCATCACACTTGACCTTCCCTAGGTGATGTGGGATTGCACAGCTTACCCGGTATTTCTCCTTACGGATCATGGGACTACTGACTGTCACACTAAACATGTAAACACATATGCATATCTGAAGTCTCTAACTCTACCAGTGAGACTGAATGTTAAAGTTGTAGGAAAGATACTTATTCGGCCTATGGAAAGTTCTATACAGTTTTTGGCATTGTACCAACAATTTATTAACTACTAGTGTTACTTCCTGAGTAACACAGAAGTAGTTGCCAAAAAGTAAAGAATCCAGTATCCCTAGAGGAGTAGACATATAGAGAGGAATTTTACAATATCAAGGATTTTATGATTAAGGAAATATAATGGTGGAGGAAAGTTTGTATTGAATACAACTTGTCAGATCCTATTACAGGGAGAATACTACATACTACACTTGATATGGATATCAAGGTGTTATGATTATTTGAAATGCACTTTTTATTTTATAGTAGTGCAAGTGAGAGTTTGTTGGGTTTTGTGCCCTAAAAAAACTCATTTCAATATAATCAGATTTACTAATTAATAAAAGACCGAAAATCATTTTATGTTGCATGGTTCACATAATTTATTTCATGATTATACTTAACGTATAAATTCTATTAAGTCAAGAACATATATAAATATGTGTATATTTGTTCATGATTATAGTGTCGTCAACACAGTGGAATATAATCATGATTATATGTTCAAAAGTTTAATTCCCATGATTTGTCAGTTCACTAGATTTAGACTGGCATGATAATCAACGATAAGGTATACTTACACCTTGGATAAGTGTTATGTCCTTTCCAAGGCATTGGTAAAGTTTACCAGTATCGAATGTATGGAGTTTACATCAGAAGGAATCGATATTAAACTTGGATAAGTATCATAAACTTACCATTATATCTTTCTAAGTCAACATAAATGGTTGATCTTAGGTCTATGGATCTTAATCCTGATATGGTTAACTTCAACTTAGTTGTATTATTTATGTTCTTCAATTTATTCGTTAAAGTCGACCAATTGGATCTTCTCGTGACATACAGATTAAGGACATGGTAGTTCAATTGAGTGGGAGCGCTAAACATAGATATGGAATCTATAGCTTCTATAAGTATTTAGAAGTGAAACGATGATTTCCTTCGAGCTTGGCTGAATATAAATAAATGATTAAGGCCTCATTTCAGTAATTATATTAGTTTACTGAAGTATCATTTATAGGTGGCTAAGTGTTTTAAGGATAAAATACATTTAAAGGAAGAACGGTAAATTTTTCCCTATTCAATGTAGATCATCTATAGAGGATCTTTGACTATTAGGATTGTAATAATGGATAATCATAACGTATCTATATCGTAGTACATATAGAGCGTTCTATATAACTGAGAGTGTATTCAATTCTAAATCTATAGTGGCGCAAGGCGGAATTATAAGTTGAGAATTTACTTGGTGAATTCTAGATCTACTTATTGAAAGCTCGATTATATAGGCCCATGGTCCCCTCACTAGTTGAGATAATACTGCTTGCAGACTCAGTTGATTGATTTTAATTAATCAATTATAATTCTAAAATTAGACTATGTCTTATTTATGAGTTTACACTAAGCGAGGGCATAATTGTGAAGAAAGAGGTTTTGGGGTCAATTTGCTAATTAAGAGACTTTGTATGGTCTAATTAATAAATTACATAAACGGCAATTATATTTAGTAATTAATTATAATTATTAAATAAATAGTTGTGGCATTTATAGGATTGAATTGGAAAATATGGTATTATTGAAAGAAGAATAAGTGGTTGAAATAAAGTGGCAAAAATCTAACTAGAGTTTGGTCCTTTAAAGTGTACGGCCAAGAAGTGATTTTGCCTAATATTTTATTCTTTTTTCATCCATATAATTCAGCTATAATCCCTAATTGAAACACTATAAAAGTAACATGATACTCTCATCTCATCCTCTTGACAGTATGTCAACTATTGTCAATCTAACTATTCAACCAACCTAGATGAGAGAGTTCCTTCCTTAGTGATTTCACCTCCTTCATTGTTCTTCACATTCGAAACCCATAGTGAATGAGTGCCATGCCCACACATAGCAAGTCAAGTACTCAATCATAGTGAGTAAGATGGTGGTAACCAAACCCGAAGGAGAGAAAGAGATTCAAGTTCAGATCTTGATAATGCTCTGCTACAGAAAGGAGTCAAGGGCTAGAAATCTTGAACGGAAGGAGTTATTATATTCCGCTGCAATCAATGTAAGATTTTCTTAAACCCTTATGTGTTTATTTCATTGTTTTAAAGAATTCATATTTAGGATGTTAATCAACATACTTGTTAGTAAATTTAGATCCTGGTAAAATATTCCCAATATTTTTCTCTTATCTCACTAATAGTTTATAGAGGTAAAGTCAACTCTAAGATTTAGTGAGTCTTAGAAGAAAAAAAGAGTGGGGGAGTATCTAAAGTATTTCTATTTGTTTTTCTCTTATCTCACTAGCTAATAGTTTGTATAAGTAAAGTCGATCTTGACATTGGGTGGACCTTACAAGAAAAAGGGGAGGGGGGAGGAGGGGGGAGGGGGGAGGGGGGAGCATTTTCATTCGATTTTTTAATCAGGCTTAGCGTACTTTAGTCCAAAATCTGTATAGAATTAGAATCAAAATAAATTATTACTTGCCATTATAAAAGAAATAATAACAAGAGATAAATTATGAATATCAATTGTGGTATTTGTTATTATAACATGAATAAGTATCAGCTTGTGGTATCAATTATGATCACATTAATCATGTCAACACAATATTGAGGTATAAAGTTTGATTTTTTTTTTCTTTTGACATAAAATTTGAATTTTAAACTGCTTACATATATAATATTCTATTTTCTTCAAGTGATGGAGACTGTAATTTGCTGCGAATTATATATATATATTATAATATATATATAGAGAGAGAGAGAGAGAGAGAGAGAGAGAGAGAGAGAGAGAGAGAGAGAGATATGACAACTAATTAAGCAAGGACTTCCATTTATTCAATGTGTATCTTCGATCGGTAGCTTGCTATTAATTATTTGTTTAAATTTTTGGTAGTTTTTTTAAGCTGCAAAAAATATATTCAACACCTAATTTTTTGTTGAAGTTGTTGCCAATGCCATATATAGAGTTGTAATTGGTCGGTATTTACTACAATGATATTAATATATGCTAACATTCAATAAATCTATACCTAATTAACAATTGTGTACAAATTATCTCCTAACATGTTACCCCCTCAATCATGCGTCCATGCATGCATGTCTTTTTTAGGTTTTGCTTTTAAAGTGTGTCTTCATCTATAAGTAAATTTTCTTTTTCTTTAAAATAATCTAATCAAATAGAAATTTATAAAGCATGAAAGATTCTTAAGCATTACAATCATAATAAGTTGCATCGTGCTACATAAGGAACAACTCACATGCAGACATTCTTGCATTTATTGCCATCTACCGTAACATGATGACTCACCATTAGCTCCAATAACATTTTTCTCTTTATTATATTTTCAAAAAGTCATGTGAAGTTAATTTTTCTTTTGTAAAAAAAAATCAAGGATAATTTAAATGAAACAATGTAATACATATTATATAACTAGTGTACAAAAAATATGAACTAGAACTTAACAAGTAGAATACAATTCTAGCTAAGGTGTGCAATGTCTCTTTGTTGTGTATTCAAAATTATAAACACTTTAAATATTTGAATTTGATCTAATGAATATGGGGTTTGTCAGAAATATTTGGCAGATTCGAACATTGTCATCCATGCTACAAATATACAAATGAAGGAATAAATTAATTTTAACTTCATCCATATTCAAAATTGGGTCATCTTATTGTCTTATAATATAGGAAATTCATGAAACAAAACTTAAATAAACAATTAAAATGATTCTTTTTTCTTTTTGTTGAATTAAAAAATTAAAATGAAAATTTCGATGAATAATAGGGATATGGGGGACTAATCGCATTGAATCTAGACCTCATATATATAAATATATATACATATAATTGTAGGTAAAGTTTTAATTTGTATTGGATACATAAGGTGGTAATTAAGATTGGAACCTGACACAGAAAGAAGATAGCTATCTCATGTCTTGATCTTAATCGGTGCAGAAGATGACGTCGTCTTATGTGCTTCCACGTTGTGACTTTGTATACATAAATAAATATATGTATTTATAATTACTTTAATAATTTGTGAGATTGTGGCTTAGTCATGGTCTTTATGGGCTTCTACTACTACTTCTACCAATACCACTGCACCCTCATTATTCTTCGTGACTTCATTAATTAGTCCCTAAAATATAATCAATAATTAACACGAGTAATATGTACGTACATCCAAAACAAAACAATCCTAAAAATGCAATGCAAGTATCTATAAGCCAGCTAGCAGATCGCAGTATAAATATATATATTTTTTTGTTAAGGCCATGATAATTTGCAGTGTGTTTGCCACACAAGTTTTAAATAGCTGAAAATTAATAGCACTTGTCTTACTTACACTGACAAAGATATTTATTTGGGAATTGTGATAATTGCTAGTGTGGATAAAATAAAAATAGGACTATTTATAGAAACACAGTTGACAGACAAATGAGAAAATAAAAAACTGAGATGATTATTAATGCTAACCAGCTATTTAATATCTCCTCTTTTAGAGTGTTAAGGGAAGAAAGACATTTTCCCCTTGTTCTATGGGAAAAGAGTTTGTGGTGTCGGGATCTTTGTTGTTGTGGAATGTAAATTCTTGGAACTCAAAAACCAGTTTCCACTTCCAACTCACCACAACTCAGTTTTCAAAGGCCATGGATGGGTGGCTCTACTTTCCCCAAAAAAATAAGATGATAAATAAACAATAGTTATATTAACCAAAACCCAACTTCCGACAACTACTACATGCCACTTATAATTTAAAATAATGTGTTTATGATTTGTTTAGACTTCATTAATCTTAAATTAATGCATTGTTCACCTCCACGAATTCGTGTTACATGGTTGAATTCTGTGCTTATTAAAATGGCATGACTGTCTAGTAAAGAGTAACCTTAAAACAAGGACGCAATGCTCCCACTCTCTCTTGGTAGAATTGCCAGATCACAAGTACACGTGCAAGGTAGGACAGTAAGGAATGCTTGTATGTAATGTATGTACACTCTAATAATTAATATAAGGCTTAAAATAGGGACTAGTCACACGAAGTCTCCATGAAATATGATTAAGATTATTAAACAACCGTGGGGTCACTCAACTCACATTCAAGATTTTTGACAAGGGTTTCATGAACTAAATAAATTCAACTTTGAGACTCACACAAACACAAAGATGAGGATAAATAATGGCTGCGCTACTGCTTCAACTTCAATTACATGTTTCATGCCTTGTGTATTAAAGCAACCCATACCACCCATTTACAGGAAAATGCTAGAAAAGTTGGGAAACACAACCATGACCTAAAACAAATCTTAATTTTATTAAGAATAAAATGTTACAAGAACAGCAGAATTTGATAGATTACATTATTGAAAGAATATACAGAGCATCTATATAGTATAGTTATCTATAACTCTCTTTCAAGCACAAAACCAAATGAATGCTATGCATGGTTGATGCTGGGAAAAGATATTATTCCTTAATGTACAAAACTACACTCTATCAGTTTGTAATATCAATATTATACACAGTATGTAGGTCATGAGTAGTCATGACACCTCAAATCTGGCAGAATGAACCGACTTTTACATGGGGAGAAAGTTGTAGAGATGGGCTGATCCTTATTCTCTTACGATCAATCTCGTCCAATGAAATCTACATGAATATACCATACGAGTTAAAAGTGATTATCAATAAAAAGAATTACCACATGCCCCTTTACAAGCTTTCTTTACTTCAGAAAAATATTGGAAGTATTATGGTGAATTATTAGTACTTTTAACATGAAGCATTATGGTGAATTATTAATGTACTTTTAACATGATCTACCTGCTGCTGCAATTAGTTTGAATTTGGGTGATTGAATTTCAGAAAGTTAGAATACATTATTGCTCGGAGAAGTTGGAGCTTCTAAGACACCATTTACCAAACATATATATTTGTATTACCAATCACCACTTTCACTTTGAACTTAAAAGATCAGAAAAAATTTAAAAGTTGGGAATATAAGTTGAATTATCAATTACCAAGAGAAGATCCTCATCAGTACCGAAGGATTTCCGGGCTTCCTCAAGGCAATCTGAAGAGATCTTAATATGTTTCCTGCACCATTAGAATTCGTCACTAAAAAAAATAAGCAGAATAAATTATAAAGAACAATTAAGAATGTTCGAAAAGTTTATGCATGAACAACTGAAGGGTTTTTGTTTTTAAAAGTCAACAACCAGATACTTAAATTCTTCAGAACATTTTACCATTCCAAGTAGATTTTGGATTAATAGAAAGGATGCAACCATGAAATACATGAGATATTACCTAGAACTGGCAGGATCTCTAATCTCAAACTCATCTGTTTCGGTGTCGTAGCCACATATAATCACATAGTGGCCTATAAAAGAAAAGAGAATTTCTGATGAGTATCATTTATCATGACTCAAGCCTAATTGAAGGAAACAATCAAAGACAAATTACATATAGTTAAGAAAAAAACAGTGATGAACTAAAAATACAGCAGGTCCTAATCAAAGAATAAGATCAAAGAAAAGGGAAGGTCCCATTCCCATTACTATACGGTGAAGATTGAAAAATGGCAAATAAATGAAATGTGACAGAAATAGCTGAGAATCATAGAATAAAAATTACTAGATTCCCAAGATAATGGACCCAAGTTCTAAAATGGGGCTCTCTGCCTAAACCCTATAATATTTGTAGGAAACTCAAGCCACAGGCCTAATGGGAGAAAATCACAGGTCTGCTGTTTGAGCTACCCGTCATTGGATAAGCCAAACTGATCTTTTGAACAATCAGCACAAAGCACACTAATTACAAAATTAGCCAAATGTGGAGTCTCAAAGAGAAAGGCAAATTAACATTCAGACAATTAGATATCATAAAGTGCAAGGTCAAGAAAATATCACTTCAAAAAGTACAAGTCAGCAATTGCAATCAAATGGTACAGCAGTACAATTTCAGTACCCTCAGTCTCAATAAGGCATGTTACAGTACATCTATAAACGAAAACAAGAAATGTTGCTAACCAGTGTATCCAGAATTGATGTCACTGATGTCTGAGATAAATACATCCTTCAGCCAAGACCGACTAGAGCACAAAATTTTGAAGCTATAATCAGAACTTGCCAGTATATATACATTATTATTAGAAATATTGGAGATTTTACAGTCGCCCAAGACCCAAAATAAAAAGATAAGAGGATATTATAAGAAAATTAGACCTCAATTTGTATTGGTCAACTAAAGCAATGGCGATATATTCCCCAGACAATATCAGAAGAGAAATTTCTTCTATGCTGAGTGACCTGCACTGTGAGAGAAAAAAAAATTTCCCCAATGGAAGAGAATATTATATGTAGGCAAAAAATACGACAAAATTTATGAAAATACTAGGTCTGTTCATATTTCTTACTACAAATATATGGTACATACTTGTATGTTAATTCCAGCTTCCAGTGATTTTTTAAATAACATATCCACTCGTATCAGATCATTAGGTAATTGCTCCTACACCATATTCAAACTGAATTTTTGAGTATTATGAAGATGAGAAAATCTAATAAGTACATCAAGTATATTAACACAAGAATTAAGAAAAATAAAATTCATACAATTCATACCAAATTAACAACCAAGGCTGAACACGAAACAAAATGAAATAGGTATCTAATGCATAGAAACCAAGGTTCTACTGAGTTAAATGTATGCAGTAAGTCGGTGGAGCCAGAAGATACATGTATTTGAGAAAGAAAATGTTAGTTATGGGAGTTGGGTACCCAAATTAACTTCTTAATTAATAGGTCTATATTTGGATAAATATAATAGGAGTTTACAATGGTTTGGGTAATTACCAATTTGTACTAATGGCGTCTTGTTGGGTATAGGAGTTCTAGTTTGTATTTTGTAAAATCTCCTGTGGATGTAGTATGTAATTTTGCTAAATTGTGTAAAATAGTGCGTGCCTATCGTGCGTGTGTGTGTTATGCTTGATGCAGTATATAGAGGGAGGGCTCATTTTCCCCAATTGGCATTAGAACCAAGTTATGGATATTACAGCAAAGCTGGTGACAGATATCATGATTTAGCCAATGTTTAGAACTTTACATGACTAAAGGTATAGATTTTTGTAGTGTCGATAGGGATACAAAGGAGAGGAAGTGTTAGAGTGAATTCTAAAGTAGTGTTTTGAGCACACATAGTTATGCACTGAGGGAAATTCACGGTTATAACATGATAGTCAAGCAATCAAAGAATACATAGTCTAGATGAGAAAAGAGTATAACATGTGCCTATGGAGTCGCATGATGTTGATGACTTTGAGACTTTAACCATGACTACATGGCATAATATTATAATAATGATGATACACTCCATGGTTTTATAGACTTGTGATGTAGAAGAAAAACAAGATTTAAGGAGAAAAAATTCAGGCCATCTGATTATGCTCTTGCTAGGTAATGTATCTTTGACATAGCTCTTAAAGCTTCTTACAAGAGTATTTTACTAAACCACGACACAGCCACTAAAAAAGAGTAGCGATAATGAGTGAATCACCTTGTAAAATGTTTCAACAGAATAATTTGGGTTTGCTCCAAATGTTACTGTGTAGTAGGAAAAACTAACAGAAAACTTCTGCAATAGGTATGCCAGATCAACGGTCCAAATGCTGCACACAAAATATCAATAATGAGATCTGCGAGAACTTGTTGATACCAGCTTCTATCTAAAACCGATCAATAGGTCAGTGAATATCTAAACACACTCAAAAAAAAAAAAAAATGCATTCAATCTACTTGAGAAGCAAGAAAATAAAAACAAGCTTATTTGTTGTTCACTAGTTCTTTTTGCTCGCTAAATAGTTCTGGAGCTAACTCACACAACATGCATAAGCTATGACATGCTTCTAATGCAAAATTTACTTTTAAGGACCTTTAACTTATAAAAAATTCCCAATATTCAAGGTGATCCTACCTTTAAACCCACTTCATAGAAGAATCTAGACTCATGTTATGCCATGATGGAAGACAGCAATTGGGAAATGGCAATGATAGGTGTTAGGCTGTCAGCTATAGACAAGTGGACATTTAAACATACATAAGTACATATGTATATAAACAGAGAGGGAGAGAGATCTCAACACAGAAACGAGATATATAACCTACGCTTTCCATCATCAAATCAATTACAAAGAACTTACATTTTCTACCTTGAAAGAAGCAGCCTAATTTAAACTGGAGTATCTATTGTCTATAACATGTAATATAATTATAACAATGTCTATACTGAGGATAACTAACGATACATCCATAGGATAAGAAACATAAATACTGATGAAGTAAGATAAGTTAATAAAAGCTTCTATCCTCCAAGTCTCAAACCTTTCAAAACGGTTTAAAAGTTTCAGTACATATGCCAAAATTAGAAGTTAAGTAGAAAACTATATCCAACAATAAAAAATATTCAGTTAGCAACACAATCATGAATTAAGGATTTTTGACTAACGGACCAGAGAACTGAGTTTTAAGGTTTCTACACATACTTCCTCCACCAATTTCTGGCTTACCCAACTCTGGAAAATCAACCAGCTATATTAGAACTTATTTATTGAAATGAAGTTCAAAATAGAAAGGAAACAACACCTTGTTGTGCAACATAGCTCTGCCAACGACTCGATGCTGTGAACATTGATGCTAAAGGTTCTGAAAACCATCAGAACACAAGCGAGCCCACAATCCCAAGAATATAACTGATTTACATGCGGAACCTATAAGCAGCATAGCACCTTACTCAATTAAAACATGTGTTACAATCCATATTAACATTCCATAATATTGAACAAGAAAAAGTTAATAGCCACTATACAGGGTATCATTCAGAAAGATAAAGGCAGAATCACTGGTACTCACATCAACAATATACGAACTAGGCAAAACAGAAACAGAGCATTTTCCATTGGTAGATAACTTCTCATGTGGGTAGGATTCTAAGAAACTTGAACGTTCTCTCTTTGATAATGCTGCTTCCTCTTCTGCCTTAAGATTCTTATTAAACAGAATATATAAAGGCCACATGAGTGACAAACTTAACTGTAGTGTTGACACTTCGGAACTTGTAAACACAATTTCAGATGCTGTTTTATCTCAACACGTATTGTTTGGAGAATTTCCCAAATAGTGTTTGAAACGTCTTTAGCATCAGAACCTATTGCAATTTCAATAGAAAAAAGAAATAAGGTTTCTCCATTTTTGAATGTGCAATGCTGTGAGCATAACAATTCCATTTAATTCAAGTCATATTCTATTTCATTCAACAAACAACACCCCATCGCTTTTCTTGCATTCAATAGAACCAAAGCTTGTACCTTTATGCCAGAAAAATATGTAATAACTTAAAAAAGCAGGGAAACTTTTAACAAGTGTAATTGAAAATTTACAACATAGAGCTGGGAAAAGAAAAGATTACTAAATTGATCAATAAGCCCAAGATCAATAAAAATAAAACTAATCACCAACAAACAATTCTCAAACAGATTATCCAACCAAATAGTAAAGATAACAAGAAAGAGATGAAAAGATCATAACAAATGGAACAAATTAGCATTAATAATAACCAGGAATCTTTACACCCTCGCCAAATCCTACATGCCCAGATAGAGTTTTGGATCAAAAACCAAAAATTCAAATCCAAAATAACAAACCCATACATATAGATATATAAAAGAAAAAGAAATAAATAGGAAAAAAGAAAACATGTATAGCGCATGAGTATTAGGAAAAATGAAAGAATGGAAAGAAATATTCATACCTTTTTAGTGGGAAAGAAAAGAAGAGTTAGTTGTACAGAATGAGTTCAAAGGCTTTCATTTATTCTTTTTCGTTCTACAAATTTCTGAAGAAAAAGGTTTCGGAATTATTCGGATGATGGAAGCTTATTGGGTGGATCGTGGTTAGCTTTGGTTGTTCGCCTACCTGTCCCAAGTCAAATTCCTGCTTTCTTTATTACTTTTCCGTTCGCTCTTTCAAAGATTTTACGTTTATTTTTAATTTTTATTTTATTTAGCGGTGATTCTGATAAGTTGTTTCCATTTCTTCAGATAAGTTCTCTTTTTTTTTAATAGATAATAAAAAATTATAATACATACAAATTAATAAATATATATATATATACATAATAATTATTAATGAAAACTTTTAGTCAAAATCTACCAATTATATCAAAGAGAAAACTACAATTAATGTCATTTATTTAAAAAAAATATTAAAAAGTTAAAATTTAAAAAATTAATATAAGGTAAGAATAAATAAATTAATATAAGTTAAATATGAGAATAAATATAGACTAAAAAATTGGAAAAAAAATAATATATTGTACAATAAACAGCTCATCAGCTCCTCAATTTTGAATAGTATGAAAAGATCAAAAGAATTAATCGATAAAGTAATTGCTAAAAAGTTGACTTATAATACAAATAAAATTAATTTCTTCCAAAATAATAATAATAATAATAACTAATTATTAAGTAATTAATGTAGAAAATCTACTTTCTCAAAAAAAAAAACGTAGAAAATCTATAACGTGAAATGCGGCTATCACCGCCAATATTTCAGCTTCCTCACACCTCCGACACGGCAGCGCTTTTAGTAAGTTCTTTAGCAAACGAGACTCCATTTTCTTAAGTCTAACCATCACAACACCTCAAAAGCCCAAAGAGAATATCTTCTCCGACATAGAATTCCACAGGAAAATTTGGAGTTGGTGAAATAATGGCTTAGAAATTAGCTGTCTCAAATATGAAGCTTCGAACTCATTGTAGCCTGAAATGTTAAGTATCATAGCCTGATGTAAAGTAATCTCTTAAGAAGACATGGTTGAACAATTCCTAAAATCAGTATTACTTAAACAGTAACTTAAAGGAACATTAGTAAAAAGGTGATAAAGAAAATCCAACAAAGCCAATATAAGAAACAAAAAATAGTAAAATAAAATAAAAAGTAAAAAATATAATGAAAACTTATGGATGATTATGATTTGATTCATCGCATTTGTACAGAACACCGAAGCTATATGAACGTTGGCTGATATTCATCCACGGTGGCAGGAGTGATTTTTCAGTCGTTGAATGGATAAGAGGCTATACAACTAAGACTCTGAGTTTTCATAATACATTATTATTTCACTTGTACTGGAAGTATTATTGATTAATTTACAATAATACTTGTTGTGAATTACTCTATTATTTTAATAAGCTTAAAATAGCATTATTATTTTAATTTCATAATTTGTCACTTATATTGAAACCATTATTTTCATTTTTATAATATTCTTACAATGATACATTTTTTATATTATTTTATTATGAAGATTAGTTAAGGAAATAATTATATATTTAACATATTTACACAAAAAAAAATACATATTTTTATTCGAAGAAAAGAAAAATACTGTTACAAATTTACAACATGTTATATGGGAAAAAATAAAACATGTGAATGAAAGTAATGACCCAGGGTAGAAATTGTGTATGTATCTCATTATTTCACAAAACTAAATCTTCAACAGACCCAATCTCTCAACACTTCACACTTCTTGGAACAACCTTAGAGTCTTGCTATTTAGTTGAAATCACTGCACAAAATATGAATAATTAGTCATTATTATATATATATATATATATATATATATATATACGTACTAAGAAACATCCCGACTTCATGCGGATATATAAAATATTTTAAATTATATATAAAAAAATAAATTGTGTATTGTAATTAATAATAATTACTTAGTAAAATTATATTAAAATTTTTATTTTAATATTAAAAAATTTGTGACATAAATACTTAAAATATTAAATTTATTGCTAATAAATACCGAAAATCGAGAAATAGTAGCATAAATATTCATTTATGATTTAATTTTTATTCTGATGTGTGTGTGTTAAGTTCTGGGTTTGAATTTTATTGTATGTGCTTTTAATGTTTAAGTTTTAGTGTTTTGCTGGAGTTCTAATGTTTAAGTTTGTGTTTATGAAATCTGTTTTTTTATTTATTTATTTTTATAGATTTTGAGAACTTAAAATTTGATGTTGTTTCTATTGATTATTGGGATTGAGAGTTTGATTTTTCATACGGGAATTAAAATTTGTCTTTTCATTTCATTAATTGAAAAATATTAGTGGAAAGTTTATGGAATACTTGACATTAAAGTTATCATTTCAAAAAATGATGTAAAGTAGGCTTTTGTTAAAAATTAATTAATATTCTTTAATAAAAAATTTAAACATGGTAAAAAGCAATTAAAATATTATTTTAAGTATCATATACACCTGATTCTTTTATTATTATTATTATTATTATTATTGTTATTGTTATTATTATTTTTATTTTATCTTATTTTTAAAAAAAAAACCAAAAACTTACACATTAGAGTCATTATACTTTATGTTTTAATATTTTTTTTGGAATTTATTTTTTATTTTCTAATTTTTTAAAATATTTTGTATTTTTATAGAAAAATATTAAAAAAAAATAGCAAAAATCAATTTGTAGATTTATGCTTTTTATAGAAAAATTATTAAAATAATAGTAAAATATCAATTTATAGATTTATGCTTTAATAAAATATTAAAATTGAAAGAATTAAGGAGATAAGAGAAAAATAATTTAGAGTGATTTTAGAATATATTGATTATAATAGATATTTATAATAGTAAAAAAAATCATAACTGCACGTGTGTAGTTTTTTTTTCAATTTAAATTTTTATTTTTTAATTAATTAGTAACATAATATTATAAAATTAATAATATATATAATTATTTTTTAAAAAATATCATTTAAAAAAAATAATAACTACACGTGTAGTTTTTTCTCATTTAAATTTTTATTTTTTAATTAATTAATAACACATTATTATAAACTTAAAAATATATATATATTAATTTTTTGAAAAAAAAAATATCCTTTTTAAACAAAAAAAAAAATCAAAATGTGATAATTGATTTAAATTTAGAGTTATGATATATATATAAAATATATTTTAGATTAATTGATATTTATAAATTAATAAAAAATTAAAAAATTGGAGAATTAGGGAGAGAAGAGATAATGCTGTTTGAAATGATTTTAAACCGCCACGTCATCGCCTCATACTTCTCCTTTAGATAGATATATATTATTTTATTTACACTTGTTACATAATATTATATGACATATATTAATTGCTTGATAGTAATTTTTGCACACTCATTAATTTTTTACTTGATGTCAGTTCAAAAGGTATTGATTCTTCATTTACGATTTTGTTATTTTGTTCAAAAATCGTTAATTAATTGCTTAAATTTTTATATTTATCTGTTTATCTACTTTTTTTTAAGAAATCCACATGGTATAATTTAGCTGAAAAAAATGAATAAATAAATAAAGAGAAGAAAAAAATGCGGTAAGTAAAATGAAAAAAAAAAAAAGAAGAAAGAGTATAGTATTTCTAATAATGAAAATCGACATTAAAATAGTATAATAAGATAAATGTATAGGAATAATTTATAAATAATATAATAATTAAATTACATAAAATTAAGGCCAGTATAATCAAGTAGAAAAAGAACAAAAACACGTATTTTACTGATCGGACCTTAAACTTCATATATCATGATACCTAAGAATATTATCAATAATAGCTAAAAAAATATAGAAAATGAGACTTTAAAGGTTTGAATTTTCTTACTTTGATATTCAAAGTCTTTTTCATATTTTTCACATATTTATATTGCTATAATGCTTTATTGCTTGATCTAAGTGATAATAATAAAAATTTAAAACAACCGTTAAAAAAAATAAAAGAATAAATATATAAATAGATAAAAGTATTTGAAGCAAATTTAAATAAATATATAGATATATAAATATTAAGGGAATTCAAAATGAAATATGCTATTAACATTGAAAAAATAAATTAAATCGGTAGACTTGATTATGAAATTATAGAATAAATATAATTATATTTATATAATTTTACTACCATACATATAGTTATGAAAAAATTTGTTAACAAATTACATGTATATTTAAATTAATATTATTATTGACAAATAATTAATTTTATAATTATATAGATACTTTTAAGTTCAAAAACTCTATATAATTCTAATTTTATTCTTAATTAGTATTCAAATATTTAGTATCAGTTCAAATATTAATAGGATTTGTTTTATTATTATTTTATTATATATAAATAATATTTTATTATTTTATTAAATAAAAATTGAAAATCACCCATGAATTTCTCATAAACCAAGAATTTCAGTTATATAGGCACACTTTATATAGAATAGATATTACCAAAAAAAAGTTTGTAAATATAGTTTCCTTTATTGTCCATATAAGTCTACTACATCAATATCATATTATCATGGTGCTTCTTGTGCAAACTTGGTTCCTACAAAGTTCAGAACTGATCAGAATTTAACCATTTTGCAGCATCTAGGCATGCAATAATGATGTTATTATGTACCTAAGAAATCTTGATAGGACAAAATCTAACACCATGAATTTAATGCTCAAACCTAGTAAAAGGCAACATAGTGACAACAAGCCTAGTAAAAGCGTGTAGTGTTTACACAATAACAGTGTCCAGTAAACATACTACTTGAAATTATGTTAAAAATAAAGAAAGCTTAAAGAAGAAACACAGTAACAACTAGTTTACATATGCCAATGTATGTTGGAACTATATGACAGTTTCTGTAATCTTACCATAACTGGAGAAGTTTGTGATTGTTCCATCTTGGTGTCTCCCCATGCTAATTCACTAACCCTTTCAGAGAATTCCTCCTATCCCTCCCACCAGCACCCAAATCTCAGTCAACCAACTTCTTCCCTTGAAAAACTTCAAAGCTTGGCTGGCAGACCACAACAGAGAATTCTTCAGTAAAAAAGACCATACCAGGGAGTTCTTGTTCACCCAACATTCAGTTTTTGCATATATAACTAGAGAGATATATTCTCCATAATGGACCCTGTGAAGAACATATGAACTTGGGAACGTGCCACTTGTAGTTGGAACAAACAATGAATAAGCTCAATGTACTAATACAGTTCATTTTGGCAAGCTGATGATTTATGACACAATTACAGTAACAACTCACAATATACATGACCAAGTATTTTAGCAAAACCACAGACACATATAAACTCTCACAACCATTTACATATCTAAAACTACACGTATTGAACTAGAATTAACCCTTTATTAATAAATTAAAAACAATAAAATACAATCAGTATTTTTTTCATAATATGACTATAGAACTAGAATTAACCCTTTATTACTAGCATATTTAGAAGAAAACTGAGCACCAAATCACCAAGATTAAACACGTGATAATTCCAGCAGCCTCCTGATGTTTGAATTAGGCAGAACTTTTACAAGATTAGACACATGATAATTCCAGCAGCTACTGAAAGTGAGGGATGTTCTCTTAAGCTGTCCAATATAAAAACTATAATGCTTACTAACAAGAACAATTTTGTTAGTGGTAGAACTAGAAAATTAGGAAAACCTTGGATTCTTATTGAGCCCTTCTTCATTGAAATTCAATCTGAGACAATACAAAAATGAAATAAATGAGAGATAGAAGGGGAAATTCTAAAGAATTCCCAATTTCACAAAACAGTTCACATCACCCTAAATTTCCTCTCTGATATATTACTCTTTAACAAACATTACCTAACCAAAATAACCACCATAACCGCTCAACTACTAACCTCTCTATGTGTACCAATATGCCCTGACTCTAAATCTTATTCTAAGCAATTTTATATATTGTGGATGTATATATCAAAGGACAAATATAAACATCCATTACAAGTACCCAAGAAGGGTGACTCAAATGGTTAGCCATGTAGTTTGCTCCCGCAAGTACGAGGGGTTCAAGTTTCTCTTAGGTACCTACATAGCAATTGATATAGTTTCAACTTCCCATAGGTTAGGCCTTCTGATCTTGTGAAACACTCCTTCCATGAAGTTGTTTGACTGCACACTCCAATCATCGCCAAAAATTGCGAAATATTAACAAATCGAATGAGAAGAAAATCCAATTGAATAAAAATTCAACACTAAATCTAGATTATATTGGTGAAATTATCAGTAGATTCCAATTAGACCGAATAAATTCAAAATTATAAACACAAAAATAGATATACATGTAATAATAGAATCATATTCAAGGAATTCAATGTAAATTTACCTTGATCATCGCAGAGAGAGAGAAGCGAGTACAGAGTGACAAATCAGATCCAATCCCAAAATGAGAACCTAGGTTCCCAAAATACCACTCCTTGGAGTGGGCTTGGCTTGGGCTCCTTTTCAATATTTTTGCCGTACTATCAATTTTCCCTCTTGAGTCGTTGAATGGATAAAATATATTTTGAAAACACGTTTAACTATTCACTAATTAATGACTTTTTCTTCCATAAAAAAAATCTTTTTTTTTCCTCAGAAATTTTTAATTTATTTTAATTAACGGAATCAATCAAAATTTATTTATTTATTTTTTCCTAAATACTAGAACTAATTTCTTGATATTTTGTTTTTAAATACATAAATCTAAAATAAAAATCTAAAGATATGCACCGTATTTGTTTAAATGTAAATTTTCGCTTAAAGTTTTTTTTTTTGTTTTTATTTTTTCTGAATCCTATTTACACTCAAACTTGGATATAATGGAACTATAAATAGATCATCAAGTGTTCAATGGTTGGAAAAAAAAAACTTAATTAATTGATCGTTCCAATTGTTTAGGAAAAAAAAAACAGAGAGGAGACAACCATGGATCATCATCGAGGTATGTGCTATATTTTGCATTTGTTATTTTTACTATTATGTGTAGTCTATATTAATTCATAATAATAAAAAGAGTAAAAGTTTCTAATATGTTTTTATTTTTTTAATTTTTTTAAGATTGGTCAGGACTTCCGAAACATATTCTAGAATTGATTTTGGGGAAAGTGGAGACATACATAGATTTTTCAAGATTTAGTAGTGTGTGTGTCTCGTGGCATTCTTTAGCCTTTAAAAACAAGTATACTAAACAAAACAAAATGTTGTCCCACCATTACCTTCCAATGCTTTTGGTTCCAAGTGAAGAAGAAGAAGATAGATGGAGTGTATACAATGTTATTGATACTCATGATCGCACCTATAATAATAATTTAAAGTTGAAGTCATCTTTATTATATGGCAAGTGTTTCAGCGGATCTTCTTTAGGTTGGTTAGTGGTTGTGAATGAAGACTACACTATAACACTTTATAAACCTTATTATTTTATATCATCATCATCTTCAAACCCAAAAACTACTACCCATGTAAACCTTCCGTGTTTGCTTCCTCGGCCTCTTTCTGATTATGATAATATTTTAGAAGAAGATTTTTATGATGTTAATATTTACGATGATAATCCAGAAGAATTTTATTATCAAGGAAGCGAGTATCACGTAAGCAAGGTTTTAATTACAGCTAGCCCATTAACCAATAATAAGAATAACATTATTCCAAACGATGAGTGCATTGTTGTTGTGATATATGGACACATGTGTGAATTGGCTTGCATTAGATATGGGAAAGACACAACATGGACAAAGATTATAGATGAGAAATTTTCTAAGGGATTTGAAGATGTCGCGCATTATAAAGGCAAGTTTTATGGTCTTACATTTGATGGAACACTTGTATCTTTTCAATACCCAAATCTAAATACTGGAATAACAACTTATATGAAGTTTGTTGCCCCAAATATTCGTAGCCTCGAAGGGATTTCAAGAAAGTATCTTGTGGTATCATCATGTGGTGGAGAGTTATTGAGTGTTGAAAGGTATATTTTTTTGAATGAAGATGGCTATGAACGCATTACCAAAAATTTTAGAGTTTTAAAACTCGATTTGGATGTGGATGGGGATGGAGGTGGTAAGTGGTTAGAAAAGAAAAGTCTTGGTGATATAGCTTTATTTGTTGGTGACAATTCAAGTATTGCAGTCTTGGCCTCTGAGTTCAATATTCAACCAAATTGTATATACTTTACTCATCATCATACTGGTCTGGCCACTAAAACCGCTCGTAATTGTGATTTAGGAGTATACAACCTCGAAAATCAAACTTTCAAGTTCAACTATAATTTACCCTCAACTATATTCCACATGATTTGCAAGCGACATCCAATTTGGATTGAACCACCTATCTCATCAACTAATTTTAATTAGTTATAAGTTACTTTTTTTTTTTGAAAGCAGTTATAAGTTAATTAGTTATAAGTTACTTTGTTTTTTTGAAAGCAATTATAAGTTAATTAATTGTAACGTTTGCCACTTTCTTAGATTAATGCACATTCATTTAATATATTTCTTAATTTTTTTTAATTAAACTTAATCTTTCTTAATACAGTACTTTTGAAAAAATTTCCGTGTGACAGTATTATTGTAAAAGTTAACCCAAATTCTGTAAGTTTTTTTTTTTTTTAAAAAAAAATATTTTTATGGGTTTTACTTTTTTATAGTTTTTATTTTTTTTTTTTTAAAAAATGACGTTTTTCGGAAGCTTATATAAATAACATAGTACAAATAATGCAACATAAAAAAAAATCAAAAAAAAAAACACCAACAACAACATAAACATAAACATATAAAATAACAATTCATATTTTTGTAAAAAAATAAAATTTCACAAGTCTATAATTTATTTTTTTAATAAAAAAAAAAACTGTAAATCAGTATTTTATAATTTGTTGTGTGGTTTTGGGTATTTATGAAAATATCCCTATGTCAAATGCCCAAAATGGCTCTTCCATGGGTTTTGGGCCAAAAATTGATAACAAAAGTTCCATAAAAAAGGGCCCGTGAAATCATGACAAAAATGTACATTTAACAAGCATTATGGTATTGTTAGAAAAAATAAAAAAAAAACAAAAACATAACATAGAAAATGAGAATTAAATAACAGTGAAAAGTTATGAAAATTACACTTGAGTTTTTGGAAATATGCATTTGTTAATGTTTCTATGGCTTATTTTTCAACTATTTAAAGACCATATTTTGAATAGTTCCCTTAAGAATTTCAAATTATTATCAAAATAGTTGAGCTCTCACAAAAATAAATAACACAGAGATATAATGACTTAATAAAAGTAGGATATGAATGTCACAAATTTTATTCTGAATGTCTTGCAATTTTGTTAATCTCTCTACATTAATTTACATGTTAGTTTTCCTCATAAAAATAAAATAAAATTACATGTTAGATTCGATGAGACTGATTCTGATAATGTGGCTATGTCTCTTTTCTTAATGTCCCCTTTTTTGTTACTCCTATTATTTTGGATATCTTTCACACTTTGTTTCCACTTGCTGATATTAGTTATTTTTCGTTATTCAAACTTGATAAGATTAAATTGATATATATGGCATAGAAACTTAATTACACTAAATATGACATTTTTTAAAAAAAACTTACAAATATAAGAAAAAGTCATGAGGAATGTCATAAAAAACTTTAAATTTGTGTTTTCTTTTATTTATTTTTTCTTTTTTAAAAAAATAAAATACTACAATAAATAAAAAATGATCTCAACTATAGATATTATTTTTTTTACCGAAATTAAACTTGTTTTTCTTTTTATTTAAACTACTATTTTTTTTCTTTGTTTTTTTGTTAAAAACTAATTATTTCATTAAAAGCAGCAGAAAAAAAAAAAAGAAAAACCAGTTTCATCAACATCATCCTGAAAAAAAAAACAATATAAAAAATTATAATCTAAAAATAATATAAACTTTAAAAATCAGTTTCATCAACATTGAAAGAAACTAATAATTTCATTAAAAGAATAAAAAAAATAGTTTCATTATATTATTAGAATTTTTTATCTAGTTACTTTTTTATTATTTTGTTTCTAAGTTCGAAACTTACACTTATATTTTGTTATTAAATTACTGGTATGCATTATGTGTTGTTTTGATTATATTTGTGATTAGTATTTTTTTTTTTGTATTTTTGTGTGTGTGTGTGTGTTTTTATTTGATTGTCTGATGAAATTGGTTTCAATTAATTTTATTATTAACATTTGTATTTTGTTATGATTTTTTATAACGTCAAAACTGGTTTCACAGGTTTAAACTGTTTTGTAATGGGGTTGCTCCATTTTTATGATATTATTGTATATTTTTTAGGTTGTATAAAACCAGTTTTATTATTATATGATATTTGAACAACAATTTTGATTTTATTTTAATTAATCAGTTTCTGACACACATATTATTTTATTATTTTCATAACTGGTTTTTTTAAGTAACTAGTTTTTATAACTGATTTTTTTTATTGTTGTTCATGTTTGAGTTTTATTCAATTTTTTATTAATTTATTTCAAGAAACTGGTTTTTATTTGTTTGTTTTTATTTTGGTTGGTTTACTAACTGGTTTCTCACATTCCAGTGTTTTTTTTTTTTTTGTTATTCTTTTATGGTTTTTTATTGTATTTTTGTCTCTTTAATTTTCTTTGTTTCTTTTTTTTTTCTCTTTGATTTTAATTTATGATTCTCTTTGTTATATTTGCTTCATATTGTATATTTAAATTAACTTTAATTTTTGAGCAAGCAAATAAAAAATTAAATGCCAAAATAAAGAATGAAGTTAGAAGTTTGATTATTAGGTATTGATATAAAATTTATATGTTCGAAACTGGTTTATAAATTTAGTATCGTTTGTAAAAGTTTAGTTATTAGGCATTGTGTATTTTTTATTATGTTATTGATGAAACTATTTTTTTTTTGCCTCTTTTAATGAAATAATTCGTTTCTTTTAATATTGAGGAAACTGGTTTTTAAAGTTAGTATCGTTTTTAGATTGTAATTTTTTTCATTATCTTGTTGATGAAACTATTTTTTTTATTCTTTAAATGAAATTATTAGTTCCTTCCAATGTTGATGAAACTAGTTTTTAAAGTTTGGATTCTTTTTAGATTATGATTTTTTATATTGTTTTTTTTTTTTCAGGATGATGCTGATGAAACTGGTTTTTTTTTCTGCTGTTTTTAATGGAATAATTAGTTTTTAACAAAAAAAATAACAAATAGTAGTTTAAATAAAAAACAAGTTTAATTTTTGAAAAAAAAAATGAAATATAAAAATGTACACTTATTATATATATTAAGAGAAAAATATTAAAAAAAAAAAAGAGACACAAAGAGAAATTAGAAAAAAAAATAGAGAGAGATAAGAGAAAGAAAGAAAAAAAAAGTAGCACCTGACTTAAAAATTGAGAAGAAAAAAGATAGTCAAAATTGACTAAAAATATATATAAAAAAGACAAAAATAAAAAACTTTTTGAAGCTTCAATAAGTAAAAAACAGTAAAAAAGAAAAAAAAAATTAAGAAAAGTATAAAAGTATAATGTTCTTGTCAAATTAAAAATGTAATGTTTGAAAATAAATGTAGTATTTGGTGTAAATTTTCCAAATAAAAAGAAACTCTTAAATGTAAATGTAAAATAAATTAAAAAAAAATAAAATTAATTAAGCTAAAAACAAAAACATAAAATATGAGATTGGATAATAAGTTTATAAAAATATGGCATATCAAATACCATAAAAAATCTTAAATGTGAAAAAATACCATAGAAGAGTGGCAAACCTATAAATGTCATATTTTTCTAATTTTTTTATGAAATCCCATATTTTATGTAACTTTCACTTTTTTCGTTGCTTTTGATTCAAACTTGATAAGATTAAATTGATATTTGTCATGTTTGGTACATTATATTACACTATACTATATTATATAATATTATATTGAATTATATTTTATACTGTATTTTCATATAATTATCTTTTGTTTTTTCATTGTATTTTTTATTATTTTTTTTCTAATGACTTGTGACATGAAGGTATGACATTTCCTTGCAAAACTATAATCAAACGAAAAAAAAATAATGAAAATATTTTGTTGTTTCTCTAGAGTCAGATCTGTATTTTTGTAGGAATCCTTAAATGATGATTATTGAGTGGTAGAATTTGAATGTTTTTCTGTAGGTATAAAGTCCGACCCATCTCTTCAATGGACTCATTTCCTTAGTGGTCCACACTCTTTCATGCAAATCCAAGATTCCTAATAAGTAATAAGTAATTTTTTTCTTCATAAAAAATAAAAAACAGAAAAATAGAAAAATCCAAGCTTCTAATTTTTACCTCCTCCTTCAAAATCTATTATATTTATTTTTTTTAATCGTTTTACCAATTTTACTCCTACCACTTCACGATAGTCTTCATTTCTCTAAGTAAATTTTTGCTCAAACTTTCTCACAAACCTACACATCCATCTCAAAAAAATACAAATCTATTATATTTGAAATTAGAGTGTGAGGATAATTTAGGTACAATACTCATAAAATAAAGTATATTTGAGTTAAATTTTATTTGAAGGTAAGTTTAATTAATGTATAAAGAAGAAATATTTTTTAACTTTTTCCTTTCTTATTTTTCATACTTCAAAAAATTACATTCTAATTTTTTTATATCGTAACTATAATAAGTATGTTGTCTGAGTTCGAAATAACTTGTTATACACATAGAAAATAAAATAAGTATTTATATAATTAAATATTTGAATTTTATTTTTGAAACTTAAAATAATTTATAATTTTTTAAAGTATAATTATAATATACATCATTTCTCTATATAACAAGAACAAAAAAGTTCCTAATTGATACTCTCACCCAAAAATTTATTAAAAAAAAACAAAGACGTCATTGTTCCTTACAATTCACTCATATATTACAAAAACCATATATATATTTTTTTCTATTTTATTCTTTTTCATTACACTATAAATTAGTTACTTTATCTTTATATTATTTATTCATGTTAAATATAAAAATATATATATAAAAAAAAAGTTCAAATTATTACTTTTACTTTTACGTGTGAGAGCATTTTTTTTTTTAACTTTTGATTGGTTAAATAAATTTGGTGCATGGTGTTAATATGTGTTATGAAATATGACAACATTTTGTATATATTATTATTATTATTATTATTATTATTATTATTATTATTAGGGTAAATACCATTTTGGACCCTCTGTTTTACAAAAGTTACCAATTGGACCCTGTGTTTTGTTAAATGACAAAATGGACCCTGTATTTTTTAAAATAGTACAAATAGGACCTTGAATTGATTTTTTGTCAAAATAAAGTTTAATTATAATCCGATCTAAAAGTGCTATGACAAAACTGTTTACATTTTTTGTATCTGTTCGTATTAAGCATTGTCTTCAAGTAAGTTGTATTAAAAAAAAAAACCAACAAAAATTAAGCCCAGGGTCCTATTTTTACTATTTTAGAAAATACAGGGTCCATTTTGTCATTTAACAAAACACAGGGTCCAATCTGTAACTTTTGTAAAACATAGGGTCCAAAATGGTATTTACCTTTATTATTATTATATTACAGTTATCTCTTGTTTCTTCATCTTCTTCTTTTAACAATTAATACTTTTTTTTTTTTTGAATAATATCATTATTCAGTTTCTTTTGAAAAAGTTTAAAGATCCTTTTGTATTATTTATATTCTACAATCACTCTTCATTTTTAACTTAGCCCAATCACACATCATGTTAGTTAGGCCTTTTTGTACAGTTGTTAGTTAGGACTAATTAGTTATTTTTGTTCTTTTGTACAACTTTCTCTGTAATTAATTTTGTTAGTCTTCTTCTCTAACAACCTAACTATACGATTGTATTTATAGAGCTTCGATGCTCATATTTTCTGTGAATGAATAATATACACATTTTTATTTTCTCTCATTCTTATTCTTCCTAATATGGTATCATAGCAACTTTTTATTTTTCGCTTCCGCATCTTCGCTCTGTTACTTGATTGTTCTCGTTGATCCTCTTCCATGGCTGCTCAATCTTCTGCTTTAGCTCATGCCTTTAATCCAGTTGTATTTTCTCACAAAGTCTCTGTCAAACTCGATGATATATTTTTTGTTATGGCGACCTCAAATCCTATCTGCAATTCGTGGCCATCGTCTTTAAGATTATATCTGTGATATGATTCAACCTCAGCGACAATTTCTTCATGATGAAGATGAAGTTTGTGGTATTGTCAATCCGAGATTCAAATAATGGGAAGTTCAAGATTAGCTCTTATACTCTTGGCTTCTCTCCTTCATGTCTAATGGCATACTTACTCGAATTGTTGGTACAAAAACCTCTGCTCAAATTTAGAAAACTCTTGAGGTATACTTCGTTACTCAGACCTCTCCAAAAATTGATATGCACACTACACAAATTCAAAATCTAAAGAAAGGTTCTCTTTCCATTAAATGACTACTTGCTTCATATAAATACTTTGGTTGATCAATAAGGATCTGTTGGTCATAAAATCTCTAAACATATTGTAGCAGCTATTTTCAAAGGATTACCTGCAGATTATGATACCTTTGTTATCTCAATTAATTCAAGAAATGATAAATACTCTGTTGCTGAGATTGAGACATTACTTTTGTCTCAAGAACATCAAATGGAAGCTCATCATAAGGATCTTGATTGTGTCAATCTAGCCACTAATCGTGGATTTTGTGGAAAACGCACTGGTTCTTTTCAGTCTAACAATCGTTCCTTCTCTGATCTTGGATCTATTCCTCCTAGTCGAGGAAGAGCCACCTAGAATCAATTTGATGTGCCCCTAGAACATCACAATCTAATCCTCAATTCTCCTTTTATGAACTGGTCGTGCTAGTTCTTCGTCCACTTCTCCTGCTTCTTATTCCCCTCAATCTATCTCCCATGAATCAAGGAGTTAGACCTATTTTCCAAATCTACTCCAGGCTTGGCCACATTGCCTCTCAGTGTTATTAGAGATTTAACATTGATTTTCCTGGTGTGGGTGCTGCTAATGTCACCAAGCCATCTGCTAATCTGGCTACTGCTAAGACTGTAATGGATTATGTCTGGTACCCTAATTTTGGTCCTACATCTCACTGTACTCCAGATGCTTCCAAATTCACTCAAAAATAGCCTTACCTTGGTTCTTAGCAGGTGCATATGGGTGATGATTTGACCCTTCTTGCCCAAGCCTCAATGCATTTAACTTACTAGGATGAAGTTATTAGGATAGCTTGTTATGTTATCAATAGGTTACCTACCCCTGTGCTTCAAAATAGTACCCCTCTCAAAATATTGTTTCAAAAATAACCTGACTATTCTACTTTTTAAAAAAATTGGGTGTGCATGTTATCCTAAAACTCGTCCTTACAACAAGCATAAGCTTGAATTTAGATCAGAACAATGCACATTTCTTGGATATAGTTTGAAACATAATGGTTATAAATGTCTTGCTGCACCTGGTCAAATTTATATTTCTCGAGATGTTATATTTGATGAGTATAGTTTTCCCTTTTCTACTTGTCAAACTAACTCATTTGGTTTTGTTTCATGTGATGACACTAGACCAAATGCAGAGATTCCTCTTGCTTTTATAACAGCTCCCTCACCTTCATCATCTGCTCATAGAACCTCCACTACTGCAGCACAATGTGTTGGGATTTGTGCCCTAAATAAAACTCTATTTTAATGTAATCTTTTCTATTTAATTATCAATAAAGATACAGATTTAATATTATTACTTGTTTAATGTGTTATTTGGTTCATGTGATCATTTATTTACTTATTTAATTTATAAATTCATCTAAATCCTTATCACACAGATATTTTTATTTATTGTGTTGTCAACACAGTGGAAAGTAATCAAGATTGTGTGATTAAATGTATTCTTATGATTTATCAGTACACAAGGTTTAACTGATAGGATAATCTACAACGTAGTTTACTTGCACCATGGATAAGTGTTATGTCCTTTCCAGGGCATTGGTTAAAGTAAGTTTGGGTTAGATGTATGGAGTATGCATCGGAAGGGACCGATATTGAACTTGGATTAGATATAATAAACTTACCGTAATATCTATTCAATTCAATATCACCTAGTTGATCTTAGATCAAAGGATCTCAATCCTGAGATGGTTAGGTTATAGTTCAATTGTATTATTTGCGTTCTTCAATCTGTTCGTTAAAGTCGACCAATGGATCTTCTCGTGACATATAGATTAAGGACATGGTAGTTCAATTGAGCGCTAATCATAGATACAGAATCTATCGCTTCTATTTGGACATAGAAGTGAAACGATGATTTCCTTCGAGCTTGGCTTAATAGAGATAAATGATAGAGCACTCATTTTAGTGATTATATTAGTTCAATGAAATATCATTTATAGGTTGCTATGTGTTTTAAGGATAAAATACATTAAATGGTGTAACGGTAAATTTGTCCCTATTCAATGTAAATCATCTATAGAGGATCATTGATTATTAGGATTATAACAAATGGATAACTCATAGCGTATCTATATCGTGGAACATATAGAGCGTTCTATATAATTGAGTGGTGCAAGGAAGAATTAATAAGTTAGAGAATTTACTTGGTAAATTCTATATCTGCTTATTGGAAGCTCAGTTATATAGGCCCATGGTCCCCATACTAGTTGAGACAAACTGCTTGTAAGACTCAGTTAATTGATTTTAGTTAATCAATTATAATTCTAAAATTAGACTATGTCTAGTTTATGAATTTTCACTAAGATATGACTTGATTGTGAATAAATAGGATTTTAGGGTTTATTTGTTAATTAAGAGACTTTGTGGAGTCTAATTAATAAATATAATAAATGACAATTTTATTTGATAATTAATTTGATTATTAAATAAATAGTTTTGGCATTTATAGAATTGAAATTGCAAAAAATTGGTATTTGTGAAAAATAGATAAATGGTTGAGAAAAATGGCAAAAATCTAACTAGTGATGGGCCCACTTCATGGCCAGCCATTAGGTTGAATTTTTGCTATTATTTTATCATTTTTTATTTCAAATTATTCAATCCTAACCCTATGTGAATTAGTATAAAAAGAAAAGAAAGGTCTCATTATCCAACTAATGCTACTAATGACTGTTGACCTAGTTTTCATCTTGTCAGATAACTAGAGAGTTTGAGACTTCTTCTTCTTCTTCTTCTTCTTCTTCTCTAATTCGAAATCCTTAGTGTTCTTCATAAAATAAAATTCAGCCTTTAGTGATTGAGTGCATGCCCATTCATAGCAAGTTAGTCTTCAATCATAGTGTGTAAGACTGTGAAGAAACCAAACAACTAAAAGAGTTTCGGGCTCAGATCTTGGTGATACTCTGCGACAGAAAGGATACAAGGGTTAGAGATCTGAGCAGAAAGAGTCATTTAATTCTGCTGCAACCAATGTAAGATTTCTCATACTTAATATGTGTTTATTTTCATCGTTTTACCCTCAACTATATTCCACATGATTTGCAAGCAACATCCAATTTGGATTGAACCACCTATCTCATCAACTAATTTTAATCAGTTATAGGTTACTTTTTTTTTTTTTAAAAGCAGTTATAAGTTACTTAATTGTAATGTTTGCCACTTTCTTAGATTAATGCACATTCATTTAATATATTTCTTAATTTTTTTAATTAAACTTAATCTTTCTCATGTTTGACATGTTATATTATTATTATTGTTGTTGTTGTTGTTGTCATTATTATTATATGGGACAGAAATAATGATCCAACATGTTAGTTGCACTAAATTAAAATATGTTAATGTATTCTCTTGCTTTTTTTTTTTTCTTTGACCCTTCAAAAGATGAGCTCCTTGTTTTAACTTAATCATATAGTGGAAGTAGACTTTAAGCTTGAGTTTGAGTCTGACCATGAGGTGCTTTTGTCTCTTGAGTTAGGTATAATTTCTAAGCATTAGTTGTGTAACAACCTTATTAAAAAACTACAAGAAATCAACGAAGTTATATTTTAAGCAAAATATAATACTTATACTTTAAAGATTTAGATTTAAACAATTTGATAGAGAATGTTTAATCAAAGAATACTATATTTTTAGACATTGAAGAGCTAAAGTGAAAGCATAGTTTAACAATCATACAAAATCATGTTTCACAAATGGGAAATCAACATACAAAATAAAAAAATACTAGCACAAAAAAATGTATACAAAATAAATTCAAATAATCCAAGAAAACATTACAAGTTAATTAATAACTAAAGTGAAGTAAAAGTTACAAAAGATAGACACACTTGACATGCTTTTCAAAATATAAAAATGGTAAAGAGAAAATGGTGAAGGAAAGAAATGGTAAAAAGGAATAAGTGTAAAGTTGAAGAGATGTATATGAAGTGAAAAATAGTCTTCCAACACTATTTTGTAGGCAAAATGAGATGATTAAATTAATGACAATAAAATAAATAAATTGATTAATTTAATTAGTGTTCGGAAGTGATAAAATAATTAGAATAAAATTAAGAGTGTTGGAAAATTAAAATATTTTGTAAGGATAGAAGAGATGTGACAAATAATGTAAAAATAAATAAGGAATATTTATTTAGGTAAGAAAAATTGGGAATAGTAAATATGTTTTTATGTGTAAAATATATATATATGGAGGAAAAATGTGAATTTTGGCTTTTACGGTGTGCAATTTTTGCTAAGTCTAATATTCTATTTGTTCTTTTCTTTCTCATTGTAGGGAACATATAGCGCATTGCTATTGGATTAGGTTTTGACATAATCACACACGGCATGGCAGTTGGGGAGTGTTGGACATCTGATGCTGGAGGCGTCCAACTGGAATGCATGGCAAGCTGGGGGCATACATAGGGTTCCACGCGGTCAAGATGGCAGCATGTGGTGGTAGGTGGTACAGGATAGGGTTGGGCATCCGATCCAATCTAATATTTTTCTCCTATCCAATCAAATTAGTAGTTGGATTTAGAAAATCATCATCCCATCCAATCTAGTTAGACCTCAAAATCTAATCCACTAATTAATAGTTGGACTGGATCATTTTTTTTTATTGGATATCCAATTATACACCTAAATTTTAATATTAACTTAAAAATAGGAAGAAAAATATGTAAACTCTAAATATTACGATGTATTTAAGTTTAATACTCCATAAACATATTATAGATACAAGTGTAATGCAACGAAAAGTTTTAAATAATTAAAACAACAATATTACTAAAATAAAACAAAACATTATGAAAATAAATACACAAAGCAATCAAGTGTTTCAAATTCAACACAAAAAAATCTACTAAAAATATAATTAATATAATAAATATGTATATTATTTTTTAATACTTTTTATATTATATAGATAAATATAAATTATTTTTTAATATATATACATATAATTGGATTGGTTGATTTTTTATTAGATTTTAATCAAATTAACATCTAATAACCGATCAAATCCAATTATAATCTAATTTTTAACATGTAATCCAATCATTGATATCGCATTTTTGTAATTGGATTAGATTATATCGATTCATTTCGATTGGATTGGATTGGATATTGTCCGCCCCTAGTAGAGGAGGTACTCTCCTTCGTAGTTTGGGCTACATGCGCCTACTAAGAACTATAGATCACATCGTGCATAGTTTGGATGGAACATAAGTGTGATCCACGGCTGGGCTTTGTTGAGTTCGAATTTGTTTAACTATATTTTTTTGGAAACAAATCTGTTTAACTTTTTAAATTATGCTTTTTGTTTCATTTCTCAATAATTTCATCAATATAATCCTAACTGTTAGGATTTAGCCTTAAAAATTCTGTAAAGATATTTCTAATTATTAATAAAGAGTTGAACATTTTGATATATGCATGAATATAAATTATATTAATATTTATTACTGAATAATTTATATATAAATATCAAAAAATTTCTTATTCGTATATGAGGTTGTGACTTGTAACTGTACAGATAACTAAGATCACTTAGCTATGCGTAAATTAGTCATCAATATATTAAAGTTATGAAATCTTTAATCAGTTACGGTTCACTACTGCCTGTTCTTCAGTACAAGTAATCTAGGTTCAAATTACAGATGTAGTATGACATCAAAGTGAAAGTGCTGTATATAATAGAGATTATATATGACATGGACCGATATGAATAAAGTTGTCTTTATCTAACATGTTGTTTACAATAAAGACCTAATTCATATCATAACGATGACCAATAGTAGATAGACCTAAATCTTAAGCAATCATGAGCTCATGTTCAAGTTATTAGTTTCTTTGTTTCACTCGTTAAAGTTTCTCAGAGAAAAAGATTCTTACAACTTCTGTTTTTGGAATCTAATATTGTGGATGGTTGGGAACATTATAATTGTTGGGTTTTGAGCCCTAAATAAAACCCCTTTCAATATAATCAGATTTACTTATTAAAAAAGATCAGAAATAACATTTTATGTTGCATGGTTCACATGATTTATTTCATGATTATATATATATAATGTATGAATTCTATTTAAGTCCAGAATATATGAATTTGTTAATGGTTATAGTGTTGTCAGCACAGTGGAATATAATCTTAATTATATGTTCGAAAGTTTATTGCCTGATTTGTCAGTTCACTGGATTTAGACTGGCATGATATAATCAGCGATAGGTATTCTTACACATTGGATAAGTGTTATGTCCTTTCCAGTGATAGGTGAATTATATTAGTCTAACCTAATTAAAATTGAATTAGCAACATAATTAACTTTTAAAATATATGAAATTTATTTTTCATTTAATATTTTAAAGTTAATTTTAAAAAAACACTTAGTTAATGATATATATTCTAAATAGTTATTTCTAGTACTAATTATATTTTCTAATATTTAATTAGGAAAATATCATAGATTTTGAAATTAATTGTTTAATAATTAATTTTGGTACAATCTAAGTTAAGTATATTTTTCCTAGTATTAAACTAGAATTAATAATTAAGTTTCCTCTATACTTAATTATTTATTTCTTGAATTTGATACATTTAATTAAATTGAAAATTTAAATATCTAAGTTGATTTTCATCATGATACTTATATATTATTATTTTCATGTTATTTAATTAAATAGAAAATGATTTTAAGTTTGAAATCTCATTTCTGAATAACTTAAATTTGAATAATTTTTCAAAATATATTTTATTTTACTTCATTAATCTTTTTCCCACAATTTCGAAATTGCATTTCTTTAATGCAGAAATTTTGAATTTTATTTTAAAAATAGATTAAAGTTGAAAATTATTTATTTTAGTTTTGGACCAACTTAAATCAATGATTTTTTCATTTAATGATTAATTAAAATAAATGAACTAAAATATATTATAATTAAAAATTGAATTAATTAGTCAATGAAAGTCTAGATAGATATTATCTGTTTTGCTTGAAGTATTTTTCTAGTGATATTTAATTAAATAGAAAATTAATATTTAAGTTGATTCTTAATCATGATACTTAAATATTTGAAATTTTTCTTAAATATTTAATCAAATAGGAAAATTATATTTTTGTTGAAAATTAATTTTTTTATTAATTAATTTTGGGCCAACATAAAATTAGAATAATTTTTCCAGGTTTTATTTTTATTTTATTTTAAAGCATTTTTCGAAAATTGTATTCTTAAATACTTTAATTTTCGAAATGCAATATATATGTATAGAAAATTAAATTTGAGTTGTAAGTTAATTTAAATTAATTTTGAAACAACTTAAATTGAATATTTTTCTAAATATTTATTGGAAATTATTACTAAGATGGAAATAATTCGTGTAATTTTCATATCCATCTAAGTATAATTTATAAATATTAAATTAAAATTTATATTTAGAATTTTTCATTCTAAATTGGAAATTTTAATTAAATAAATATATATTTAAAATAAATTGATTAAAATAAATATTAGAAGAAAATACACTTTAAATAATGAGCTTTATTATTAGGACATTCGATCTCCATTGTTGGTTCTACATAGTTCGTGTTTTAGTGAGTAATCCTCCCTAATGGAGGAACGTTCATTAGCAATTTAACGCCGTAAAATCTCGAAAGATAATATTATTTGTAAGTGTTTTATATAGTATTGATCACCCTAATGGTGGCGACTGTATTTGACTTACAAAAGTATGAAACAATGGTGGAAGCTCATAAGATAGAATAGCCTTGACTCTCGCCTAAACGGGACAACCCTGGATTCCAATCTTGATCGAATAAAAGGTTGTTAGAATGTTTATCATTTAGATGAGCTGACAACTCTATTCAATGGATGGTATCACTGACTCTCGCCTAAACAGGACACTGATATCAGTTTGTTGAAGACCTTGGAAATTATTTAGGATTGTATGTTTTAGTATTTTCACTTGTCATTCCTACTTGCTATGTGTTTAATAATTTCTGAATTGTGTATGAATTTATATTGAACCATGTTATTTTCTGTTATTAAATTCTAGTTTAATTTCGAATCTTCATTGTTGGTCTAACTTGGTTTGTTGTTCTAATGGAACAAATCCCTAATGAATTTTGAACATTAGACAAACATAATAGTGTTAGATCTCGAATGATAAATATTATAAATGCAACATCTAGCTGTTCATTAATTGATTACACCTTAGACTAGTATTTACAATATGAAACAAGAAGATTTCATAAATAAGATTACTTTGACTCTCGTTAATCGGAGCATCGTTGGATTCTTATTTAAATACGAAATTATCCTAATTCCTCTTAGCTTATTCATTTCGAATTAGCTCAATAACATATCATTGGATGAACGATCTATAAATCATTTCATGTCATTCTATATTTTCTGTAACGCCCTAATGCTAAGGCACGCTACAGTGCTTTTTCAATTATAGTGCAATCTTTGCTAATCAAAGAATTTTCTCGAAAAACGTGTCAAATTAAAACTTTTGCATTAAATATTAAACTTTTTAATATAGTAAAATATTTACAAGTGTCGGGATCCCGATTTTCAAACTTTGTAAAATTTACATTTCAAAATACACAAATTTACTGGTCGCACAGCGACTTTCAAAATACTACTCCCAGATGTCCCGAGACCGAACACTCCAGGTCGCGCTGCATGACATGTACAATCTCACCCGAGCTCAGGTTCATTCTTGTTCAGCCTTCGCCTTTCCTTTACCTACACATGGAAGCAGAAACTGTGAGTCAACAGACTCAGCAAGAAATGCATATAACATACCATATAATTTTCGACCTGTAAATAGGCGCCCATACACCTATTTACAGAGCTTAACAGATAAGTATGAACGTTCTAACTAGGATACGACCATGTACCATGTACCACATGCACTCAGTATACCTTCGTACTAGTGTAGGTAGGGTATGACTGCACCTTGAGTACTATCTAGTGTTGTACCACAGACACCTTGTACCTTCCCGTACAAGTGCTGGTAACACCATGACGTACTTCCAAATATCATACACCTTACCAATGCACTTTGTACCCCGCAACCATACAAGTGTTGGTAGTTTATGAATCACAACAAATAAGCATGTATACATATTAACATATACATACATTTAGATAATCACATCATACATTATACACAGTTCTTACCTGTTTTCCGAATTCAAGTGTGCTGGCCGACCTGAACGGAAATCTCGTGCTAGATGGATGCCCTAATCACAATAATTGTAACACAGATGAGTGACTCGCTAAATCACTTTCCGGGACTTAAACTTGAAACTAAAAGTTTCCCTATCGATAAACCACATGGCAATACCCTAAATATCTCAAAATTGGGCAAAACTAGGGTTCTCAAAATTCCCCCAACAGGCAGACCGGTTCCCAACCGGAAATCCGGTTCTGGGTCACCAACCAGTTGACCGGTTGCCACAGGTCCCCCAGAACCGGAATTCCGATTCTGTGCTGAGAACCCGAAAAATCTCCCCTTGAACTCAAAACTCAACCAAACTTAACCAAACTCTCCAGGTTACCTATACAATGCATAAACAACCATTTCTAACCAGAATTTCACAGAACAATCCATCAATACTCAACTTGCCATTAAAGACCAAAGCTTTAAACTCTAAACTTAAAATTACATAAAACCATCAAGACCAATTAAAACCAGCTGCAAGAAGATAAAATCAACTCAACCAGACCCTAAAATTCGAACCCTAGGCAATTCAAACCTTAACAGCCCCTAATTTACAATTTCATATATTTAAACCAAAGAAAAAGCTTAAAATCACATCTTCAAAGGTTCTAGGGCTTACCTTAGATGAAACCTCCTTGAATTCTAGCTTAATCCCAGAAAAACAAGATGAACAAATTGATCCTTTCCCTGGTTTTGCCTCAGCCGAAGAGAGAGAGAGATAGATAGAGAGAGAGAGAGAGAGAGAGAGAGAGAGAGAGAGAGAGAGAGAGAGAAAAAGCTTCTCTTTTTCTAATTCCTCTTTCTTTATTTTTCCTCCAAAATGAAATGAGTTTAATCAACTTAACTCTTGCTAAATTAACATGCTAGGTGTCACTATACAAGGCAGCCACCTAACCCACTATTTTACCAAATGACAAAATTTCCCTTTGACCCAAAACTAGGGTAATTCAAAAGCTAGGGGTAAAATGGTCAAATTCCATAACCCCGCTTAATTCCGATAATTTATTTTCTCTAAAATATTTCCCACTATTAAATAAGGTTCTAAACTTACCCATGTGATCAATCTAGCCATCCATCACATTTTCCGTTGTCGCCGAACAAAAAATTACAAAAATAACATATTTCACATATAAGCTAAATAATACCCCTAGAGTTTAATAAAATCTCCGAAATTGAGAAATTACAAATCTAACATTTATTTCTAAATATTGGGGTCCAGAATTAAATAAATTCACAAATAATAATAAAATAATAAAAATTAGTGCTAATTGCCTTTACTAATCCAAATTACTAAAGTGGTCATTACAATTATCCCCCCGTTAAAAGGATTTCGTCCTCGAAATCTAACCTGAATAGCTCTGGATGTTGAGTCCTCATATCAGACTCCAATTCCCAGGTGGCTTCTTCCACCTTACTGTTCCTCCAAAGCACCTTAACCAGTGCAATAGTCTTGTTCCGAAGCACTTTTTCTTTTTTATCCAGAATTTGCACAGGTTGTTCTTCATAGGATAAGTCTGGCTGCAGTTCAAGGGCTTCATAACTCAAGACATGAGTCGGGTCTGACACGTATTTCCTTAACATAGAAATGTGAAATACGTCATGAACAGCCGATAACACTGGTGGTAAAGCTAGCCGATACGCTACTTGCCCGACCTTCTCAGGTATCTGAAATGGCCCAATGAACCTAGGGCTTAACTTACCCTTCTTCCCGAAGCGCCTAATACCCTTCATCGGTGAAACCCGCAGGAAAACATGTTCCCCTGCCTGAAATGTAACATCTCTGCGCTTTGGATTAGCATAACTTTTCTGCCTGCTTTGAGCAGCAAGCATTCGAGCCTTGATCTTATCAATAGCTTCATTGGTCCTCTGCACTAACTCTGGACCCAAGTACTTCCTTTCTCCCGTCTCGTCCCAATGAATAGGAGAACGACATTTTCTACCATATAACATCTCATAGGGAGCCATCCCTATTGTACTCTGGTAGCTATTGTTGTAGGAGAATTCAATTAAAGGCAAGTACTTACTCCATGAACCCTCAAAGTCCATAACACAGGCTCCCAGTAAGTCTTCCAAAATCTGAATAGTTCTTTCTGACTGACCATCAGTCTGAGGGTGAAAGGCTGTACTGAACTTTAACTTGGTACCCATAGCCTTCTGAAGACTCACCCAAAACTTTGATGTAAACTTTGGATCCCTGTCTGACACAATAGATTTAGGGGCTCCATGGAGACGAACTATCTCCTTCACGTACAATTCAGCCTATTGATCCACTAAATATGTAACTTTCACTGGTAGAAAGTGAGCTGACTTTGTGAATCTGTCCACGATGACCCATACTGAATCATACATTCTCGTAGTTCTAGGCAAACCAGTTACGAAATCCATTGCAATGTCCACCCACTTCCATTCAGAAAGGACTAAAGGTTGCAGTAACCCTGCCGGCCTCTGATGTTCAGCTTTAATCTGCTGGCAGGTTAAACACTTGGACACGTAGTCCACCACATCTCTTTTCATCCCATACCACCAAAAGTAGGGTTTCAAATCTTGATACATTTTGGTGGTTCCCGGATGCAACGAATAAGGCGTGGTATGAGCTTCATCAAGTATCTCTCTCTTAAGCTCACCAACATTAGGAACACAAACTCGAGCTTTGTATAACAACATTCCACTGTTCGAGACTGAAAAGCCTCTAGGCCGACCAGCCATTACTTCGTCTCGAACCTTAACTAGCTCGGGATCCTCCAGTTGTACCTTTCTAATCCTCTCCAACAAATCAGACTGAAATGTTAAATTATGTAATTTCCCGACGACGAACTTAATTCTTGCACTAACCATTTCAGAGGCTAGTTGAGGGGCTATCATAACCGTAGTATAAACTTGCCCGGGACCTTTTCTGCTTAAAGCATCGACCACAACATTGGCTTTCCCGGGATGATACAGTATTTCACAATCGTAGTCTTTAACCGATTCCAGCCATCTCCTTTGTCTCATGTTCAAATCCTTTTGGGTTAAAAAGTATTTGAGACTCTTATGATCAGTATAAATCTTGCACTTCTCACCGTAAAGATAATGTCGCCATATCTTTAGAGCAAAAACCACAGCAGCAAGCTCTAAATCATGAGTTGGATAGCGCTGCTCATAATCTTTCAGTTGACGAGAGGCATAAGCTATGACTCTGTCAGCTTGCATCAGAACACATCCCAGACCCTGTCTAGATGCATATCACAGTACACCACGAATTTCTCTTGATCTGATGGCAAAGCTAACACCGGAGCTGTTATCAAACGTTGCTTGAACTCCTGAAAACTTGTTTCACACTTGTCTGACCACACAAATCTCTGATTTTTCTTGGTCAATTCGGTTAGGGGCACTGAAAGTTTAGAAAATCCTTCGACGAAACGTCGATAATACCCTGCTAAACTGAGAAAACTTCGAACTTCCGTCAAAGACTTGGGCCTCGGCCAGTTCTTCACTGATTCTACCTTGTTTGGATCAACCATAATTCCATTCTTCCCAACAATATGACCCAGAAAGGACACCTCAGACAACCAGAATTCGCACTTTTTGAACTTGGCATACAACTTGTGATCCCTAAGTCGCTGTAATACCATTCGAAGATGATGCTCGTGCTCCTCTTCTGACTGAGAGTATACAAGAATGTCATCGATAAACACTATAATGCAGTTATCGAGGAAATCCTTGAATACTCTATTCATGAGATCCATAAAGGCCGCAGGAGCATTAGTTAATCCGAATGACATTACCAGAAACTCATAGTGCCCATATCTGGTTCTAAAAGCAGTCTTCGGTATATCCTCCTCCCGAATTCTAAGTTGATGATAACCAGACCGTAAATCAATCTTCGAAAACACTGTCTTTCCCTGAAGCTGATCGAACAGATCGTCGATTCTGGGTAAGGGTTACTTGTTCTTAATCGTCAGCTTGTTTAGTTCCTGATAATCGATACACATTCTGAGGGAACCATCCCTTTTTTTTTTACAAACAGAACCGGAGCTCCCCAAGGCGATACACTGGGTCGGATAAACCCAATGTCAAGCATCCCCCGAAGTTGTAACTTAAGCTCCTTGAATTCTGCTGGAGCCATCATATATGGAGCTTTAGAAACAAGTTCGACTCCAGGTGCCAAATCAATTACAAAATCAATCTCTCGCTGTGGCGGCAATCCCGGCAACTCCTCGGGAAACATGTCAAGAAAATCTTTCACCACCCTGACTGCCTCAGGCCCAAATGTTTCAGGTCTGCTAGAGTCAAATACCGCCGCTAGAAATCCTACACAGCCATTGCATAGTAAATCCCTAGCCCTTAATACAGAAATAACCGGGATCCGAGACCCCTGAACTAATCCAACATAAACAAATGGATCTTCACCTTCTGGCTGAAAAGTCACCATTTTACGCCTACAATCTATACTGGCCGAATACTTAGATAGAAAATCCATTCCCAGTATAATGTCAAACTCAGTTAATTCCAGTTCTATAAGGTCAGCGCTCAACTCCCTATCTTCGATCCTAATCGGCATAGACCTAATGTGCCTATTAGAGATAACCAATTCCCCGCTAGGCATTAAAGTTCCAAACCCTCTTTCTAAAATATCACAAGGCCTACCCAAAAGATCAATTACTCTTGTAGCTACATATGAGCCTGTAGCTCCCGAGTCAAATAATACTGTAAACAATAAGTTGTTGACGGGAAGCTGACCTGTCACAACAGAAGGACTGGCTGCAGCATCAGCTTGGGTGATGGCAAACACTCGAGCAGGAACCGGTTTCACCTCAGCTTTCGGCTCCTCTTTCTTTGCCTGGGGGCAATCTTTCTTAAAATGTCCCACCATGCCACACAGGAAGCATGTCTTCTGGTTACACTCTCCAGGATGATGTTTCTTGCACCGTGGACACTCAGGGTAAGAGTAACCCTGGCGTCCACCTCTGCCTTGGTTCCCCCGGAACCGCTTACTTTGCCCCGAGCCACCTGAAGCTGGAACAACATTTCTTTTCTGCTCGGTGATGGAGTCACCACCATCCCTATCATAAACAGGGGTAGGAACAGTGGGGGTTCCACCAACACTCAGAGTCACGCGAGACTCCTGAAGGAATTTTACTGCACCCTCGGCTCTCAGAGCCTTTTCAACCATCTCCGCATATGTAGTTGCCTCACTAGTAGTAATAACCAGGTCATGCCTAATCTTTGCACTCAAACCCGCCAAATATTTTTCTTTCTTACTGAAATCAGTTGGCACAATTCCCGCTGCCAACTTGGCCAAACGGTCAAACTTTGTCGTATATTCAGTAACCGACATGTCCTCAGTTTGAACCAATTCAGTGAACTCTTTCCGCTTTGCACTGCGGACTGCTTCGTTGTAATACTTAGAGTTAAACAACTCCTTGAATTCTTCCCAGGTCATCACTGTGACGTCTCGAGTGAGGGTTATCAACTCCCACCACACGAGAGCGTCTTCCTGAAACTGGAAAGTGGCGCAGGTCACCCGATCATTACCAACCACTCCCATAAAATTGAGGATACGATCAATCACTGAAAGCCACTGCTCGGCCTTCATCACATCAGGACCTCCCAGAAACACTGGAGGTGCTCGCTTCCGGAATCTTTCATACAACGGCTCCATACGGTTGCCAACAACAGGTTGTTCTGCTGGCACCGCAGGAACTGCCACAACCTGAACCACTTGAGGAGGCACGGCAGGAGGACCGTGCTGCCTCAATCTTTGAATCTCTTCATCTTGTTGGCGGATTCTATCTTGCATTTCCGCAAATCTTTGCTCCCAATTAGGAGGAGCTTGAGGTGGATTTACATGACGACAATCCTGAGCTCTGCCACGGCCACGGCTGCAACCACGAAGATTTTGGGGATTTCCCTGACCGCCTCCGGTCTCAACCATGCCACCCTGACTTCTTGTATTTCGCGGGGCGTCCATTTTATAGGACTTAGCCTGCGAATCCATAAGCCAGGCAGGTTAGACAGCGATCAAAACTTAAACCGCTCTTAAGGACTTAAAGGCAACACACTTTAAAATAATTCATTAAAATCTAATATGCTTCCTAACATGTTTTCACATTCACATTTATTTAAAGTACTAAACAAGTACGGCTTACTGAACCGTGAACTGAGCTTTCTCTGATGAAGATTGTACATGTCTTAGCAAGCTTCGGTAGACAAACCTGGCGGCTCTGATACCAAATTGTAACGCCCTAATGCTAAGGCAGGCTACAGTGCTTTTTCAATTATAGTGCAATCTTTGCTAATCAAAGAATTTTCTCGAAAAATGTGTCAAATAAAAACTTTTGCATTATATATTAAACTTTGTAATATAGTAAAATATTTACAAGTGCCGGGATCCCGATTTTCAAACTTTGTAAAATTTACATTTCAAAATACACAAATTTACTGGTCGCACAGCGACTTTCAAAATACTATTCCCAGATGTCCCGAGACCGAACACTCCAGGTCGCGCTGCATGACATGTACAATCTCACCCGAGCTCAGGTTCATTCTTGTTCAGCCTTCGCCTTTCCTTTACCTACACATGGAAGCAGAAACTGTGAGTCAACAGACTCAGTAAGAAATGCATATAACATACCATATAATTTCTGACCTGTAAATAGGTGCCCATACACCTATTTACAGAGCTTAACAGATAAGTATGAACGTTCTAACTAGGATACGACCATGTACCATGTACCACATGCACTCAGTATACCTTCGTACTAGTGTAGGTAGGGTATGACCGCACCTTGAATACTATCTAGTGTTGTACCACAGACACCTTGTACCTTCCCGTACAAGTGCTGGTAACACCATGACGTACTTCCAAACATCATACACCTTACCAATGCACTTTGTACCCCGCAACCATACAAGTGTTGGTAGTGTATGAATCACAACAAATAAGCATGTATACATATTAACATATACATACATTCAGATAATCACATCATACATTATACACAGTTCTTACCTGTTTTCCGAATTCAAGTGTGCTGGCCGACCTGAACGGAAATCTCGTGCTAGATGGATGCCCTAATCACAATAATTGTAACACAGATGAGTGACTCGCTAAATCACTTTTCGGGACTTAAACTTGAAACTAAAAGTTTCCCTATCGATAAACCACATGGCAATACCCTAAATATCTCAAAATTGGGCAAAACTAGGGTTCTAAAAATTTCCCCAACAGGCAGACCGGTTCCCAACCGAAATCCAGTTCTGGGTCACCAACCGGTCGACCGGTTGCCACAGGTCCCCCAGAACCGGAATTCCGGTTCTATGCTGGGAACCCGAAAAATCTCCCCTTGAACTCAAAACTCAACCAAACTTAACCAAACTCTCCAGGTTACCTATACAATGCATAAACAACCATTTCTAACCAGAATTTCACAGAACAATCCATCAATACTCAACTTGCCATTAAAGACCAAAGCTTTAAACTCTAAACTTAAAATTACATAAAACCATCAAGACCAATTAAAACAAGCTGCAAGAAGATAAAATCAACTCAACCAGACCCTAAAATTCGAACGCTAGGCAATTCAAACCTTAACAGCCCCTAATTTACAATTTCATATATTCAAACCAAAGAAAAAGCTTAAAATCACATCTTCAAAGGTTCTAGGGCTTACCTTAGATGAAACCTCCTTGAATTCTAGCTTAATCCCAGAAAAACAAGATGAACAAATTGATCCTTGCCCTGGTTTTGCCTCAGCCGAAGAGAGAGAGAGAGAGAGAGAGAGAGAGAGAGAGAGAGAGAGAGAGAGAGAGAGAGAGAGAGAGAGAGAGAGAGAGAGAGAGAGAGAGAGTAAATTCAAGAGAAAAGCTTCTCTTTTTCTAATTCCTCTTTCTTTATTTTTCCTCCAAAATGAAATGAGTTTAATCAACTTAACTCTTGCTAAATTAACATGCTAGGTGTCGCTATACAAGGCAGCCACCTAACCCACTATTTTACCAAATGATAAAATTACCCTTTGACCCAAAACTAGGGTAATTCAAAAGCTAGGGGTAAAATGGTCAAATTCCATAACCCCGCTTAATTCCGATAATTTATTTTCTCTAAAATATTTTCCACTATGAAATAAGGTTCTAAACTTACCCATGTGATTAATCTAGCCATCCATCGCATTTTCCGTTGTCGCCGAACAAAAATTACAAAAATAACATATTTCACATATAAGCTAAATAATACCCCTAGAGTTTAATAAAATCTCCGAAATTGAGAAATTACAACTCTAACATTTATTTCTAAATATTGGGGTCCAGAATTAAATAAATTCACAAATAATAATAAAATAATAAAAATTAGTGCTAATTGCCTTTACTAATCCAAATTACTAAAGCGGTCATTACAATTATTCCCCCGTTAAAAGGATTTCGTCCTCGAAATCTAACCTGAATAGCTCTGGATGTTGAGTCCTCATATCAGACTCCAATTCCCAAGTGGCTTCTTCTAAACCAGAAGGTAATGAGTAGGAGATCTTAAAACAATCTACATATTGCCTGAACCCTAGTATGAACTTAGATACTGTTTAAACCCTAAGAACTACCAAAACCATATGAGATGACAACAATACAAACAAACTAAGTAACAAATCCACAATATAACAAACATGAGAAAGATGAAAAGAAACTTACTGTTTGAAGTTAGGGCTTGCGGCAATGGCCAGTGACTCCGTCTGCAAATCTTCGAAGGAAGCAAGGATCGCTTCGAGAGGATGAAGTCAGAAGAAACTCGCAGGGAAAAGGTCAAGAACAGAGATGGCATGCAAGTCCTCGGATAAACTTAATGGTGATCCTTGACAAAGAAGCTTAAGAGTTTTTTCAGACTTTCTAAAATGGAGAAAATAATGCAAAGGTGGTTTCTTTTCTCTTACTTTATACCCATGATAGTGGCTTCGTTAGATCAGAGAAAGATTTGATCCTACGGACATGATTCAAACCAGAAGTAGAAAAGAGGGTCATTAAATTTTGATGTACCTCGAAACCGCACAACCTCCGAAATCAGAGGACATGCATCTTTTCAAAAAAGAGGAACATGACAAAACTACACTTTGTAATCATTAAAAAGCTCTTTTTTTTTTTTAAAAAAAAAGAACTTTTTAAGAGGCAATTGTTATACTCAAAATTTGGTGAGCACATAAGAGGAAGACACATGTCAAGCTGGGAAGAACGAAGGACTCAAACACGCAATCGTAAGTACACTTGGCATGGAACAACTTGTTAGAAACACAATTTGCAGAGTATGTTTATAACTCGGCTAGCTGAACAGTCTTCTGCGAGACAGAAATGTACGAACTGCTAACTCATGTATCGACGAGAAATCATGTACGTGCAAGTGTGAATGACGAGGCTTCAACCTCGTCGCGTGGAAGAGAAATGATAACGACAAAAATAGTTAGCGTATATTGCATGATATACAAACTAAGTGTAATATATTTTAGTCATTTTATTTAAATAAAATCATTAATGAAAATTACTTGATTTAAGTTGATCTAAAGTTAATTAAAATAATTTTTACATTAACCTAATTTTCAAAATGAATAATATCGAAATATCAACATTTTAAAATAATGTAATTCAAAATTCTCAAAAATAAAATGACTATTAAAATAAAATAAAATATATTTTGAAAATTATTCTAATTTAAGTTGATCTGAAGTTGAAAAATTTCTAGCTTAAATATGATTTTCTAATTTAATTAAATTCATTAAAATAGAAATAATTAAGTATCTTGAATAAAATCAACTTAATTATTAATTTTAATTTAATATCTATGAAAATATTTCAATTTAAGTTGGTCCAAAATTAATTAACAAATTAATTTTCAACTTAAATATATTTCTAATATAATTTAATTTAATGAAATAGAAATAAATAATTAAGTATCTTGAATAAAACCAACTTAATTATTAATTCTATTTAAGTTCTAAGAAAATCATCCTAATTTAAGTTGGTCTAAAATTAATTAACAAATTAATTTTCAACTTAAATATATTTTTCTACTGAATTATGTATTAGAAAATATAAATTGGTTACTAGAAATCACTATCTAGAATCTTTTCTTTTAACTAAGTGTGTTTTTCTAAATTAATTTTAAAATAATCCAATGAAAAATTAATTATGTTGCTAATTCAATTTTTAATTAGGTTAAACTAGTATAATTAGCCTAATACAATTATTTAAATAAGGCAAATGGGCCTCTACAATTGGGGTTGTTCATTTGAGGGAAGGCTGGATTCAGTATATCGTACCCACTACTAATGGTCCCCTAACTCTCACACAAGGCCCAAAGGAGAGAAATTTAACATTTCATTAAATAATTGTTATTCATTGAATAAGGCCAATACTAATTGGGCCTAAATAAAACTATCATGTGTGACATTTTATTTTAGCAACCTAGTCCATTTAAATATCTAGAAATAAATGGGCTTCCTATATGTATCTAAGCCCAAAATTTAATCATAGCAATTTAGATCAAATAAATAATAGGTTTGTTAAAAAAAATTGAATAAACAAGATAAATAAACAAACAATGTCCATGTAACAGATTGTGAAGTAAGATATTTATATATAATTAAATTATTATTTTAACTAACCAACTAATTTTAAAATTTAGGGTTGTTAAAAACAACCTTAAATATCTCTTTAAAATTTAATGTTCAAAAATGAAACTAATTTAAAATATCTAGGTTTATTTGAATTATTTTATCAAATTAAATTAAATATCTAATAAGATAAATAATTTGAAAATAACCAAATAGATATTTTTAATATCATTTTCTAATCTTATAATTTAATAAAATTAAAATAATAAAATAAACTAATTTTAAAATAAATATGGTTAGGCAATTATTATTTTAAGAATAAAATAATAAACAAATAATAATTATCCTAATTATATGTTAAAATATCTCAAATTAAGTCTTTTTCAAAGTTTTACAAAAATATCTAAGTTATTTAAATATTTAAAATACTATTTATAAATTTCTGATAAGTAAAATGATATAAAATATCCTTTTTCTAACTTATAATTTATAAACAATTAAATGTTTAATAAAATAACAAATTTTGAATTTGAAAATATTATGGTTAGAATATCTATAAAAATATCTAGGTTAATTTCAAAAGGGAAATTTAAATTTCCATACTTACAATACCCTATAATTTTTTTCCTAAATGCATAGTTATTAAAATTGGTCATATATGACAACTTTACTAATTTCCCAAAACTACCCCTCACATTTCAAATCATAATCTCAGCCTCTCTCTTCTTCCTCAACCCACAAAAACCCGAAGTTGTGCTCACGGTGACGGCGCACGGTGCAGGCGACTTCGACCCAGCCCATCGACGACGAGCCCACCCACGCCGAACTGAAACCATGTCAAAGGTATGTTTTCATTTTTTTTGTTTTTTTTTTGTTTTTTTAGAAAGTTTAGATTTATTGTGTTTGTGATTTTGTTTGGGATTGTTTGTGAAACTTATTATTTGTTAGATTTAAGATTTTGAGTGGAATGGGTGGATTCAGATCTGTGAATTTTTTTTGGGGAAGAAGACAGTCCGATGGGGTCGATCTGATGGTCCCGATGGGTCCGGTCCGATGGTCCCGATGGGTCCGGTCCGATGGTCCCGATGGGTCCAGTCCGATGGTCCGATGGGTCCAGTCCGATGGTCCGATGCTATGGGGTCCGATGGTCCATATATTTAGTTTTTTTTTTTTGCTGGAAATTGGTCTAAGTCCGATGGGCCCGATGGGTCCGATGGTCTTTGCTGGAAATTGAGTCCGATGCTGTTTTGTTTTTTTTTAAAAAAAAAAATTTGGCTCTGGGTCCGGTGGGTCCGATGCTCATTCGGTTGGGAATTTTTTTTGGGTTTTGGTCCGATATGCGATGGTGAGGGGGTGACAGGAGTGGGTCCTACGAGGTGGAGAGGGGGCTGGGTCCTTCTGTCGTACGCAGTGGAGAGGCGCCTGGGTCGGGTCGTAGGCGGTGGTGAGGGGGTGACGGCGCGGTGGTGTGTTGGGGTTTGAATGGTGTGGGGTGTAAGGTTGAGAGAAAAGCTAGAGAGATAGAGGAAGAGAGAGAGTTGGGGTGTTAGTTATGTGAGGGTTATTTTTGGGGTTTTCATAAAAGTGTCATATATTTTTTATTTTGAAATGTATTGATTTAGGTATAAAATATTAGGGTTTTTAAAGTATAGTTTTTCAAATTTCCCTTTCAAATTTAATATTAATTATTTATTTTATCTCCATAACCACTCAAAATCACAAAGCCTCTATATAAACCATAACCTAAGCTTTTCTTCTTCAAGTATTTGCTATTCTGCTACTATCAAAGCTTAGATCGCTAGGTTTCGAGTTGAAAATAAAAAAAAATAGATATGAGAGAAGATGGTTTTATCAAAGAGAGAGAATGAAGGTTTCGTTTGTTCGTTTACTGTTTACTGATATAACTTATAATATATATACTAAACTTTACGATAAGTTTTATACATATAAAAATAATATTATAATAATAATATAATATTAATAATAATATTAATAAAAAATTTATTATTAATAGTTATCTTATTTCTCAGCCACTAAGAAACCTCTACTTCTAGGGTATTTGGCCAACTTCGAGTACACCAAAATACCTCAGTATTTCTAAAATCAATTATCCCAATAATCCCATCTATATTTCTAACTAAAACTGTTGTGACATTTTTGGCCTTCAATCGAGTCTCAAGGGTCGCCGAACTCGAAAATATTTTTATTTCACAAATAACTCATATTATATTCACGTATTTCATAAATCTTTGTAATTAATAAATTACGCTTATTTATCCACTTATTGAGTCTTCAGAGTTGCCAAACCTGAAAATATTTTTTATTCCAGATATAGCTCTTATTACATTCACACATGCTATATAAATCTCCGTAATTTATAAATTACGCTTATTACTCACTTACAACAAGTTTAAATTTTATGCTGAAATAGCTTAGTAGGATCATAATCTCACTTATTACCTGATTAAGCTATAATATAAATATAAACCCGAATTATTTACCATTAGGCTTATCAGGATATTATTGTTAGAAATATTTTACCAGGATCTAGATTTACTACCATGTATATTTTTAACATCCTAATATGAATTCTAAAACAATGAAATAAACACATATAAAGTTTAGGAAACCTTACATTGGGTACAGCAGAATATAATGACTCCTTCCGTTCAGATCTCTAGCCCTTGATTCCTTTCTGTAGCAGAACATAATCAAGATCTGAACTTGGATCTCTTTCTCTGTTATATTATTTATAATAATATAATATATAGATTAAATATGTGTAATAAACTAATAATATGTAACATATGACAATGTATATTAGTTGTCATCTTTTTGTAACATTTGGGAGTTACTTGTTACTATGAGTAACCTCCACCATCATCACCAACATTAAGAGTGTAAAAAGATGTTACACATCTTAATTTAAAATTCTTAATGCTATAGGAGTTATGGTGTGTGTAGGAGTTACATTTGAGTCCATAACATCTATTGAATTATGAGTTTGAATTTCAAATGGTGATGATATCCTAAACACTATATAAAGAGGTCTAAGGTGCTCATTTTGGAGATAAAGTTTTCTATTAAGAAAGCACTTTGCTAGAAAACCCTAAAAGGCTTGATAATTCCCAAAGCTATTTCCTAGAGAGTTCCCTTAGTGCTTAGAGATAGGGGAAATAAGCTTTTGGACAAAGGTGTAATACCTTGTTCAAGTCATGGTGATCCCCACTAATCTACACTCAAGGTTGTGAGTGAGTGTTTATATATATATATTATTCTCTTATTATATATACATATTTTATATTGCATGTGTTCTTATCTTCTTCTACATTTCTTATATATAATATATATAGTGTATATATATTATATATTATGTTGTTGTAACATCTATTTAATCTCTTTGTTGGTCCTTGTATTGTATTACAATAGAGTTGTAATATTTTGATTTTCTTCCATTGTAATAATATCTCTAACAATCAAAAGCTTATTCCTTTTCAATGGAAGAGGAGATAAATCAAGATTTTAAAAATACAAGGATAAGAGATTTTATGTGAAAACTATGTAACGTCCCCGCTTCAAGCCTCCATTGGGTCCTTACACCCACGGAATGAATGACTCTTATACACGAGTACGTCACTCTGGCTGCTTCATGGACTGATGACTGACCCTACAGACCAACACGAGTGTTTCCAGCATGCTTTGTCCTCACTCACACGCATCACAGGAAAACTTCCCGGGAGGTCACCCATCTAAAATTGCTCCGGGTCGAAGCACGCTTAGCGTGGAGTTCTTTCGTGATGGGCTACCGAAAAACAAGATGCACCTTGTTGACATAGGTAGTACCGATCAATCCTTTTAAGCCCTCTTCAGGCTTGTGTAGTCCCATACCTACACGGTCTCGAAATCATCCCACTTGACCTTCCCCGGGCGATGTGGGATTGCACGGCTTTACCGGTATTTCCCCTTACGGATCACGGGACTGCGAGCATCACAATCACCCCCCCTTACGGGGTCCAACGTCCTCGTCGACCACACTTCCGACTGGGTCAAGGCTCTGATACCATTTGTAACGTCCCCGCTTCAAGCCTCCATTGGGTCCTTACACCCACGGAATGAATGACTCTTATACACGAGTACGTCACTCTGGCTGCTTCATGGACTGATGACTGACCCTACAGACCAACACGAGTGTTTCCAGCATGCTTTGTCCTCACTCACACGCATCCTGGGAAAACTTCCCAGGAGGTCACCCATCCTAAAATTGCTCCAGGTCAAGCACGCTTAACTGTGGAGTTCTTTCGTGATGGGCTACCGAAAAACAAGATGCACCTTGTTGACATAGGTAGTACCAATCAATCCTTTTAAGCCCTCTTCAACTGTGTAGTCCCATACCTACACAGTCTCAGAATCATCCCACTTGACCTTCCCCAGGCGATGTGGGATTGCACAGCTTACCCGGTATTTCCCCTTACGGATCACGGGACTACTGACTGTCACAAACTATTCATGGGTGAGCATGGTGGTGTATATTATGTGATTTACTATTTCATATGATAGTAATATATATAATATATATATGAGTTATATATATGTGATTATGAGTTTATATCATATAATATATAGTGATATATAATATGATATTTGAATTTATTACATGTTTGTATGTGTATATATATGAGATATATAATATATAACATGTATATGAGTTATGTGTATTACATATATGATGAGATATAACATGTATGAGTAATATATATTATATATATGTAGAGCATGTGATATAATATATATTAGTGAGATTAAATATGTAGAAATAATTATTTTTATGTATTTATATGAGACATGCATACATAATATATGTTATATATGTGTATATAATATATATCATGTATATTAATGTGTATATATATGTTATATATGTGTGAGGTATGTAACATATATAGTTGTGTAATTAATGTATATATTATGTGTATATGATATATATGTATATTATAGTATATATGTTATATATATATATATGTGAGATATGTAACATATATATTGTGAATTTAATATTGACATTATGTGTATGTTACATATAAGATGTTGATTAGTAACATACATATTATATTAATGTATGTGTTATATAGTATGATAATAATGTTGATAGTAATAATATAATATTATTTATTGCTATTGATGTGGAAATTATTATTATCTATTTTGTGAATAAAGAATATTTTAAATTCTTTTTTAATTTGGTAGTGAACATCTTACTTTATGAGATAATAAAAGATGGCTTTTGAGAAGTTACATCTTTTATTGGGTTATAAGAGATAATCATCTCATATTTGAGATAAGAAAAAATGGACTATGAGAGTTACACTTTTATTGGACTTGCATTGTCATAAGCAAGAACAAATGGATTAAAAGTGAATCCAAACTTGTGAAATGAGCCATAAATTGGAAGAGCAATTTTGGACTCAAAAGTAAATGAATCAATGTGGATTCAAAAATAGTGAAAAGATAACAAAATTGGAGAAGCAATTTTGAATCTTAAATGATCAAAGTTGTGAACAAAATTGATGAGAATTTTGTTAACTTTGGTATAATTTTGGGCTAATCTCAATAAGGAGATAACCTTAAAATTATGAGTAAAAATAATCACATTATTTTATGAGTAGTAATGTGAGTTTGATATTTTAGTTTTGTTGAGAAAACTAAAAATGTCAAATGGTATTTTTAAAGTGGCCTTAAAGAGTCATTTGAAGAGGAAAATGCACAAAAGTGATATTTTATATACACTTTATGGTAAAAATGTGGGGGTGAGCCACAAATTTAATCAAAATGTGTTGAGACATTATTGATTAATTTATTTGAGTTTGAATTCAAATTCTAAATCAAATTTGGCTATGTGTATATGTAAAATTTTGACATATTTTGGTGTCAAAGTTAAGTAAAAATAATTTCAAGAAGGAAATTAATTAAAAGAGTTATAGAGACAAAGTGGTCTTCTATATTTTAAAATCAAGATATTGTCTTGATAATGAAATGTGAAAGTGTGGGGATGTATAAGAAAATTTAGACATACTTGGTGTCTAAAAATAAAATATGAGAATTTAGACATGTTTGGTATCTAAATTGGTGTATTTTTGATATGTTTGGTATCAAAATTATTGAGAATTTGAGTTGTGTGAAAATTAATCTTTTATGATTGAATTTTCAAAGCTTAAGTACTTAAGGAGAAAAGTGGTCACAAAGTGAACACTATATTTTGGCATGCATGATTCACATGGAATCAATAGTGAGAGGTTATAATAAATCGCTTAATCTCCGTACAAGATTAAAGCATGAATTTCGAGGGATGGGACCTAAACTCCCTTAGTGTTTCTCTCATTGATGGTAACCTATCTTAACACTAGTAAACATCTAGTCTTAAGTTCAATAGGTAATAACAAGTCAATAGAGTGAATATGGTACTCAATTGTCCCACCTATGAATGAGTACATGTTGTGAAAATTGAGGGTTAAAATCGAAAGATTTTTTAATGGAGCTTAAGCTTAAGAAAACTCACTTAAGCTTAAGAAGTGTCTAAAGAGTGGTGAGACACTAAAACTCCACCTATATGGACTAGAGGTGGTGCCGCCTCTTATGAGAATTGGGAGTTATTCTCTAGAGAGTCCATGAATTGTAATTTTGCACATGGCCATTAACGGTGCAAGAGCGAGACATGCGGTCTCAAGTGAGCATTAGCGAGGGTGTGTGTGTTATCACCGGTTTGTATTAAAGGAATAATGGTTCAATGCTACGGCCACCAAAATTTCATCAAACTTTGTGGTACTTACACTAAAATAAAATTCAAGTCGAAAGACATTTTATCTAATCCACCTAAGCAAGACTTCTTAAAAGTGTGTATTTAGTCAATCAAAGTGGGGGAATGTTATATTTTGATATAATATTTTTGATTGATTAAATAAATGTTACAAAAGTTACAAGTTTGTTACTAAAGAAATAATATTTAATCTAGTGGGAGATTGTTATATTATTTATAATAATATAATATATAGATTAAATATGTGTAATAAACTAATAATATGTAACATATGACAATGTATATTAGTTGTCATCTTTTTGTAATATTTGGGAGTTACTTGTTACTATGAGTAACCTCCACCATCATCACCAACATTAAGAGTGTAAAAAGATGTTACACATCTTAATTTGAAATTCTTAATGCTATAGGAGTTATGGTGTGTGTAGGAGTTACATTTGAGTCCATAACATCTATTGGGTTATGAGTTTGAATTTCAAATGGTGATGATATCCTAAACATTCTATTGAGTTACATTCTTAAGCTTATTACCCTAAAAGGCTTGATAATTCCCAAAGCTATTTCCTAGAGAGTTCCCTTAGTGCTTAGAGATAGGGGGAAATAAGCTTTTGGACAAAGGTGTAATACCTTGTTCAAGTCATGGTGATCCCCACTAATCTACACTCAAGGTTGTGAGTGAGTGTTTATATATATATTATTCTCTTATTATATGTACATTTTTTATATTGCATGTGTTCTTATCTTCTTCTACATTTCTTATATATAATATATATAGTGTATATATATTATATATTATGTTGTTGTAATATTTATTTAATCTCTTTGTTGGTCCTTGTATTGTATTACAATAGAGTTGTAATATTTTGATTTTCTTCCATTGTAATAATATCTCTAACATTCTCTCCTTCCTTGATGTTGATTCTCCTTCTTATTGGTTGGATTCTACACAATCTTCCACACTATGATTGAGATACCACTTGATGTGTGTGGGCACTACTCATTCACTCAAGGCTATTTCAAAATTTAAGAGAAGAAAAGAGAAGAAGAGGAGCGGCTAGGAGGCTGAGGTTTTCTTTGAGAGAAAATAAGATGCAAGTCCATAGTTTCCTAAAGCCATCACTTTCTATTTATAGAAAGCCATCTAGGTTTAGGTTAGAATTGTATGGCATTAAAATAATGAAAATATAAATGGTAAAATGTTTGCATAGTGGCCGACCATGATATGGTTAATGGGCCTCACTTTGCAATTTTGCCATTTCGTCATTTCTCAATCCCATTTTCTCAAAAAATGCCGATTTTCCAATTTAACCATTTAAATGCCAATTCTAATTATTTAATAACTAAAAATTAATTATTAAATAATATTGTCATTTAATATATTTATTAATTTAGACATATAAAGTCTCTTAATTAATAAATAAAACCTAGAATCTCTTTTCTTCACAATTTTGCCCTTGCTTAATGAAAATTCATAAACTTAGACATAGTCTAACTTTAGAATTATAATTGATTAATTAAAATCAATTAACTGAGTCTTACAAGCAGTATGGTCTCAACTAGTATGGGGACCATGGGCCTATATAACCGAGCTTCCAATAAGTCGAACCGAATTTACCAAGTAAATTCCGTAACTTATTCATTCCTTATTGAATCCACACTTAGAACTTGGAATTGTACTCTCAGTCATATAAAACGCTCTATATGTTCCACGATATAGATACACTATTAGTTATCCATTGTTATAATCCTAATTTGATCAATGACCCTTTAATAGATGATCTACATTGAATAGGAACTAAATTACCGTTACACCTTCAATGTATTTTATCCTTAAAACACTTAGCTCCGTATAAATGATATTTCAGCGAAGTGAAATGAGATCTCAACCATTTATCTCTGTTTAGCCAAGCTCGAAGGATATCATCGTTTCACTTCTAAATTCTTATAAAAGTTATAGACTCCATATTTATGTTAGCGCTCCCACTCAATTATACTATCATGTTCCCAAAATGTACGTATCACCCTAACCCAAAAGTAGGCTTAACTAACAAATCAAAGAACATGTATAATACTCTTGAGATCGAACCTAATCATATCAGGATTAAGATCATTTGATCTAGGATCAACAAGTGATATTGAATTGAATAGATATTACGGTAAATTTTAACAAATCTAATCAAAGTTCAATATCGGTCCCTTCCGATGTATACTCCATACATCCGATACTGGTAAACTTTGCCAATGCCCTAGAAAGGACATAACACTTATCCAAGGTGTAAGAATACCTATCGCTGATTATATCATGCCAGCCTAAATCCAGTGAACTGACAAATCAGGGAATAAACTTTCGAACATATAATTAAGTTTATATTCCACTGTGTTAACAACACTATAATCATTAACAAATTCATATGTTCTGGACTTAAATAGAATTCATACATTATATATATATATAATCATGAAATAAATCATGTGAATCATGCAACATAAAATGTTATTTCTGATCTTTATTAATAAGTAAATCTGATTATATTGAAATGAGTTTTATTTAGGGCACAAAACCCAACAAACTCCCACTTGCACTAATATAAAACAAAATGTGCATTTCAAATAATCTCAACACCTTGATATACAAATCAAGTGTAGTAGTAGTAGTATACTCCTCGTAATAGGATCTGACAGGTTGTATCAACCACAACCTTTTCTCCACCATTACTCTTCCTTAATCACAAAATCCTTGATATTGTGAAATTCCTCTCTATATGTCTACTCTCTTGGGATACTAGATTCTATACTTTTGGCAACTACTTTTTGGTTTATCAGGAAATAACACTAGTAGTTAAGACAAGTTGGAATGGTGCCACAAATGTATAGAACTTTCCTTAGACTGAATAAGTACCTTTCCTGCAACTTTAACATTCAGTCTCTCTCTGGTAGACTAAGAGACTTCAGATATGTTTTTACACTTCTCCAAAATCACTACTCCACCCCCAGAGTAATCACCATCTTATCAGTAGACTTTCTAGCACAAAGGCAAGTCTAGAAATCTGATGTGGTGTAGTCTAAGAGTTTTAAACACACCCTTATCGACTAACATATAGTTCTTCTTCTTAATCTTAAGATTTACTTGATTGTCTTCCAATGTTCATCTCCTGGATTAATCTGATACCTACTCATTACTCCCACTCAACAGCAGGTGTCTGGTCTAAGGCATACTAAAGCATATCTGAGACCTCTCACTGTTGATTCAAGAAATTCTTTCATGGCTTTATCTTTTCTGGAATAGTTGAGACTTTTCCTAAGATAAATAAATCCTATGTCTAGAAGTCGAGAAGCTTCTATAGATAGCCATTAGAAAAGAAAATGCATCAGCATCTTACTAAAATAAGCTGCTTGCACTAGAGTAAGTAATTAACCAGGTATACCATAAGCTATAGGTTTAGATAAACTCAAACCTATAATACTAGGAACAGGAAGTTTTGTTAAGTCCATTGAATAGACTTATAAACGAAAATTTCCTTTCATATCCTTGTAATAGAAAACTTTTAGGTTACTCCATGTGAATGGATTAAACCATAGTTTTTTTGGGTTTTCTTCTTAGTAACCTATTTTGACAATCCATTACTTGTTTAAACTTACAATGGATTTTAATCACTAGTGTCTTCCAAGTCATAAGAAGGTGAATTCCTAGAAACCCTCCCACTACGACAAGGTACCGTGAATTGTGTCTAAGAAAATTAAATGGTATTGACCTCTTCGGTTGTGTCAAGACAACAGAGGCAGTGGGATCATCTTGTATCGAGTAAGATGATAGAACACTTATGGAATCAAGAAAAAAAATATCTCCTTGATTTGATACTTTGTTTTTCAAACTTAGTCATTTTCTTAGAAAATTAGTATTTGTTTAAACAAACACTTTCTTATCTAATGACTATGGGATGGTCCATCCCTAATCACTTAGAATAGCTAACGAACATGCAAACCATGGTTAACAGTTCTAGCTTTTCTTAAGATTTCGATTAGGTCATCCATGAATCTAGTAATCATTTACATTAAGTATACAACCATTGCATCATTCTGAAATTGTATTACCATAGAAGGACTTAGGCAACGACTAGTAACTAATCAATATGCAACTTGAATTTCAGGGGAGGTAAGTTTGGATATAATTCAAAATCAACTTAATGATCTTTGAACTGCATATCTACTAACTATTTCTCCACCCCTATCATTTCGCAATATCTTTAACCACTTACCTTAATGGTTTTTCACCATTGCTAGAAATTCATGAAATTTTTCAAACATTTCAAATTTCTTTTGCATAAGGTAATATCTAGAGTAATCGTTTTAAGAATACAACGAAAACTCATATCCACCCATGAATGTACATCCATCTGCGAATGAGATGAACTTACTTTCAGTGGATATAGGCATATTAACTCTTTGCAGAGAATGATCTTGTCAAAACCACTATGAACAAGATACAAATGCCATAGATTTAAAAAATATGTGGTTGTAGTCTTTTGATGACTTAGGTTTAGTTACTTTAAAGAGTTCTTAGAATAGTGCAAGTGGATCTGGTCACAGGATACTAAACTCATATTCATACTAACATGCAGTTTTAATCCATTGATAGAATATGGTTATAAAACACTTGTGAAAGTGAAACTGTATTGTGAGTAATTCTTTCTTGGGCCACCACTACTAATTTAACTCTAAGTCTGATTTGCCCATACAAGTAGGAGATTTTTAAGATTGAGGATTTATATCATTTTGGGATATAATTTCGGGAATATAATCATATTCTTCATTTAATTTCTTAAGAGAAAATGTAATGACCGCTTTAGTAATTTGGATTAGTAAAGGCAATTAGCACTAATTTTTATTATTTTATTATTATTTGTGAATTTATTTAATTCTGGACCCCAATATTTAGAAATAAATGTTAGAGTTGTAATTTCTCAATTTCGGAGATTTTATTAAACTCTAGGGGTATTATTTAGCTTATATGTGAAATATGTTATTTTTGTAATTTTTGTTCGGCGACAACGAAAAATGCGATGGATGGCTAGATTGAGCACATGGGTAAGTTTAGAACCTTATTTAATAGTGGGAAATATTTTAGAGAAAATAAATTATCGGAATTAAGCGGGGTTATGGAATTTGACCATTTTACCCCTAGCTTTTGAATTACCCTAGTTTTGGGTCAAAGGGCAATTTTGTCATTTGGTAAAATAGTGGGTTAGGTGGCTGCCTTGTATAGTGACACCTAGCATGTTAATTTAGCAAGAGTTAAGTTGATTAAACTCATTTCATTTTGGAGGAAAAATAAAGAAAGAGGAATTAGAAAAAGAGAAGCTTTTCTCTTGAATTCTCTCTCTCTCTCTCTCTCTCTCTCTCTCTCTCTCTCTCTCTCTCTCTCTCTCTCTCTCTCTCTCTCTCTCTCTCTCTCTCTCTCTCTCTCTCTCTCTCTCTCTCTCTCTCTCTCTCTCTCTCTTCGGCTGAGGCAAAACCAGGGCAAGGATCAATTTGTTCATCTTGTTTTTCTGGGATTAAGCTAGAATTCAAGGAGGTTTCATCTAAGGTAAGCCCTAGAACCTTTGAAGATGTGATTTTAAGCTTTTTCTTTGGTTTGAATATATGAAATTATAAATTAGGGGCTGTTAAGGTTTGAATTGCCTAGGGTTCGAATTTTAGGGTCTGGTTGAGTTGATTTTATCTTCTTGCAGTTGGTTTTAATTGGTGTTGATGGTTTTATGTAATTTTAAGTTTAGAGTTTAAAGCTTTGGTCTTTAATGGCAAGTTGAGTATTGATGGATTGTTCTGTGAAATTCTGGTTAGAAATGGTTGTTTATGCATTGTATAGGTACCCTGGAGAGTTTGGTTAAGTTTGGTTGAGTTTTGAGTTCAAGGGGAGATTTTTTGGGTTCCCAGCACAGAACTGGAATTCCGGTTCTGGGGGACCTGTGGCAACCGATCGACCGGTTGGTGACCCAGAACCGGATTTCTGGTTGGGAACCGGTCTACCTGTTGGGGGAATTTTCAGAATCCTAGTTTTGCCCAATTTTGATATATTTAGGGTATTGCCATGTGGTTTATCGATAGGGAAACTTTTAGTTTCAAGTTTAAGTCCCAGAAAGTGATTAGGGCATCCATCTAGCACGAGATTTCCGTTCAGGTCGGCCAGCACACTTGAATTCAGAAAACAGGTTAGAACTGTGTATAATGTATGATGTGATTATCTGAATGTATGTATATGTTAATATGTATACATGCTTATTTGTTGTGATTCATACACTACCAACACTTGTATGGTTGCGGGGTACAAAGTGCATTGGTAAGGTGTATGATGTTTGGAAGTACGTCATGGTGTTACCAGCATTTGTACGGGAAGGTACAAGGTGTCTGTGGTACAACACTAGATAGTACTCAAGGTGCGGTCATACCCTACCTACACTAGTACGAAGGTATACTGAGTGCATGTGGTACATGGTACATGGTCGTATCCTAGTTAGAACATTCATACTTATCTGTTAAGCTCTGTAAATAGGTGTATGGGCGCCTATTTACAGGTCGAAAATTATATGGTATGTTATATGCATTTCTTACTAGGGGTGTTCATCCGATCCAATCCACACTTTTTTGGTCAAACAACATCCAATCCGCACTAAGTGCGGATTTTATATTTTGGATCCAATCCGATCCGCATAAGAGTTTAAATCCAATCCAATCCAATCTGCAATAGTGCGGATTGGATCGGTTATTTTGGACGGTTATTTTTTTAATAATAAATTATTTAATATTTCATAGAAAAAAAATTAAAAAAAAAAGACTATTGTTTCTTAATCTCCAATAATAATCTATTTCCATCTCTATTTATATACAAATTAAACCAATATACATATATATCAATGTATATATACTTATCTTTAGATTTACACTAAAATATATATGTATCTAATTACTAAAATAAATAAACTAGTATATATATATTTAAACTTTATGTGTATGTGTCTATGTTAATAAGAATTATTTTTCTTGTGTTTTTTATTACAAAATAAATAAAATGCACAAACTCAATATATTACTAAAAAAGATTAAGAAATTAGAAGTTTGTGTCTTTTTTTAATTAATATACATTACATATTATAATTTTTTTAAAATATATATAATTAAGTGCGGATTGGATTGGATCGGTTACTTTTTAAGGTCAAACAACATCAAATCCGCATAAGTGCGGATTTTAGATTTTTCAATCCAATCCAATCCGCACAAGTGCGGATATCCGCATTTTGCGGATTGGATTGGATTGGATCGTGCGGATTGGATTGGATCGGATACTTTGTGAACACCCCTATTTCTTACTGAGTCTGTTGACTCACAGTTTCTGCTTCCATGTGTAGGTAAAGGAAAGGCGAAGGCTGAACAAGAATGAACCTGAGCTCGGGTGAGATTGTACATGTCATGCAGCGCGACCTGGAGTGTTCGGTCTCGGGACATCTGGGAGTAGTATTTTGAAAGTCGCTGTGCGACCAGTAAATTTGTGTATTTTGAAATGTAAATTTTACAAAGTTTGAAAATCGGGATCCCGGCACTTGTAAATATTTTATTATATTACAAAGTTTAATATTTAATGCAAAAGTTTTAATTTGACACGTTTTTCGAGAAAATTCTTTGATTAGCAAAGATTGCACTATAATTGAAAAAGCACTGTAGCGTGCCTTAGCATTAGGGCGTTACAATTTGGTATCAGAGCCGTCAGGTTTGTCTACCGAAGCTTGCTAAGACATGTACAATCTTCATTAGAGAAAGCTCGGTTCACGGTGCAGTAAGCCGTACTTGTTTAGTACTTTAAATAAATGTGAATGTGAAAGCATGTTAGGAAGCATATTAGATTTTAATTAATTATTTTAAAGTGTGTTTCCTTTAAGTCCTTAAGAGCGGTTTAAGTTTTGATCGCTGTCTAACCTGCTTGGCTTATGGATTCGCAAGCTAAGTCCTATAAAATGGACGCCCCGCGAAATACAAGAAGTCAGGGTGGCATGGTTGAGACCGGAGGCTGTCAGGGAAATCCCCAAAATCTTCGTGGTCGCGGCCGTGGCCGTGGCAGAGCTCAGGGTGGTCGTCGTGTAAATCCACCTCAAGCTCCTCCTAATTGGGAGCAAAGATTTGCGGAAATGCAAGATAGAATCCGCCAACAAGATGAAGAGATTTAAAGATTGAGGCAGCAGGGTCCTCCTGCCGTGCCTCCTCAAGTGGTTCAGGCTGTGGCAATTCCTGCGGTGCCAGCAGAACAACCTGTTGTTGGCAACCGTATGGAGCCGTTGTATGAAAGATTCCGGAAGCAAGCACCTCCAGTGTTTCTGGGAGGTCCTGATGTGATGAAGGCCGAGCAGTGGCTTTCAGTGATTGATCGTATCCTCAATTTTATGGGAGTGGTTGGTAATGATCGGGTGACCTGCGCCACTTTCCAGTTTCAGGAAGACGCTCTCGTGTGGTGGGAGTTGATAACCCTCACTCGAGACGTCACAGTGATGACCTGGGAAGAATTCAAGGAGTTGTTTAACTCCAAGTATTACAACGAAGCAGTCCGCAGTGCAAAGCGAAAAGAGTTCACTGAATTGGTTCAAACTGAGGACATGTCGGTTACTGAATATACGAAAAAGTTTGACCGTTTGGCCAAGTTGGCAGCGGGAATTGTGCCAACTGATTTCAGTAAGAAAGAAAAATATTTGGCGGGTTTGAGTGCAAAGATTAGACATGACCTGGTTATTACTACTAGTGAGGCAACTACATATGCAGAGATGGTTGAAAAGGCTCTGAGAGCCGAGGGTGCAGTAAAATTCCTTCAGGAGTCTCGGGTGACTCCGAGTGTTGGTGGAACCCCCAATGCTCCTAACCCTGTTTATGGTAGGGATGGTGGTGACTCCACCACTGAGCAGAAAAGAAAAGTTGTTCCAGCTTCTAGTGGCTCGGGGCAAAGTAAGCGGTTCTAGGGGAACCAAGGCAGAGGTAGACGCCAGGGTTACTCTTACCCTGAGCGTCCACGGTGCAAGAAACATCATCCTGGAGAGTGTAACCGGAAGACATGCTTCCTGTGTGGCATGGTGGGACATTTCAAGAAAGATTGCCCCCAGGCAAAGAAAGAGGAGCCGAAAGCTGAGGTGAAACCGGTTCCTGCTCGAGTGTTTGCCATCACCCAAGCTGATGCTGCAGCCAGTCCTTCTGTTGTGACAGGTCAGCTTCCCGTCAACAACTTGTTGTTTACAGTATTATTTGACTCGGGAGCTACAGGCTCATATGTAGCTACAAGAGTAATTGATCTTTTGGATAGGCCTTGTGATATTTTAGAAAGAGGGTTTGGAACTCTAATGCTTAGCGGGGAATTGGTTATCTCTAATAGGCGCATTAGGTCTATGCCGATTAGGATCGAAGATAGGGAGTTGAGCGCTGACCTTATAAAACTGGAATTAACTGAGTTTGACATTATACTGGGAATGGATTTTCTATCCAAGTATTCGGCCAGTATAGATTGTAGGCGTAAAATGGTGACTTTTCAGCCAGAAGGTGAAGATCCATTTGTTTATGTTGGATTAGTTCAGGGGTCTCGGATCCCGGTTATTTCTGTATTAAGGGCTAGAGATTTACTATGCAATGGCTGTGTAGGATTTCTAGCGGCGGTATTTGACTCTAGCAGACCTGAAACATTTGGGCCTGAGGCAGTCAGGGTGGTGAAAGATTTTCTTGACGTGTTTCCCGAGGAGTTGCCGGGATTGCCGCCACAGCGAGAGATTGATTTTGTAATTGATTTGGCACCTGGAGTCGAACCTGTTTCTAAAGCTCCATATAGGATGGCTCCAGCAGAACTCAAGTAGCTTAAGTTACAACTTCAGGGGATGCTTGACATTGGGTTTATCCGACCCAGTGTATCGCCCTGGGGAGCTCCGGTTCTGTTTGTAAAAAAAAAGGGATGGTTCCCTCAGAATGTGTATCGATTATCGGGAACTAAACAAGCTGACGATTAAGAACAAGTACCCGTTACCCAGAATCGACGATCTGTTCGATCAGCTTCAGGGAAAGACAGTGTTTTCGAAGATTGATTTACGGTCTGGTTATCATCAACTTAGAATTCGGGAGGAGGATATACCGAAGACTGCTTTTAGAACCAGATATGGGCACTATGAGTTTCTGGTAATGTCATTCGGATTGACTAATGCTCAAGCGGCCTTTATGGATCTCATGAATAGAGTATTCAAGGATTTCCTCGATAACTGCGTTATAGTGTTTATCGATGACATTCTTGTATACTCTCAGTCAGAAGAGGAGCACGAGCATCATCTTCGAATGGTATTACAACGACTTAGGGATCACAAGTTGTATGCCTAGTTCAAAAAGTGCGAATTCTGGTTGTCTGAGGTGTCCTTTCTGGGTCATATTGTTGGGAAGAATGGAATTATGGTTGATCCAAACAAGGTAGAATCAGTGAAGAACTGGCCGAGGCCCAAGTCTTTGACGGAAGTTCGAAGTTTTCTCGGTTTAGCAGGGTATTATCGACGTTTCGTCGAAGGATTTTCTAAACTTTCTGTGCCCCTAACCGAATTGACCAAGAAAAATCAAAGATTTGTGCGGTTAGACAAGTGTGAAACAAGTTTTCAGGAGTTCAAGCAACGTTTGATAACAGCTCTGGTGTTAGCTTTGCCATCAGATCAAGAGAAATTCGTGGTGTACTGTGATGCATCTAGACAGGGTCTGGGATGGGTTCTGATGCAAGCTGACAGAGTCATAGCTTATGCCTCTCGTCAACTGAAAGATTATGAGCAGCGCTATCCAACTCATGATTTAGAGCTTGCTGCTGTGGTTTTTGCTCTAAAGATATGGCGACATTATCTTTACGGTGAGAAGTGCGAGATTTATACTGATCATAAGAGTCTCAAATACTTTTTCACCCAAAAGGATTTGAACATGAGACAAAGGAGATGGTTGGAATCGGTTAAGGACTACGATTGTGAAATACTGTATCATCCCGGGAAAGCCAATGTTGTGGTCGATGCTTTAAGCAGAAAAGGTCCCGGGTAAGTTTATACTACGGTTATGATAGCCCCTCAACTAGCCTCTGAAATGGTTAGTGCAAGAATTGAGTTCGTGGTCGGGAAATTACATAATTTAATATTTCAGTCTGATCTGTTGGAGAGGATTAGAAAGGTACAACTGGAGGATCCCGAGCTAGTTAAGGTTCGAGACGAAGTAATGGCTGGTCGGCCTAGAGGCTTTTCAGTCTCGAACAGTGGAATGTTGTTATACAAAGCTCGAGTTTGTGTTCCTAATGTTGGTGAGCTTAAGAGAGAGATACTTGATGAAGCTCATACCACGCCTTATTCGTTGCATCCGGGAACCACCAAAATGTATCAAGATTTGAAACCCTACTTCTGGTGGTATGGGATGAAAAGAGATGTGGTGGACTACGTGTCCAAGTGTTTAACCTGCCAGCAGATTAAAGCTGAACATCAGAGGCCGGCAGGGTTACTGCAACCTTTAGTCCTTCCTGAATGGAAGTGGGAGGACATTGCAATGGATTTCGAAACTGGTTTGCCTAGAACTACGGGAATGTATGATTCAGTATGGGTCATCGTGGACAGATTCACAAAGTCAGCTCACTTTCTACCAGTGAAAGTTACATATTCAATGGATCAATACGCTGAATTGTACGTGAAGGAGATAGTTTGTCTCCATGGAGCCCCTAAATCTATTGTGTCAGACAGGGATCCAAAGTTTACATCAAAGTTTTGGGTGAGTCTTCAGAAGGCTATGGGTACCAAGTTAAAGTTCAGTACAGCCTTTCACCCTCAGACTGATGGTCAGTCAGAAAGAACTATTCAGATTTTGGAAGACTTACTGCGAGCCTGTGTTATGGACTTTGAGGGTTCATGGAGTAAGTACTTGCCTTTAATTGAATTCTCCTACAACAATAGCTACCAGAGTACAATAGGGATGGCTCCCTATGAGATGTTATATGGTAGAAAATGTCGTTCTCCTATTCATTGGGACGAGACGGGAGAAAGGAAGTACTTGGGTCCAGAGTTAGTGCAGAGGACCAATGAAGCTATTGATAAGATCAAGGCTCGGATGCTTGCTGCTCAAAGCAGGCAGAAAAGTTATGCTGATCCAAAGCGCAGAGATGTTACATTTCAGGCAGGGGAACATGTTTTCCTGCGGGTTTCACCGATGAAGGGTATTAGGCGCTTCGGGAAGAATGGTAAGTTAAGCCCTAGGTTCATTGGGCCATTTCAGATACTTGAGAAGGTCGGGCAGGTAGCGTATCGGCTAGCTTTACCACCAGCGTTATCGGCTGTTCATAACGTATTTCACAGTTCTATGTTAAGGAAATACGTGTCAGACCCGACTCATGTCTTGAGTTATGAAGCCCTTGAACTGCAGCCAGACTTATCCTATGAAGAACAACCTGTGCAGATTCTGGATAAAAAAGAAAAAGTTCTTCGGAACAAGACTATTGCACTGGTTAAGGTGCTCTGGAGGAACAGTAAAATTCTCTCTAGGGATTGGGACTGCTTTTTGCTTGCAGCAATGTCCCACTCTGGTTCAGTAATTTATCGTCCAGAAGTTTTAGTATTTATAAATATGTTATAATCATCTTTAGTTTTTATATACATTTATAATAGGTTTATTGTAGATATATTTGAGTACTACAATGTTAAATTCTTTTGATATTCTCTGTTATATCTACAAGCTATTTATGTCAATATCTATTTTAGCTTTCAGTTTTAAATCGATGTTCAATTATTCTATTTATATAGTTTTGTTTGGTTCTCAGTTATTGTTGTGTTGTGCCTTAGTTGAGTTGCTAGTTTCCTTTGTTTTATGTTGTTTTGATGTTTGAACTTTGTAGCTTCTTTGTGTACCCCTTTTAATACAGTAGTTAATTGATTTTTTATTGGAGGTAAGTCTCTCATACATATATATGTGATATGGGCTGCAATTGCATTAGTTTCTTTACTTATATAAGATTATCATTTAGCAATTGATAATGTCAATTGATAGGGCACATCAATATGTATCATGTAACTTTTAGCCTCATGTTGTCACTATATAGATGACATGGTAAATCTTTATTGCAACAACATGTGTTGGTGGTAATTAGCTATTGTTATTGTCATTATTGTTGTTGTTGGGTTGTAGTAGTGTGGTGGTGCGATATTGTTCATTTTTATAAAAAATTTCTTTTGCTTCGGTTCATAAACGAAGCAAAAAATCAATTAGTGTCGGTGCATAATTGTTTCTTTTTGCTTCGGTTTACAATTGAAGCGAATTTTTTTTTGCATCAGTTCTAAGATGAAGTAAAAAATATGACTATTTACGTTTACGGTTATTGTGTCGGTTACCCTAACCGACACAAATTGTTTATGTGTCACTTTAAAACTGAAGTAAAAATCCCTTTTTGTAGTAGTGCATGTTGATACCTTGGTGGATAAGATTAGAAACTTGTTGGTTTAGGTCAAGGTTGACTCAGAATGTCACCTAATTATTTATATAACCTCTTTTTTTGGATCATTTGGTAATGTAGGAATGCAAGAATCATCAGAAATACTTGATCTATTGAACAAGTCAAGTCTTTGGTTAATTGTAGATTCTTAGAGTTTGTGGGGTCTAGTTCTTCTTATACTACTAGTACCAAAAATCTTACTTTTAGTCACAACAAAATTTGTGGCTAAAAATAAAATAGTTCTGACTAATTACAAATCACCATTCCTATTTTGTGACTAAAAAGTCCATGGCTAAAGGTATTAGTTACAAAAATCAAAAATTATTGTGACTAAATATGTTTTTAGTCACAATACTTATTGTGTTTAAAACTAAATTAGTGACATCATGTGTCTAAATACTATGTTTTAGTCACAAGTAACTTTTTGTTGTGACTAAAAATCACATTTAGTCACAAAAAATTTATATTGTGACTAAAATTATCACTCAAAGTAACTGTTTTTTGTAGTGTACACAAAAGCTCAGAGAGTATCCTAATTCTGAGATAAAGATTGATATCATTCAGCCACATTGGAAGATTTTTGGTGATGCTTCATTCAAAGATGGTAAAGGGGGTCTTGTTGCTTTGGCGCTTCACCCAACTTCTAACAATAGATGGATGACTAAATCTAGTGTTATTCCCACAACCTCTGCTCTTGAGGGAGAGTGTATGGATATGAAAATGCCTCTTGATTTGGCCAAGGACTTGGTTGCTGTTATCTTTCCTTATTTTTTGGGAAAATTTACATCAAGAACCCTTTTTCCTATCTTATTTTTAAAAATAGCGTTACATATTTGAATCACAATATTTGTCATTTATAAATACTGTGTATTACTTCCAACTAATTACATTTATTACTATAAAATAAAATAACAAAAGATTATCATAGAAAAAAAAAACAAGTAATAAAAATTTCAATGTACACTACTACATTACAATTCAATACTCAATAGTTTTATAAATAAATTTAAAGACTACTCAAATGTGTTTTATTTAGTTAACAAGTCAAGTTTATTTTTAAAATTTGGTTAACTAAATTATGTTATGTGTTGAAATGATTTTGTAGTTACATTTATTATTTTTTTTAAAAAAAAAAATGTGTGTTATTTGTTTGATTTAAAAGTAACTTGTGAATTTCACTTTTTTTTTTATATTTATTAATCAATATATATATAATAAAAAAATATTAAATACCAAATGTATATTACATAATTTTATTTAAATATTATTATAAAGTATATTAAATAAAACTATTTTATATCTATATTTATTTGTTATACTATATGAAAACTAATTAGTTTTTACAGTAAATTTAAAATGTAACTAGCATTATAACTTTAAAATAACTAATTAGAAATTTAAATGTTTACCAATAAGTTATGTGAGCTTTTTTTTAAAAAAAAAAAAAAAATTATTGTAACCTATTAGTTTATTAAACAGACTTGAAAGTAATATAAATATTTTTACAACAATAAAATAAAAAAGTAACGTAAAAATATTTAAAATAATAAATTAATTTAATATAATCTAAAAATAAACACATAAGTTTCAAAGTAACAAAAATGTATGTAAAATACTTGGTAAATAAAAAAGTAGTTTATTATATTAAATGACAACTTTTGAAAATAAACCTTAAGGTTATCCAAATGTATTTTTAATAATAGCATAATATAACTTAAAAATAGCAAATTGGTTATTAAGATATTTATAGATATGTTTTAGAGGTAACCTATCTCAAATTATATAATTTAAAAATAAAGTTTTTTTTAGGAAAATATAATTAATTAGTTTCTTATTATCATCATCATAAGTAACTTACTTTTGAAATTTCAGGAAAATGATTAAAAAATTGAATTCGGAAATAATTTTGTTTTAGGTATATTATTTTAAAATTAAAGTATTTTTTTATGACGTGGCAATGTATTATTATAATTGCAATTTATTTAAGTATTTTTATAAATGATTTATATTTTAAGTATATTATTGAAAAAATCTTTATTTTGCGAATAGTAAGGTGGTTGTAGATGCTTTAATTCTTGTAATTTTGGTTTTTTCAAACACATTTGTATTTTTTTTTTTGGCAATTTAATTTTTATGGTTAGAGTCAATGACACGTGAGTGTTTTTGTTGGGGAGGGGCTCCTTCTATGGACCTCACTAATTAATGACTTTTTTTTTTTAATAACGAACATATCATTAAAATATATAAATAAATAGAGTATACAAAAAATGACATGGACTGGGGATACTTCAAGAAAATTGGATAGCAAACTTGAAAAAATGACATAGTATAATGGTTGGTGAAAACATTCAACGCTAAACAAGCAGATAATTCAAAAGAAAATGGAGACAAAAATGCATCCACAAATTTCGCTCAATGATAGTTTGGGCCCCAATAAATTTTTCTCCAACTCCTACATTTGTAAACTGCAACATGATGAACAACCTGAAAATACACACAAAAAAATAAATAGAGGCAAGAATCTATCTTATTTCTAAATAATAATAAATAAATAAAATTAGAAAATAAAATGTTAAAATAATAGAAAGAAGAAGAAAAACTTAGCTGTGAGATTTAATGATCTTTCAAAAATCTTCCGAAGTCTCCACATCTTCAAAAACTCACAACATAACTTAATAACAAAACGCAACAATACATAAACAGAACTTAACACCATACAACACAACAAAAACAATAAAATAGTATTGAAGAACGCAATTCACACAATATAAAAATATATACTTTTAAGTAAGAAATCAAATATAAGAATAAAAAAAAAATTAACCCACATAAAAACGAGAAAATTAAAAATATAAATATATATAAATAAAATAATAATAATAATACTAATAATAATAGAAATAAAAATAATAAATACAATATCATAATAAATACAAAATATATGAAGTAACAAAAAAAAATTGAAAAACTTCCTAATAAAAACTTATAATAAATACAAATTAATAAATATATATATAGTAATTACTAATGCAAAATTTTAGTCAAGTACCAATTATATCAAAGAGAGAACTACAATTAATGTCATTTATTTAAAAAAAATATTAAAAAGTTAAAATTTAAAAAATTAATATAAAGTAAGAATAAATAAATTAATATAAGTTAAATATGAGAATAAATATAGACTAAAAAATTGGAAAAAAAAATAATATATATATATTCTATATAAAGTGTGCCTATATAACTGAATTTTTGGTTTATGACAAATTCATAGATAACTTTTTATTTATATTTAATAAAATAATAAAATATTATTTATATATAATAAAGTAATAAAATAAAAAATAAAACAAATCCCATTAATATTTGATTACCAAACGCAGTCGTACATATAAGAGCAATAACGACGATAGATTCGAACTGATATTTGATTATATAAATGTAAGTTTTGATTATATATTTGGGATCTGGAGTTTTGTTTATTGAGTATTATTTGTATATGGCATACTGTTTAGAAATTGGTTTGTATAATGTCGTTTTCTTCTTGTGATTCGCGTTCGAAAGTTATTTGGTCGAGTTACCAAGGTATTGTCTTTTTATTGGATCTAATTTCTTTTCTTGATGTTTGATTACTTCTTCCGCAAATCTTTTTACGTGGAAAATAAAGAAATTGAGCATTTCAATTTATGGGTTGAATTATTAAATCTTGAAAACCCAAATAGTTAACTTGTTCTTAACTCTACCAACTAGCATTTCTTTTCTTCTTTCTTTGTTTTTGGACTGTTAAGTTTCAATTTCTGGGTGCTTGTAGTTATAGCTTTTTAGGTGGCGAAACAAACAGCCCTTCATCCTCTTCAAAGTCATCCAACTCGAGCCCCTTTCGTTCTCTTCGAAGACCGACCTCCACCATCACCTCCATATCCTACGACCCATTCTCCTTTCTCCTCTTCTTAAAGCCCCAAACTCCATCGTCCACCGAAGCTCGACCTTTCTCTATTCTACGCCACCACACGAAGTCGTTCTTCAGCCTCCACCGTCACCTCCATAGCCTACAACGAGCAAGGTAATAAGATTTTAAATTTGATTTAGGTTTTAGGTTCAATTGTTATGTTATTGAGAATGAAATTCCAGATTTTTTTTTTTCTTTCTATTTTGTGTGATTTTGGATGTGCAATGATTGGATTTTCTGTGGAGCTAAACAGGAGAGGACAGTATTTGGGGCTTGAAGGTGGATTTACTATATCAATACGATTGGGTTTTTGCTGTTGTACATTTACTATATCAATACGATTGGGTTTTTACTGTTGTAATGTATTCCTTTTCCTATTATAGCTACACATACTATTATAGCTACACATTTTACAAAAAAATTAAATTTTTGTAGACTATATTTATAATAATTATCATACTTACTCTATTTTAAGGGCGGAGAGTAACGAAACAGAAATTAAAAACGCAATAGCATTTTTGTAGACTATATTTATAATAATTATCATACTTTTCCTATTCCTATTCTTATTCCATTCCATTACCATTCCTATTCTTATTCCTATTCCTATTCCTATTCTATTGTTTTCATTACCTCCAACCAAACGGGCCCTTAGAGTCTTGCTATTTAGTTGAAATCACTGCACAAAATATGAAAAATATGAATAATTAGTCATTATTATATATATATATATATCTATTCTATATAAAGTGTGCCTATATAACTAAATTCTTGAGAAATTCGTGGGTGACTTTTTATTTATATTAAAAATAAAATGGTTTATTAATAAAAATAAAATGATTTATGAGAAATTCATAAGTCACTTTTCATTTATATATAATAAAATAAATAAAATAAATTCTATTAAATCTAAAAAAATACATTGAAAGAACCACCTACTCCCTGATTGGATTGAACTCTCTACGATGACGATTGGGTTTGTAGTGACGAGATTCATGGGCAAACAATTGAAGAAACCACTACTTGTGTCGATTGGGTGAAACTTTGTACAATGGCAGGGATTTTGGCGATCAAAATAATATGGAAAATAATTGAAAGAACCACCTACTCCTACTGATTGGGTGGAACTCTCTACAATGACGATTGTGTTTGTAGTGACGAGATTTATGGGCTTTTGTAAATTTTGGGATGAAAAAATAAATTCCCATATTTATAAAAATTTGGCTTTTGTAAATCAGGATTGTTGTTCATAGAATGCCTGCGAGTTTTTAACCACCTTCGGTACAAATAAGAGGGAATATCAAACTCAGTAATGTTGAGAAGTAGATTGATTACTTCAAAGGTAAAAAGGAAGCCACTTTACGTCTTCAGATTTTTATTATTATTATTTTTCTTCTCCTCATTTTCCATTTGTTTTTTAAAGAATTTGATGGTTATTGGTTTCTGCAACTGTGGATTCTGCTGATGTTTTTGACAACTCCGCGGTGATTGCTCAGCAATCCCGCGGCTCATCATGAAAATCATAAGTTGGAATGCACGGGGTTTGGGGAACCCGAGTGCATTCCGTCGACTTCGTTTGCTTGTTAAAGAGCAAAATCCTCATGTTTTGTTTCTCATGGAAACAAAGGTTCCTGTTAATTCTCTTTCTCGCTTTAAGCAATCTTTATGTTTTAATTGTGGTTTAGAAGTCCCTAGGACTGGTTTGAAAGGAGGTATCATGTTGTTATGGAAAGATCCTGTGGATGTAACTCTTCTTTCAATGAATGTTAATTACTTTGATTGTTACTTGGTGTGTGATAATGGTCCTCGATGGCATCTCTCTGCAGTGTATGGTTTTCCTGAAACTCAAAATAAAAAACACACATGGACTTTGCTTAAAAGACTTAGTGATGTTTCTCCTCTTGACCCTTGGCTACTTTTGGGAGATCTCAATGAAATTTTTTCACATACACATAAAAACAGTGGGCCTCTAAGACATGACAATCATATGGTGGCTTTTCGATCTACTTTAGACCAATGCAATTTGAAAGAATTACCCTTTACTGGTGATGATTTTACATGGACAAAAAGTAGAAAAAATCCTACTGCACTAAAGGAACGACTTGACTGGTGCTTTGTCAATTCGGTGTGGTTAGATATTTTATCTCCTCCAATGGTTTCTCATGAAGATTACTATGGTTCTAACCATAGAGTACTTTCGGTTGTGCTTAATTTCTCCACACAGCATATTGTTGAAAGGAGAAAGTCTCGATTCCGGTTTGAGAGAATGTGGTTGAATTCTCCTGATTGTTCACGGTTAATAGCAGATTCTTGGTTGACAAATCGATCAGATGGGGACTGTGTTGCTACTTTGACTGATAGTTTGGCTGATTGTGCAAAGAGCTTACAGCAGTGGCATAACACTACTTTTGGACATATGAAGAAGGATATAAAAGAAGCTCAATCTCGAGTCCAACAGCTGCATAATAACCCCACACCAGGCAGTGATTTTTCCAAAAACATTACCTCGGCTGAAGCAATTTTGGATGAATTATTGGCTAATGAGGAACAATACTGGCAGCAGCGTTCTAGGGTGGAATGGCTCACTTCAGGAGATCGAAATACAAATTTTTTTCATGCTAAGGCTTCTTCAAGGAAAGCTAATAATGTTATCAGAAGTATACAAGATGTTAATGGTCAGATTGTGCACTCTAAGGATGATATTACTTCTGTTATAACAGCTTATTTTGACACTCTCTTTAAAGCTTCTGATGAGGATCATTGGGCGCTTAATCATGTTCTATCTACCATTCCCACTACGATTACTGATGCTCATAATGATTTTCTACTTCAAGAGTTCACTAAGGAGGATGTTTTTTCTGCTTTACAAACTATGGGTGCAGATAAGAGTCCCGGTTTGGATGGTATGTCCGCCATGTTTTATCAACATAATTGGGAAGTTGTAGGCTCTTTGGTTTCACAAGTTGTTTTACATGTTCTAAATCATGGAGGTAACCCATCCGCTATTAATAAAACTCTTATCACTCTCATTCCCAAAATGAAGAAACCGAAGACAATGAAGGACTATCGGCCAATCAGTCTGTGTAATGTTATTTACAAGTTGGTTTCTAAAATGATTGCCCTTCGACTAAAGCATGTTCTACCAAATGTTATCTCCGAAACTCAGAGTGCTTTCTTGCCCAATAGACAAATTACTGATAATGTTTTAGTGGCTTTTGAAATGGTGCATAGTTTGAAGCATAGAACAAGAGGGAATAAAGGTTATGCTGCTTTAAAACTCGATATGAGTAAAGCTTTTGATCGAGTTGAATGGTCTTACATTGCAGCTGTGATGGGTAAAATGGGGTTCAATATTCGCTGGATTACTCTTATTATGACTTGCCTTCACACTACATCCTTTTCTTTCCTCATCAATGGTGAAGTTAAAGGATCGGTTACTCCAGAACGTGGCCTACGACAAGGTGATCCTTTATCTCCTTATTTATTCTTGATATGTTCGGAAGGCCTTTCTAGGTTGCTGCAATATGAGGAATCTATTGGTAGGCTACAAGGATTAGCTATCTCTCGAAGGTCCCCTCCAATTACACATTTGCTGTTCGCTGATGATAGTCTGCTCTTTTGCCAAGCTAATGATCGTTCCTCAGGTGCTATTAAAAGAGCTCTTGATGTTTACCATCGAGCCTCAGGTCAACTTCTCAATGAAGACAAGTCAGTTTTGTCTTTTTCACCAAATACTCCAGTTACAATGAGGAATTCTTTCAGTCAAATTTTGGGAATGCCAGTTAGTGATTGTCATGAAAAATACTTGGGTCTTCCAGCTTATTCGGAGCAAGATAAGAAGCTTTTGTTTGCAGAAATTAAAGAAAGGATATGGAAATTATTACATGCTTGGAATGACAAACTTTTTTCTATTGGAGGAAAAGAAATTCTCTTAAAAGCTGTGGTTCAGTCAATCCCTACGTATGCTATGAGTTGTTTCAAACTTTCTAAGGATTTTTGCAATCAATTAGACTCAATGATGGCACAGTTTTGGTGGGGTTCAACTGCAGACAAAAAGAAAACACATTGGAAGAAATGGAAATTCCTATGTAAAACAAAAATGGAGGGGGGTATGGGATTTCGTTCTTATGTTCATTTCAATCAAGCTTTGTTGGCTAAGCAAGCGTGGCGAATCTTCCAAAATCCTGATTCTTTGTTAACTCGAATTTTGAAGGGAAGATACTATCCGAATAATGACTTCTTGACTGCTGTGAAGGGTAGCTATTCTTCAATGACTTGGCAGGGCATCTGTTGGGGGCGTGATTTGTTAATTCAAGGCTTGCGTCTTAAGGTTGGAACTGGGCATAGTATCAGGTGTGACTTGGATCCTTGGATACCAGGGAATACTTGTTTCACACCAGTATGTTATACTGGTTCAACACATAATCGTGTCTCCACTTATATTTCTGCTGATTTTACTTGGGATTTGGCTTCATTACAGAGAGATTTCTCTGTAGTAGATGTGGCCAGGATTCTATCGATTCCACTTGCTGCTTCAGCTATAGGTGATTCTTGGATGTGGAATAATCATATTTCTGGTGTGTATACTGTACAATCGGGTTACCATTTTGCTTGTTCACTTGAGACACAACAACAATCCTCCACTTCAATTAAAAACTGCTCTTGGTGGAAGTCTTTTTGGGGTCTGAATATCCCATCAAAAATTAAAATCTTTGGGTGGAGGGTTATTCAACATTCACTACCAGTAGCTGCAGCTTTGTTTCAGCGAAAAATCATCACATCAGCTGCTTGTAGTTTATGTTCAAATGCTTGAGAATCGGTGGGACATGCTTTGTTTAGCTGCAAACATGCCAAGGCAGTTTGGCGTTCAACTGAATTCCAATTTGATTACCAAGCTGCTAGCCGAATGACAGAGGGAGATTATATAATGTTGCTATCACAAACTTATTCCAAATCTGACTTAGAAAAGATTTTATGCACTTTGTGGTACATTTGGTTTGATAGAAACAACATTATACATTGTAAGGATCCACAAAAACCAGAGGCAATTGCTGCTAAAGCTTCGGCACATTTCTGCAATTTTCAGCAGGCTTCCCGTGTTCATAAACCTGTCCAGCAACCTTCACATGTTGCGAGCCATCAGCCATGGAAAGCTCCTCCTCAAACAAAGTTGAAAATGAATGTTGATGCGGCTGTTGATTCAGCCAACAATACAATGGGGTTTGGAGCAATTATAAGGGACTCTTGGGGACATGTTAAGGCTGCTCTATCTAAGCCAATGCCTGGTACCTTGCAACCTCATGAAATGGAGGCTAAAGCTCTCTATTATGGTCTCCAATGGGCTCACTCTTTGCATGTTAATCTAGATTTTGTGGAGTCGGATTGCCTTCTGTTAGTTACTAGTTTGAAAAGTTTAGCATCTAGAAATTTAGGTTTCTCTGATCTTATTTCGGATGTTAAAAATCAATTGTCCTATTTCCCTAATGTTTGTGTGTCTCATGTTCGCAGAGATGCAAATCAAGCCGCTCATGGCTTGGCTAAGCAAGCATTAGTGTTGGATAATGATTGTTCGTGGTATGAGGATTGCCCTCCTACTATTTTTTCTGTTGTTGTAAACGACGCTTCCAATTAATGATAACAGAACTTTTCTCAAAAAAAAAAAAATATAAAAAAAAAAGAATTTGATGGTTATTATTGAAATTTGAAGATTGAAATGGGCAGACCTAATTTCGTTGCATTTCATTGTTTAACAATAGTTGCTCCTTCTCTTTGCCTCTATTTTGTAGAAATATGACATTCTTTTATTGCTGATGAGGACAATGAATTTACAGTAAAGATATCTGAATTACTAAAACATGTATCATCTGAATCAATTACTTAAACAAGCAAGCACTTCCTCCTGTTACTCTTGCAGAAACCCTAACTTCTCTCTGATCAAAGCTTATGTTAGTCCACATTCTTTCATTTATTTTCTTACTTCTTTCTCTCTTTTATTATTATTTATTTTTTTTTTTGTTATCAGATTAGAAATTTTAGAAATATATGTTTATATTTATAGGACCACTTTGTTCAAAAAAAATAATTTATAGGACCACTGCCATCCTTTTTTTCTTTTTACTTTTTGTCACTTATATTGAAACCATTATTTTCATTTTTATAATATTCTTACAATGATACATCTTTTATATTATTTTATTATGAAGATTAGTTAAGGAAATAATTATATATTTAACATATTTACACAAAAAAAAAATACATATTTTTATTCAAAGAAAAGAAAGATACTGTTACAAATTTACAACCATATGTTATATGGGAAAAAATAAAACATGTGAATGAAAGTAATGACCCAGGGTAGAGATTCTGTATGTATCTCATTATTTCACAAAACTAACTAATCAGTCTATCTTCAAGAGACCCAAGCTCTCAACACTTCACACTTCTTGGAACAATCTTAGAGTCTTGCTATTTAGTTGAAATCACTGCACAAAATATGAAAAATATGAATAATTAGTCATTATTATATATATATATATGTGTGTATGTTACCAAAAAAAGTTTGTAAATATAGTGTCCTTTATTGTCCATATAAGTCTACTACATCAATATCATATTATCATGGTGCTTCTTGTGCAAACTTGGTTCCTACAAAGTTCAGAACTGATCAGAATTTAACCATTTGCAGCATCTAGGCATGCAATAATGATGTTATTATGTATCTAAGAAATCTTGATAGGACAAAATCTAACACCATGAATTTAATGCTCAAACCTAGTAAAAGGCAACATAGTGATAACAAGCCTAGTAAAAGCGTGTAGTGTTTACACAATGACAGTGTCCAGTAAACATACTACTTGAAATTATGTCAAAATTAAAGAAAGCTTAAAGAAGAAACACAGTAACAACTAGTTTACATATGCCAATGTATGTTGGAACTATATGACAGTTTCTGTAATCTTACCATAACTGGAGAAGTTTGAGCCTGTTCCTTGCTTGTGATTGTTCCATCTTGGTGTCTCCCCATGCTAATTCACTAACCCTTTCAGAGAATTCCTCCTATCCCTCCCACCAGCACCCAAATCTCAGTCAACCAACTTCTTCCCTTGAAAAACTTCAAAGCTTGGCTGGCAGACCACAACAGAGAATTCTTCAGTAAAAAAGACCATACAAGGGAATTCTTGTTCACCCAACATTCAGTTTTTGCATATATAACTAGAGAGATATATTCTTCATAATGGACCCTGTGAAGAACATATGAACTTGGGAACACGCCACTTGTAGTTGGAACAAACAATGAATAAGCTCAATGTACTAATATAGTTCATTTTGGCAAGCTGATCATTTATGACACAATTACAGTATCAACTCACAATATACATGACCAAGTATTTTAGCAAAACCAGACACATATAAACTCTCACAACCATTTACATATCTAAAACTACACATATTGAACTAGAATTAACCCTTTATTAATTAATTAAAAGCAATAAAATACAGTCAGTATTTTTTCAGAACTAGAATTAACCCTTTATTACTAGCATATTTAGAAGAAAACTGAGCACCAAATCACCAAGATTAAACACATGATAATTCCAGCAGCCTCCTGATGTTTGAATTAGGCAGAACTTTTACAAGATTAGACACATGATAATTCCAGCAGCTACTGAAATTGTGGGATGTTCTCTTAAGCTGTCCAATATAAAAACTATAATGCTTACTAACAAGAACAATTTTGTTAGTGGTAGAACTAGAAAATTAGGAAAACCTTGGATTCTTATTGAGCCCTTCTTCATTGAAATTCAATCTGAGACAATACAAAAATGAAATAAATGAAAGATAGAAGGGGAAATTCTAAAGAATTCCCAATTTCACAAAACAGTTCACATCACCCTAAATTTCCTCTCTGATATATTACTCTTTAACAAACATTACCTAACCAAAATAACAACCATGACCGCTCAACTACTAACCTCTCTACGTGTACCAATATGCCCTGACTCTAAATCTTATTCTAAGCAATTTTATATATTGTGGATGTATATATCAAAGGGTAACTCAAATGGTTAGCCATGTAGTTTGCTCCCGCAAGTACGAGGGGTTCAAGTTTCTCTTAGTTACCTACATAGCAATTGATATAGTTTCCTGCTTCCCATGGGTTAGGCCTTCTAATCTTGTGAAACACTCCTTCCATGAAGTTGTTTGACTGCACACTCCAATCATCGCCAAAAATTGCGAAATATTAACAAATCGAATGAGAAGAAAATCCAATTGAACAAAAATTCAACACTAAATCATGAAAATCTAGATTATATTGGTGAAATTATAAGTAGATTCCAATTAGACCGAATAAATTCAAAATTATAAACACAAAAATAGATATACATGTAATAATAGAATCATATTCAAGGAATTCAATGTAAATTTACCTTGATCATCGCAGAGAGAGAGAAGCGAGTACAGAGTGACAAATCAGATCCAATCCCAAAATGAGAACCTAGGTTCCCAAAATACCACTCCTTGGAGTGGGCTTGGCTTGGGCTCCTTTTCAATATTTTGGCCGTACTATCAATTTTCCCTCTTGAGTCGTTGAATGGATAAAATATATTTTGAAAACACGTTTCTTCCATAAAAAAAATCTTTTTTTTTCCTCAGAAATTTTTAATTTATTTTAATTAACGGAATCAATCAAAATTTATTTATTTATTTTTTCCTAAATACTAGAACTAATTTCTTGATATTTTGTTTTTAAATACATAAATCTAAAATAAAAATCTAAAGATATGCACCGTATTTGTTTAAATGTAAATTTTCGCTTAAAGTTTTTTTTATTTTGTTTTTCTTTTTTCTGAATCCTATTTACACTCAAACTTGGATATAATGGAACTATAAATAGATCATCAAGTATTCAATGGTTGGAAAAAAAAAACTTAATTAATTGATCGTTCCAATTGTTTAGGAAAAAAAAAACAGAGAGGAGACAACCATGGATCATCATCGAGGTATGTGCTATATTTTACATTTGTTATTTTTACTATTATGTGTAGTCTATTATTTATTCATAATAATAAAAAGAGTAAAAGTTTCTAATATGTTTTTATTTTTTTTATTTTTTTAAGATTGGCCAGGACTTCCGAAACATATTCTAGAATTGATTTTGGGGAAAGTGGAGACATACATAGATTTTTCAAGATTTAGTAGTGTGTGTGTCTCGTGGCATTCTTTAGCCTTTAAAAACAAGTATACTAAACAAAACAAAATGTTGTCCCACCATTACCTTCCAATGCTTTTGGTTCCAAGTGAAGAAGAAGAAGGTAGATGGAGTGTATACAATGTTATTGATACTCATGATCGCACCTATAATAATAATTTAAAGTTGAAGTCATCTTTATTATATGGCAAGTGTTTCAGCGGATCTTCTTTAGGTTGGTTAGTGGTTGTGAATGAAGACTACACTATAACACTTTATAAACCTTATTATTTTATATCATCATCATCTTCAAACCCAAAAACTACTACCCATGTAAACCTTCCGTGTTTGCTTCCTCGGCCTCTTTCTGATTATGATGATATTTTAGAAGAAGATTTTTATGATGTTGATGTTGACGATGATGATCCAGAAGAATTTTATTATGAAGGAAGCGAGTATCACGTAAGCAAGGTTTTAATTACAGCTAGCCCATTAACCAATAATAAAAATAACATTATTCCAAACGATGAGTGTATTGTTGTTGTGATATATGGACACATGTGTGAATTGGCTTGCATTAGATATGGGAAAGACACAACATGGACAAAGATTATAGATGAGAAATTTCCTAAGGGATTTGAAGATGTCGCGCATTATAAAGGCAAGTTCTATGTTCTTACATTCGATGGAGCGCTTGTATCTTTTCAATACCCAAATCTAAATACTGGAATAACAACTTATATGGAGTTTGTTGCCCCAAATATTCGTAGCCTCGAAGGGATTTCAAGAAGGTATCTTGTGGTATCATCATGTAGTGGAGAGTTATTGAGTGTTGAAAGGTATATTTTTTTAAATGAAGATGGTTATGAACGCATTACCAAAAATTTTAGGGTTTTAAAACTCGATTTGGATGTGGATGGGAATGGAGGTGGTAAGTGGTTAGAAAAGAAAAGTCTTGGTGATATAGCTTTATTTCTTGGTGACAATTCAAGTATTGCGGTCTTGGCTTCTGAGTTCAATATTCAACCAAATTGTATATATTTTACTCATGATCATATTGGTCTGGCCACTAAAACCACTCGTAATTGTGATTTAGGAGTATACAACCTCGAAAATCAAACTTTCAAGTTCAACTATAATTTACCCTCAACTATATTCCACATGATTTGCAAGCGACATCCAATTTGGATTGAACCACCTATCTCATCAATTAATTTTTAATTAGTTATAAGTTACTTTTTTTTTTTTGAAAGCAGTTATAAGTTACTTAATTGTAACGTTTGCCACTTTCTTAGATTAATGCACATTCATTTAATATATTTCTTAATTTTTTTTAATTAAACTTAATCTTTCTTAATACAGTATTTTTGAAAAGATTTCCGTGTGACAGTATTATTGTAAAAGTTAACCCAAATTCTAGTATTTTTGTAAGTTTTTTTTTTCTAAAAAAAAAATATTTTTATGGGTTTTACTTTTTTATAGTTTTTATTTTTTTTTAAAAAAAAAATGACGTTTTTCGGAAGCTTATATAAATAACATAGTACAAATAATGCAACATAAAAAAAAAACACCAACAACAACATAAACATATAAAATAACAATTCATATTTTTGTAAAAAAATAAAATTTCACAAGTCTATAATTTATTTTTTTAAAAAAAAAAAAAAACTGTAAATCAGTATTTTATAATTTGTTGTGTGGTTTTGGGTATTTATGAAAATATCCCTAAAATGCCCAAAATGGCTCTTCCATGGGTTTTGGGCCAAAAATTGATAACAAAAGTTCCATAAAAAAGGGCTCGTGAAATCATGACAAAAATGTACATTTAACAAGCATTATGGTATTGTTAGGAAAAAAAAAAAAAACAAAAAACAAAAAACAAAAAACAAAAACATAACATAGAAAATGAGAATTAAATAACAGTGAAAAGTTATGAAAATTACACTTGAGTTTTTGGAAATATGCATTTGTTATTGTTTCTATGGCTTATTTTTCAACTATTTAAAGACCATATTTTGAATAGTTCCCTTAAGAATTTCAAATTATTATCAAAATAGTTGAGCTCTCACAAAAATAAATACAGTAGAACCTCTATTCAAGAATACTCTATTCAAGAATAACCTCTAATTTGTTATAAAAAAATGAAGTCCCAATTTGGGCCAGTTATAAATAAGAATAACCTCTATATTGTAATTAGTTATACATTTTTTAAGTCCCGTATTAATAAAATATACCTCTATATAAGAATAATTACATCTTAAAAAAATATATACATATATTTTATAAATTTACTTATGTAGAATTAATAATTTTATTTCAAATTATAGTACATGTATAAATATTATATGTACTCGAAAATAACTTTAATATAATATAGTATTAAGAATTGTTTATTGGTATTTTTGTTACATTGATATTTTTTGATATTTTGATTTTTTTTTCAAGTGTAACTCTATTTAGTTATAACCTCTCAATTAGAATATTATTTTCTTGGTCCCAAGTGTATTCTTGGATAGAGGTTCTACTGTAACACAAATATATAATGACTTAATAAAAGTAGGATATGAATGTCACAAATTTTATTCTGAATATCTTGCAATTTTGTTAATCTCTCTACATTAATTTACATGTTAGTTTTCCTCATAAAAATAAAATAAAATTACATGTTAGATTCGATGAGACTGATTCTGATAATGTGGCTATGTCTCTTTTCTTAATGTACCTTTTTTTGTTACTCCTATTATTTTGGATATCTTTTACACTTTGTTTCCACTTGCTGATATTAGTTATTTTTTCGTGGCTTTTGATTCAAACTTGATAAGATTAAATTGATATATATGACATAAAAACTTAATTACACTAAATATGACATTTTTTAAAAAAACTTACAAATATAAGAAAAAGTCATGAGGAATGCCATAAAAAACTTTAAATTTGTGTTTTTTTTTTATTTATTTTTTCTTTTTTTTAAAAAATAAAATACTAAAATAAATAAAAAATGATCTCAACTATAGATATTATTTTTTTTACAGAAACTAAACTTGTTTTTCTTTTTATTTAAACTACTATTTTTTTTCTTTGTTTTTTTGTTAAAAACTAATTATTTCATTAAAAGCAGCAGGAAAAAAAAAAAAAAAACAGTTTCATCAACATCATTCTGAAAAAAGACAATATAAAAAATTATAATCTAAAAATAATATAAACTTTAAAAATCAGTTTCATCAACATTGAAAGAAACTAATAATTTCATTAAAAGAATAAAAAAAAATAGTTTCATGATGTTATTAGAATTTTTTATCAAGTTACTTCTTTATTATTTTGTTTCTAAGTTCGAAACTTACACTTATATTTTGTTATTAAATTATTGGTATGCATTATGTGTTGTTTTGATTATATTTGTGATTAATATGTTTTTTTTTTGTATTTTTGTGTGTGTGTGTTTTTATTTGATTGTCTGATGAAATTGGTTTCAATTAATTTTATTATTAACATTTGTATTTTGTTATGATTTTTTATAACGTCAAAACTGGTTTCACTGGTTTCACAGGTTTTAGCTGTTTTGTAATGAGGTTGCTCCATTTTTATGATATTATTGTATATTTTTTAGTTTGTATAAAACCAGTTTTATTATTATATGATATTTGAACAACAATTTTTATTTTATTTTAATTAATTAGTTTCTGACACACATATTATTTAATTATTTTCATAACTGGTTTTTTTTAAGTAACTAGTTTTTATAACTGATTTTTTTTATTGTTGTTCATGTTTGAGTTTTATTCAATTTTTTATTAATTTATTTCAAGAAACTGGTTTTTATTTATTTGTTTTTATTTTGGTTGTTTTACTAACTGGTTTCTCACATTCCAGTATTTTTTTTTTGTCTCTTTAATTTTTTTTGTTTTTTTTTCTCTTTGATTTTAATTTATGATTCTCTTTGTTATATTTGCTTCATATTGTATATTTAAATTAACTTTAATTTTTGAGCAAGCAAATGAAAAATTAAATGCCAAAATAAAGAATGAAGTTAGAAGTTTGATTATTAGGTATTGATATAAAATTTATATGTTCGAAACTGGTTTATAAATTTAGTATCGTTTGTAAAAGTTTAGTTATTATGCATTGTGTATTTTTTATTATGTTATTGATGAAACTATTTTTTTTTGCCTCTTTTAATGAAATAATTCGTTTCTTTTAATATTGAGGAAACTGGTTTTTAAAGTTAGTATCGTTTTTAGATTGTAATTTTTTTCATTATCTTGTTGATGAAACTATTTTTTTATTCTTTAAATGAAATTATTAGTTCCTTCCAATGTTGATGAAACTAGTTTTTAAAGTTTGGATTCTTTTTAGATTATGATTTTTTATATTGTTTTTTTTTTTTCAGGATGATGCTGATGAAACTAGTTTTTTTTTCTGCTGTTTTTAATGGAATAATTAGTTTTTAACAAAAAAAAAAAACAAATAGTAGTTTAAATAAAAAACAAGTTTAATTTTTGAAAAAAAAAATGAAATATAAAAATGTACACTTATTATATATATTAAGAGAAAAAAAATTAGTTTGAGAAAAAATATTAAAAAAAAAAAAGAGACACAAAGAGAAATTAGAAAAAAAAAATAGAGAGAGATAAGAGAAAGAAAGAAAGAAAAAAAAGTAGCAACTGACTTAAAAATTGAAAAGAAAAAAGATAGCCAAAATTGACTAAAAATATATATAAAAAAGACAAAAAAAAAACTTTTTGAAGCTTCAATAAGTAAAAAACAGTAAAAAAGAAAAAAAAAATTAAGAAAAGTATAAAAGTATAATGTTCTTGTCAAATTAAAAATGTAATGTTTGAAAATAAATGTAGTATTTGGTGTAAATTTTCTAAATAAAAAGAAACTCTTAAATGTAAATGTAAAATAAATTAAAAAAAAAATAAAACTAATTATGCTAAAAACAAAAACATAAAATATGAGATTGGATAATAAGTTTATAAAAATATGGCATATCAAATACCATAAAAAATCTTAAATGTGAAAAAATACCATAGAAGAATGGCACACCTATAAATGCCATATTTTTCTAACTTTTTTATGAAATCCCATATTTTATGTAATTTTCACTTTTTTGTTGCTTTTGATTCAAACTTGATAAGATTAAATTGATATTTGTCATGTTTGGTGCATTATATTACACTGTAATATATTATATAATATCATATTGAATTATATTTTATACTGTATTTTCATATAATTATCTTTTGTTTTTTCATTGTATTTTTTATTATTTTTTTTTCTAATGACTTGTGACATGAAGGTATGGCATTTCCTTGCTAAACTATAATCAAACAAAAAAAATAATGAAAATATTTTGTTGATTCCCTAGAGTCAGATCTGTATTTTTGTAAGAATCCTTAAATGATGATTATTGAGTGGTAGAATTTGAATGTTTTTCTGTAGGTATAAAGTCCGACCCATCTCTTCAATGGACTCATTTTCTTAGTGGTCCATACTCTTTCATGCAAATCCAAAATTCCTAATAAGTAATAAGTAATTTTTTTCTTCATAAAAAATAAAAAACAGAAAAATAGAAAAATCCAAGCTTCTAATTTTTACCTCCTCCTTCAAAATCTATTATATATTTTTTTTAATCATTTTACCAATTTTACTCCTACCACTTCACGATATTCTTCATTCTTATCTAAGCCATTTTTTACTCAAACTTTCTCACAAACCTATACATCCATCTCCAAAAAATACAAATCTATTATATTTGAAATTATGTCTTAGTTATGTGAAAGTGTGAGGATAATTTAGGTACAATACTCATAAAATAAAGTATATTTGAATTATAAATTAAGTTTAATTAATGTATAAAAGAAGAAATATTTTTTAACTTTTTCCTTTCTTATTTTTCATACTTCAAAAAATTACATTCTAATTTTTTTATATCGTAACTATAATAAGTATGTTGTTGAAAAATTATATATACTTTACCGTGTCAAAATTAAAGTTCGAAATAACTTGTTATACACATAGAAAATAAAATAAGCATTTATATAATTAAATATTTGAATTTTATTTTTGAAACTTAAAATAATTTAGAATTTTTTAAAGTATAATTATAATATACATCATTTCTCTATATAACAAGAACAAAAAAGTTCCTAATTGATACTCTCACCCAAAAATTTATTAAAAAAAAACAAAGACGTCATTGTTCCTTACAATTCACTCATATATTACAAAAACCATATATGTATTTTTTTTCTATTTTATTCTTTTTCATTACACTATAAATTAGTTACTTTATCTTTATATTATTTATTCATGTTAAATATAAAAATATATATAAAAAAAGTTCAAATTATTACTTTTACTTTTACGTGTGAGAGCATTTTTTTTTTTTAACTTTTGATTGGTTAAATAAATTTGGTGCATGGTGTTAATATGTGTTATGAAATATGACAACATTTTGTATATAGGAAGAGGTTTCAATGGTTACATTTTTATTGTAACCATCATAGTTACATTTTTTTAAGCCATTGGATTACTATTAAATGGTTGTGATTATTTTGGAAATTAAATAAAAATAAATAATAAATAACTTGTAACCTGAAAGTAACCTAATCATTTATTTCCTTATAAAACTTTAATTAAGATTAATTATATTTTAAAATTAAATTAATTATAATTATTAATTAATTTTTTGCAATTCATTACTATATAAGGATCTTTTAGCAATTTATTTTTTTATACTTAAATTATTTAAAATTTTATAACAAAACTTTTTATAATTTAAAATTATACACATATAATTTCATAATTTAAATTTTATTATACTTGTAATCTTAATTTTAAGTTATTACACTTAATTATTTAATTTTTTTATTTAAATATTTAAAAAGTAAAAAATGAAATAAGTTGAAGGATTTTTTAGAAAAAAAATAGCTGCACTTGTTATCGATTGATTAGCTTGAGGCCTCATACTTAGTTCATATAATTGTAACAAAATAATTAAATATCATTTAAAAATAATTAATTATTTAAAAATTTATTATAAGAAGAGAATTTTAATTTGTGTCAAAAGAAGTTTAATTTTTGTAAAAAAAATAAATTTTATTGTAAATATTATAATTAAATGGTTTAATTATTAAAATAAGTCAAGTAAGGATTTAAATATAAATATTAATTGCTAAAAGATGTCTTGTTAAATATTTAATTAATTATTTTAAGAAAATAGTTTATTATAATTAAATAATTCTAAAAAAGGAATGTCTATTTAATTAATTATTTTAAGAAAATAGTTAATTATAATTAATTAAATCTAAAAAAGGAAAGTTTACCTATTGGTAACCTGCTATTACAGGTTAAAAAAAATGTAACCATATGGTTACAATAAAATGTAACCATTGAATAGTCACCATTTGTATATATTATTATTATTATTATTATTATTATTATTATTATTATTATTATTATTATTATTATTATTATTATTATTATATTACAGTTATCTCTTGTTTCTTCATCTTCTTCTTTTAACAATTAATACTTTTTTTTTTTGAATAATACCATTATTCAGTTTCTTTTGAAAAAGTTTAAAGATCCTTTTTTGTATTATTTATATTCTACAATCACTCTTCATTTTTAACTTAGCCCAATCACACATCATGTTAGTTAGGCCTTTTTGTACAGTTGTTAGTTAGGACTAATTAGTTATTTTTGTTCTTTTGTACAACTTTCTCTGTAATTAATTTTGTTAGTCTTCTTCTCTAACAACCTAACTATACGATTGTATTTATAGAGCTTCGATGCTCATATTTTCTGTGAATGAATAATATACACATTTTTAATTTCTCTCATTCTTATTCTTCCTAATATGGTATTATAGCAACTTTTTTTTTCGCTTCCGCATCTTCGCTCTGTTACTTGATTGTTCTCGTTGATCATCTTCCATGGCTGCTCAATCTTCTGCTTTAGCTCCTGCCTTTAATCCAGTTGTATTTTCTTTCAAAGTCTCTGTCAAACTCGATGATATATTTTTTGTTATGGCGACCTCAAATCCGCAATTCGTGGCCATCGTCTTTAAGATTATATCTGTGATATGATTCAACCTCAGCGACAATTTCTTCATGATGAAGATGAAATTTGTGGTATTGTCAATCCGAGATTCAAATAATGGGAAGTTCAAGATTAGCTCTTATACTCTTGGCTTCTCTCCTTCATGTCTAATGGCATACTTACTCGAATTGTTGGTACAAAAACCTCTGCTCAAATTTAGAAAACTCTTGAGGTATACTTCGTTACTCAGACCTCTACAAAAATTGATATGCACACTACACAAATTCAAAATCTAAAGAAAGGTTCTCTTTCCATTAAATTACTACTTGCTTCATATAAATACTTTGGTTGATCAATTAGGATCTGTTGGTCATAAAATCTCTAAACATATTGTAGCAGCTATTTTCAAAGGATTACCTGCAGATTATGATACCTTTGTTATCTCAATTAATTCAAGAAATGATAAATACTCTGTTACTGAGATTGAGACATCACTTTTGTCTCAAGAACATCAAATGGAAGCTCATCATAAGGATCTTGATTGTGTCAATCTAGCCACTAATCGTGGATTTTGTGGAAAACGCACTGGTTCTTTTCAGTCTAACAATCGTTCCTTCTCTGATCTTGGATCTATTCCTCCTAGTCGAGGAAGAGCCACCTAGAATCAATTTGATGTGCCCCTAGAACATCACAATCTAATCCTCAATTCTCCTTTTATGAACTGGTCGTGCTAGTTCTTCGTCCACTTCTCCTGCTTCTTATTCCCCTCAATCTATCTTCCATGAATCAAGGAGTTAGACCTATTTTCCAAATCTACTCCAGGCTTGGCCACATTGCCTCTCAGTGTTATTAGAGATTTAACATTGATTTTCCTGGTGTGGGTGCTGCTAATGTCACCAATCCATCTGCTAATCTGGCTACTGCTAAGACTGTAATGGATTATGTCTGGTACCCTAATTTTGGTCCTACATCTCACTGTACTCTAGATGCTTCCAAATTCACTCAAAAATAGCCTTACCTTGGTTCTGAGCAGGTGCATATGGGTGATGGTTTGACCCTTCTTGCCCAAGCCTCAATGCATTTAACTTACTAGGATGAAGTTATTAGGATAGCTTGTTATGTTATCAATAGGTTACCTACCCCTGTGCTTCAAAATAGTACCCCTCTCAAAATATTGTTTCAAAAATAACCTGACTATTCTACTTTTTAAAAAAATTAGGTGTGCATGTTATCCTAACACTCGTCCTTACAAAAAGCATAAGCTTGAATTTAGATCAGAACAATGCACATTTCTTGGATATAGTTTGAAACATAATGGTTATAAATGTCTTGCTGCACCTGGTCAAATTTATATTTCTCGAGATGTTATATTTGATGAGTATAGTTTTCCCTTTTCTACTTGTCAAACTAACTCATTTGGTTTTGTTTCATGTGATGACACTAGACCAAATGCAGAGATTCCTCTTGCTTTTATAACAGCTCCCTCACCTTCATCATCTGTCATAGAACCTCCACTACTGCAGCACAATGTGTTGGGATTTGTGCCCTAAATGAAACTCTATTTTAATTTAATCTTTTCTATTTAATTATCAATAAAGATACAGATTTAATATTATTACTTGTTTAATGTGTTATTTGGTTCATGTGATCATTTATTTACTTATTTAATTTATAAATTCATCTAAATCCTTATCACACAAATATTTTTATTTATTGTGTTGTCAACACAGTGGAAAGTAATCAAGATTGTGTGATTAAATGTATTCTTATGATTTATCAGTACACAGGGTTTAACTGATAGGATAATCTACAACGTAGTTTACTTGCACCATGTATAAGTGTTATGTCCTTTCCAGGGCATTGGTTAAAGTAAGCTTGGGTTAGATGTATGGAGTATGCATCGGAAGGGACCGATATTGAACTTGGATTAGATATAATAAACTTACCGTAATATCTATTCAATTCAATATCACCTAGTTGATCTTAGATCAAATGATCTCAATCCTGAGATGGTTAGGTTATAGTTCAATTGTATTATTTGTGTTCTTCAATCTGTTTGTTAAAGTCGACCAATGGATCTTCTCGTGACATATAGATTAAGGACATGGTAGTTCAATTGAGCGCTAATCATAGATACAGAATCTATCGCTTCTATTTGGACATAGAAGTGAAACGATGATTTCCTTCGAGCTTGGCTTAATAGAGATAAATGATAGAGCGCTCATTTTAGTGATTATATTAGTTCAATGAAATATCATTTATAGGTTGCTATGTGTTTTAAGGATAAAATACATTAATTGGTGTAACGGTAAATTTGTCCCTATTCAATGTAAATCATCTATAGAGGATCATTGATTATTAGGATTATAACAAATGGATAACTCATAGCGTATCTATATCGTGGAACATATAGAGCGTTCTATATAATTGAGTGGTGCAAGGAGGAATTAATAAGTTAGAGAATTTACTTGGTAAATTCTATATCTGCTTATTGGAAGCTCAGTTATATAGGCTCATGGTCCCCATACTAGTTGAGACAAACTGCTTGTAAGACTCAGTTAATTGATTTTAGTTAATCAATTATAATTCTAAAATTAGACTATGTCTAGTTTATGAATTTTCACTAAGATATGACTTGATTGTGAATAAATAGGATTTTAGGGTTTATTTGTTAATTAAGAGACTTTGTGGAGTCTAATTAATAAATATAATAAATGACAATTTTATTTGATAATTAATTTGATTATTAAATAAATAGTTTTGGCATTTATAGAATTGAAATTGCAAAAAATTGGTCTTTGTGAAAAATAGATAAATGGTTGAGAAAAATGGCAAAAATCTAACTAGTGATGGGCCCACTTCATGGCCAGCCATTAGGTTGAATTTTTGCTATTATTTTATCATTTTTTATTTCAAATTATTCAATCTTAACCCTATGTGAATTAGTATAAAAAGAAAAGAAATGTCTCATTATCCAACTAATGCTACTAATGACTGTTGACTTAGTTTTCATCTTGTCAGATAACTAGAGAGTTTGAGACTTCTTCTTCTTCTTCTTCTTCTTCTTCTTCTTCTTCTTCTTCTTCTTCTTGTTCTTTTCTTCTCTAATTCGAAATCCTTAGTGTTCTTCATAAAATAAAATTCAGCCTTTAGTGATTGAGTGCATGCCCACCCATAGCAAGTTAGTCTTCAATCATAGTGTGTAAGACTGTGAAGAAACCAAACAACTAAAAGAGTTTCGGGCTCAGATCTTGGTGATACTCTGCGACAGAAAGGATACAAGGGTTAGAGATCTGAGCAGAAGGAGTCATTTAATTCTGCTGCAACCAATGTAAGATTTCTCATACTTAATATGTGTTTATTTTCATCGTTTTAGAGATTCATATTTAGGATGTTAAAAACATACTTGTTAGTAAATCTAGGTCCTGGTTAAAGATATTCCAACACAATGTACTATACCCATATCTGCTACCAACAACAACACTACCACCACAATCTCTCAGCCTATACAACCCACAAATGACCAACCTCCTTTACCTACATCCACCGATATACCTCCATAACCTCCACCTATCCCCACTGCTCTGTCCCCTCCCATCCCAACTATTGCCATAAATAATTCACCCTTATCTTCCACACCAGCTGTTACTTCTCAGCCTTCCCCAAGTCAACAACTGTCATCTCTTCCCTACCCCCACCACTTGTAAATAATCATCCTATGGTGACTCAAGTTAAAGCATGAACATACAAAACCACAGTGCCCATGCTCTCAAAAGAACCCCTTACTCTTGCAGCTACATTACTTGATTCCAATTGGAATGCTACAATGAACTATGAAATTTGTGCACTAATTAAAAACAAAACCTGGATCTTGGTTGCTCTGCCTCTTGGAAGAAGAGAAATTAGTTGCAAATGGGTCTATAAACTAAAGGAAAATTTAGATGGTTCGATTTCCAAGTATAACGCACGACTTGTTGCTAAGGGATTCTTGCAACAATATAGTTTTGACTTCACAGAGACTTTTAGTCATGTAGTCAAACCAACAACCATTAGGGTCATCCTCACACTTGCTTTTTCACATGGTTGGGAAATAAGGCAATTGGATGTTAATAATGCCTTTCTCAATGGGGAGCTTACTGAAGCAGTTTATATGACCCAACCCCGTAGTTTTGTGGACAAAAGCAATCCTCATTTAGTGTGTCGACTTAACAAGACTCTTTATGGATTAAAATAGGCCCCAAGGGCCTGGTTTGACAAACTCAAGACTCCTCTTTACTCTTTTAGTTTCACTTCAGCTAGAGTTGATCAATCCTTGTTCACTCGACTCACTACCTCACATACTAATTCATTCTTATCTACGTTGATGATATACTCATCATAGGTAGTACTAGTCAGGTTATATCGACCCTGGTTCATGATCTCAATGCCTCTTTTGCTCTAAAAGATATAGGTCCCCTAGACTCCTTGGTATTCATGTCACAAGGTTGGATGATGCTCTACATCTGTGCCAAACCAAATACATAATGGATCTCCTGGTTCGAACCAAGATGGACTGTGCTAATCCTCTGCCTACTCCAATGACTGGAGGTGAAAAACTCTCAGCCTATGGTAGTGATCCTTTCCAAGATCCACATCAATATCGAAGTATTGTAGGGGCATTACAATATGTTGTGGTCACCAAACTTGAAATTACCTATTCAGTTAACAAGGTATCTCAATTTATGCACGCTATCCTCTGCCTACTCCAATGACTGGAGGTGAAAAACTCTCAGCCTATGGCAGTGATCCTTTCCAAGATCCACATCAATATCGAAGTATTGTAGGGGCATTACAATATGTTGTGGTCACCAAACCAGAAATTACCTATTCAGTTAACAAGGTATCTCAATTTATGCACAAGCCTTTGGAAGCTCACTGGAAAGTGGTCAAGAAAATTTTGAGATACCTCAAAGACACCCTCGATTATGGTCTTCACCTGACAAAGTGCTCTACTCTGTCTTTAACAGGCTTTTGTGATGCCGATTGGGCATGTGACTCTGATGATCGGAGATCAACTTTTTCTGCATATTCCTTGACAACAATCTCATTTCCTAGAGCTCTAAAAATCAGAAGACTATCTCTCGATCTAGTACCGAGGTTGAGTATCGTAGCCTTGCGAATGCCACTGCTGAAGTGGTTTGGCTTCAATCTTTGTTAGCAAAAGTTGGTCTTTCACATTTGTCTATTCCTACAATTTTGTGTGACAACCAAAGCATGCTCCTTATGTCTGCAAATCATGTTCTGCATAATCAGAAAAAACACAATGAGCTTGACTTATATTTTGTTCGAGAAAGAATCATCAACAATAAGTTTTCTATCAAACACACCTCTACTCAAGATCAACTTGTTGATATATTGACCAAGGCTTTTTCGTCTACTTGATTTGCTCTTCTAAGAGACAAACTGAGCATGGCTTTCTTAACCAATCTCAGTTTGAGGGAGGATGTTAGTTAGGCATTTCTGTGCAGTTGTTAGTTAGGACAAGTTAGTTATTTTTGTTCTTTAGTACAACTTTCTCTATAACTAATTCTGTTAGTCTTCTTCTCTAACAACCTAACTATACGATTGTATTTATAGAGCTTTGATGCTCACATTTTCCATGAATGAATAATATGCACACTTTCATTCTTTCTCATTCTTGTTCTTCCTAACACATTACAGTTTTGTTAATTAGTGCCCTAACGGCTTATTATTTAATCTAATTATATGGATCCCAAGTTGAAACTTTTCTTCTAATTTGTAATTTAGGTTTACATTAAGATAGAGATAATATTATTATCAATTTACACCTTTAGATACTATTTAGGCTCACATTTCAATTATGCTTGTATCGAATTTGATTTTTTTTTAAATTTTTCTTTATTAATTATCTTATACAATTTCTAGAATAAAAAACAAAAATGTTGGCTGCCATTTTCCTATATCGAATTTGATATCTTTAATTTTCCTTTGTTAATTAGTGTAAAACTTAACAATAGAAAAATAGAATGTGTTTGAAAATACAGAGCATAAGAGAGAAGTAGAGCATTTAGAGAAATAAGAGAAATGCCAAATAAATTTAACAATTAGTTAGCCTTCATCTTATTTATACTTATTGAACAGTACATAATAGCAAAACAGAAAAATTAACAGAAAATGGAATTGTAATTGTAATAGTGATAGTGATAGTAATGTAATGGGATAAAAATTATAATAGGAATTGATTGTTATGTTTGTTTTGTTATTGGAATAAATTTTGGAATAGGTAGTAAATTAAAAAAATTATCTTTACTTTAGTAAGAAAATGTATAAAATAAAGGTAAGATACTCATTTTAAGTAATTGTAATGAGGATTCATGAGATATAGGAGTGTAATCATTTTTCATACAAGTGATATAATAGTGATTACAATAGAATATCATTACAAGAGTTTAAAGGCAAACCAAACATTAGAATTGTAATCATGATTCTATTACAATGATAATTACAACAAACCAAACATGTCATTAGTATTATTAGCTTACAACCCCATCAAATGAAATGGCGAAGGGGCCATTTGAAGTTTGCTTTTAAGGTAGTTAAAATGATTAGTAGTCAAAGGCTTGGTAAGTGCATCAGCAATTCGATCTATGGAAGGAACATAACGTAATGAAAGTTGTGGAGCAAGAATTTAATGACGAACAAAATGTAGATAAATCTCAATGTGTTTGCATCTGGCATGAAACACTAGAATGGCAGACAAAGTTGTGGCACTTTGATTGTCAATCCATTAAACCAGTGGTTGAATTAGGGACCGAAAGTTCATTCAAAAGGAAAGTAATCCAAAGAAGTTCAGCAAGTACATTTGCTAAAGACTGAAATTTGCTTTCAGTGCTGAAACAAGTCACAACTTGTTATTTTTTAACAGACCAAGAGACTCTATTATTGCCTAAAAACATCACATATCTCCATCTAGATCTTCTATCATCAATATAGCTGGCTCAATGCCTTGTAGATTCTTAGTGTTTGATGCTTGGAGCTTCAAATCATCAGAGAAGGTACCCTTGAGATACCTACGAAAGCTTTTGCAAGCCTCCCAATGTGTTGTGGTTGGAGCATGAATAAATTGACTTAGTTTATTGATAATGAAAGCAACATCAGGTCTCGTGAGACTCAAACACTGTAATGCTCCTAATGTGCTTCTGTAAAGAGGAACATCTTCAAAAGGTTCTCCATCTTTCAAACTTAATTTGGATGTTGAGCTAGTAGGATTAGGACAGCTCTTAGCTCCTTCCACATGTAGCTTAGTGAGAAGGTTAGTAATGTATTTATTTTGACTAAAATACATTCATGTGGCATCTTCGTATACTTCCACTCCCAAAAAATAATGGATAGGATTTCAAGGAGAATGCTATGTTCAGTTTATGTGTAAATTGAGCAATAACTGTAGAACTAGACCCTGTTAGAAGTATGTCATCAACATACAGCAACAGATAAACTAATGAGTCCCCTGTACCATGAATGAACAAAGAGATATCAGACTTGGAAGCTTAGAAACCCAATTGAAATAATGTAGTTTTGAGCTTTTCCTTCCAAGCCTTGGGTTCCTACTTTAATCCATATAAAGCCTTGTGAAGCAAGCAGACATGATTTGGTTTATGGAAATTAATAAAACCTTCAGACTGCTTCATGTACACAGTTTCTTGTAAAATTTCATTAAAAATAGGTTAAATTGTATATCTGGCCAGTTATTTGAATATATACAGAAGCATATAGTAGAATAAACAATTAAAAATCAATTACATTTATGTTTAATATTAGGGAAATTATAGTAAATGACCCCAAATCATAGGAGTATGTTAGTTTATGTCCTCTTTTCAAAAAAATATAGCAAATGGCCCTAAATCATAAGACTATGTTAGTAAATGTCCTTATTTCAATTTTTTTTTTTACTTTTTTATTTTTTTAAAATTAGAAGAAAATTATTTAAACATTATGGTATATCTATATTAGTTTTGTTAAAATCTTTTTTATTTTAAAGTTATGTCAATTTTTTTAATTTTTTATGAGTTGTTTTGGGTTGTTGGTATATAGATTTTGTTGTACGGTATATTTCTATTTTGTTGTATGGTATATTATTATTCTTAAATGACATTTATTTTTTTATTATGATATGTATAATAGCGGTATATAATTTTATTAACATAATAAAAATATTTTAATGTATGTATATAATTTTATTGCCATGCTACATATATTTAATTATTATTTTTATATTTTTTGATTGTATGATTATTTATTTTAAATAATATTTAATTAGTTTTGATTTTATTATATACAATGGTCATGGTATATATAATTTAATTGTGGTATATAATTTGGTTAGTATATTATACATACATATATATGGAAGAGGTTTCAATGGTTACATTTTTATTGTAACCATCATGGTTACATTTTTTTAAGCCATTGGATTACTATTAAATGGTTGTGATTATTTTAGAAATTAAATAAAAATAAATAATAAATAACTTGTAACCTGAAAGTAACCTAATCATTTATTTCCTTATAAAACTTTAATTAAGATTAATTATATTTTAAAATTAAATTAATTATAATTATTAATTAATTTTTTGCAATTCATTACTATATAAGGATCTTTTAGCAATTTATTTTTTTATACTTAAATTATTTAAAATTTTATAGCAAAACTTTTTATAATTTAAAATTATACACATATAATTTCATAATTTAAATTTTATTATACTTGTAATCTTAATTTTAAATTATTACACTTAATTATTTAATTTTTTTTATTTAAATATTTAAAAAGTAAAAAATGAAATAAGTTGAAGGATTTTTTAGAAAAAAAATAGCTGCACTTGTTATCGATTGATTAGCTTGAGGCCTCATACTTAGTTCATATAATTGTAACAAAATAATTAAATATCATTTAAAAATAATTAATTATTTAAAAATTTATTATAAGAAGAGAATTTTAATTTGTGTCAAAAGAAGTTTAATTTTTGTAAAAACAAAATAAATTTTATTGTAAATATTATAATTAAATGGTTTAATTATTAAAATAAGTCAAGTAAGGATTTAAATATAAATATTAATTGCTAAAAGAGGTCTTGTTAAATATTTAATTAATTATTTTAAGAAAATAGTTAATTATAATTAAATAATTCTAAAAAAGGAATGTCTATTTAATTAATTATTTTAAGAAAATAGTTAATTATAATTAATTAAATCTAAAAAAGGAAAGTTTACCTATTGGTAACCTGCTATTACAGATTAAAAAAAAATGTAACCATATGGTTACAATAAAAATGTAACCATTGAATAGTCACCCATATATATATTAGTAATCTATATTTTTATTATTATTATTTTTTTTTGTATATATGTTTTGGTGTATGGTATATGTATTTTTTGTTATACGGTATATAATTTTTTAAAATAATATTTAAGTTTTATTTTCTATTGTACTTTTGTTGACATGATATATAATTTTATTAGCATCCTATATATGTTTATTTTTATTTGTTGTTATTATTATATATATTTTTTGTAAGGTATATATTTTATGTTATATGGTATATAAGTTTTATTGTATAGTATATCATTTTATTTTAGATAATGAATGTTTAGTTTTTATTTTAGTATACAAAAAGGTGATATATAATTTTTTTTAATATGATATATATAATTTTTTTTAATAATATTATATTATTTTATTTTATTTTTTATTGTAGGTATATACGTTTTATTGTATGGTATATGATTTTTGTTGTCTATAATATATTATTTATATTTAATATGATATTTAGTTTCTATTTTATTGTATATAAATTTTTTGGTATGTATTCATATTTTAATGGTGATATATATAATTTGTTAGCATGATATATATTTTTTTGAGTGTTAATTTAGTATTGTTATAATTTCTTTGGGGTATAATTTTATTATTACGGTACATTAATTTTTTATACTACGATATATTTAATACTGCTGTATATATTTAAATGATCTAATATATTTATTTATTTTTGTTACAATATATTAATATGCAATACTAAAAAAATTATGTAACTTAATTTTGTTATTATATATATTTTTTTTAAAAAAATATGTGATAAATCTATTTTTATAATTTTTATTAGCTAATTTATTAGATTTGGCCATTTTCTTAATTTTTTTAAAAAGTGGACATTTACTAACTTAGTTACCAAATTTAGGATCATTTTGCATCTCAACCCTTAATATTATTACATTAATACTTTATATTTATATATCAATGTACTATACAAATTTAAACTTTTTTTTAATTTTATTGTTGTGTTGTAAACTTTCATTATTTATTTTATTTTTTATTTAATTTTAATTTTTAAATGATTAATTTCTAAGTATGGTATCTTTTTTCAAAAATAACTAATTATATTGCATTTATTACATTTATCATTTTAAACATATAATATATTTTTTTCTTCAATGTTATTACTTTAATTTTTTTGATTCATTTGTTAAAAAATAATTAGCATTTTGTAAGACTTTTTTTTTCTAATAAATCAATTTCATATTTCTTACATCAATATCTATTGATCATACACGATACTCATTTTTCTCCATTAGATATTTTTATAAAAATTTCTTTGATATTTTAAATGAGTTGTAGTTTTTCATAGAAACTAAGAATAATAGATATTTTGTATCATGTCTGTTATCTTAAATTTTGTCCACCTGACGTGGCATGTCCAGGTAAGTTAAAGACAGAGTACATGTGGAATACAGCCATGCCAATAGTAAGACATGGTCTCTATACGAAGTATGACAAAACCGTTAAGCAGCAACTGGAAGGAGTGAAGCGAGCCGTTAAGAAGTTCTACCAAGATGTCTAGCTGGCCAAGAGAAACCTATAGGCCGGCTAGAGTGAGCTTGTATGGTCGGCCAGGATCTGCGTACAAGTTGGCTGGCCAAAAGGTGACTTCTAGACCAAGGAAGCTTTCATTCGACCAAGGGAACCTAACTTCCACAAGGAAACGATGTACTGATAAGTCGATATTTTGCCTTATAAATATAGCTAATTTATGTATTAATATTCTTATTGATTCTTTAAATTATTGATTAGTGTAATTATAATTTATTAGGCTATTTTGAAGACTAATCATGCATTTGGAGTCATTTGGAGGGATGTTAGCATATTTTGGTGAAAAATAGTAGAAGTCGGCGAGCTCGATTTTATAAGGTAGAACTTTATTGTAAATTTTGACAACCTTAGAAGCAAAACTGGACTTGGAGCTCAACATAAAAGTTTTAGATCTCGTTCTTAGCTTTCTGAAACATCTTGAATCGTCCAATTCTGAGTTGTATTGAAGACGTTATGGCCAAAATACTAATCAGGTTCAGAACAGAAATTGTGTTGAGCACTATAGCGCCCGATTCCTGTGCTATAGCGCCAATTTATCATTTTTTTTTTAATAAAAATCTTAATTCTAAGGAGATTCATCTATCTTTACAAGCAATATAAATAGGACCTCTTAGGCTACGAATTTAATCATTCTAAAGCTACAAATTAGAGAGAGAAACAGAGAGAGAGCAAGGAAGAGATGGAGATCGGCTTCGAAGTGTTCTTCATTCTAGTTATTTTATTCTCCTTCTACTTTTACTAAATATTATGATTTTGGTTATAATGTCTAGTTCTGAGTAGTTTTTTTAAGTTAAGGGTTATTTCAAAACTCAAAACATGAATTCGTAGTTTCATTATTGAATGCTAATTTTTAGTTTCCATTATATCAAATTGCTTCTATTATTCTATGTTCAATGTTATAATTATTGTTTTAATTTTGTTTAGACGGCCGCTAAATTAGGTTTTACTTTAATCTATCGTCATCTTAGGATTACTATTCACCTAATAGTCTAGGATTCTAAGTGTTTGTGACAAATTGCAATTTTAATTGTGATGAAGAATATAACCTAGGTTAAATAAATTATATGCTTCATTGATTTGTTGCCTAGATTAGTCTATCTCCATAAAACTTAATGCTTTATCTAAGTTAAATAAATTGCATGTTTTGTGGATTTACTGCTTAGGTAAAAGAGTTAATTATTGAGCGCTTCGCCTTGATTACATACAAGGGAGATTGGGATAATTAACTGCTTCAACATTATCTGCGGGATTAATAGTTTGATTGGAAATTGAAAATTACATTCTTTAATAGGAATTAGGAATGATTACTGAGGGTGGCAAATAACCTTTAACTAGTTTCTCATATCATAATCTCAATTTTAATTTTTTTTTTGCTATTTTAATCTCAATCTCTAAACCCCCTTCTCTAACTACGTTTGTATATATCTTGATTTATTTTCTATTGTAATAAAATATCTAATAGTTACTAAAAAGTTTGATAAAATTTTTGTTACCGTAGCATTGAACCACTATTCATTTAGTAAAAATCGGTGATAGCACACACACCACTACTACAAAAATGGCCTTTTGTTTCAATTTTTAAGTGACATATAAAGAATTTGCGTCAGTTTGTGTAATTGACGTTATAACTGTAGATACAAATAGTCTTATTTTTTGCTTCACTTATTAATAGACGCTAAAATATTTTTGCTTCAGTTCATAACCAAAGCAATAGTAAAACGCTGACGCAAATTAGTTTTTTGCTTCAGTTATGAATCGAAGCAAAAGAATAAAAAATAATAATAAAAAAAAAACATAAACCTTCAGATCACCACAACCCTGTAATACCCGAAAAAAATATACATATATTTTAAATTTTATTTGTTATAAAATTTGTATAAGAATAAGTATTTTATTTATTTCTACTAATAGTGAATAGAGATAATTGCTTAGAATAGTATTGATAGATTTCTAAACATAGTTGAAATTATAGTAAGTGTCAAGGTAAAATTATAGTGTTTTTACGAATTAGAATAATTACTCAATTAAAGCCCAATATGAAAGTCTATTAGAGTTTTATAGATTATTTAGTGGGTTTAATTTATTGTATGAAGGGCGTTAAATAACATTATAATGGAATTAATGTTAAAAAAATTCGTAGGTTTGGATAAATTCCCAGGATTAAAAACTGTTTTAGTAAAATGATCATATCTAGAGTTTTAGAGCTCTGATTGAGGTGATTCCAGTGGCGTTGGAAAGATAATTCAAAGATCTATAAATTTTGTAGAAGTAGTTATATCATAATTCGGAAGTTTTCTAGGTAAAAACTGAGCCTAAAGTTACGAGATAGAGGGCTTATTTTTAAAATTTAAAAATTAGATATTTGTTGATTTAATAATATTTTAGCATTTTATTATATATTATTATTTTTAGTTAACCTAAACGAATACAGTTTCTCATACTCAATACATATTTTTTTATCAAACCCTAAACTATCATAGTTTTAGTTTTTTTTCCAAACCAATTAGTCAAAGCTTCATTCTTCTTCATGGTTGCTCCTCTCAAACCTTCCACACTTCTTCTTATTTTTCTACCTTCATTCTTAAAGTTTTAGATTTATAATCAAGGCTTGCGGGCTTGAGACATCAAATAGAAAGTTGTGAAGAGGTATGAAATATTTTCTTGCTCAATAATGCTAAATGTTATCTAAGGTTCGGACCTATTATATTTTTCGTTTTTAGAAAAAATAAGTTTCAGTAAAGTGATGATATCTCTCTTGATATTGATCCGTTTTTAGAGATTTTGGTATCGTTGGAAAGCTTATTCGATGATCTAAAATTTTCATCAAGAAACAAATAACCAATTCGGTGTTCTTCTAAGTCGAAAATTATCCTCTTTCTGCTATGGTTGTAATTTGTTTTCTTTATATTTCCAGAAAAAGTACTTTCACTTAAAATACAATAACTCTCTCAATTCTCATCCATTTTTAATGATCTATATGTGGTTTTAAAGCTTATTCAATTTCCCATAAGTTTTATGAAGAAACTTTTTGTTAATTCGAAGTCATACTATGTTAAAAAGTTAGTTTTGTTCAATATCATGTGATTCATTTCTTGAATCTTGTTCTTGCAAAACTGTTTTGGTAAAATTGTAATATCTCTTTGAATATAATTCTAATTTCAAAGACTTTTGTATCATTGGAAAGGAAATTTAATTTCCTAAAACTTTGATGAAGATGTTATCTTCTAGTTCTGAACCATTCAATGTCCAAAGTTTGTATTTTTGCTAAGTCATGTAATTCGCTACTCCACATTCCTTCTCAGAAATAGTTTCAGTAAAACAATCATAACTCCCTCAGTTTTAATCCATTTTTAATGATCTTTATATCATTGGAAAGATAATGAAATTTCCTATAATTTTTATGAAGACAACTTTCACTATATTAGTATAGTTATTGGTCAAAAATAGTGGCCTTTCTGCTGTACTGTAAGAGTACGAATTTTAATATTAGGGCCTTGAACCATGTGTTGTTATAGGTAGTAGTGACGAGATAACAAGTCTTAAACAGCGGGATTTGAGGATCTTGTCCTCAACAAGGAAATTTATTGAGGTGCTTGGAGTAGCAAGAAGGTGTTCTTAACAACTAAGGTAAGAAGAGTGGACATCTGTGCACAGGGTGTATGTTAAAACATACAACTGTATTATGGGATAGTATTTACATGTTTTTTATTCAATGGTGGATTGTTGTTTTATGCTAATGTTATTAGTGTGTGATAGTGATAAGGCTTTTGACTGTTTGTGTGAAAATAGCACTTATAGGATAGGTTTTCTGCTGCTGGTGTGAGCATAGCACTGCAGGATATATTTTTGGCTGCTTGTATGGGTTTACTTGCAGGTTATCCTATCATGGGTGAGCACAACTTGTGATAAGGGATTGCCCTATTGGATGCCGAGTGTGAGAACAGCACAAGGCAGGGCAACTTACACTTCATGTCTGATCAACATGAGTGGGAGTAGATTATCATATGTGAGGACAATGTGCGATAAGATACTATGTGTTATGTGTGTGAGTATAGCATGCATTAAGATTACACTGTGATATGATGTTGTATTTTATGTGAGAGTAATATGTGATATGACATGTTATTATATGTATGCAAGTATGGTATGAATTGATTTGATGTTGTGATATTGTTATATTTATGACTATGTTATCTGGTTGGGGGGTTTATGTCCTACATAGCTCTTCTTACTGGGCGTTAGCTCACGGGTACTCTGTGTGCAGGTAAAGGCAAAACTATACAGTGAGGGTGGCGAGCTCGAGGCATGGATTACATGTTAGAGGATTGTCACGATGTTTTGGTTTAAAAATATTTCATTAAAGATTATGATTCAAATAGTTTTTGCAAAGCTTTATATTTTAAGGTTATGAATAAATAAATGTTTTGTTTTAAAAATAATGAGATCTCATGCTTAGTTATTTTTCATTAAAGAAGTCTTTTATTGTCTTTATCTTAAATGGTTTTAAACGGACTAGCTAGTGTGACGTCTCGGGAAATCGGGGCGTTACAAACCCTTTGGACCGCCACAACAACCCAACAACAACAATAAATATTGCCACCACAGCAACCCATCGTACCACCAAAAGCACATCAAACCACCACCATCCCACCGGACCACCACCACTGTCTGCAAAAAAAAAATCAGAGAAAGAGAACTCGAACGAGAAAGAGAGAAATTGGAGCTAGAGTTGGGCGTGCAAGATGGAGAACGAGAAGTCTCACCTTTCAAAACTCCATTTTCACGAGGAAGAGAGGGCGAGGGTGGCGGAGATGGTCTCGTGCTCCATCATGGCCGATGATGAGCTCCAACGCCACTTGTAAAAAAAATGAGAAAGAGAGAGTTAGAGTTTGAGAGGTTCATGCTTTAGGTTGGGTTGAGAAGAAAGGAAGAAGATGAAGGTGATGATGGGTGAAGAGTGGGAATTAGGTTAGAGAGAGATAGATGAGAGAGGGGTGGTTGAGAAGAAAATTAGGGTTTGAAGTTAGATTTATATTTTAGGGTTAGATTTTTTTTTAAAAATGGGTTGAAGCCCATAACTGATTTTTTTAATACCTTTTTGCATCTGTTGTACACCGACGCCAATAGTGTATATAATGACTTTTTATGTCAGTTGTAGACTGACGCTAATAGTGTATACATATTTTTTTTTATATTTCATCTTTTCCTTTGGTTTTTGTTTTAGCATTGGATAGATAACCGATGCTAATTAATAATTATTTGCGTCGATGGATAACTGAAGCAAAAGGGTTGACTTTTGCATTGGTCAACAAGTTTGATTAGACACATTGACCAACACAAAATTCCTTTTTGTAGTAGTGCACCCTTGCTAATGCTTACTTGAGACCACATATCTTGCTCTTGCACTGTTAATGGCCATGTACTAAATTCAAATCCATGGACTCTCTAGAGAATAACTCTCAATTCTCATAAGAGGCGGTACCACCTCTAACCCATATAGGTGGAGTTTTAGTGTCTCGCCACTCTTTAGACACTTCTTAAGCTTAAATGAGTTTTCTTAAGCTTAAATGAGCTTTCTTAAGCTTAAGCTCAATTAAAAAAAAATTCGATTTTAATCCTCAATTTTCACCGCATGTACTCATCCATATATGAGACAATTGAGTACCACATTCAATCTATTAACTTGTTATTACCTATAGAACTTAAGACTAAATTTTTACTAGTGTTAAGATAGGTTACCATTAATGAGTAAAACACTAAGGATTAGGTCCCATTTCTCGAAAATTCATGCTTTAATCTTGTACAGATTAAGTGACTTGTTATAACTTTTCACTATTGATTCCATGTGAATCATGCATGCCAAAATATTGTGTTCACTTTGTGATCACTTTTTTTTCTTAAGTACTTAAGCTTTAAAAATTTAAACATAAGAAACTACTTTTCACACAACTCAAATTTCACTAATTTTGATACCAAGCATATCAAAATTAAACACTAATTTAGACACTAAACATGTCTAAATTACACTTTATTATAAGACACCAAGCATGTCTTAAATTCCCATATTGGAGTATTACTCCTACACTTTCACATCAAGATAGAATTTTATATCTTGTTTTAGATCTCTTAAATTTAATTTCCTTCTTAAAATTATTTTCACAAAAAATTGACACCAAATATGTCAATATTTTCACATAATGCACATAATCAAACTTGATTTAGAATTTGAATTCAAAATTAAATAAATTAATCAACAATGTTTCAACATATTTTGATTAAATTTGTGGCTCACCCCCCACATTTTTAAAATAAAGTGAAATTTTTATAAGAATCACTTTTTACCAATATTAGTTATCTAATATTCTCCACATTTTTTTAAACAACTTTGATTTAATTATTTTTCTAAAATGCCTCTTAGAGATTATTATTAGAAAAACATCATTTGTCATTCTTAGTTTTCTCAACAAAACTAAAATATCAAACTCACATCACCACTTACAAAATAATGTGATTATTTTTACCTATTATTTTAAAGTTATCTCCTCAATGAGATTAACCTAAATAATACAGCAAAGTTAACAAAATTTTTATCAATTTTATTCACCACTTTAGTTATTTAAGATTTCAAATTGCTTCTCTAATTTTATTATCTTTTCACCATTTTTGAATCCACATTAATTCACTTTATTTGAGTCTAAAATTGCTCTTCCAATTTATGACTCATTTCACAAGTTTGGATCCACTTTTGATCTATTTGTTCTTATTATGATAAGACAATTCTCATAAGTGTAACTCTCATAGTTCACTTTTCTTATCTCATAAAATGATATATTTATTAATTTTAATTCCTAATGGATGTAACTTCTTAAAAGTTACAATTTTTTTTTTCTCAAAATCACTATTGGAAAATAAATTCTAAATTCTCTTTATTCACAATATAGATAATAATAATCTCTACATCAATAGTAATAAACAAAATTATTATATTTTTTTTTGATGAATCAGAGAATTATATTGCACAAGACCAATTTACAACCTAAGAGCACTCCTAAATTAGGAGCCTCAAGTTTTAAATCTATACATACTTTGTATTTACATCCTTACAATTCATAAAACCAAACTCTATCTTTACAACTAATTTTCTAGGGCAAAAACATGTTGATTCGAGTTTTGATTCTCCATTTCAAGTTCTCTAGCACTCGATTGCAGTTAGCTTGTTCCCCTTGCCAAATCATTCTATTCCAAGTCTCCCAAATGCAGTACACTAAATCAGCAATCATTGCAGCAAGAACATTTTTCCTAAACCTGCTCACCTTAGCTCTTCTTATCCATCTAAGGATTTGGGGCAGGTCAGTAGATGTTGTTCTCCAAACCAGCCAATTCTTAGCTGCTTGTAAGCATTGGACAGCAAAGGAACACTTAAAAAAATAAGTGTTGTGTGTTCTCCTTTCGTGTGTTACACAACTTGCAGCAATCCTCCATTCGCATTTCAAATTTAACTAGCCTTTCCTTTGTCTTTAACCTATTCAACATAGCCAACCATAGAATTACACTATGCTTTGGAATTTTCAATCTTGCCCACACTTCTTGGCTCCATGACATATGATTTTGACTAGGTTTGAACAATGAATACCCTACTGAAATGCAATATTTCATGCTCTTGGAATGCAGCATTGATCATGTATTGTTTTGAGAACAATATTATTATATTACTATCAATATATTATTATCATCCTACAAAACTCATATTTTTTTTTTGAATAAATATAACTCATATATTAATATAACATGTATGGTACTAATCATCTTATATATGTATATAGTTAGTGACTCGCTTAAATTTGTAGAGGTTATTAGAGTTTATTTTTTTTTTATTTATTTAAGATAAGAACATAATATTTAATATTTATATCTTTTTATTTTCTGCTAAGTAGGGAGGTGTTGAGATTGTTTTCTCAAATAAATAAATAAATTACCTAAAAAAAGAATAAATATTATATTACATATATTTTATAAGGAAAAAAATATTATATTTAGTATATTTTTATTTTAGAAATTACTTTAATATATTATAAATAAATCAAATATTTTAAAGAAAAAATAACTAACGAGAATATTATAAATTAAAAAGTTAATGACAATATTATAATAAATAATAATATTATAACTTAAATAAAAAATATATTTATTAATTATTATGTGTCTTCATTAAATTTATACAATTGTCAACATAAATACCAAAAATTGACAAAATTTTTTGACATAATATATATTTTTTTACAAAAGTGCTAACATATATATTACTTCAATAGAGATATTATTATAGTTAAATTTTACTTTAGATTAACTTATGCAACAAGAAAAATTATTTGTTATATGGGAATAAAAGAATTAAGGTGGCATTTGGTTGGATGTAATAAAATAGAATGGAATGGAAATGATACAATTTTTATTCCATTCTTTTGCTTGGTTGCATATTAAAGCATTGGAATATCATTCCAACAGAATAACTTTTCCACCATTTTGGTAGAATGACTATTTCATTTTGAAATGGAAGGAAAGACCATTCCAATGCATGATGAAAAAAAATTTAATAATTTTTTTATGCATTTTAAATTTTATTCCATTCCATTCATATTCATATTCCTATTTCCATTCTTATTCTTATTTTTACGTTTTCATTCCTTTAAACCAAACGCCACCTAAAATTAATATGTCAAAAATTAAATAATATTTATTTTAAATTTTTATAAATAAAAATCTCATTTTAAATTTCGTCTTAAGTCTCTTAACACTTTGAGACGACCTCACATGTGTGGCTCTTGACTAAGACATACTAAGTGAGTGCCTTAAGTCCACCAAAATTCTAAGGCCCAAAAACTAGAGAAAATTACACTCTATATCCTTTTTATATTGTCCTTTTTTATTTTTACCTTCTTTTTTAAAGTCTATCATTTTTACCTCTTTTTTTAAACATTGTACCAATTTTGTCCCTGTCACTTCAAGATACTCTCCATGTGACTCTCTTATGTCAGAGTATTTTGGGTACAATACATATAAAATGAGGTATGTTTCAAATAAATATAAAATTAGAGGTAAATTTAATTAATTGATTAATAAAAAAGGTATTTCTCAACTTACCCCAAAAACTATATAACTATCCTGTATATCGACTACGTATATTATTCAAAATTTTAGAGTGCAATGACAACAATCATCGTTATCAATGTTAAAAAACAATGAACATTCTCATTAAAAAAAAATATAATAAAAAAACCTAAATTAGACTGTCCTACTGTAAAATATTCCATTATGAGTGTCTTATCATAATCAGCCAGTATAGTTATTATTTGGTTTTGTTAATGATCGGGTCCCAAAAATTTGGATGTACGTTCTAAAGTAACTAAAATTGGGAAGAACGAGGAATGAATTAAATTGAAACTAATGAGTGATAATATAATTAACAAGTAACTATGATTCAATCATCACAATCCTCATTTTTTAAATATCAAGGATTGATTAATGCTAACCGAGCTTCAATATTATTTAAATCGTTACAGATTTTCATGCAAACAAAGTATGAAACTAAAGTATGTCTAGTAACTTGTAAGCAACTCATCGCCTTGTGTACATGGCAAATGTTAACTTTTTGTGTGTTGAGAAATGATATAGGTGAACTCTAAAGTTGAAATGAAAAGGAGGGAACAGGAGAGAAGGGTAAGGAATTAAAGTTTGCTAAAGCAGCCATAGCCACTATCTCTATCCTTACAAAAGTCAAAATAATGATCTTTTTTTTTTTGCATGGACAGTAAAAGTCAAGCGTTGGTCATTTCTGCCGTCACAAACGGCTATATTAAATATTGCTTTTGTCCTTTTCCACTATCATTAAAAAATAAAAAACATCTTTACAAGAAAATAAATAAATAAAAACATATTATAAAAAAAAAAAAAAATCCTCGTGTGACCAGTGACGATAAATGTTAGGGGATAAAAGAAATTATTTTTTTTTGAAAAAATATAAATTTTTTAAAGACATAAATAAATAGGGATATGATTTTGTCCCGTTATTGTACTTTCACGGATTGTAATCCGTGATGTACGGCAGACGTCAGATGAGGGAGTTATTTGATCTGACGGCTGAGATTGATCTAGGGGTAATTAGGGTTAAAAGGTAAAAATGTACCCTGACACCCATTTAATGTACCCTGAGACTCATCTAATGTACCACGAAATACATTCCGTGAAAGTATATCACAGGACAAAATCTTATCCCTAAATAAATATATGAGAATAAAAATAATTTATTTTATAGAATAAATATGAAAATATGTGTAAAAATGAAAACTATAATTTTTAAAGATGTTGACCTTAGATTTGGCCAACCGACAGTAAAGTCGTATTTAATACTGATGCTTGTCACATGTTACATAATATGAATAGAAAAGTAAATGAGACATATGATTTAATAGATGTTTGGTCCCCTTAGGTAGTAGGTAATGACTTATTTCCCTTTTGGTTGTATTAATACTAGAGATAATACTACTCAAATCACAAGTGTTGTGGAATTTGCAGTAGCTCTCTTAAGATTACAATGTATGAATCAATAGGCAATTCTCTAGTGAGAAGGATGCTTGGGTGTGTGAGAGAGAAGAGAAGAGAGAAGTGAGTTTTAGACTTAAAATTTTAGAGCTAGGACTGAGAGCTTAGAGGCTTAATGACTTAGGGTTTTAGAGTTAGGCTAATGCTCTTTACATAGTAGAGCCTACATCCCTAATATCCCTTAGAAATAAGTAAGATAAAGTTATTATTTACATAATTAATTAATAAATAATAAATGACTAAATTATCCTTTGTAGATGGGGAAGTTACTGATATTTTTCCTTATTTTTGTGGGTTGTAAAGGCCCAACTCGCAACTTGACTTGTTTTCCACAAATGAAGGTTGCGCACCAAAGGCCTGCTAGGCAAAAGCTTGTTGACCATGCACCTGTAGGATGCAGGCTAGCGATGCATGCTAGCCGGCCATACAATGTCTGCAGGTTGAGGTCTGGTCGGCCATGCTCCTGCTAGGATCTTGCAGGTCATGTTCCTACCAGCTTTGGCAAGTGTTGGCTAGCCTTTGTAGGTGGAGGCCAGCCTTTGTAGGTGGAGGCCAACCTTTGTAGGTGGAGGCTAGCCTTTGTACACCTTTTTCTTGTAGAGGTCAGGCTTCCTTGGTCGAACAAGCCCTCACTTAGTTTGAAAGTCACCTTTGGCCAGCTAACTTGTGCTCAAACCCTGGCCGACCATACAAGCTCATCGTGGCCTGCCTATGTACTCCCTTTGGTCAGCCAGACATTATTGTACATCTTCTTGACGGTTTGCTTAACTCATTTTGCTTGTTGCTTAACATTTTTGCCATGCCTTGCAAGAAGACTTTGTCATGCTATTGGCAAGGTTGTGCTCCATGTGTCCTCTATCTTAGCTTACACGAACATGCCACATCCAGTGGAAAAAATTTGGGATAACATTTGCCCCCAAGTCCTTGTTCGAACATCTAATCGGATAGGGACTTTCCAGCTCTTGTCTTGCTTGTAGTAGCCTCTGTCGAGCAGTCTTGTCTAGCCAAGTGTTGGATTTTTTGCATGGCATGCTTTTATATCTTTGATCTTCTCTCTCTGTATATGCTTCATCTTCTCTTCTTTGAACCTGCCATTGTCAAGTTTCAAGCTTTTTAAGCTTTTAGAAACTTTTTTATTCTTATGTTAGATTGTAATCTTTTTGGTATTTTGATCCGCATGATTGTTTTAGAATGCCTAATATGTGATCTTTTGATGAAAAAGATTCGATTTTAGCCTTCGTTGTGATTCTTGGCTCTTTGAGCCACGATGAACATGAAGGACACATTCGAATTTGGAAAAACACACATTTTATACAAAGCTAACTTTGGTCGGCCTTAGGAGGTCTTGTTTAAGACCTAACCAGCCTTAGGATTCAATTATGGGAGTTAGCCAACTTTAGGGTTTCACCCTAAGAAGCTAGCTGGTTCATGCCTAGGTTTGGCAACCCTGGCCGGTTCTTGGCTGAGTCATGGGACCCTGGCCGATCCTCTCAAGGCTTGAGAATCTTGGCCAGCCTAGGCCTTAGTTCTAAGTGGGTGGCCAATTTTTTGTTCTCTTTTGACCTTAGCAAACATCCTGTCATGGCCTTGTAGGCAAATACAACCTTAGTCTCATATGTGGTTTCCTTAGAAACTCTGTATGAAACTCAATTGAGTCTATTATAGTCGAATGCTCAACTTAAAACTCAACATTTGTCCAAGTCATTACACTTGAGACTATACTTCGTTGATATCTAGCCTTGTACAATGACATTATCTGGCAAGTACCTTTGGGTATAGTTGTCCAAAGTTTTGTCTATGGCTTGGGACCTGCAAAGAACTCTGCCTTTTGGCTTGGAACCTGTCAGGAACTCTACTGTAACTCTTTACTAAATTAGGCGTGTTATGGTGTTTTCTAAATACTGTGCACGCCTTCGCTAATCAAAGGATTTTATTAGAAAAAGTGAATAATTAAAACTTCATTAAATAACTTCATTTTAATAATTAAACATAATAATTTACATAATTTGAGATCTTGTTCTAAAAGTTACAAAATAATTAAACGTCAAAAGTTGTCTACTAGCGACTAGCAAAGTGAGCCAAAATTGTTCCAAAGACCCTAAACACTCCAGGTCTAACCGCCTTGATATGTACAATCATCCTTACCTTTAGACTCTCACTAGTTTGGTTCTAGCTTTTACCTGCACATACTTGTAATAACTGTGAGTCGAGAGACTCAGTAAGAAAAGCATAATAATAAACATAAACATATATATTCAGACCGTAACCAGGCACCCATACACCTAATCATGATCTGATAACTGGGCCAAGAATGTTCTCGACAAAGTATGACTAATTGCGAATCCAGCCTATACTCAGTACTCTAGTCGTACTGATGTGGTAGCAGTTAATTCATACTATATGGAGGTCTAGCATATGGCATCTACGTGCAACTCTATGTACACTTCACGGATACCCTGATATACTAATTTGATGGCCACTAACATGCACACTAAACATGTATACATCTATGCAAATCATTCTACTAATCTTACCTTGATTCTGAATGCAAGTATGTCGGTAATTCTAAGTGGAAACTGCTGCTCGACGATTTACAGGCCCCTAAGTCATAACATACGTACAACTGATAAGTGTTTACTCTAGAATACTTTTCTAATGTCTGAAAAGAACCTAGGGTTTTTCTACCAAATATGTGGTGGAGATACCCTAAAATGAAATACATATTTTTGCTCTAATTTATATACCATATCGTAGAGCTCGTCATAGGCTTTAAAATAGTATATAGAACGTCTAAAATAGATATCCAAGTGAAAAATTATGGCCAAAATACTAAAATCGGCCTCTCCCAATACAGTCCAACCGAAATTCTTGTTGGTACAACCCTAAACCAACAAGAATTCCGATTGTCTGGGCAGAAAAACACGAAAATTTCTAATCTTCCAACCCCCATAACTTGGTCCAATCAAACCCAAATGCTACCAAACTTTCCAGAATATCAACATACCACATAAGGAACCTATTACATAGCTTAAACACAAAAATTATGCTAAGAATCAAGATTTTCCATGGAAGATCAAAGTTTAAGCTCTTGAGCTCAAACTTTGTCTAAACAACACAACAAGCATCAAACGAAACTTAATTCAACTCAAATAACAACAAAGTAACTTCTAAAATCATAATCAAACTCGAATTAAACCTACATAACCCAACTTAACAATCCTCAATGAAACCTAACCTTCAAGTTTGAAAAAGAAAAGGAGACAAAGAGGGAAAATCTTACCTCACAAATTACTTAAGCTACAGCTGTTGAATTCCTCTAAAAATGGTTTGAATTGAACAAGAAAATTGCTGGGTTTTCCCTTGGTTCTTGGTGGCCGACTCAAAGAAAGAGAGAGAGAAAGTGTTTTGTTTTTCTTCTAATTTTCTATTATTGAATAAAAAGAATAAATCCTAATTTTTATCTAATATTCAATAACTTAAATTCAGATTAACTAAGCTTAATATCAACCCACTAAAGGACAAAAGAAAATTATGGTAAAAGACCATTTGCCCCTTTTTTTCCCCATGAACTTACATTGCCACCAGAGGGCATTTTAGTCAAATTAAATACCTCGAATATTCTTGACATCTCCAATATCTAACTAAATTGCCCAAACACTAAAATATAACCATTTAAAAATGTGAATCTATCAGCCAAACGTTGAGTTCCACTATTACTGGGCATAAAACATGAAATTCATAAAAATTCATATATAACCTAAACAATGCACCTAGCATTCAAATATATTTCCGTAGTTGAGAAAATAATTTTTTAAGGCCTATATCTTAATTTCTACTAAGAGACACAAAAATCACATAATAATAATTAACCTTCTAATTATCTGCTAATTCTCATGACTTAACTATGCGGTTATTATAATTATCCCCCCGTTAAAAGGATTTTGTCCTTGAATCAAATCTGAATAACTAGGGTCTGGAGCCACACGTCGAATTCTAATTCCCAGTTGATTTCCTTCACTTTATTGTTTCTTTAAATATCTTAACTAATACTATAACTCTGTCGCAGATATCTTTATTTTTCTTATTGAGAATCTTAACCTATTTTTCTTTAAAGAGTAGGTTTAATTGAAGTTTTGAGTTCCATAACTAAAGATATGAGCCAAATTTCTCAATATACTACATGAAACGTCTTGTGTGCTGCAAATGCTACTTGTAAGGTTAAACACAAAATTATTATCCTGATGTTCTCTGGAAATTCTAAAATTCTTGTGAATCTAAGGCATATCTTATTCTTGTTCCCAAAGTATTTCTCCTACTTAGGAATTTTGCATTCTTTTGAGCTTTGGATTAACATGACCTCTGTTGTCTATGTTGAGTAGAAAGTACCCTAATCATAATCTTCACTATAGCCTTATCAATTTGCTGAACTAACCTCGGATCTATCCTATTTTGAGTTTACAACAAGAACAACACTTCATACTATATAACATCTTTATAGGGAACCATCCCTGTTACACTCTGACAATTGTTGGTTGCACGAGAACTTGATCAAAATAGATATTTATTCTATAAGTTCTTGTAATTCATCACATAAACTTACAGTATATACTTAAATACATAAATTTTCCCTCCAGACATGCCATTTGTCTAAGTATCAGAAGTTGTGCTAAACTTTAACTACATAATATCAGTCCTCTATAGACTTCATTAAAACCTAAAGATGAATTTCGGTTTCCTATCTAAAATAATGGACTTAAGAGTCGCACAAAACCATACTATCCCCCTTATAATTTTTCGTACTAGCTCTCGTACCCAAGTAGTACCATACCAAATCAAACATACTCAAGGATCTAGGTAATTATAAGATTCCTAGCAACTTCATCTCATCTTATACGAGAAATATAACCGATCATAGTAACCTTACCAGTTTCTGATGATTAAATCTAATTAACTACAAATTAAAAATATGAATACCTTGTCCACCACATCTTTTTGCATTCTACACCATAAGTAGAATTTTTAAGTCTTAACATATCTTAATAGTACCAAAGTATAACAACTAAGGAGTGGTGTAAACTTTCATTAGAGTATCATTTCTGAGCTTAACACTGCTTGAAATACACACTTGAATTTTATGACATAACATTCCATGAGTTAATACCAAACTATCTCTGAGCTAGCCTACTAAGGCTTTCTAACGAGTTTTTCCTGAATTTATATCCATCAATTGAGCACTTCTGTTTTTATCAAATTAAACGGGTTGAAGTGTTAACTCATTGAGTTTACTTAGCGCAAACTCCATACTTAACTTCGACCATGACATCTACTAACTGAGGGGAAAAATCATGGTGGTACTGAAAACTCACCTGGGGCACTTCCTACTTAGGACTTCTGCCACCGTACTAGCCATCCTGGGGTAATAAAAAGTTATGTAGTCCTTATGTTGAGCTAATTCTAATCATCGCCTCTAATATGCATTCCAGTATTTCTGATACTTTAAATTTTCTCTATAGAGATAGCCCTGCCAGTTCTTAAGTACAAGACTTTTGTTCACTAGGTAATGATTTGAGTAACATTACTTAAACCCCTTCAATCGGTAAGGAGATTAAGAAGTAACCCTACCAATTTACATAGAACACACTTCAGATCCTGTCTGGATGCCTCTCAAAAGAGCATGAACTTTTCTTGATTTGATGACCAAGCTAACACTAAGTTGAAATCAACTGTGACTCCAGCTCTCAAAAACAAGTTTAACATTTTTCTATCCATATAGATCGTTACGTCCTCTTAATTAACTATATTAAAAGCGTTGAAATCTTGGAATAACTTTTCCATATTATAATACCATAACTCATACAAACCCATAAAAACTTAATTTCCAATAACAGTTTCTGATCTCAGCCAAATCTTGACCAATTCAACCTTATCCCGTCTTCGTCATGATCTCATAATCACTGAAAAGCCATCCATAGATGTTGTCCATACATCGTTTTTACTAAAGGGTACCCAAGGATATCATTAACATACTATGACATATGCTTTGAGAAAATCCTTAATTACCCTAATCATCAAATTTATAAAAACTACTAGAGCGTTGATTAGTTCAAAAGGCATATCTAGAAATTCGTGGTAATCATACCTAGTACGGGAAACACTACTTGAAATGCTCTCTTCTCAGATTCTAAATTAGTGATAACTTGAGCAAGGGTCATTCTTAAAGATAACTACATTTCCCTAAGACTGATTGAACCACTCATAACTCCCTAACAAAGGGTATTAATTAATGATTAAAAGCTGATTTAATCTTCGATAATTAACATTCATCTTGGGGCTTCCCAAGATAATACACTAAGTCGAATAAACCTTAAGTTTGTCATCTTTTGAAGTTGCCAATTTACTTCCTTGAGTTCTGTTGGAGCCATTCAATATGGTGCCTCAGAACCACCTTTGCTCAAGATACCATACAATGACAAAATCTAATTTTTGTTGTGATGATACTTCAGGAAATTCTTCTGAGAATACATCCAAGAACTTTTACACCACCATATATCCATAAACTGAATTACTTCGGCTGGGTGGTATCTAACACCATTGCTAATAATTCCACGTACCCCTTCCATGATGGATCTTTATCTTTTATCATCATAAAAACTGGAGCTAGAAAACCCCACCCCAATACCATAATACGAACGAACCATCACTTTCAAGTTGAAAAGTTACTGCTTTATGTTTGCAATCGTGGCCCTATGCTGACATATACTGAACTTATAGTTAAGAATGGGTTGAAGATTGCATAGGTCGATCTAGAGGAGGTTAAGGAACATCCAGCAACCTAAAAAACTGCAGTCATTTGTATAGTTCTTGGAGTAAATCCCCAATTATTATTTTTAAGGGATTCATCAAAAGAATTTGGAGACACATTGATGTTGCTCAGATCGCAAAAATAACTTTGGGATTGATTATGGTTAAATTTAACGATGAATCCACTCGAGATCAAGTGCTCGAATCAAGGGTTCTTCAATTTGATAAAAAACTAGTAATAGTTAGGCCCTGGTCTACTGATTTGAACACGTTGAAGATGGTTCGATCAATCCCTTTATAGATTTGTCTCCATGATCTAGGTCTCCAATACTAGTGGAACAAAAGCTTGAGTGCGCTCGTTAGTACTGTTAGGAAACCAATAATAGTGGACCAACATACTAAAGACAGAACTCAGGTTTAGTTTGCTAGAGTTTTGGTTGACATGGAAATTTCAGACACTCCTCCAAAGTCTCTTCCCTATCTCAATGAATTTGGTCAATTAATGGAGCAAAAAATTGATTACGAGTGGTTACCAGTAAAATGTAAAAAAATTGCTCTGGCTTCGGACATATCATGGCAGATTGTAGAAAGAATGGTTCAAAAATAAAGGGACAAGGTGTTGTTTCTAGATAGTAGGATAACAAGTTGAATAAGTAGCAGGAATGTGATTCTACTATTGTTATTAACAAAGAGCGGGAGTTGAATCTAACTGAGACTAGGGGAGATAAAGACACTCAGATTAAAAAGAATGCCAAACCCCAAGGAGAACAATTCACTAATCTAAGGTTCATTCTAAGGAAGGAGATGGATGCTTAGATACAAGGCTGAAGTCTGGGAATAACTTTGATGTTCTACAAGAGGTTAAGGGCGTAATAAACAAGATCAGTTGGATAAGAGGCAGATCCATGTATTACCATTAGCTAATAATGGATAATTTCAATTTAGCAAGTTGGAATGTTAAGGGTGTTAATAAAAAAGAGAAACAAGATGTTGTTGTGGAGTTTTGTAGTAAGAATAAAATTGGTATTAAAGCCTTATTAGAAACTAAATTGAAGGACAATAAAGTCAAGGAGATGATGGATAGCCCGACTATTGAAAGGCGTTTATTGATAATTTGGAGGAGATGATTTATTAGACTGATTGTTATTGTTGAGACACCTCAATTGGTTCACTGTTATGTTAAGATTTCAGGTCAATAAAAGACTTTTTGCATTACTTTCATCTACGAATTCAACACCATTGATGAGAGGAAAAGCCTTTGGACAGATTTTTAGAGTTTAAAGCTGCCTGTGAAACCTTGGATTTTGCTAGGTGATTTCAATGCTATCTTTAACTTGGAGGATAAAATTGGAGGGAACCCGATTCAGTATAGTGATTTACTTGATTTTACTCAATGGCTTGCTCAAGCCCATGTGGAGTCTCTTAAGAAAATATGCTCAACATTTACGTGGACAAATTATCGAGATGGTTTGAGTAGAATATACTCAAAAATTGATCATGCTTTTGTTAATGAAGATTGGGGTGATCTTTGTCCTAACTCCATAGCCCGTTTTGGTTGGGAGGTAATCTCAAATCATTGCTCTTGTGTTATCAATGCGAAGGCTGTTGTGAATATAGGTGTTAGATCGTTTTGTTTCTTTAATTTTAGTTTGATCACCCAGATTATAAGAGGCTGGTTATGACATCTGGGGTAAGAATGGAGCTGGCACTGATTTAAAAAATGTTTATCTGAAGCTAGTGAGAGTGAAACATGAGCTGAAGAAATTTAGTAGAGAAACCTTTGGTGATATGGGGAGAAATTATCAAAAGGCCAAAGATTATTACATGGAAGCAAAACATGGCTCAAATGAACCCAAGAGATGATAGATACCAAGAGCAGGAGAAATTAGTTGATGGTTTTTTCAACAGTCAAGAAAAATTGGATAACAAGTTTCTAAGACAACGTTGTAAAATCAAGCGGATAAATAATGAGATGATAACACCTCTTTTTTCATGGCTGCCTAACGAAGAGGAAAATAGATAATAGAATTGTCTCTTATATAACTAAACGGGGAGATACTAATGACCATTTCCCTGATGTTGTTGCTCATTTCTTAGACCATTTTAGGATTATTATGGGTACAAAAAGCAGAGATTTCAACAGCTTAAATCCTGATTGTTTTAACCAGGGAAATCAGCTAGATCTAAACCAGAAACTCATGTTACTAAAGCCCTTTTCTCACAAGGAAATCAAGAGAGCAATGTTCAGTATTCCAGATAGCAAATCTCCTGGACCAGTGGCTTTGGATCAGGTTTTTTCAAGGCTAGTTGGACTGAAATTGGTACTGAAATCTGTAGGCTAGCAACATATTTTTTTAAAATAGCGAGGATGCCTATTGAGCTACATTCTATTGTTATATCATTAATCCCTAAGAATGATAATCCAACAAGGATTGTGGACTATAGGTCGATTGCCTACTGCTCTATAATTTATAAATGTATATCAAAACTACTGTGTTCTAGACTAACTATAGTGGTTCCTTATGTAATTAAACAAAACCAAGGAGCGTTCATCCAAGGAAGAAGCATTGCCCATAATATGATGATTCTTTAAGATCTCTTGAAGAATTATAATAGGAAGAATATTTCTCCTCAGTGTGCCATCAAAATTGATATTAGTAAAGCCTATGACACAGTTAGTTGGGATTTCCTTGAAGATTTGTTGAATGCTTTCAATTTTTCTCAAAGTTTTGTTAAAATGGTGATGATTTGTGTTAGATCCTCCCATTACTCAATTACGTTGAATGGCAGAATCAAAGGTAGCTTTAAAGGAGAAAAAGGGCTTAGGCAAGGGCACCCGATATCCCCATTGCCTTTTGTGCTAATCATGGACTATATAACTAGAAGTCTTCAACATGCTGCACAAAATTCCAAGTTCAGATTTCACCCTATGTGTAAAAGTTTAAAAATTATTAATCTTTGCTTCGCAGATGATTTAATGGATTTTAGCAAAGGGTCAAAACATTTAATTTAGGTGCTTAAAAGAGTTTTAGATGAATTTAGATCCTCTTCAGGATTGCATATCAACTTGCAGAAATCTGAGATTTACTTTGGTGGTGTAGATACTAATGAGAAGCTCAACATTCTCCAGGGTCTTAAGCTGTCAGAGGGATCTTTCCCCTCAAATATTTGGGAGTTTCGTTAAGGCCAACCAAGTGGAAGGTTGAAGACTGTGAAGTAATCATCAAGAAGATAAGATAAAGATTGTATAGTCGGTCAACTAGGAATCCCTCCTTTGTTGGAAGAGTCTAATTTATCCATTATGGGCTTCTCGGGTTCTGCAATTATTGGATGAGCATTTTTGTTCTTCCCCAAAGCATTACCAAAGAGGTTAAGAAACTTTGCAAAAGGTTTTTTGGGGTCTTTCTGGAAACAGGAACAAAACTCATGTAACCTCTTGGGAGAAATTTTGTCTTTTGAAGGCTTATGGAGGTCTTGGGTTTAAAGATGATGCTAAGTGGAATCAATCCATTCTTGCGAAGTATGTTTGGGCTATTACAGCAAAAAAAGATATTCTTTTGGTGAAATGGATTAATAACATTTATCTGAAGAACATCTTTTACTGGTCTTATGAGTTGAAACAAGACATAAGCTGGTATTGGCACATGCTCTGCAGATTAAGTATTCAGAGACTGATATTTTGTCTGTAGTTTGTACAGGTAAATTCAAAGCAAACAGGATTTATAATAGTTCACTTCATCAGCAACAAGTGTATTACCATAGAGCTATTTAGAACTCTTTGACGTTGCCTAAATATTGATTTGTTTTATGACAGGCTATGAACCATCAACTCCTAACAAGAGTTAACTTGTTAAGATTCCAAGTTGAGATGGCCACGGTTAATTGCCCTGTATGTGATGCTGGAATTGAAACACATGAACACCCATTTATTAAATGTTCTTTGTCTAGGCTGGTGATTAAGCAAGTCTTCGAATGGATGGGCATAAAAGCTTGGTCCTTGGGCTTCTTAGGCTGGTTCAATTCGCTAGCTTTGACTTCCTTGAGTTTAGTGTAGCCACCTGTTATTGTATTTAGGTCAATAGAAATAATTGTATTTTTTAGGGCGTTTCTAATATAGTGTCTCATATAGTTAAAGAGGTCAAAAGTGTAATGACTTATAGATTATAAATTGTTAAACATAGGAATATTTCTAAAAGAGAAATGGTATACTTGAATAGAATTCTTTTGTATTAAGGAGCCGGTTTTTATTTAGAGCTTCTTTTGGTTGTAATTTTTTGTCTTTTAATAAAGTTTCTTTTTTTTTGAGGAAAATACTTGTTATTATTAAACAAACAAAGATTCGTTTACAATAACAGAGTAAATAGGTGAAGGGATAACCTCCAACCAAGAACAAGTCTCATCCACCCCTAAAGCAAACTTAGCAAGACCATGAGCCGTTTCATTTGCAGATCGTTTAACATGTGAAACATGTACATTAGGGAAAAAAGGATAAAATACTAATAACATCAACTATTAAATCTGAAAAAGAGGAATTTGGATTGAAGGGAGCTGTCAATGCATTTGTCACCATGAGTGCATCTATCTCAACTTGTATAATTGGTAGCTGTTGTTGAATAGCCCAATTGAGATTGTGGAAGAGTGCTTTGGCTTCCATTTCATGGGATTTGAAGCTACCTACAATTGACATTGACATAGCAGCCACAACGTGTCCATTAAAATCTCTAATAACAGCCCCCACACCAATTGTATTCGTTGAGGAATTGACAGCCGCATCTACATTCAGTTTAAGGCCGCCTGGAGCTGGAGGAGACCACGGTTGAAACAAAGCAGGATTGGCACGGTGCTGGTGCAGAAGTAGAAGCAGTCTATATATGTTGCTGGTTTCCTGCTGCTGGTGTAGAAGTAGCCGAAGCAGGGGCTAACGTTGAGCAACTCGATAATTCTGGATCCAAACAGAGGCAAAGGTGGCTAAATTCAAAGTTGTTCGTGCTTTTGAACCATGAACCACTTTGTTTCGTTCCGTCCAAATGGCCCACATTGTACAAAAAATTTGTTTCATCTCCAATTTTATGTATGTGGTTGAAAGATGTGACAAGTAATCTCCACTACGCATCGATGTACATGCGTTCCAATTAAACGTAAAGTTTTGAGCTCTCCAAATAGCCTTGGCATATTTACAACTAGAAAGAGCATGTCCCGTTGACTCCCAAGCTTGTCTACAGATGGAGAAAGTCGAATCAGTAATGATCTTCCTTCAAACAAGTGAAGTAGCCACAGGTAAAGCATCGTGAATGACTCGCCAAGCAAAGATTTTGACTTTTTATGGGATTTGTAGGGACCAAAAGAATTTCCACCATGACTGGGATGTCGAGGAGCTAGAGCCAAGGTCTTCATCTTCAAGAGAGGTCGCAAAATGATAGCCACTTTGTACCGTATAAATACCAGAGTTGTGATGATGCCAGATAAGTTTATCATTGGGGCTGAAGTAGCTCAATGGTATAGTGAGGATATTCTCAACATCAATCAGACAAAAAACCTCTTGTAACATGGGAACATTCCACTGTTTGTCCTCCGTAATGAAAATAGCTACAACATTGTTTGAAGAACCAATGTATCTTGTTGGGAGGAAAGTATTATGACCAGGGATCCAAGCATCATAAGCACATTTTACAGAACGACCCTCACAAATTTTCCATCTCAATCCTTTTATCAAAAGATCACGGCCCCATTTAATGCCCTGCCAAGTTAGCGAAGGTGAGTGACCCATTCTTGCTTCTAGAAAGGTGTTATGAGGGAAGTACCTGCTTTTGAGTAATTGTTTCAGCAGTGGGTGTGGATTTTCAACAAGGCACCAAGCTTGCTTAGCTAATAGAGCTTGATTGAAATAGATAAAAGATCGAAATCCCATTCCGTCCTCGTCCTTTGTCTTACATAGCAGATTCCAAGAGCGCTGGTGAATTTTGGATACATTCTCATTCATATCCCACCAAAAATTAGCCATCATACTCTCAAGTTTTTTGCACCGGTAGCCGAAAGCAGCTCATAGCATAGGTTGGGATAGATTGAACAACAGCCTTGAGAAGGACTTCTCTACCACCAGCTGAAAAAATCTTTTCACTCCAAGAATGCATAAGTTTCCATATCCGTTCCTTGATATTGCTGAAGAGTTCTTTTTTGTCTCTTCCCGAATAAGATGGTAAGCCAAGATATCTTTCATGACACTCACTGATTGGCAGGGAGAGATGTCGATGAAAGACACTTGAGCTGTCAAAGTGGTATTTGGAGAAAAAAACAACACAGATTTATCCGGATTGAGAACTTGACCTGAAGCACGATGATATGTGTCTAAAACTCTCTTGATTACAAGGGATGAGCTTTCATTAGCTTGACAAAATAGAAGACTATCATCGGCAAAGAGTAAGTGGGAAATGGATGGGGCATGCCTTGTGAGTTTGAAACCATGAAGATTACCAATACTCTATTCATGTTGTAGCAGCCTAGACAAGCCCTCAGCGCAAATCAAAAAGAGATATGGAGATAAGGGGAAGCCTTGGCATAATCCTCTTGTAGGAATTAAATTACCAGTGACTTCACCATTAACTAGAAAGGAGAAGCTGTTTGTAGCGAGGCAACCCATTATAAGCGTAATCCAACCATCAGCAAAGCCCATTCTACGCATAACTTCTTCAATGAATCTCCATTCTACTCTGTCAAAAGCCTTGCTCATGTCCAACTTTATGGAAGCAATGCCATTACGTCTCGATGTTTTGTTCTTAATTGCATGGACCAATTCAAAGGCAACTAAAATGTTATTCGTGATAAATCGATTAGCTAAAAAGGCACTTTGTGTTTCGGATATGACCAAAGGGAGAACTTCCTTAAACTGAGCAACAAGTATCTTGGAGACCATTTTAGAAATGACGTTGCAAAGGCTTATTGGTCTGAAGTCCTTCATGCATTGAGGTTTCTTGATTTTTGGAATGAGAGTGATGATTGTACGGTTGAAAATTGTAAGATCAGCCCTATTGTTCAATATACTAAGCACGGCTTGGATTACAAGTTTACCAGCAATTGATCAATTTTGTTGATAGAACATTGCCGACATCCCGTCAATACCCGGACTCTTATCCGAGCCCATGTTCTTGAGGGTTGTTTCAACTTCGGTAGCAGTGAAAGGAGCAAGAAGTAAAGCATTATGTGCATCTGAAACCAGGTTGTTGGGGATGTATTCCAAGGTAGTTGCAAGAGCCGAGTTATCAATGTCACCAGCTTGGAAAATATCAGCAAAGTAATCTTGAATAACCAAAGAAATTTCTGCATTGGATCGCACTTTCACACTAGTATTATCGAGTAGAAAATTGATTTGGTTATTAGATTTGGAAAATAAAGTTTTTTCTTTCTTGATAAAAAAAATATCACTAATCATATTTTTTAGCACATTAATATAAAATTCTTACAAAATAAAAAAAAAAAATTATAAAAAGTCATTTATTGTACTTTTCTTTATATAAATATATAGATTTTACTTTTATTTTTGACACATTTGAGTTTTTAGGTGGGGGATCACTAGTGTAAGTTAGAGGAGAAAAATAGTAAATATTTAAAAAGTTTTCACCAAATTGGTATTCCGTTGGAAAGAGAGAGAGAGAGAAGGGGTGTAAATATTCTCAAAAAATAGTTATAAACAATAAAAGCTCACCTTTCAAGCAATAGAGGAAGTTGAGAAGAGAATACAAAAAAGTGATCAGATGAGGTCCTTTTCGCAAAGCAAATGGCCGTCAACTTTCGTCCTATTGCCCTAAAACAGCTATAAACTGAATCTATGAATTTACCCAAACACCCTTCCCTCTTTCCAACTTTTACCATATATACCACCGCATTCCTTTTCTTAATTATTTAATTTTACCAGTTAAATAATCATTGCTTTTGTCCTCTCACGTCCCTCACGCCTATGCCCTAATTAATTTCCCCTTTTTATTTTTCTGCTTGAAAAAGTGCCTTCTCAATTTTATTTTTGTGGTACTGGTAGTTTATTGCTAATAATATATTTCACCAAATAATAATGTAATTTTATTTTTTAAAACCTGTCTGAATAGATGTTTCGACGAGAATAGTTTGTCTTTTGCAAAAATTTTAAAAAAATTGTTTATTTTTCACTTTTTTAAACCATAGAATTGCTTTCTGTAAAAAAAAAAGTTTCTTAATTGTGTTGTGTCAAAGTTTAATTTGCTCATTAATTTTCTCCAAAGGGAAGAAACAATTGGCTTTTTGCTTAGCATTGTTCTTATCTTTAAAATACAAGGGATATTCCATAATCACATCACACTTTTGGAAAACATAATTGTAAATTCCGTTGTTAAAGATAAATTTGTTACAATGAGTTGTTATCGAAGAAGTATCATTTAACAAACCAAGCAATAAATACACTTAATTAGAAATTACATATACATACACTTCATTGTTGTAGAAAAGAAAACTAACTTATTTTAAAAAGTATAAGAAATCTACACAAAGTGCCACTCATTTATTTGAGTAGTGGAAATACCAAATGCAATCTAGGCATTGAATCAATATTTAAAAGAGCACACTAACGTAACTCTACTATTCAATTTATTTTTTTCATTGTTAACCTTTTTTTTCTTATCTTTTTTATGTTTTTTGACAGTTTTGTATTAGCTTTTATAGCAACCAAAAATTATCAACAAAACACAATAAAAGGCCAAAAAAAGAAAAACTCCTTTATAAATCTACAAATAATATTAGAGAAGGATAAAATTGTAAATTTGAATGGAGTATCGTACCACCTCATCTACTATCTTATTTTATTATAATTTTGAACGTAAAATAAACTGTGTATGGGAGAAGAGAGCCGTTATAGCATGGCATGTGGCAATTGGCAGTTCCCCTCTTCTCACCTTTGAAAAATATTCTTTTTTTTTTTTTTTTGAAAATTAAAATGCAGAGCTAATAAATTTCTATGGAAGAGTATCACAACGAAGAGATCCCTACTTCTCGGAGAGTTTTCTATACCCCAAATCCAATTCGAACCTTGGCCTGCTTCACTGTCTTGACAGAGTCTTAGACATTGCATATACATTATCTGAAATTCTCAGCTTAAGAGGGCCATGCCCATGAATGAACTTTTGTAGTAGTTGTAGAGGTAGCTAGGACTATATATATAAAAAAAAAAGCTTCAGTCGTAGCACTGGCTCATTACCTTTGTTGGCCATCTGGGTTTCAAACCAGTTTGAAATTTGAAATGGAAGTTTTAGCTAAGAAAAAGGAGAATTCGCTGAAACGGAAAGATGGGTTTGAAATTTTGAGCGGTAAAAGTAGGGGTGCTGCTGCAGCAACCGAGTCGCTCACTGATTCGAGTGTTGAGTTTGGAGAGACTAGTTCAAGTAGATCGAGCTCGGAGATTTCAACGGAAGATGTAAAAGTAAAAGGGTCTTCCTCGCCTCCTCATTTGGGGTGGCCTATACGGAGGGCCGATGTTCGTAAAAGCTTCTCTGTTGATTCTGCTGAAGATGGAAAAAAGGCCCATGTTGAAGATACCAAATTTAACGATTTGAGTTCAAAAATTTCGGGTCAGTTTTAAATTCTTGTACTTCGTTTGATTAAAAGAGAAATGGAAAATTGTTCAAAAAAAAAAGAGAGAGAGAGAGAGAGAGAGAGAGAGAGAGAGAGAGAGAGAGAGAGAGAGAGAGAGAGAGTCAATATTTTGAATTTAAGATGCTCGAAAAAAAAAGTAAAAAGTTACAGACTTCACTTTTTCTTTTTGCTATGAAGTATTACTACTTAACTAGTTTTCTTAAAATTTAGACTTATATGCTTCTGGGTTTTGGCAGTAAACACCCAATTGTCAAATTTTGAATTTGAATTTTATTTGAAAAATTGTACAGAGCTTGAAATGATGAAGGAAAGGTTTGCAAAATTGTTGCTTGGAGAAGATATGTCAGGTTCTGGAAAGGGAGTTTGCACATCTTTGGCCATTTCAAATGCCATTACAAATCTATGTGGTAATTTCTCTCTCTGGTTTTATGGAATTTTAATCTGGAATAGGGAGCTGTATATGGTTGAGTTTTTAAGTTTTCCTGTTTCTTAAACTGATATCTTATCTTTAAAAATGCAAAGCTACTGTTTTTGGGCAACTGTGGAGATTGGAACCTTTAGCCTCTGAAAAGAAAGTAATGTGGCGAAGAGAGATGGAATGGCTTCTTTGCGTTAGTGATCAAATTGTTGAATTAATTCCCACTTGGCAAACATTTCCTGACGGAAGTAAACTTGAGGTGATTTTTCTTATGATCAACATATATTTTGCTTATAAGGAAATACAATATTTCAGTTTCGGGCTTAATAGTATCGAAAATTCAAATTTGCCTTTCTTAAGAGCAAAGTTGCCACTTTTTATTTTGTTGGTAATTATGACCTTGTTGAAATTTGAATTCTTGGGCAATGATTCAAAAATAACTTCTCTTTTTACATTTTGTAGGTGATGACTTGCAGGCCTAGATCAGATATGTTTATGAATCTGCCTGCTTTACGCAAATTAGATAACATGCTCCTTGTAAGTTCTAAAATCTAGCCTTAGAAGGATTTTGTTGTTTTAAATTGGAAAAAAGATTCTGAACCAGTGAGGCCTTAATACAGGAAATACTAGACAGTTTCATCGATACAGAGTTTTGGTATGTTGATCAAGGAGTAACAGCCCCAGATGCTGATGGATCTGCCTCTTTCCGCAAAACACTTCAGCGGCAAGAAGAGAAGTGGTGGCTCCCTGTTCCTCGGGTCCCCGCTGGTGGCCTGAGTGAAAATTCCAGAAAACAGTTGAATCACACTCGGGAATGCACCAATCAAATATTGAAAGCAGCCATGGCGATTAACAGCATTACTTTAACCGAAATGGAAGTTCCAGAGTCATACTTGGAAGCTCTACCAAAGGTGAGAAAGTTAGCTGGAATTAGCTCTTCATTTCAGGGTCTTTCAATTTGTTTCTTCTGAGAAATGAAGAGCTTAAATTCTGTTGTTATGTTTACAGAATGGTAGAGCTTGCCTTGGGGACATCATCTATAGGTATATTACATCAGATCAATTCTCTTCAGAATGCTTGCTTGATTGCCTTGATCTGTCCTCTGAACATGTTGCTCTGGAGGTTGCCAACCGTGTTGAGGCATCAATATATGTTTGGCGTCGAAGAGCTCATTCGAAACCTCCAATTCATCCGAGCCGCTCCACTACAAAGTCATCTTGGGGTATGATGAAGGACCTTATGATTGATGGAGACAAGAGGGAATTGCTGGCAGAAAGAGCTGAAAGCCTTCTGCTTTGTTTGAAGCAACGGTTCCCTTCTCTCACCCAAACTACCTTAGACACTAGCAAAATCCAGTACAACAAGGTTATTATCTTTTCCTGAAAATCCACCTTTGAAAAACATATCCTGGATTTTGTTTCATGTACTTATTTATGATCACTTGTATAACAGGATGTGGGAAAGTCAATACTTGAAAGCTACTCAAGAGTTTTGGAGAGCCTGGCCTTCAATATTGTGGCTCGTATCGATGATCTGCTCTATGTGGATGACTTGAATAAACAGTCTGATAAAGTTCCATCAGCTTCTAAAGTCAGTGTGATAACTCACAAGAAGGTGTCAATCTCTTATCCAGTGCCTGCCTCAAGCACTCCATATAAATCAGCTTCTACCACTCCAAACTTTTCACCTGCGCCGCTAATTAGCCCTGCCAGGGGAGAAAGAACTCCTTTTCTCCACAGCAACAGTACTAACAACAACAACAACAGTAACAAGCCTGGTCGTCGTGGTTTCGGAGTAAGAAGAGTTTTGACAAATTATCTTGGTGTTGAGACGAAACCGAGGATTTGTGGCAATTCAACTGAAGGAACAGCTCCAGTTCCAAGCAGTTGTGGCAAAGAAAATATTAATCGTCGAACAGACTCATCAGCTCAGCAAAATGGAACTAAATTACTTAAAAAATAGTCGTTAAATTCTTGTTTGTTTGTGATTTGGGAGTGTGATAGCTATACTGATAGAAAAACCTCTGTAATTTAATGGATTTGTTGAGTTTCTTATTCATATATTGTACGCATCTGAATGTAGCTAAAAGTAGAGTGCAGACATTTGATTGCTTGTTACAAATTCTTTGCAAATATCATCTTATAACTTATTTTGTCATCTTCCGCCTGTTCCTTTACCGTATTCATTAAAATAAAAGAAAAAAGGAAAATAACAAGAAGCAGAATATACTATATATTGTCCTTACAAAAGTAAAAATACTATAAGAATAGTATACTGTAGATGCTATTTCAATGAAACCAATTAAAGTGGGAAGTTAAAACAATGAAATTTAAATCTTAAAAGTTATATGAAATAGGGGCATTCCGAGAATTGAACTCGGGACCTCTCGCACCCTAAGCGAGAATCATACCACTAGACCAAATGCCCACTTGTTGTTAAATGTTTACTGTTTTATACACAATAAAAAACAAAAGGTAAGTGGTGAAATAATTAAGATGCTTCTCTTCTAACCGACCAAGGTGATACTACGCAAAGAAAGAAACGCCAAACTTATAAGATAGAGGAAAGGATGTTTAAAATTCCTCACATCACATTCAAATTCACATGCTGTGAAATGAGATGAGCTCCACCAAATTCACGAGAAAATGAAATGATATATAAACGTGAGGGTGGTGCAAATCGGATAATAAGCTCAACACAAACGTATATGATTTTACAAAAGTTCACGAGACTAATCCACACACAGGCAGTCAATTACTTTGTGTAGGAATTCAACTGTACCGGGAATTGAATATAACATAAGTTAACATTCCAAAATAAAAACTAAAAAATACATTTGCTCAGTCAACAAGCAATAATAATAATAATAATGTTGTGGTATAGTTCATTCAAATGAAAAAATCTCCGTAAATTTTAATTTTGAAAAGTTGTTCACTCTCTGTTATCGATCCCAGAAAGAGTTTTGTGCAATAATAGTCGAGTTCGAAAGGAAATTCTTGGATGACTATCATGTCCACTCCAAGTCTTGTTCTCAGGATAGCTAGCTCTTCTCTGGAAAGGAGTTCCACCTGACTAGTTATTCCTCCTAGAATAGTAGATTCGAATAGTCGACTACAACAGACTTAATCCTATTCAAAAGCGCCTTTAGCGAGTGTACTTGGTCCGTGAGTCCGGAAGCTCATACATATTCCCAGAGGCTATAGTACTTAAGCTGACGTGGAGACTTCGCTCAAAGAGGAGTTGGTTAAGTTAGTTATTTCTAACTAACTTAACAACCTCATTTCTTGCAGCCACCAACTTTAGAATCTTGATCCTAAGCCTATAAATACCACCTTGACTTTGTCATTTGTACAACAAGTCTTGATACACGAGTTCAAAACTTTAGAGATGAGATTGAGAGATTGGAGAGAAAAAGATTGAGAGGTAGAGAGAGAGGTGAAGAGAAAAGAGAGAGATTAACTTTGGATTTTTTAAGAAGAAACTTCTGTGGATGAAGAAGATTCGTGGGTGTAAGTGTGAAAGTTAAAATACTATGTGAAAACTCAACAGAAAATCTTGTCTCGACTATATTGTACCTGTTCTTACTCAATCAATAAAGAAGGATTATGGTGGTGTTCTAGAACTGGAGTAGAGCCATAGATCACATCGATCTATTGGACTTGAACTAGTATATATCTTGGTAGTGTTGATTCTTTAATTTCTGCACTTACTATTTTATGGTTTTCAATACTTTGTTTGTCCTTGTTTTACTGTCGATTGTTGTTCTTGGTTTGATAATCTTGTCATTACTAATTGTTTGATTGATTTGAATTTCATTGATTTGATTTTTCACATTTAGACCTAATTTTCTCATAAATCAGAGCTTGGTAATCAATCAAGATCGTAGAATCAAGATTCTTTCTGTAACACCCGTATTTAAAACTTGCTAAACCAAAATTAATCTTATTATAATATAATAATATAACTTTATAGGTTGGGATCCCGAGTTATAAGACATAGTTGAAAATTTCATTTACTGGATAAAAAGTTTCATATATATATATATATATGTGTGTGTGTGTGTGTGTGTGTGTGTGTTTTTTTTACAAACGACAGGGCAATATCAAAATATGTTTCAAAAGGTTGAAAGACCAAAACTTTCTAGGCTGCACTGCCACGATATGTACAATCATTGTCAAGCTCCAACTCACTGCTCCTCCAGCTCGAAGGTTTGAGAATCTTAATCTTGCTCGAAGCTTTTAGAACGACGATGATGGACGAAGCTTGGACAAAGGCTGAGAAGAATGGGTGGGGAGGGTTCTTACAGTAGTTTTGGTATCAATAATAGAAGGTTGAGAGTAGCTGGTGGTTCAATCCATGAAAGGGAACCTTAAAATTGCTACTATGGTATCCCGTGGATTGTAAGAACATCAAACACAGAGACAAACCCAGGTCGTCGCTTCAAGAGGTGTAGATTATTAAGTGTAAGGATTACATTTTTCCTCCTGGATTAAGTTTTTTTTTTTAATTTCTGTCCATTATAAGAAAACACGTCAATTATTTTTCAAAAGTTATCCAGACTGGTGGAGGATGTAAGTTTTTTGAATGGATGGATGTTGAATCTTGTGGAAGGTGTAGAGAAATAATTCCAGGTCTCTTGAGGAAGATAAGCAAACTTGAAAATCAATTGATGTTGTATGAAGCAAATAAACATTTGAAAGTAAATCAAGATTTGAGAAAGGTTCATGGTTGTAATTGTGGTCACATATGGGTATTGAGAAATTGGAAATTTTTTTTTGATGATTATTTGTGTATTTCTTTTTGTACTTTATTTGGTAAAGTAGTGGTAATCTCTATGTAATGTCAACTTATAATATTATGTAATGGACATGGCGCTTGTATTGCCATTGTTATTGAGTTTGTAATGTATATGGTACTTGTAACACCATAATTTATAGGGACCCCGCGTGTTTGACTTTATAAGATAGTTTAATACTAATAAAATAATTAATTATTAAAAACCTTGATAATATTAAAAATTTGATTTAAATAAAATACTAAAAACGGACATTATAACGGCATAAAAAACATGTTCCATAATCCCTGTTTTAAAAAGTTTTACTAAAGAAATATATATGACAACCATTTAAACATAAAATTAAAATACACAACAGATACAACTAGCCCAGAACAACTCCTGGTAACTCGGCACGTAGGCCAGTGAAGTCAATATGTACATTGCCGGAGAAGGTAGTCACCTTATGGCAGCTTTAACTTTTTCTTGCCCTTACCTGCACCATATAGCACACATGAGCCACAATGACTCAGCAAGAAAAGCAAAAATAATAATCATATAGTTTATTATTTGAATATTATCATTTATACACGATCGGAATCAAACCATTACGTATTGTTCATAAGATGAAATACAAATCACTACTGGTATTTGCCATAAATAAGCACTAGTATACAGATATCTGGTAATACAAAACTATAACATTCAACCTTAGATAATATAACCAGCCATGTGCATAAAAATAGATATGCTCATATATTTGCATTGCCTAATCAGGCAAGCTCGTATCATAATGCAATATCATATACAATATCATAACCATAACATTCGACTGTAGATAATATAACTAGTCATATGCATAGAAATAGATATGCTTATATATTTGTATTGCCTAATCAAGTAAGTCTGTATCATAATACAAAATTATATACAATATCATAACTATAACATTCGACTGTAGATAATATAACCAGCCATATGCATAGAAATAGATATGCTCATATATTTGCATTGCCTAATCAGGCAGGCCCGTGTCATAATGTAATATCATATACAATATCATTGCACCACCTAATTAGGTGAGCCCGTGCCATAACTTGGCACCAATATATTGCATCGTTTAATCAGACGAGCCCGTACCTACACCAGGTACTTATCATATATCACTGACGCCCATACCTACGCCCGATACGTCGCTAGGAAGAAACCCACCAATGGTTTCAATTTATGTCATAACCAGGCAATTTCATATCACTAACGCCCGTACCTACGCCCGATACGTCGTCAGGAATATCGCATCACCTAATCAGGTGAGCTCATATATTTTGTCTATAGTATCATCACATTATCATTGCTTAACCAATTAATCTTTTTATTATATAACAATAATAACCATATCTCAATATTAATCAATTCACAACAATACTAATTGTATTACAATACAACGTACTATGCAGTTCAATATACTTTTCTTACCTTTAATCTAAGTTCATACATGTCGGCCAACCTAAGTTAAGAACTATCCTGATGATCTCGGCCCTATGTCATAATAACGGTAAATCAATAAGTGTTTATCTTAAAACACTACTTAATATTCACATAAGATAATCTAGGTTTTCTACCAAACCCGCGGTATAAATACACTAAAATAAAACGTTTATTTTTGCTCTAAAATGTACATCATATTGTAGAGCTCGTTGCAAGCTTTGAAACAGTATATTGAACGTCGAAAACGGACACCCAAGTTAAAAGTTATGACAAAAATACGATTTCTAATCTCTTAGGAATTTCTAAAAATGGTGAAACTCGAAAATCCCAATTTTTGTTCTCACCGAAACATTAACAAAACTTATCCAAATCACTCCAAACTTCACAGGGCGCATATAAACCATAAATATTACCATTCTTACATAACAAAAATTAAAATTGAGCCCTTAAATGAAAAACGCTATTAACGTTCGGACTAAGCTTTAAAAAGTTCCAAACTCGATTTCTAATTCAAAATCACCTCAAATTCAAGTAAACATCGAAATTAGTCACATAGTTACCAAAGAACAATTCTACAAAGTCAGAATCTCCATAACCACTGTAAATCACAAAGCCTCTATATAAAACCAATCGTTTTAGCTTAAACGTAATTAAACCATACCTTAAATTTTTCCTCTCTAAGAATTTGCTATCCCGCTACTACCAGAGCTTAGATCACTAAGTTTCAGGTTAAAAATTGAAGAAAAAAAATATAAAAGGAGAAGTTTTATCGAAAGACAAAAAAAATGAGAGTTTTGTTCCTTCGTTTTCGTTTGTGCTTACTGATATAACTTATAATATATATAAACTTAACAACGATAAATTTTTTTTATATATAAAAATAATATTATAATAAAAATATATTAATAATAATATTAATAAAACTTTATTATTAATAGTTATCTTATTATTTCATAGCCACTAAGAAATCTCTACTTCTAGGGTATTTGGTCGACTTCAAGTACTCTAAAATACCCCAGTATTCTAAAATTAACTTATCCCAATAATTCCATTAATATTTTCAACTAAACTGTTGTGACATTTTAGCCTCCAATCGGGTCTTCAGGGTCGCCGAACTTAAAAATATTTTTATTTTACAAATAACTCATATTATATCTACGTATTTTAAATAAATTTCTGCAATTAACAAGTTATGCTTATTTATCCACTTATCGAGTCTTTAGGATCGCTGAACTTGAAAATATTTTTATTCCACATATAGCTCATATTATATTCACACATGTTATATAAATCTCCGTAATTTGTAAATTACGCTTATTTACTTACTTATATCAAATTTAAATTTTATGCTGAAATAGATTAGTAGGATCATAATCTCACTTATTACCTTATTAACCCATAATGTATATATATATATAAACTCTAATTATTTTACTATTAGGCTTATTGAAATATTACATACTTGTTTTAGTGTTTGTATAGCAGAGGTTGTTAATGCAATTTGTGTGATCAAAACTGAAATTGTTAATGCAATATGGTACTGCCAGCTTAGGTATAATTGCTTACCGTTTTTGATACAATTGTATTGTCAACTTAGGTATATTTACTTACAGTTTTTGATACACTTAAAATTGTGTTTTAGGTACAATTAAAACTGTGCCATTTGAAATAAACATGTACTTCTGTTTTTGCTAATACAAGATCATAAAAAAATGCAAAAAGATAACTATAGTGTTTTAGAAGTATATAAACCAATGAACAAAATCATCATACAACAAAATATTCAACTACTAATACCATTAACAAATCACAAGGTAATATTTTAATTTTGTAATCAAAGCACAAAGCACAAGGCAATGTGATCAAAAAGATCATACAACATAACATTCACTACTAATGCCATTAACAAAGCATAGGGTAGTATTTTAATTCTGTGATCAAAGCACAAAGTACAAGGCAATGTGATCAAAAAGATCATAAAACATAACATTCACTACTAATAATATGCCATCTAAGGTGTTCACAAAATATGACCTTAATATTAATTACAATCACTTAATCCAAAATACAATACAAAAGATGAAAAGTGTAGCAACTAATGTGCAGATGATGGTGGTTGAGTGTTTCTTGATTCCCTTGCTTGTTGCTTTCTTTTCCTCATGTTCCTCTTATCAGTTTAAGGATTTGGATTCTTTTTAGGAGGACGACCCATCTTTTTCTTCTGGGAAGGTTCCTGATACCATAATAATTATTAGGTTAACATAGTGTGTATACTATACAAATTTCAATATAAAGTTAAATGACATTAAGTAAAGAATATACCTTTTCTTGTACTAGTTATTTGCAAGTGGTCTTTGTATGACCTAGTTGTGTTCAATTAGAACAATTGTTAGACGGCTTGAATCTCCTCATTTTAGTTACATCGGTTGGAGGTTCATCTACTTCTCTTCTCCTTGATTTCTTAGGCCTGCCAGGTAGAATAATTTTTGCGAGCAAAAGGATTGGATTTAGGCCTTTATTAATGTTTAGGACCAGGCATGGGTGTAATTGCCCCTTCATAAGTAGCTGAGAATGCTTCTTTCTTATAACATTTAGCAACAAAATCATACTCACTAAGGTTGGAATACCATATGTAAGCTAATGCATGACCAAAGGGAATACCTGCAAGGTCATAACATCTGCAATAGCATGTTTTGGTCTCCAAATTTATTGATTCCACCTGCCCAGTAGACACTGTCACTTGGAAAAATCATCCAACAAACTTTGTACACTGACATTTCATTGCAAACTTCACTACTAAAAAAATGAGTTTTAGTGACACACATTGAATGACTCTAAAATTTTATAGTGACACTTCACTGCGTGTCACTAATGTGGTTGACTGGAAAAGTAATATTTAGTGACAATCACAGCGTGTCACTAAAGCCTTTTAGAGTTTCTTAATAAGTGTCACTATAGCCTTTTAGAGTCCCACCAAGTCAAACTCTAAAACTATTAGCTACCCATAATGAGCGTCACTATATATGTATATGAAAAACCGTGTTTTTGCGAATGTCAGTTGTATATAAGAAAATATAAAAACTGTAATCGTTTGCAGCAGCAGAAAGTAATTCTGCTACAGCAAAACAGAACAGGCAGAATATAAAGTATTTGCAGAAAAATAAATTACTTGACACAAGAGATTTATACGTGGTATCAGTGTTCTCCCGAACACTCCTAGTCCACGGGGCCACGCCCAGAGAATGAAATCAATTAATAAAGTATCAAAATTACAAAGACAATTGACTTAAACAAGTTTAGACTCCCTCTAAAGTATTGCCGCAATCCTTTGTAATCCACTTTATGAATCTGACTTCTTGAAACACCTTCAAGCCCGAACTCCCTTCGTTTTTGAAGTGTGAGTGCTTACTTCCTCCCGAAGTAAGGCTTCAACAAGTCTTCTCCCGAAGACCAAGTGCTTACTTCCTCCCGAAGTAAGGCTTTATCAAGTCTTCTCCTGAAGACCAATCTCTTGTTCAGTCAAGTAGTTCTTCACAGCCTCTAGGATAGAGTAAGAACAGAAATAGAACAACTAGAACCTAGGTGAACAACTAGGCTCTCACAAAACAAAGAAACACTCTCTTCTCTCAAAAGATAAATCTAGAAAATGAATAATGGAAGAGGTGATTCGAATGGTTGCTCTCTAGGCTCTATTTATAGATCATAGAAACCAAAGAGGCAACCACAAGTTCGAATTAGCAGCTGTACAAAAACTTTCCAAAAGAAACACGATCTGCTACATCAGATTCGGATGCTGACGAAGCAGATACGCAGAAACGGGAAACTTACTAAAATCGGGTCCGATCTTCTTTCAATGCTTGATTCCTGCCAAAAACAGATTAGATATTCTGATTGTATCAAGATACAATCGAAATCAATAAGGAAAAGGCAATAAACAAAGTTTCCCTAAAAAAGACAACTTTCCAAAAGAGAATTCCTTCTCTTTTGAGAAGTTTTCAACAAAGGAAAGTTCAGCTGAAAGTGCAACTTTCCAAACAAGGAAAATGGCAACTAATAACCGAATAAAAGAGGTAAGAATTCGAAAATGAATGCATAGCAATCTTACCATAAAAAGAAAAAAATAATTTTGTCACCTAACTTGCCAAAAAAGGACTTTACAATCTCCCCCTTTGGCACTTTAGATGAACAAAATAATTTTTACCATAAAGTACCTGCAATGCAAAGTTAGCAAGAGCAAAAGAAACTACTCCCCCTGAGTAACACAATCGAAATCACAATAAAAACAAAAAACATGCTAACTTTAAACATTAAGTTCACAAGTACTAACAAACCACAACTCCCCCTGAAAAAAGGGTCCAGAGTTGGGCAACAAACCAAAAAATAAATATCTTCTCCCCCTTTTTGTTTATCAGAGTGCCAAAGTAAACAAAGAACAAAAAATAGATCAAAGTTTAATTAAAAAGAGACAAACTAAAACACTTTAATCTTTGTAGAGTTTAATCAAAGTGGACAGTTGCCTGGACATGCTATGCTAGACATCAGCCATTGCTTCAAGACGAGTATACACATTCTGAAGTTTAGACTTGACTTCCAGAAGTCCTGCTGCAGCAGAGCCTGAACTTGCACCAGCAGAAGCAGCAGCAGCTCCAGCCTTTGGCCGTTTTTGAAACACACCATCAAAGTATTCAGAGGGTTGGAATGTAGGTCCAGTGATGGGAGGCTCAAGAGTTTCATGTGCTTGGGCCACATTCTTCTGAGAGGATAGAACCTTATAGATTAGATTTGGAAATACAAGTTTGAAGGTTGGCTTTTTACCTCTTCGGAAGGAGACAATCTGGTTTAGAATATGTGAGGCTAGATCAATGGAAGTTCCAGAAGTGATGCGGTATAGGAGTGTAGCCACTTCTTGAGACACCACGGTCTTGTTAGAATTTGGAACCCAATTGCTTAGTGCAAACCGCATAAGGGAAGCATGAGCAAAAGTGAGGTGAGTGATTCGAAGACTCTCCACTGGTTTCAATTCTGAACGAGCACCAGTGAGTTCAGAGTGCATCAACTCACGATCCATGGACATCACAGCATTCGATACATTCTCAGGCAATTGCAGAGCCTGAGCAATGTCGTTTTCAGAAAATGAGAACCAATGACCCCTAACATAAACTCTCCGATAAAGTCTAGAGTTCTCATCAAGGAAATCATTAGTAAGATTAGCATAAAACTCCTTAATAATGTTTGCAATGAATCCAATGAAACCAGTAAGAGTGTTTTCCCATTGATGAAATTGAATGTACTTTACAATACCATAAACACGATGGGCATGCAAATCATGATTCCTCTCACTTTCAAACTTATGGGTTGCATATAGATTCCAGTCACGCTCATTGTCTCGATAATAAAAAGTAGGACAGCCAGAAAGAGAGGAAGGGATATTACCAGATGTAGGATCTTCCATGGGCTGCTTGCCTTTGGCAGCAGCAGAGGCCTTTGCTGCAGAAGCAGTTTTTGAACGAGGAGGCTCTGGCTCGAGTTCTGTGTCCTCACTGTCCTTCTCAGTATGCAGAGATACTGATTTGTCTGAAGAGACTTCCATTGGATCCTCTTCTTCTGAACTGGAACTCGAGGAAGCCGAGGGAGGATTAGTCTTGAGTTTCTTCTTGGCTGGAGGAACAGTCTTCTCTCGAGATTGAGAGGCTTGAAGTTCTTTCTCAGCCGAGGCTTGCTGGGCTCGAGTTCGAGTGGAAGGGCCTGTTGGAGTGGTGCCAGCCATTGATGAAGCAGGAGGAGGAACAACCAATGGAGGAGGAGATTCCTTAGAGGATTCAGATTAGGAAGTCCAGGTGCGATAGGGCCTTACCGATTTGCGAGCAACTTGCTTGGGTGGACGTTTTGGCTTCACGGCTTGAGATTCACGCTGGGGAAGCGATGAATCTCCAGGCTTTGCAACAGCAGGAGGAGGAATTGAGGCAGCATGGGGTGCACTAGAAGGAGTTGGAACGGTTTCTTCTAATTTTTTAGTGTGCCCTAGATTCTTGGTTCTCACCATTTTGGAACTGAAGGAGAAGATGAATAGTGACAGACAAAGAACAAGAAAGAGGGTTCGGGTAGGTGGTGAAATAAGTGTCAAAATTTGGTTTATATAACCTTGGAATCAAAACAAGAAAAAGGAAACCAATTTTAAAAATTCAAATGGTAACCGCCAGCCCATGAACCAAAAGAGGAAACCGCCCACTTCTCAACTCCTTTCCCCTTTTTTTAAAAAAAAATAAAAAGAAACTAGAAATGCCAACAAATTTTTCCAAAAATAAATCAATCTTTCAAGAAAAAAGGCACATTACCATATAAAGATTAATCTTTACTTGGAAAAATATCATAATAAATCAAAGAAAGAATGAATGTTGATACTTACCATTTATGCACAAGATTTTCTTAACCCATGAAGCAAGTCACACGCCTCCCTCCTTTTTTTTTTATTTAAATTAAAACCGAAAATAAAATATAATGTGTACAATAAATATATGTGATTCGAACCAAGCAAAAGAAATCAAATATCATTGACAATTGACAAAATAAATTACATGTTATGCTTTTAAGGAAAATAACTAATTAGTATCTCATGAAATAATCATACTTAATTGATGATGAGGAAAAAGATATGCATGTTACTGAAAATTGTGAACCAGGATTATCAATTTAATTTTAATAGAGGAGACTTACAGATTTGAACACACTTGTCAGACATAAGTGTGTGCAGTGAAAATAGGATCATTGTCTTTGGCAAGATTTTTCATTTTCGCCTTTTTCAATTTGATCCCGCAACTGGATGTTTTCACACCATACTGAAGGTAGCCCTTTTCTATGGTAGTGCATCCTCATCATAGTTGCTAATTACAATGTTCCAGCTTACTCATCAGATGGCTTTCACACCTCAGTATGGGTAGCTCTATTCCAGCAAGGGGCCTGACAAGACTGAAACAAAAATTGCTCAACTCTGTATAAGAACATTATTTAATCCTAGACACACATAAAGAGTAACATGAACCTTTTAGCACAACATCACAAAGTATGATCAGACTGAGATCCTAACTAATTATAAACCAAAAGCATAAACATGATTTGTCAAAATACAATGATAGACGATTAAGAGCTAGAGATGAATCACATAATACTATTGTACAAGAATTATGAACAGATAAAATTAAACAATGCAAACTCCCAAAGACTTTCTGAGGGAGTCAAAGCGACTTGCATCTAGGGCCTTTGTGAAAATATCAGCTAATTGTTTTTCAGTATCAACATATTCTAATTGCAATGATTTATTTTCAACAAGTTCCCTGATAAAGTGGTGTCTTATGTCAATGTGCTTTGTTCTAGAATGTTGAACAGGATTTTTGGAAATATTTATGGCACTAGTATTGTCACAAAAAATAGTCAAAACACCCAATTCAAACCCATAATCAATCAACATTTGTTTCAACCACAATAGTTGAGTACAACAACTGCCAGCAGCGATGTACTCAGCTTCGGCAGTGGATAAGGAGATGGAATTCTGTTTCTTGCTATGCCAAGATACTAGATTATTCCCAAGAAAGAAACACCCTCCACTTGTGCTCTTTCGATCATCAGCATTTCCTGCCCAATCTGCATCACTAAAACAAGCAAGATTTGAATTGGTATCTTTCGAGTACCAAATTCCATAATCATGAGTGCTATTAACATATCTAATAATCCTTTTTATAGTTGATACATGAGATTCCATAGGATTACTTTGATATCTAGCACACACTCCCACACTGTAACAGATATCAGGACGACTAGCAGTTAAATACAAAAGACTTCCAATCATGCTACGATAGAGTGTAGTGTCTACCTTTACTCCATTCTCATCTTTTGTTAATTTCAGTTTGGTGCTCATAGGAGTACTTACCTGCTTAGCCGATTCAAGGCCAAATTTCTTGACAAGGTTCTTAGCATACTTGCTTTGAGATACAAATGTACCTCCTTCCATTTGTCTCACTTGAAGACCCAGAAAGAAATTAAGCTCACCAACCATGCTCATTTCAAATTCACTTTTCATTTGATCAACAAATACCTGCACTTCATGGTTAGATGTAGAACCAAAAACTATATCATCAACATAAATTTGAGCAATGATAAAATCAGATTTTATACGTTTGATGAAAAGAGTTTTATCCACACTACCTCTGTGATAGCCATGAGAAAGTAAAAATTGAGTCAACCTTTCATACCAAGCTCGAGGAGCTTGTTTCAGACCATACAAAGCTTTTTCAAGTTTGTATACATGGTCTGGAAATTGAGGATCTTCAAATCCTTTTGGTTGCTCAACATAAACTTCCTCATTCAAAATACCATTTAGGAAGGCAGATTTCACATCCATTTGAAACAATTTAATATTCAGAATACAAGCAATACACAAAAGTAAACGAATTGATTCTAATCTTGCAACAGGAGCAAAAGTTTCATCAAAATAAATACCTTCTACCTGTGTGTACCCTTGTGCCACAAAACGAGCCTTGTTTCTCACAATTGTACCGAACTCATCACTTTTATTTTTAAACAACCACTTTGTTCCAATAACATTTATACCTTTTGGTCTTCGGAGCAAAATCCATACCTTGTTGCGAACAAATTGGTTGAGTTCCTCTTGCATTGCATTGAGCCATTCCTCAAAGGTCATCGCTTCCTTCACATTTTTCGGTTCATATTGAGAAACAAAGCAAAGAAAGCTGATTAAATTAATATACCTTCTGCGAGTTACCATGCTTTCTTCAGGATTTCCAAGGATGAGATCTTTTGGATGATTCAGTTTGACTTTGGTGCTTGGTTCTTTCTGAATAGAGTCAGTGATGATGTTTGGATGAGTCAAGATAGACGGTTCTGGTTCTCCAGTTTCAGTTGCAGCAGCAGATTCGTCATTTGCAGCATCAGAAATGGGTTCTGCTGCATCAGGATCTGCTGTTACAACTTCTGGAGGAGTATCCATGAGACTATCTATCTTGGCTTCTGTGGAAAACTCTGAAAAATCTCTAAAATCATCAACAACCACATTAGCTGATTCCAAAACAGTTTGAGTTCTCATGTTATAAACACGATAAGCTCTACTGTGTAAGGAATATCCAATAAACACACCAACATCACTTTTAGCATCAAATTTACCAATATGCTCACGATCTCTATAGACATAACACACACATCCAAAAACATGAAAATGACTTACATTGGGGCGCTTACCTTTCCAGATTTCATAAGATGTTTTTGAGGTACCTGGACGAATAAACACTCTGTTTATTATGTAGCAAGCTGTGTTAATAGCTTCAGCCCATAAGCGCTTTGTCAACTTCTTGCTATTTAACATCACTCTTGCCATTTCCTGCAAAGTTCGATTCTTCCTCTCAACAACTCCATTTTGTTGAGGAGTTTTGGGAGCTGAAAATTCATGAGTTATACCTGTAGACTTGCAAAAATCATCATACACAGAATTTTCAAACTCCTTACCATGATCACTTCGAATTCGAACAATTTTCCCAATATTACAACCTTTCTCAACTCTTAATCTCAGACAAAGAGTTTTAAAGGCATCAAAAGTGTCAGATTTTTCTCTTAAGAAATCTACCCAAGTAAAACGGGAGAAATCATCAACACACACAAAGATATATCGTTTACCATTCAAACTTTCAACTTGGATTGGACCCATAAGATCCATGTGAAGCAATTCCAATACCTTTGAGGTATTGATATCAAACACTGGCTTGTGAGTGATTTTTAATTGCTTCCCAAGTTGACACGGTTCACACTTACCTTCACTTTCCTTACCAAGCTTGGGAAGACCTCGAACAATACCTGCATTTGACAATTTTTTTAGGTTTTTAAAATTAATATGCCCAAGCTTGGCATGCCACAGATCTGTGGTGTTGTTGATAGCTGAGTGACAAGTAAACACAGGGGTTAGAGTGTAACAGTTATCATTGGATCGAAATCCTTGCAAGATACATTCATTGTCATCATTCAGAACATAACAATGATCACTATCAAAAGAAACAGTAAACCCTTGATCACAAATTTGACTGATGCTAAGTAAATTAGCCCTCAGTCCTTCAACTAACATCACATTTTTCAGTCTAGGTAACCCTTCAAAATTTAGAGTTCCCATACCAACAACTTTTTCAGATAGGCCATTACCAAAAGTGACTTCTCCACATTGCATAGGCCGAATGTTAGTCAAAAAATCCTTGTCACCTGTCATATGTCTAGAGCAACCACTGTCAAAATACCACATTTGAGATACAGCAATTTTATCAGAAAAACCAGCTAGACACTTCTTTTTCACCCATATTTGTTTCAAACCTTTATGTTTCTTTTGAGATTTTTTCAAATTATCAAAATAATTTGTTTTAAACAGATTGTTCAACGTGAAACATTTAGGTCTGATATGTCCTTTTCTACCACAAAAATGACAAATGGGAACAAATCTTTTTACCTGAGATCTTACCCTTTTCGAAAATTCTGGAGATTTTGCAGCATCAGAGGCTGTTCTTGCTGTAACAGGCTGTGGAACTGTTACGGCAGAGTTTGTAGCCTCAAGGTGATTCGTTGGAACACTAGATTTTACAAACTTCGTGACTCCAGAACTAACCATTCCATTAGAACCAAGGCCAGCGAAACCTCTCTGACCTGCATTCTGAGCTTTTTCAAAAATAGAAGATCCAGGATTAAGCATTTGAACATTTTTCTTAAAGTTTTCAAGTTCCTTCTTTAATAGAGAGATTTTTTCATCTTTATCACAAAAACTTGTCTCATATTCTTTTATTTTCAAATTACACATTTCAATCTGATGAGACAATTTTTTATTCAATTTATTCAACTCTCTATTTTCAGAAGCAACCTGAATCCATTTTTCATACATGACTTTGTATGATTCAGCAAGAGATTCTTCGCAGATTTCAGACTCATCTGAATCTGAATCCTCTTGTTTGGTGGTATTATTCAAACATACCAATCTAGCTTTCACCTGTGAATCACACAACACATTAGTCATAACAGAGGTTAGGGCAACATTTTCAGCAATATCTTCATCACTTTCGGTTTCATCATCACTCCAAGTGACATTGAAACTTTTCTTATTCTTTTTCAAAGTGTTTGCACACTCAGCTTGAATATGCCCAAAACCTTCACATTCCCTGCACTGAATTCCCTTTTTGTTAGAGACAGATGGTTTAATGAAAGTATTACCTTTTGAACCTTTCAAAATATTCTTTTTATTTCCCATCTTTTTCATATATTTCTGAAAATTCTTAGTTAATAAAGCAATCTCATCATCACATTCACTATCAGAATTTTCATTATCAGCAACTTTCAAAGCAATACTTTTACCTTTATCAGCAATGGATTTGGGTTTGTCCTTTTGTTTAATCTGTTGATTTAATTCAAAAGTACGTAAGGAACCCATCAATTCTTCCACTTTCATAGTGCTAAAATCTTTAGCTTCCTCCATTGCCAAAAGTTTAGTATCAAACCTTTCTGGAAGAACTCTAACCATTTTTCTTACAAGAACAGAATCATCAAGCTTTTCTCCAAGAGCAAAATATTCATTAGCAATGTCAGATAATTTTTCATAGAATTCAGTTAAAGTTTCATTATCAGACATTCTAAGCTCATCAAATTTAGTTTGAAGCATGATAAATCTAGATCTTTTCACATCAGAAGTTCCTTCAAACTGAGTTTGAAGAATCTCCCAAGCTTCCTTAGCAGAAACACAAGATGATATAAGTTTAATGTAACCCTCACCTACACCATTAAAGATAGCATGCAAGGCTTTGCTATTGTAGGCAGATAGTTTATCATCTTCAATAGACCATTCCAGTTCAAATTTTATAGTAGTATTACCTGAAGAATCTGTCTCAACTGAAGGAGACCAACCTGATAGAACCATTCTCCATGCCTTCTCATCTTGAGATTTGATGAAGGCCTTCATCCTAACTTTCCAATAAGGATAGTTAGAGTCATTAAGCAAAAGTGGTCTAGAAATAGAACTTCCTTCTGCAAAAAATGACATTCTAACAAAAACGTTATAGGACCACACTAAGAGTTTAGTGTCCCGCTCTGATACCAATTGAAAAACCGTGTTTTTGCGAATGTCAGTTGTATATAAGAAAATATAAAAACTGTAATCGTTTGCGGCAGAAAAGTAATTCTGCTACTGAAAACGAACAGACGAATATAAAGTATTTGCAGAAAAATAAATAACTTGACACAAGAGATTTATACGTGGTATCAGTGTTCTCCCGAACACTCCTAGTCCACGGGGCCACGCCCAGAGAATGAAATCAATTAATAAAGTATCAAAATTACAAAGACAATTGACTTAAACAAGTTTAGACTCCCTCTAAAGTATTGCCGCAATCCTTTGTAATCCACTTTATGAATCTGACTTCTTGAAACACCTTCAAGCCCGAACTCCCTTCGTCTTTGAAGTGTGAGTGCTTACTTCCTCCCGAAGTAAGGCTTCAACAAGTCTTCTCCCGAAGACCAAGTGCTTACTTCCTCCCGAAGTAAGGCTTTATCAAGTCTTCTCCCGAAGACCAATCTCTTGTTCAGTCAAGTAGTTCTTCACAACCTCTAGGATAGAGTAAGAACAGAAATAGAACAACTCGAACCTAGGTGAACAACTAGGCTCTCACAAAACAAAGAAACACTCTCTTCTCTCAAAAGATAAATCTAGAAAATGAATAATGGAAGAGGTGATTCGAATGGTTGCTCTCTAGGCTCTATTTATAGATCATAGAAACCAAAGAGGCAACCACAAGTTCGAATTAGCAGCTGTACAAAAACTTTCCAAAAGAAACACGATCTGCTACATCAGATTCGGATGCCGACGAAGCAGACCGCCTTAAACGGGAAACTTACTAAAATCGGGTCCGATCTTCTTTCAATGCTTGATTCCTGCCAAAAACAGATTAGATATTCTGATTGTATCAAGATACAATCGAAATCAATAAGGAAAAGGCAATAAACAAAGTTTCCCTAAAAAAGACAACTTTCCAAAAGAGAATTCCTTCTCTTTTGAGAAGTTTTCAACAAAGGAAAGTTCAGCTGAAAGTGCAACTTTCCAAACAAGGAAAATGGCAACTAATAACCGAATAAAAGAGGTAAGAATTCGAAAATGAATGCATAGCAATCTTACCATAAAAAGGAAAAATTATTTTGTCACCTAACTTGCCAAAAAAGGACTTTACAGTATATATATTTTTTAATTTACAATTATTATATTTAATTTTTTTATTGAATCCGATTTTATATTATTAATACATTAATAATATATGTATATATATATTTTTTGTAAAAAAATAGTATGAACAAAGTTTACAATGAACAATTAATAAAATAAAATCAATTTTTTTAAGCAACATAAATTAAAATTGATTAAAAAATATTATTATTTTTCATTAATTATATACACACATTTTACAATACATACTTTTTTTTACCAAACACCCGTAGTAATTTTTTGCTATTCAGAAAAAACAAAATGACATTAGTATTTGAACATTTTGAACACAACAAACCCAGAAAAAATAACATTTCAAGCCCAAAAAAAATTTAAAAAAAATACAACTCCTAATCGCCACTACTGGACCATGATCGACCATCTATGAACCTTTTCATCCCGCCACCTTTGTCAACCTGCAAGAAAAAAAAAGAGTAGATCCAACAAATCGTTACTATAGAGTTATAGAAACATTGAGTTTTGAAATAAAATCTAAAATGACTGCCAATGAAAAATTAATACCCAGAAAAAATAAAACTTAAAATTAAAATTTGTGTAGAAATAAAAAAATTTGACAGATTTAGTGGTGGTGATTAATGAATGATTTCATGGATTTGAAAAAGAGAATAAGTGAGAAAAAAGGAAAAACATCAAGAAACAATGGAAAGCTTACCTGCCGTGACCTTCTAGTTTCGACTGAATAAATCGATGATCAAGGACGGCAAGGACGTAGTGGGTGTCGACTGGGGTAAACGATGACCAGACCTGGAGAATAAAGCTGGTCGCTGCTCGCCGGACCTGGAGAAGAAATCGCATTGGTGCATGAGAAGAAATAGGGAGTTTGCACCTGTGTGCACTTGTGATTGCCAGAGTAAGAATTGGTTGGGCCATGGGGTTCGTTCAGAATTGCAAGAGAGAATAAAGGGGTATGCGGCTAGGGTTTTTTGTTTTTAGGGATGATGGAGAGAGAGAGAGAGAGAGAGAGAGAGAGAGAGAGAGAGAGAGAGAGAGCTAATATATATTAGGCATTTTCTCTTTTTTTTAAGTTTTTATTATTATTATTTTTTTTGAGAATCTGTCAAGTTTTTATTAGTTTTATTTACTTATTAATTACAATATATTTTTTTTTAAAAAAAAATATAGGATTATGATATAGTGACGCGCCAAGTGTGCCGGAATACATTTACCCAGTCACGCCTCGCGCGTCACTATAGGCCAATATTTTTGAAATTAAAAAAAAAATTTATTCTTTAGTGACACTCCATATTTTTAGTGACACACATTACAAGAGGCTAACACCAAATGTTTAGAGTCTCATTGTGCATGTCACTAAAAATTACTCCTAACTATTTAGTGACCCACTTTTTTATGTGTGTCACTAAATAGTGTCACTAAAAGGTCAAATTGTAGTAGTGCTTCCTATTCTTATGAAGGAGATCAAATATCCTCTTTCCCACTGTATTTTTTCACTTACTGACAATTTCTCTTTGCTTTCGCATTCTATCCATCAACCAGTATCGTACATACTCTAACAGATTTATTATTGCATTATCTCTTCAATCCAGAATGGTTGAATTGAAACTCTCACAAAGATTATTCAGCAACATATCACACTTAGTGGAAGTCCTAAAGTGGGACTTGGTCCATTCAGATTGTGACTTTTTGGAAAACCAATCAAAAGCTGCTGCATTAGTCTCCTTCAATTTATTCATTTTCCTTTTGAATTCTTCCACTGTAGTAGCTCTAGCACAAGCCCATAATTGTTGCTTCAACAACCATCCAAGAAACTCCTTCTTGAAGTTGGCATAAAGATGCCTAACACAAAATCGTATTTCAGAACCTTCATAAATTGTTCCTAAAGCCCTTTCCAACCCCTTTTGTCTGCCTGAAATAAAAATGAAGAATCCTATGTCTTGTACATCTAGGTCCTCTTTCAGTAGTTGCGCAAACCAAGTCCAACTATTAGTGTTTTCCTTTTCAACTACAGCATATGCAAGAGGAAACATGTTGTTGTTTCCATTAATACCAATGGCTGCAAGCAACATACCCCTACAATATCCTTTCAAAAAGCACCCATCTAACCTGATGATGGGCTTGTGGAACTTGAAACCAGATTTACATGCTGCAAGGCATATGTAAACCCTTTCGAAAAACCTTATATCATTCACTAAACTTGTTATGATGAAAGCTACGCTACCAGGATTAAATTTTACTAATTGTGCACAATAATCATGCAGAATAACATATTGATCTTTAACCGTTCCATGTATCTTGGCCATAGCTTTGTTCTTAGCTCGATAAAAAGTCCAGGAGTTGAGTTTAGAGTACTTACCCTCAAGATTTGCTTTCTTGAAATCACCAAATGACATGGCTAGATTTGCTCTGAACTTCTCCAAGAACTCTTTTGTAATCCAATCAGCATCTACTAGCCTTTTCTCCCATAAAATTCCACAGCTGTGTTCTTCCTCAAATTTGTTGATTCGCATTGTAGTGTAATCATCTCTCATCCTCCGAGCATACATTAACCATTTATAGCCTTCTCCTTTGCATACAACTCTAATTCTCAACCTATCATTATTAATATATTTGTACTGCCTGTCAATGCTGATGAAATGCTCATTTAATGCTTCACTCAATTGCTCAACAGTAGGGAATTCCCTTCCCAATTCAAACTTGATATTTTTAGGCTTGAAGTGTGGATCAAATTCAATGTGTTTCTTTTTAAGCACTGGTCCATCTTCTTCATCACTAACCAAGTTGTCCAAATCATCATCCTCTTCATATCCTCCACCATCATCATCATCTTGGTAAGCTTGATTGCATAAATAATTGAGTGACCCCTACCACTGGCTAGGGTCAGTTATTCATTTTTCAGCTAATTGTGGATCTTGAGTTTCTGGAGCATATTCCTCTTCCACAAAATCTGGATCTTCTACTGATTGGTTTTTTTTCCTCCCAATTGGTGTTTTGGATGGTGTTTCTCTTAGTCTCTTTTTGGTTAGGGGTGGTCTTTGGGACACACTTTGAGATCTGGTTTATGGTGGTGTTTTGGATGGTGTTTCCCTTACTCTTTTCCTAGTTTGGGGTGGTGTTCGAGATACACTTCTAGATCAAGTGCAGGGTGGTGACTGTTTTGAGGTGTTGTAGAAGGTGTTTCAGATTTGGTTTGTGGTGTTTTGAAACATCCTTCCCCTTTCCTGGTTTAGAGTGTTGTTTGAGATCTGTTTTGGGGTGATTTGTTGAGATCTGGCTGGCCTTTGTTTTTTCTTGTTTGGGTGGTGTTTTAGATGGAGTTTTAGACCTGGTTTGGGGTGATTGGAATAGTTCTGTCTGGGAACTTTTTTTCTTGGTTTGGGGTGGTGTTTTGGTTGTTATTTGGGACGTGGTTTTGGGTGATGGACAGGGATTTAACTGGCCAGTTGTTTTCTTCGGCTGGGGTGGTGTTTTGGATGTTGTTTGAAAACTGGTTTTGGGTGATGGACATGGATTTAAGTGGCCTATTTTTTCTTGGTTTGGGGTGGTGTTTTGGATGTTCTTTGACACCTGGTTTTGGGTGATGGGCAGGGATTTAATTGGCTAGTTTTGCCTTGTGTTTGGGATCCGGTTTGTGCTGATGTTTTGCTACTTTGGGCTTTCTCTGGTTTAGATGGTGTTTGAAAGCTATTTTGGGCATTTGGTTGGGTATTGTGCTCTGATATTGGCCTTGCTTGAAGTGGCATGGGCTATATGGGTATGTTAGGGTGTAAATGGGCCTCACTTGAATTGGTATGGGCCTCATCTATTGGGCCTTCATCTACAGCTTCACCTCCATAAATTTCTCCAATTTCATCCAATGTCTCAATAATTTGGACACTAGAATCACTATCATCATCACTTCCTCCACCAACATCTTCCATGTCAAATTATGGCATGTACATAACAAACTCATCATACCAATAAGTAGATCAACAATTTACCAAGCAAATTTTAGAACTTATTAATTCCTTCTGACTCCACTATAAATTTAGAATTGCACTCTTAATTATATAGAACGCTTTATATGTTCCAAGACATTGATACGCTATTAAGTATCTATTGTTATAATCCAAATAATCAAAGATCATTTATAGATGACTTACATCGAGTAGGGACAAATTTACCGTTCTACCCTTCAATGTATTTTTTTCCTTAAAATACTTAACTTCTTATAAATGATATTTCAGTAAACTAATATAATTACTGAAATAAGAGCTCTTCTATTTATTTTTATTAGGCCAATTGCACTACCATATTCCCAAGATGTAAATATTAGGCTGATCCAATTAGTCAACTTTAACGAACAACTCTAAGAACACAAATAATGCAGTTGAGATCGAACCTAACCATCTCAGGATTAAGATCTATTGATCTAAGATCAACTAAGTGATATTGACTTAGAAAGATACAACGGTAAGTTTACGATATCTTATCCAAGTTCAATATCGGTCTAGTCCGATGTATAATCCATACATCCGATACTAGCATACTTTACCAATACCCTAAAAATGACAAACACTTATCCAAGGTGTAAGTAAACTTTATCGTTGATTATCAAGTCAGTGTAAATCCAGTGTACTGATGAATCATGGGACTTAAACTTCAAAATATATAATCACAATTACCTTTCACTGTGATGACATCACTGTAATTGTGAATGACAATATATTCTGGATTTATTAAAAATTGTATATTAAACTATAACCATGAAAATCACATGTAAACTTAAATGACTTCTAATCTTCTATTGATAACAAATAAGATTGTATTAAAATGCGTTTTATTTAGAGCATAAAATTCCAGTAGTTATATGTTTTGTTTGGTTACTAAAAATTGTAAATTCATGTTAGTTCATGTTAATGTCATTTCATAATTTGTCTTTACAATTTGTCAAATGTTCTGCTAATCGAGTTGTGCATGTTGTTGCCAAAGATTCTCAATTATGGGTGTGTTTTTATAGAGTCTTTTGTTTCGCCTGTGCTGCTTTCTTGTATCTTGAACGATTGCTTTGTTTAGTGAAAATCTTTGTTTCCAAAAAAAAAATCCGATCAAAGATTATTATTTTAATATTATTTAGCTTGTGAGCTTTCTTCGACGGGTTGTGTGACTATCGAAGACTCAATGATCTTTCTAAGATTTTGTGCTTCCAATTAGGGGTGGTGGTGTTAGATCCGAGGTGGGTGGTGTGGATTCCTACAAGGTTCACGATGGTGTAGCTTTGTTTGGATACGAAATGAGCTCTTGTATTAGGTCTTCTCGGGTTGGGGCTATGTTGTGAGGGTTCACAAAGAAGTGGTCCATCAATGCAGCAGTGTTTCAAGATTGAAAGGGTAGCCAACATTTGAGATTTAGGCCATATAGATTTGTTTGTTTTGTTTTGTTTTGTCTTGTTTTTGTTTTTGTTTTTTTAATTTTGTTGTTTCTTTATTTTTTAATGTTTTCAATAAGTGTCACATTGCTATGAGTTTAGTTAGCACACCTCTTTGTGTGGAGTGTATCTTGTTTGTCTTTGATAGTATGGTGTTAGTTTTTTTATTACAATTAATTCATGTCAATAATTTAGTGGCCAATTCACGTGACAAAAGTTGAACCCAAAAAACTTTTATACTACAAGACTGCAACTACGTCTATTGAACTAGGGTTGTACATCGATCGGTTATATATTTTCTAACCCAATCTAAAGTTCTGGTTGCTAAAATTTAAGTGCAACTCGCCCAATTTAAAAAAAAAAATAGAAAAATTGTAAACCGACCAACGGTTTGGGCGGTTTGGTCGGGTTAACCCGCCCAAACCGGCCAAACTTTTTTTTTTTTGATTTCAAAGTCAATAAAAATTAAAAAGATAAATTAAAAATATCAAATTCCACCAAAACACAGCACAATATATATGACTTTGAAACTAACAATTAAGTATATAATTTTATATTATTATATATTTAATCATTTATATTATATATAATAACAGCTAAAAAGTAAAAAAAAAAAAAAAAGCCAAAGTCGGATTGGTCGGGTTATTCGGTTTAATTGGGCGGGTTACACATATTTTCAACCCGCTCAATAAACAGATTGGACGGGTTGTAATTTTTTCGAGTTATTTCAGTTTGTAATTTTTATCAGTTTTTTTAGTTCAATTTGGGCGGTTTACAATTTTTTTTTTTACAACCGTATATTGAACCGTTAAAAATCCTAAATGTATGATGTTTGGGCCTTTGAATATTTGAGATTTAACCTTCTCGTCAAAACGAAATTGTTCTCATTTTCTTAAATAAATAAATATAATCAAATCCATCTAAAAAATAATCATTAAAATGTGTAGTGTGGGTGGGTTTATTCATTTATTTGGCTTTGCAAGGAAATCGTTTACTTTTTATTAATAATGACTAAATTCAAATTCCCTCAACGTGTCGTTGTAGTATAGTGGTAAGTATTCCCGCCTGTCACGCGGGTGACCCGGGTTCGATCCCCGGCAACGGCGCTTTTGATTTTAAATTTTTTTCTCTAATAGTTAATTTTTTTTTTGAAAGAACTCTAATAGTTAATTAATCTAATACTAATCAAGTTAACAATAACCAAATAGTCGTTGTAGTATAGTGGTAAGTATTCCCGCCTGTCACGCGGGTGACCCGGGTTCGATCCCCGGCAACGGCGATTTTAGTTTTAATTTTTTAAAAAATTATTGCCAGCAATCCGGCTTCATTCTGATTTCTGAAAAGGAAAGAACAGTAGTCTAAACCGTTTATAGGTAACGGTGTCGTTACTTTTTCTGTTTAATTTTCGAAAATATTAAAAAAGGTGATTGCTGTTGTAACTGTAGCATCATCTTTCACCTTTATCCAAACTCGAAAAAACCAATACCAAAAAACTCACTTTACTAAAACCCAAACTTACTGATGATCTCAATCCTCCGTCAAATCTCAACGGCCTAATCTCTTTCTCTCTGTCTCTCCAAGATGTCTTCCGGTGGTGGTACGAGCGTCCACATCACGGCCCTAGACGGCATCGTTAACGTGAACTCTCTCTTCACCTTAGCCGTCTTTATCGGCCTTGCCTGGAACCCAAAGGACCCGTCTAACTCCCTCATCGACGACCCTACCTGCAACCCAGGTCCCTCTGTCGCCGAGGACCTCATCGCCTTCCATGTCTACTCCTTTAGCTCATTCCTCTTCTCCAGCCTCATCGCTGTCGGACTCAAACAAGGGATCCGGATTTGCCGGAGCCCCGCCTACCATCCCGTTGGGATCCTCTGCCGGATCAACAGGTCTATTCTCCGGGTCGGAATGCTCATCTCTGGTATCGGTTCAGTCTGCGGCTGCGGATTCCTCATGTTGGCTCTCATCAATGTGGTCCAGATCAAGCTCGGTACCCTGGGTTGTGGCAGTTCTCACACCTACGCTGCTGTAGTCCCGCTCGTGATCTTCGTCCCGGCCGCGCTTCTGATCTATATCTCCATTGTTCTGTACGCTTTCTTCAGTCGCTAGGGTTTGACTTTTCTAAATTTTGTAATATTTAAAGTTTTATTTATTATTTTGGCCTTTAAATCTCTTAGTGGAAATTACACTGTAGCCTTACATATATCAAGTTAATCATAATTGATTACTATTTAAATCTCTATTTTATTGGGGTTTTACTTTGTAGTTGTATAGTTGTCCTTTGAGTTTGCATTTGGTTGTTCAAATTGGTTTTGAGGAAATTAATTTAATAAGAAAATATTGGCAAAAGTATTATGCTCTGTTAATGACTAATGATAGAAGAACACCTCTACTGTTATAGAGATCAATAAAATGTGAATGATTGATTTAATTAAATTGACAGAAGAAGCTGTTAAAATGGCTATGAGAGCTTTCTATGGGTCATTAATAATATCTAAATTGAATCTTAGTTCTGGGTAACCCTTAAAATTCTTGGCTAGTTACTTATTGAATTAGACCATTTTGCTTGTGATTACAGAACAATTATTACTTACATTTAATACTGTCTCTAAGCAAGATCTTTGATAATCCATTTTCTCCTATTTGGTTTAACAAAATATGAAGTCTTTATTTAATGGAAAGAAAAGGAAAAATATCTAACCTGATCTATTTTTATGTCTACCATTTACGGCATCATTAGATTATTGATAGCTAGTGAACAAGAATAGCTGACTCAGATTCTATTTGATTGAGTGTGTAGACTGTAGACTAATGTAATGTGGTGGAGCAGGGAAGGAAATTGAGATAGTGGTTTTGTTTGAGGAATTACAAGTGAATGGTCGGTTATCTATAATTTGGCTTTTCTGAATCTAAATTTTGCTAGATTAATGCAATAGTTTGTAATTTATTTACTCTATAATAATATTTTATCAAGGGTCGACGATAAAATAAGTGGTGTTTCTGGAAGAACAATACTCAAGTAGCCGAAATTGGCTAGTGCTTTGTTGTCAGCTTCTCATTTAAAATCATTTTCTCAGGAACGCTATGTAATTAAATATGCAGTTTAACTTATCCATAGTGGCCAGACAAAAACCACTTGAGAAGAGAGTAGGTTGAGCAACAAAATACATTTTCTTTCCTTTTAATCCTTAGTGCCATCTCCACCATATTTGAAAGTGGGAATTAACTTTAATGTCATTTGATCAACAATATGAGCCACTTTATTTGCTATAAAAACATGAAATCTGTCGATGGTTTTATTCATTGCAGTAGCTGAAAATGGAGGCCTCAACCAAATGCATTTGCTTTCTAGCTTTTCTTGTAATTTTAGGGATCAATGAGCTGAGTTTGCAGGTTCATGGGGCTGGTGAGTGTGGGAAACGTACTTCCCCTGACAACGAGGCTTTCAAGCTAGCACCATGTGCATATGCAGCGCAAGATGAGAACGCTTCAGTTTCCAGCCGATGCTGTGCTCAGGTGAAAAAGCTTGGCCAGAACCCGGCCTGCCTCTGCGCTGTCATGCTTTCCAACACTGCAAGAAGTTCCGGGGTGAAGCCAGAAGTGGCTGTGACCATTCCCAAGCGATGCAACATTGATAGCCGCCCTGTTGGTTACAAGTGTGGAGGTTTGTACTAGTTTGTTCTTACATTATCTTTATAAAATCTTTGTATTACATTTTCTTTATCTCCTTAATAGTTTGGTAACACAATTATTTATTCTGTTTTTGCAGAGTACACTTTGCCTTGAAGACATTTCACCCTACGCTTGTTTTGAGTGGTTGTTGGCAGTTTGTTAGTAAAAGAAAATTGCTAAAATTTGTGTGTTTTTAGCCAGTTCTAGTTTTTACTTGGGACATCCAAATGCCTAATTATAAATAAATGGGCTGGTGTGTGTTTAACTGTTTCCTTGAATAATAAAACTTCTTTGCTTTCTACTTGTTGCTCACAAAAGGTAGCTTCATGGGGATTTGTGTTTTTGAGATAAAGAAAGAGACAAATATTCAAAATTAAACTATATATAAGGATACTCAAAATTTAGGATTAGGTTATCATCAACAATCAGCAATCAACTATGGTGAACTATGATTAAATCATCTGAATCTGGTGCAATTAAAGTAAAGTAATAAGTACAATTATCATAGTTCACCATAGTTGATTGCTGAAAGTAAAGCAACTCTCTTCTATAAATATGACCTGGTTAAGTAAAGTAATAAGTACAATTATCCAGTTCTGGAAATTCCAAGCATATAGTAACAATTAAAGTAAAGTAATAAGTACAATTATCGTCTCAAAGATTGTTTAAGCGATAAATCTACCAACTACCAAGTGATAAAGAATATGATAGAAGAATGTTATAGTAAATTGGACTTTGTCATTTTATTTCTAAAACAAATAATAAACAAATAAAAAATTGAACTTTTTGGCATGTATAAAATGTTCAAATATATTAGAAGAGCAAAGTACATGAAATCTTTGTATAGATTGAACTGAAGAGAAAATGGTACAAGAGCAGTCTTTATAGAGTGTTGAAATACAAGAGGTAGTTGAAACTAACTAACTGACTGAGTGATAACTAACATAACAGAAAACTAACTATAATAGGCCCCTTTAAGGTGGTGTGTAAAAGTCCTTAACACCCATATTGGATATAATGGTATGGAATTGAGTGAGGAAAAGTGGCTTAGTTAATACATCTGCTAAGTTATTTTGAGAAGTGACATGATTCATTTGAAGTGTACTATTTGTTATCTTCTCTCGAACTGTGTGGCAATCAATTTTTACATGCTTTGTCCGTTCATGGTATACTGGGTTTTCAGCAATGTGAATGGCCGCACTATTGTCACAATATAAAATTGAGGGAAGTTTAATGGATACACCAAAGTCTTTGAATATTCATGTGAGCCAAGTGAGTTCATAAGTGGCATGGGCCATTGATCTGTACTCGACTTTAGCAGAGGACCTAGAGATAGTTTGTTGTTTCTTAGATTTCCAAGACAAAAGAGAGTGCCCAAAAAAAATACAGTACCTTGAAATTGATCTCCTCGAATCTGGGCAGGCCCCCTAAACAGCATCAGTAAAGGCATGAAGGTTGAGGGGATCTGGTGTTGCAGTATGGTAGAATAATCCTTGCCCTGGGGAGGTTTAGAGGTAGTTGACAACTCTGAATGCAGCTTGTAAATGAGGTTGTCAAGGTGCCTGAAGATATTGACTTAATTTGTTGACAACATAACTAATGTTAGGCCGAGTAATTGTGAGGTATATGAGCTTGTCTATAAGACTTATGTATTGCTTGAGATTTGGGAGAAGGTCACCTGATTTACTACTTAACTTAAGATTTGGCTCCATTAGTGTGGAAGCAGGCTTCGAGCCAAGGTGACTTGTATCTTGAAGTAGTTGCATGGTGAATGGTCTTTGGGAGACTGAAGTTCCCTTGTTGCAGCGCGCAACTTCAAGTCCCAAGAAGAACCGCATGCTTCCAAGATCTTTGAGCTTAAATGTAGAGTCAAGAGTAGCAATAAATTGGTTGAGGACATTTATATTGTTGGTAGCTACAATAATATCATCAACATATATGAGTAAAGAAAGAAAGGAGTCGTGACCAATGGGTTTTATTTTTTATTTTTTATTTTTAAATAATTTTGTAATATAAGATTAATTTATATTTATATTTAAAATATAATTATAAAAAAAGTAAATACCATTTTAGACCCTGTGTTTTGCAAAAGTTACAGATTGGACCCTGTGTTTTGTTAAATGACAAAATGGACCCTGTATTTTTTAAAATAGTAAAAATAGGAGGGCTCAACCTAAGGGTGGCCCCAATGCTCAGACAACACATCTGTGGAGAACTCAACCCGACGTTGGTCCTAGTACGCGGACAACACGTTCGAGGAGAACTCAGCGTGGGAATGGTCAGAACCCCGGGGCGAGGGATGAAGAGCTCAATCGTTGAGGTGCCCAATCTGTGGGAGAAAGAACTTATGAAACGGAAAGCTACCGCCTGAGATGCCGTCTGAAAGAGCCAGAACGTCGAAACGTTGAGTTAGAACATGAGGCAGCCTCGTCCAGGGCAGCGCAGGGGACGAACGCTCAAAATCAACTTGAACCTGGAGTGAGAAGACCAAGAGGCAGACCTCGTGGCTCACGAACCAGGAGACAGGAAAAGGTCCGGGGAAAATGACACACCCCCTGAGAATCAGGATGAACAGCCAGAAGGGAGACAATCGAAAACTGATGAACGAGAAATCCCTCATGAAAATGAGGAGGATCTTGGAACTCAATCGGGAGAACGGAGATTACCTGCTAGAAATTACCAACGTTCGTCCCAAACCCATAGAGAAAGGACTCGTACGTGCCCTGATGGGAGAAATAAGACAAACCGCTCTCGGGAGGAAAAAATAGAGTGTGAAGAAGCAAGTGTAACTTCAAGGCGATCCAGAACCCATAGTCGATCAACTCGAAGAGGAGAAAGCACTCGACGAGCTAATGATTGAGAAAGTATATGGGAACCAGTAAATCAGCGAGCCACTCAAAGACAAAGTCTATGAGTAGGACGCGATCTATGAGTAAGATGAGATCTGCTAGTAATTACTCCCAACTAGATCTGCGAGAGAACTTGAATCGAAAGAAACCTTACCTTCGCCAATAGATTGGTCCAAAGTATGAGGATCCAATCCAATTGCGGATAAACGAGCTGGAGGACAAGTTCAGGAGATATCAAGTGGGGGAATTAGGGAAATTATCTAGATACGACTCTGACGAGGACCATGAGCCGTATCACCCAGATATTATGAATACCCCTTTTCCTTTGGGATATAAAAACCTGCATGTCTCATCCTATGACAGAACTATTGGGTTTTGTGCCCTAAATAAAACTCATTTCAATATAATCAGATTTACTTATTAATAAAGATCAGAAATAACATTTTATGTTGCATGGTTCACATCATTTATTTCATGATTATATATATAATGTATTAATTCTATTAAGTCCAGAACATATGAATTTGTTACTGATTATAGTGTTGTCAGCACAGTAGAATATAATCTTAATTATATGTTCGAAAGTTTATTCCCTGATTTGTCAGAACATTGGATTTAGACTGACATGGTATAATCAACGATACGTATTCTTACACCTTGGAAAAGTGTTATGTCTTTTCCAGGACATTGGCAAAGTTTACCAGTATCGGATGTATGGAGTATACATTGGTAGGGACCGATATTGAACTTTGATTAAATATATTAAAGTTTACCGTAATATCTATTCAATTAAATATCACCTGTTGATCCTAGATCAAATGATCTTAATCCTGATATAATTAGGTTCGATCTCAAGAGTACTATACATGTTCTTTGATTTGTTAGTTAAGCCTACTTTTGGGTCAGGGTGATACGTACATTTTGGGAACATGATAGTATAATTGAGTGGGAGCGCTACCATAAATATGGAGTCTATAACTTCTATAGGAATTTAGAAGTGAAACAATGATATCCTTCGAGCTTGGCTAAACAGAGATAAATGGTGGAGATCTCATTTCACTTTGCTGAAATATCATTTATACGGAGCTAAGTGTTTTAAGGATAAAATACATTGAAGGTGTAACAGTAACTTAGTGCCTTTTCAATGTAGATCATCTATTAGAGGGTCATTGATCACATTAGGGTTATAACAATGGATAACTAATGATGTGTCTATATCATGGAACATATAGAGCATTCTATATGACTGAGAGTGCAATTCCAAGTTCTAAGTGTGGATTCAATAAGGAATTAATAAGTTAGGGAATTTACTTGGTAAATTCGGTTCGACTTAGTGGAAGCTCGGTTATATAGACCCATGGTACCCATACTAGTTGAGACCATACTGCTTGTATAACTCAGTTAATTGATTTTGATTAATCAATTATAATTCTAAAGTTAGACTATGTCTACTTTATGAATTTTCACTAAGCAAGGGCAAAATTGTAAAGAAAAGAGATTCTAGGTTTATTTAATAATTAAGATACTTTATATGTCTAAATTAATAAATATATTAAATGGCAATATTATTTAATAATTACTTTTAAGTTATTAAATAATTAGAATTGGCATTTAAATGGTTAAATTGGAAAATTGGCATTTTTGAGAAAATGGGAATGAAAAATAACAAAATGGGAAAGTTGCAAAGTGAGGCCCAATTTCCTTAAATGGCCGCCCACTATGCAAAGCCCTTTACCATTTTATTTTTCCATTATTTTAATGCCATACAATTCTAACCTAAACCTAGAGGGCATTCTATAAATAGAAAGTAATGGCTTCAGGAAACAACACATAATTACATCTCATTCTTTTCAGAGAGAATTCCTGGGCCGCCACTTTCCTCTCTCTTTTCTTCTCTTTAAAATTTCAAAAATTCCTTGAGTGATAGAATAGTGCCCACACACATCAAGTGGTACTTCAATCATAGTATGTAAGATTGTGGAAAATCAGCATCAAAGAAGGAGAGAAAGAGATCCATATTCAGATCTTGATAATGCTCTGCTACAGAAAGGAATCAAGGGCTAGAGATCTGAATGGAAGGAGTCATTATATTCCGCTGCACCCAATGTAAGGTTTTCTTAAACTTTTATGTGTTTATTTCATTGTTTTAGAATTCATATTAGGATGTTAATCAAACATACTTGGTAGTAAATCTAGATCCTGGTAAAATATTTCCAACAGGAACCACATATCCGGTCTCGCATTTGAATAATTTTAACACGATAATGCGAGCGAGTAATGTGACGAACAATTTATGCTGAATTTTGTTCGCCACCTCGCTTGTTAGAGCTGCGAGTAGCTGGTTTAACAAGTTTACTTGTCATTCAATAATTCTTGGGAGCAGCTGTCCAGGGATTTTAAGAAGCAATTTCAGGCCGCTAGGGATAGGCGACCCGAAGTGGCCTCGCTAACCAATATGAAGCAGAAGCCTGGCGAAACACTTAAGGCATACTTAGTCATTTTATCACGGCTGCCGCTAGGGCTAAAAATTTGGATGACAGCACGCAACTTACAGCTTTTCAGGCGGGAATCTCCACTGATCCATTAACCACAGGGGCGAGTTGTGGGATGATTTACAAGGATGTCTGGTAAGAAGCATCATTGAGTTCAACAAGAGGGCTTAGGTGTTTGTTCGGAAGGAAGAAGCCCGAAAGGAAATGAACTTATTAAAACAAGCTTGGTAGGTAAACCCAGCAATGTTTTAATAGGAACTGCTTCCACGAGAATTGATAACTCGGGGGCTTCTGGTCCGAAAAGAAAAGAAAGAATTAAGGAACCGTCGAAGGATAGAAAGAAACAAAAGAAGCATGACAAATACGTGCTAGCGTATACTATTTATACCGAGCTTAATGAAACTCGAAAGAATATTTACCTCGCACATGAGCAGAAGGTAGCCTTCGGCAAACCCGACCCTATGAGGAATTCAAGGATCAAGAGAGTGTTAATAGACAATGGGAGCTCGGTAAATATCCTTTATAAGGAGACCCTAAAGAAAATGGGGCTCGAAAAGGCCAAATTAAGGCCTTGCATGGTGAACCTTTGTGGATTCACCGGAGACAGTATTGCCAGCCTTGGCATAATCAAGCTCGCATTAACATTAGGCGAGGCGCTTTTATCTGCTACGGTTATGCAAGACTTCTTAGTCGTTGACCTACCCTCGGCTTACAACATATTGTTCGGTCGTCCAACACTGATCGGACTAGGGGCAGTCAATTTGATCAAGCACCTATCCTTGAAATTCCAAATGCTAGATGGCGTGGGAGTGGTGCGTGGCGACTAGATGCTGGCTCGCGATTGCTATCGCATAGAGTTACAGCATAGAAAGGCCGGTCATCAGTTGATGACGATCTTGGAAGGAAAAAACGAGAAGAAAGACGAAGATCTTGATCCCCGAGTTCAAGATGAAAGAAACCTGCTAAAACCAATCGAAGAATTGAAAAAGGTTATTCTCGACCTAGTGTTAGGTTATTTTTAGTATTAATTTTAGATTAAGTTTAGTATATTTTTAATTGAGTTTTAATTGTGTTTGGAGCATTTTTACACTTGTTATCTTTTATTTTTGTAGATTTAAAATAAAATAAGATTATAAAAATATTAGAGGAAAAAGATGGATAAAAAAGATAAAAATTTCTCACAAAAAAATGATATTTAAAATAGAGAAAATTGTGCAAGAAAATAAAGCTGAAACTTCAAGTCTGAATTCGACTATCTTCTGGTTATATTTTGGAAAAAAATCAAAACATAAAAGTTCTAGATCTCTCTTTTATATTTCCAAAACATTTTGAATCGTCCGATTCCGAGTATTATCGAGAGAGTTATGACCACAATACTATCAGTCGACGCAACAGAAAAATCATCGTCGAAACGTGAAATTCCAACACGGGCCGTGGCATGATAAAGCTGGGCCGCGACCCGCCCCCCTAAACAGCACAAAAAATCATATTTTTGTCTCATGTGAATTTTGGTGATTTCCTAATTCGAATAGGCATTTAACATGTGCGTTTTCTATCTTTTTAGTTCATGAAAGCCTATATAAAGGGTGAACTGGAGTTGATTTTAAGGAAGCAATTTCAGAAGGAAATAAACAAAGAATATAGAGTACGAATTTCAGAGATCAACTGCAATATTGGAGGCATTCTTCAGAGGGTTTTTCACATTCTTTTCTTCTCTATTTTCTTCTCTTTTCTTAAAGTTAATATGTGTGATTGTGCTTCCATAAACATGAGTAGCTAACATTTAATTAGTGTCCATTGATCATTGATCATTTTTTGGGCACGACTTGTCTTGCCAACAGATCCATGGGCACTAAAAATTGAACTTATAGGCACTGATTTTTTCGTGTCTATAGCTTTTTTTTTTCTTGTAGCGATCTCTATGAAAAACTAGTACTGAATTCGTGAAGTCTACTATAATTTTTTTTACTTTTAGTCACAATAAAATTTGTGACTAAAAATAAAAAAGTTTTGGTTAATTATAAATTATCATTTCTATATTGTGACTAAAACGTTTGTGATTAAATGTATGTATTAGTTACAAAAATCATAATTTGTTGTAACTAAGTGTATTTTTAATCACAATATTTGTTGTGACTAAAACTAAATAAGTAACAAATGTTATGTTTTAGTCACAAGTAAATTTTTGTTGAGACTAAAACTCACAAAATTTTAAGTTGTCACTAAAATAATTTGTTTTAGTGGTCATAGGATTGTTGGTGATTGGGAACACTTTAAATAGGAATCCATTCATTCCTTCAATTAGAGTTGATTAGCTGTTTTTTTGTGTTATATTCGATGCGTGAGCATGTTGCAAATATTTTCTCTCCTATACGTGGAAAAATTATAATTCAATATACGCGCTTAAGTTTTTTTTCCCTTGAACCCTAATGTGTTTTCACTAGTCAGTACGTAGTCATTATTCTGCATTTAGAAAAGCAAAATATAACTTTGTAAAAGTTAATAGTAATACCATCTATGATTATTACAAAAGTATATATATATAGGCCACGATGTGGTTTGGTAGGTAGTGGATGATTTTGTGTTGTAATTACAAAGTATATATATAGTACCGGTCTTCTCAGGAATGGTTATCTTATTTCTTCGGATATCATGTGGCTTGATAATTAAATACCCCAGTCAATGACTACTACTTCGAGCATGCTATTGATTATATTCGAATTTCTCTCTTTATTCGAATTATGCCTACGATTTTCGATCGGTATAGTACTAATAATAATAAATTGCTTCATTATTTCTTTAAAAATAATTAGTATTAGTAATAATCCTTTAGCCACAATATAAATTGTGATTAAATATTCTTTTAGTCCTTTTCCACTTGAGTTACTTGCTACAACAAATATTCTATACGGGTGATTCTCCCACATGTTATAGCGTCATAATATTTATGTTAATAACTGCATATTTATTTTGATGGATATTGCAGTAACTTATAAAACAACTCCAACATACATCATTTGATTTCTACAACATTATATATATATATTTAAACTTGTAACATACATTCCGAAAAATTACATGAAAAACTAATAAGGCCAGTATGTTAATCCTAGAAATTAAGAAAGTTTCTCACGCGGGAAAGCGATTCCTCGTCGAGGGAATATTACATCTATTTTGCTGAACAAAACATTTATTAACATATACATATCTATATATGTAAATGTAAGAAAGCTTGGTCAAGAGAACAAAAAGAGTCCTAAACATTTATATATGATATATATATTTATACGCTCCTACAAGCGCTACACAGATCGATATTCGATAATATACTGTATATATATGTATTAGCTCTACGATATGCTGTTCTACGTCCCTATATATATATAGTACTTCATCATCAGTATTATTGTGGCGTCGTACTAATTAGTATTATACGTAGACCATTCCTAGCTGCAAACACAAAGTCATATTCCGATTTAATTAGAAATGATAATCCGGCAAATAATTTTTTAGTGGTACTTATTATTATAATTTTGTTTGTATAATTGTTTGTTACCTAGTTACAGGTGGTGAGTCACGTGTTACCCTTAGGTGTCAGTAATAAAGAGACCCTGAAAAAGAAATTATTAGGAGAAGATAATTAATAATCTTGCTATGGTCGTCGTATAACAAATTATGAAAGAAAAAAAAAAAGAAAGAAGAAAGTATATATTCCTTCTAACATAATTAATCTCATCAAGTATATCTTACCCTGCCACCAATTTCCTCTAGAAACACTATTGGAATTATTTCCATTTGAGTCATCGTCAGATCCATCTTTCTTGTACTGATCATTAAGAAAGCAATCATAACACTATTAATACCAGATTTAATATTATTTTATATATACCCTATGTAATAATTAAAAAAGGAACAATATATATGATCATAAGAGAATAAGAAATACAAGTGTCTATATTCATATATACTTACGGGATGTTGAGATTCATGAGTAGTGGTCCTAGTATTAGTAGTAGTCTTGGGAGAATAATTTTCTTGACCACCATAGTAGATGGATGAATTGAAATAACAGGGCTCAACTGTTTCATTTTGATAGATGGAACTGGAATCTTTGCTTGTCACGCCACTACTTTCACCTTTTCTACTTTGATGAGCCACATTATCTGAAAAAAAAAATGTCAAATTGTAATATTGGGAAACTAAATTTATATTCATGAATCGGAATATATAACACAATTAATCCAGATTCTGTATATTTTGACCAAAAGAGTCCGTTCATATATAAAAGTATTGCCATTTGAGCTAAATTCATCAATAATATTCATGGAAGTATGAATGGAATGTTTTTTAAAAAGTTAGAAAAAGTGGATTAAATAATATGATAATTCATTTTTAATTATTATTTTATTTTTATATACAAACCTGATCTTTCGTACTTGCTACCTCCACCTTGATTTCCATAATGATCCCGCTTCTTCTCTTTTGCAAGCACCTATTTTTTCAAAGTCAAAAGAAGAGTGTTAGAAAGACGCGATCGAAATGAATTCACATTAATAAAGGCACATAATTCAATATATTATATATATTGTATATATATTCTTCACAATCGAGTATAGTATGATAGACTAAAAACAAATATTGTTTCAAAATATATACAATTAATAACTAATAATTAAACCGAAAAAAAAAATATATGAAAAAAAAAAGAATGGAGAAAGTGAAGCCAAATAATATACTTATAACGGAAATCGAGACTTTGCTTAATTATTATATACTTTATTCATCAATTTAGTAACCCTAATTAATAAGTTGGTTAGTGTTACATGCAGCAGTAAATTAATACAGCTGATCGATTAATAAATATATGCTTATGCACGAGTACATATCATAAAAAGGTTGATCTGTCTACATTTCCAACTTTTAAACATTTACAAACAAATGCCGACAAAAGATATGGTAGTCTAATTTCATTATTAATTTATTTATGCATATAAAATAAATGATAAAAAGGGTGTGAATTACTCACCGTTGATGGAGGTGGGAAAATAGAGCCAAAGTACAAGCCAGATGAGGCAGAAGTTGAAGAAGAAGAGTCTTTGGGCCCAAAAAGATGATCCAATGAAGAGGATCCATGACTACCACTTTGCTTCTTGTTGTTCTCCATAAGTGTTTTTAATTTCTTTCTTTTTTTGGGTGGGTGGAATGGTTAGAAGTAGTTGTATATATATGTGTGTTGTAATGAAGAGTAATAGTATATATAGTAGTACTAGCTATAGCCTAGTGCTTTCTTTGTCAACCAACGAACAAAACGACTCCTATTGATAGAGATATATAAAACTTTTGAACGGCCTGGTTGAAGAGAGACTAGTACCTTGAAGAATCGGATAAGGTGGTTTTTTTTTTTTTTCTTTTTGAGAAGAGAAAATAAAACACAATTAATAAAAAGCAAGATCAGAGCTTGACAGAACGAGCATAAGAAAAGCACGTGAAGATATTAGATGTGGAGTACTGAACTGAACCGGTCTCACCCTATTTATAACCCCAAAATATGGAGTGTGATGGTGAGATGCTGCCCCCCATGTGCCTTCATTCATTTCCCTTGAAAAATAAAAAGAAAAGAAAATCTCTCATTTCCTATCTTCCAATGCCACATGGGTGCACCACTTTCGAACAAGTGGACATGTTGCCAGCCCTAAGCCCCTTATGACACGTGTCACCATCCTAAATCTTTGACCTATGTTTTCGGTGGTCCATTCAATGTATGATCGACACAGTAGTGATAGTGAGTATATATATACATGACCATGTAAAGACTAGTCATTCTTCTCTCTTTTAATTGTCCCCACAACAACAAGATAAACGGATAAGGCCTCAACTTGATCATCGATCACCTTATTTGCTCTAATTTAAAATATTATATATGCGGATATGCCATTGCTCGCCTATCCCAAACAGTTGACCATTCCAATCTCATTTTCACTCTACCTTTTCCTTCTTTCTTTTTTTCATTTCATTATTTTATTTTTCAAAGTAATTCTATGAAATTTCTTTACTTTCAAACAAGTAGTATATATAACTTATTATTATGTTCCCCCAAATCTTTGAACAATCAAAACCGATCGAATATATACATATATATAAATTATTTGATTTGCATATGATCATTTTTCTTTTTCTGGCTTAGAATCAGTATTTTACATGTCCTTGTTATTCAAACGAACATTATTTTATATTAATATGCGTATGTTCTTATACCATACATATTATTATTACATCAGTTTCAGATATGAAATATATTTAAATAAATTGTTAATAAAATCCAATTTATACAATGAAAAAAAAAATAAGAAAGAAAGAAAAGAAGCTTCCAAACTTTTCTTGAGTGCTTCAAGGAAGGAACTATAACTTTACTATCGGATCACCACAATAATTAATTAAAGTTAGCTTAATCTTTAATAAATAGAACCATATGATATGATATAAGAAATATATAATGTTATCGAAAACCAAGTATATCTCTAAAGATGCCAACAATTAAGATCAGCACATATGCTAATGTTGTTAATTAGATATTTAACTCTCTCTCTCTCTCCTCTCTCTATATATATTGGATCTAATAACTATAAAACAATATTTTTCTAATCCTAGGAAAAGAGATTTGCTATTATATATATATATATAATAATAATAATAATAATAAGTGTGTACTTATGGAAGAATTAATTGTGTTCAATTAACAAGCCAAAAATTTGTGATGGGCAAGAACAGTATACGTACCGTTCACACCGCCACACTACTCTCTAAAGTTGATTTAAATAAAAAATAATAAAGTGAAATGATAAGGATATAGATGAAGATTATAGGAGGCTATTGGAATACTATTGCTAATGTATAATCCTATCTCAAATATTATTAATATAGTATATATAAATTCATATATTAAATTGAAATTATATTTCATCACAGTAAACTTAATTAGCACTTAATTAGACCTCATTACTGGACATTAACTTATTCAGCAAGAAGTCCATTTATCTATACAGCATATAAATATATGGGTATAGGATATATATGACTAGGTGTTCAAATTATATTGCAAATGCAAGAGAATTTTCCTTTTACTAACTATGTTATATATATTTATTCATTTATCTATTTTAGATAAAGGTTATATATATGTAAGGATAAGATTAAAAACTTTCAGCCAAGAAAAAGCAACGATTAAAATCTCCCAGACAAAAAAAAGAGATGAAGATAGATAGAATAGTTGAGAGAGGATAGTGTTTTGACATTTTCGAGAGTTCCAAATGAGTTAAACATGTCTGTTTTTGCAGTGCATATATAAATATATATATAATATTTATATAACTATGGTGGCTTGTTATTCTTTTGGTATATGCTCCAAATCTTTATCCTCAACCCTGCCCAAAGGTGAAGTACCTTATAACTAATCTTTTAGAATCAAAATCTTTGTGTCTCATTAGATTGTCGACCAATGATTTCATGATATATACATAATGGTAAAACATAGCTAGCCAACCTCGAAATTCTTGATCCCTCCTCCTTTATTTTCTTTATTCTAATACATTTTATTTATTTTAAGCTTGTAGTACTTAGCAAAAAAACTTATATAGCTTAAACTACACATCAATGTATCTTTCATATATAAATATATAGAGTATTTTTATGGTGGTGACATCATTTTTGTATCTATATAGAAGTAATGTTTATACTTTTTGCTCGTGGAACAATAATTATTACTCAATATTTTTTTTTACAGATGATTCAAACTGATCTTTGAGCCTTCTGACATTACCTAAAAAATTGAATTTAAATATTATGTTCATTTTCTTATTTTCTTGATGACTAGAACAGATACACTTATTTTTTTGCCATTAGTCACTCTTTTGACATATGCATATCAAGTTTAAGAATTTTGTGGAAAAGTAATTTGGGTTATCTATAAATTTAAGTTGATTGGAGTGGTGAATATAGAACTTTCTTACGATGTCTCAAAAATAAGAGTATTTATTTTCAACATCTTTGTCCACGGACTCATGAGTAAGTGGTGCTGCAGTAGTAGGTGGAGTTACTAACTACAATGTTAATATATGTAATAAAGGAAAAGCCATTATAAAAGGTAGTTGTAGAAAGGGGATGAGAGTCGGATAATGGTACCTGAGGGAGGCCATAATTGCAAGATAAAATTCCTTTTGAAAGACCACATTTCGAGCTATATACATTCATCCATCTTTGTTTTCACTAAAATAGCCTTTGTGATTAGATGACTACCCTAGAAAGATATATTATTGAGATTTGAAGTCCATATTGTAAGAATTGTAGAACTTTAAGTGAGAAAAACAACCACACCCACATGGTTTAAGAATGTTTATAGTCAAAGATAGAGTGAAAGAAAGTCTCATAAGGTGACATGTTGTTTAAGACTCTCGTGGGAGGTCCATTAATGGTAGATACAACACAACTAAAGGCATGCCACCAATATGAGAAATTTAATCCAAATTGAGTAAGCAAAGTGATGATAGTTTCAGTAATGTGCCTATGAGAAATTTAATCCAAATTGAGCAAGCAAAGTGAGGATAGTTTCAGCACCACCAAATCCACCTACACAACTACCCACTCACGCTGCACCAACACAACACCAAATCACTCTACATGCCCAATACCGAACCCGCCTACATCATTCCTTCATCACCCAAATCAACATAAACCAGATTAACTTGACCCACCAGATCACCATACACCACCAACACACTACAAGAAATGTTACTTTTACCAGCAATTTGCTAGCAAAAAAGTCAAAATTTTACCAGCGTATATTTGCAATGGGTAAAATCTAACTTTTCCCAGTGCATTAATACGTTGAGAAAAGTCATTTTTGCCACCGCTTTTCATTTTGTTCTTGCAAAAGTTCTAATACCAACGTTGATTTGTCAATCCCTTTTGCCAACACATCAAAAGTAAATTCTATTTTACCAGCGGAATACCAAACTTTTGATAGCACAAAAACGTGCTGCAAAAAGTGACATTTCATGTAGTGACACCACTACTAGACTAATCTGCCCCACTGCTAGGCCACCCTATCCCCAATTAGTATTCTACCATATCTGCTCTCTCTTTACCTATACATGGTGCTTGTTCATTTCTCCCAGCTATTTCCCAGTAATTATATTACGCACATACTGGAAACTGATCCCCACCTTCCATCAATAGGTGATGTTCTATTTGTTGTTCCAATGACATCATATTCTCCAATACTAATAGAGCATTCTTCATTTCTTGTGGAAATACAAATAACTGTTGACATTCTATCCAAAGTTCATCCTATGAGGACAAGATCTTAAAGTGGAATTCGTAAACCAAAGGCATATTTAGCAACCAAACATTCTTTGCCTGAGCCACTTTCGCTCTCTGAATCCAATCTCTCAAAAGGCTCTGCTCTTTAAGATCCTAAATGGCTTGCCTCCAAGCAACAAGAGTTTAATGTTCTAATGAAACAACACATCTGGAATCTTATTTAATTTCATAACAACATGCACGTTATTGGAAATGAATGGGTGCATAGGGTGAAAGTCAAGCCTGATGACTCTTTAAACAAGTTTAAATCCATATTTGTAAAGTCAATCCTTGATGTTTATCAAAACAAGTTTAAATCTATATTTGTGCCTAAGGGGGTATCTTTAAACTCTAGGGATTGCTTATGAGAACACCTTTAGTCCAGTTGTTAAGCCAGCTACAATTCAAATTTTCATTTGATTAATTGTCACTTTCAATTGGACAGTAAGCTAATTGGATGTTAATGCATTCCTTAATGGCTCACTACAATAAATACTTTATATGCAACAACCTTAGGGGTTTTGTTGATGAACAAAAATCTATACATGTGTGTCTTCTTCATAAGGCTGTGTCTAGTTTGAAATAGGCACCAAGGGCTTGGAATGACAAGCTTATACAGACTCTTTACAGCCGGGGTTTGAATTCCTTAAAGTTAGATACTTTATTTTTCATATATGATATGTTGACACTACAATGGTGAACTTATTAGTGTATGCTGATAACATTTCGGTTAATGGCCCTAATTAGGCTCTTATTTTTAAACTCATAACTAACCTGAACAACACATTCTCTCTCAAAGATATGGGACCTATTCACTATTTTTGGGGTGAAAATTTTCAGAGATCAAAGTGGTATGTACTTAAGTTAAGTCATGTATGGAGGGAGGTAAGAGTTATTCCAACCCTAAAAGATCTATTGTTAAGCTGAGTCTGGATGATGTTGAACCTTTAGAAGATGTTATATATAGAAGAACATTCAGAGCCTGACACTTATACGTCCTGATGTAGCTTTTATAATAAATAAATTAGGTCAGTTTATTCATGCTCTTACCTCAATTCACTAGGAATCTTGTAAACGACTGCTAAGGTATCTCAATGGCTCCATGTCAAGCGATTTGTGGCTCAAACCTTATTTAGCTTTGCTTCTGTGGGGATATAGTGATGCTGATTGGGCAAATTTTGTGGATGATAGACGCTCTATTGGTGGATATGTCACGTTTTTAGGTGACAACTTAGTCTCTCGATCTGCCAAAAAGTAACAAATTGTTGCTCAATCAAGCACTAAAAGTAAGTTTCATGCCCTTGCAAATGCTACTGTTGAGATCAAGTAGATTTCTTCTCTGTTGTCCGAGCTTCAAGTTGTGTTTTTCCGATCATCCTCCTATTTTGTAAGTTGACAATTAAAGTGTTGCTGCATTTTTCATGTCAAAAGTAAACACACAAGATTAATCTTTAATTTTCAACATCACATCCTAGACAAACAACTCTCAGTTCATTATGTCCCCGGCCTCCTTGAATCAGATTGTAGATACTTTAGCTAACTCTTTGTCTACTAACTGATTTATTACTTATCTCAAATCAAAACTTTCAAATGGCCTCTTCCCTTTTTCGCTTCAGCGGATGTTAACCAAAGTAACTAAGTTTAGTTATGTTAGTTAACAATTAGTTTAATTGTTGTAATAATTAATTAATTAATTGTTAACTGTTTATTTTGAGTTAAGCGACTAGTATATCTTAAATCTTAAGCTATATAACTAAAATTTTGAAGCTCACATGCATTTAGTTAAGCTTCTTTATAAATTCTTTGTTCTCTTTTTCTCTAGTTTGTAGCTTTTCAATTGTTAACTTCTACAATGTATATAGTAGTTAGAGCAAAGTTCAGAAAAATTCAAAAATTAAAAAAATGTTAAATTAAATAATTAATTGCACATGTAAAAAAAAAGCACTAATATAAAAAACTGTACTATTTAAATTTATTATATATTATAAATTTTACAAAATTATTAAAATTAGTGGAATATATTAATATGTGCCATATTAAGCTGGAAATAATGAAAACAAAAATAAGAAAATTTGGATTCACTCCAAAAATGATTTACATTAAACATATAAATCCTATACAAAATTATATATCTTGTATATGGGTTTATATATAAAAGTACAACTAATTGTGTAATTTATATTGTCGAGTGTATAACTAAAATTTAATATTTGCAAGAAATGTGAAAGATTTTGAATGTATAAAATATATAAAGATGAATAGTATTTTTATTGAAATCAGATCTTTTAAGAAAATGTCTGAATATAAAATTGTGAAGACTTAAACTTAAAACAGACAGTATTATACAAAATAAAAAGTATTAGACTGCATATAAACCCATATACAATTATGAAGATATATAATTTTGTGTAGAATTTATATATTTAATGTAAAGTAAATGTATTTTGGGAGTGAAAATACTTAAAAGCTGTACGTTTAAATTAAAATTTTCTGAAACCGTATGAAAAAGAAAAAAAGAACTTGAAATTTTTATTATCGATTTCTTTTTTTCATTGTTAATTTGGAAAACCTCAGTAGTTCATTACCCGATCGAAAGGGGCATTTCCAAAAGGCCAAATTCCAGAAGGGTCAAGGACTTTCTCTGTGATTAAGTTTATATAAATATATATAAATATAAATATATTTATATATATTCACCACGTTGTCGAGAACTTATTCGCATTGCGATTTCGACACAAATATAATGGCTTTAATTAACAATCGGATTTGATAATATATATCGATGAGGTGAAGTATCGTACGAAGGTTACTTATAAATTCTCACACAGTGAAAAGTATAATATAACTGTGGTCTGATATAATAATATGATGATTTGGTTTTGGAGTGTATATAAAATTTAGTAGCATAGTAGTAGTCCCATTATTATTCCACAAGTCAATTTATTTTGCAAGTTGGGGAAAGAGAGTCAATATATTCTTGTGCTTGAGAATCAAAAGCATATTTGCCATAAATATCGTTTTCACTGATTATGTCTGGCTTAATATGGCACATGTTACTTTATTGTTTGATGTTTTTGACTATTTTCTTAATTAGATTGCATTGCATTGCATGGTTGACAGTTGGATTGTTTAGATAACGTATACATTGCCACTCTTCCACAAAAGCACAAATGCCTATACAATTGTCAATTTTGCTTTTGCTAAATAGATCAATCCTTTTCCCAAACTTTCATGACTTTCACGCTTCTATATATTTTGTTTCTCTCATTTTATTTAAAGGATAACAACTTGTATAAATACAAATATATTTCTTTTATATATTATATAAGTATGTATGGATAGGATATTAGGATATTAGGATATATAAAATAGATGATGTTCGATATGTTATAGCCATATCTGGGCGACTATCTGCAAAAAAACTTTTTATAGATCCATAAGCTTTTGTTTTCTTCTTGAAATATTAATATCACCATTTTATTAGTCTCTCTCTATTCTCAGCTAAGAATACCAAATTTTCTTATTTTGAAATCCTAAATATCTCCACTATATATATTGTGTTGATTCATGTTTAACACCAAAAATCGTGTACTTAAGCAACGTAAAAAAAAAAATTAACCATTTGATTAATTTGTATAGAAAACTCTTCATTTCTTAAGACTTTTGTTCAAAAAAAAATGTTTACTTAAACTATGAAAATTAAATTTAAAGATATATTACAAGTGTTGACTCACCAAAAGATGAGGGTTTAGATTAACGATAATACTAGTTTTATTTTCGATCTTTGAATTACTTATAAAAGTTACTACTTTGTAAGGGATTTCATGATGACTCTAATAGAAAGTGATTGTAGGTTTATAATGGCCCCCCTAAAGAAATGCATTGTTGTTAAGAGTTATGGTAAGTGGAACTACCATCTAAAGTGACATGTGAGACTATGACTGCTAAAAATCTAAAATTCACAAAACATAATTAAAATACTAAAAACGATACCAAATAACATTACCTATATAAGCCCAAAAATAAATAAATAAATAAATATATAAGTATTTTTTTTATAAATTTAATTAAAGCGTTTATATAGGTGATTATAGTTTTAATAAATAAATAACATTACCAAATTAATTTTAGTTTTAATAAAATTTGTGATTAAAAGTAAAATAATTGTGACTAATATATAAATATCCATCATCTTATCTTATGACTAAAAGGTCCGTGTATTAGTCACAAAAATTACAACTTGTTGTAATTAAATATGTTTTTAGTCACTATACTTATTGTGACTAAAACTAAATTAGTAATAATTTAATCTAAATACTATGTTTTAGGTACTTTTTGTTGTGACTAAAATTCATATTTAGTTACAAAAAATTTATGTTATGACTGAAAAATTGTTACTAAAAATATTTGTTTTTTTGTAGTGTGTGATTTGATATCACGACCCCATATTAATTAGTATGGATCATTAATTAAGATGTAAATTTGGATAGTTATGCTTAAAAGTGGATGTTGATTCAATATTGACTCAAAGTTAGATCGATACCCCAATAAATTTATGCCTAATTGTCATTTAAGGTGGTATTTTTTTGTCGGGTTATAAATAGTCATTTGAAATTTTGTATTTTCATGGCGTTCATATAGCAAATAATTTTTTGAACCGACAAAAATATATAAATAATAAGAAAATTTTAAACCAACCAAAAATATTAATTTTGTAGTAATGAAAGTGTTGAATCCTGCCAAAAGATAAGGATTTAGATTAATAACAATAACAATTATTAAAGTTTTTTTTTTTTATTCTTAAAATACCTATAAAAGTTAGGGAAAAAAACAAAAAAATACAAAAAAGGAAAAAAAATTACAAAAATACTTTGGGCCGGCCCATTAAACATTTATACAGTCCACATACAAATATTTACAAAAATACCACATGCACTAAGCCTTCAGCTGTACAGAGCGAACCATGAAGTTTCAAAACCGCAAAACAACCAAAATGAAACCAAAACGAGAAAAATACAACTATTAATTCTGGCAAAATCAACTGGAAAAGAATACCTGCAATGATCTAAACTGAAAATGACGAAAAAAAAATCAGAAAAATTGTGAAGAAACTGAAATTACACATTTGTTTTCTATTTTATTCGATCAAAATAACTCTCCCTAATATCGAAATCTATATTCATGAAATGTAGATCTGTAATAAAACGAGATGCGGAGCTCCCACTAAATCCAAAACAATGTATGATGTGAAAAATTTAAAAAAAAAACCTCATGAATAATACATCTACGTTATATACAGTTGCATTTTGATTTATTTTTTGTTTTGGTTGCCTTATAGTTGCATTATCGTTTTATGATAGTTTATATATTATGCAAGAATTTAATTTGATGGGGACTAAGAAATAGTAGTTATACATAGTAAGTTTTGTGCAAATAGTTGCATATTAATTTTATAGTGAAATAACATATGCAAGTAGCAAAACTATAACAAAACTACAAAACAACTGTATGCAAGTGCAAATAGTTGTCTTATAGTTGCATTAACGTTTTATGATAGTTTATATATTATGCAAGAATTTAATTTGATGGGGACTAAGAAATAGTAGTTATACATAGTAAGTTTTGTGCAAATAGTTGCATATTAATTTTATAGTGAAATAACATATGCAAGTAGCAAAACTATAATAAAACTACAAAACAACCGTATGCAAGTGCAAATAGTTGCCTTATAGTTGCATTATCGTTTTATGATAGTTTATATATTATGCAAGAATTTAATTTGATGGGGACTAAGAAATAGTAGTTATACATAGTAAGTTTTGTGCAAATAGTTGCATATTAATTTTATAATGAAATAACATATGCAAGTAGCAAAACTATAATAAAACTACAAAACAACTGTATGCAAGTGCAAATAGTTGCCTTATAGTTGCATTATCGTTTTATGATAGTTTATATATTATGCAAGAATTTAATTTGATGGGGACTAAGAAATAGTAGTTATACATAGTAAGTTTTATGCAAATAGTTGCATATTAATTTTATAGTGAAATAACATATGCAAGTAGCAAAACTATAATAAAACTACAAAACAACTGTATACAAACTAAAATACAGGAAAAACTCTTTGAACATCAACATCCATGATAAATCTCATTGTTACCCATTGATGATATAAAAATGGACCGACCAGGTTAATCTAATCTATTAGCTTTGCCACCTTTACTCATAAATCTTAATCATGTTTGTCCTAATACTTTTCTAATATTAATTTTATAACTCTACTCACGTCAATACTACTATAAGCATGAATTAGATCGTTTTCTTTTCAAGTATAGAATATCATCGGTAATTGTTTCTTATTATTTGATTTTGTTATCTAATTATTTCGACGTGGCTTTGAGCTAGTCCAGCGAGAATGAAAATGACATTAAAATTGTACGAATTTATTTGTACATGCTTATATCAGTTGAATGGCCTAGTCAAAGTCTTCTCTTTTGTCATGAAAGTATTTCAGAAGTTGTAAAGTTAAACTAATAAGTTAAAAAGATTTAATTAAAAACTGAAATAAATTAAAAATAAAAAGAAAAGAAGAAAAAAAGAGAGTGAAATGATGGATTGATTGATAGAAGTCAATCCTAGACCTAAGCAACAATATATAAGAAACTAGCTTTACAATTAAAAATTAAAAATAAAAATAAAAGAAGAATTGTTATGTGAAAAAAATTAAAAATTAAAAACTCGAAAATAAAAATAAAAATAAAAAATTAAAAGCTGAAATAAAATTAAAAATAAAAAATTAAAAACTGAAATAAAATTAAAAATAAAAAGAAAAGAAGAAAAAAAGAGAGTGAAATGATGGATTGATTGATAGAAGTCAATCCTAGACCTAAGCAACAATATATAAGAAAATAGCTTTACAATTAAAAATTAAAAATAAAAAGAAAAGAAGAATTGTTATGGAAAAAAAATTAAAAATTAAAAACTGAAAATAAAAATAAAAATTAAAAATTAAAAACTGAAATAAAATTAAAAATAAAAAATTAAAAACTGAAATAAAATTAAAAATAAAAAGAAAAGAAGAAAAAAAAAAGAGTGAAATGATGGATTGATTGATAGAAAATGAAAAAAGAGAGGGAAGAGAGTAGGATTTGATAGATGATGGATGGAATGATGACTAAGTGGTATTTGTGTAATAAAACCAACTTTGTAAGTAAAAATGTAGACATAGGCGTGTAGAGGTATTTAGGTAATAAATTGTGCAAAATGGATTTTTCATGTAAAAATTTCTAAAAGTTACTACTTAAAATACTTATAAGGGAATTCATGATGACTTATTGAAAGCCATTGTAGGTTTATAGTGGCTCCCCTAAAGAAATACAATGGTTTTAGAGTTATTGTAATTGTAACTACCATAATTCTCATAAAGAGACGTGTCAAATATATGATGATTGCTTAAAATCCAAAACTTCATAAAACATAATTAAAAACAATGGTACGAAATAACATTCTATAACCTAAAAAAATAATTATATATTATTATTATTGAAACCTCTCTATATATACATTAGATTGTATAATTTGGAATTTACCACATATTAATTAATGTGGATAAATATTTAAGATGTAAATTTAGATAATTATGCTTAAAAGTGGGTGTTAATTTAAATGTGACTCAAAGTTGGACACTCTAACTAATTTATGCTTATTTTTGCATTGATTTCGAAATTGTCCGTATTATTTGAAAACATTCTTCTGCCCTTTAACTCATTTCTCTCTCAACCTTTTCTTTCTTCCCCTATCATCTTTGCGTGCATCAGTGTTGAACCTCTTAGCCATAACAGAACAGAAGAAGAGAAAGCAAAGAGAAGAAAAGAGAGAAAGGCAGAGAAAGAAAAGGATGAAGATTGAAAGAGTAATCTTACTTTATTATCAACAATAGTTCAGATTATATACAAGTGAACAAGCAACAGAATACAACAACCAAAATCAGTTACAACCGAAAAGAGAGTGACTGAGCTGATGTATAGTTGGAGTAACAAACTAACAGAAACAGTTAGAATCAGTTGGTAACTGAAGTTGGTTGATCACTTGTCTTGACAGCCCCCCTCAAACTTAGAATTGAAAGATCCTCAATTCTAAGTTTGTCTCTGAATGAATAGAACCTCTTGCTTGAAATGGCTTTAGTAAGACCATCTGCAATTTGATCAATTGCAGACACATGTTTAACCTGAACCATTTTACTCTGAATTTTCTCACGAACAAAGTAGAGATCAAGCTCGATATGTTTCGTTCTTGCATGAAGAACCGGATTGGCTGTAAGCAAAATCGTGCTTAGATTATCACACCAGATGGTAGGAACTCGTGGCAATGATATCTTTAGCTCTAAGAACAGACTATTCATCCAAGTCAACTCAGCAACAACACTTGCTAAACTTCGATATTCTGCCTCTGTACTAGACCTCAACACTGTGTGTTGCTTTTTACACTGCCAACTTACCAAGTTTGAACCAAAATAGATAGCAAACCCAGAAGTAGACCTTCTGTCATCGGGATCTGCAGCCCAGTCTGCATCACAGAAGGCAACGACATCCATTGAAGAAGATGAAGGTCTTCGGAGATGCAGACCATGTTTCACAGTGCCACTAACATACCTCAAAATGCGCTTGACAGCAATCCAATGTGACTGCAGTGGCTGGTGCATATATTGGCAAACTTTATTTACACAAAATGCAAGTTCAGGTCTTGTAATGGTGAGGTATTGAAGTCCTCCAACAATAGATCGATACTCCTGCACATTTTCAATGGGATCACTACCATATGCAGATAATTTGGTTCCACTAGTCATCGGGGTTGCAGAAGGTTTGGCATTCTGCATTTTGGCTCTGCAGAGAAGATCTTTGGCATACTTCTCTTGGGAGAGATGCATTCCCTCAGTGGTATAATTCACTTCTATCCCCAAGAAGTAATTCAATTCACCAAGATCTCGAAGTGAAAACCTTGCATTCAGATCAGTCACAATTTGAGAGACAACTTGAGAGTCACTCCCTGTAATCAAAATATCATCGACATACACTAAGATAAGTGTAATAGAGTGAGGAGTTGAGCAAATGAACAATGACTGGTCAGACTTAGAAGAAAAGAAGCCAAAATTCAGCAAGCATTGATGCAATTTCTCAAACCAAGCCCTTGGTGCTTGCTTGAGACCATACAAAGCCTTATGGAGTTTACAAACAAGATTAGGGGTTGTTGGATCTTCAAATCCAGGTGGCTGTGTCATGTAAACTTCCTCCTGCAAGTTGCCATTTAAGAAGGCATTATGAACATCCAGCTGTTGAACTTTCCACCCTCGAGCTAAAGCAATGGTCAAAACAACTCGAATAGTTATTGGTTTCACAACCGGGCTAAATGTCTCAGTGAAATCAAACCCAGGCTGTTGATGAAAGCCTTTGGCAACTAATCTCGCTTTGTGTCTATTCACAGAACCATCAGCATTGAGCTTCTCTTTATAAACCCATTTACAGCCTATAGCTGTCCTTCCTGGAGGTAATCTAACAAGAGTCCAAGTCTTGTTTCGAATTAGAGCAAGCATCTCATCAGACATGGCATTGTTCCAATGCAAACTTTGTAATGCTTCAGCAAGAGTTTGAGGTTCTCTAGAGACCATGTACACCTTAGGCTTAGTGATTCCAGACTTACTTCGAGTTTGCATTGGATGAGAATTCAATGGACAGCTGCTGTTATTACTGGTTGAAGAAGAAGCAACAGTAATAGGAACACCATCTGTTGCAGCAGCAAATGCAGGTTCAGCAGTGGCAGGAATTGCATCTGGTGCATGGACAGTAGCAGGAACATCAATAGTAGGATTAGCATCAGATGCTGCAATCTCAACAGGAATAGGTTGAGTAGAAAAAGCTGCTGAAGTATCAAAATCCTGAACAATACCAACATCAACAAGATCATTAAATTGACTGGTGTTAGGTGTTGAACATGTAGGAGAATGGTGGTTATCAATAGGAGCATGTTGGTCAGAAGCATGAGAATGCATAGAACTTTGTGGAGAATTTGAGTAGAAGAGTGTATGGGATTGACAGCTGACCTGTTAGAACTTGAAGCAGTAGGAATGATTCCAGTAGTTAAAAAATCATTAGAGTAATGAACAGGTGTAGCATGAGTAGTAGAATGTTTTTCAAAGGGAAAGGAATTTTCATCAAAAATGACATCTCTAGATATGTACATTCTACCACTCGAGTCCAAACACTTATACCTTTTATGATTGAGACTATAACCCAAGAAAGTACATGGGGCTGACCTAAACTCCAATTTGTGTTTATTATAGGGCCTTATGTTAGGAAAACAAGCACATCCAAAAGTTCTAAGAGCTTCATAATCTGGTTTTTGCTTAAATAGAACTTCTAGAGGTGTTTGATTCCTAAGAACAGGAGTAGGCAACCTATTGTGAATATAGACAGCAGCTCTAAAAGCTTCATCCCAATACTTAAGTGGCATAGAAGCTTGAGCTAACAAAGTCAACCCATTTTCAACAATATGTCTATGTTTTCTTTCAGCCAAACCATTTTGTTCATGGGTAGTAGGACAAGGATGTCTATGTAAAACTCCAAGTTTATTAAGAAAAGGTGTAAAGCTTCGATATTCCCCACCCCAATCTGTTTGAAGAGCCTTTAGTTTAGTGCCAAGTTGCAACTCACTTTCAGCTTTAAAACTTTGAAACACTTTAAAGGCATCAGATTTATTTTTCAGCAAGTATAACCAAGTGAATCGAGAGTATACATCCATAAAATGAATGTAATACTTATAACCACTAGAAGAGAGAGTGTGGGAGGGCCCCCATAAATCAGAAACAACTAATTGAAGTGGCTCAGTGTACTCGGTTTCAGATACTTTTGGGAAGGGAAGTTTGTGAATTTTGCCTAAACAACAGGCAGTGCAAACTTTATTACTCTCAGTATTTTTTAAGGACATGTTACATTTATTCAGCACAGATTGAACAACCCTAGAAGAAGGGTGTCCAAGTCTGTTATGCCACACTGAAAAAACAGAAAATTTATTGAGAGTACAATTCGAACAAGAGTTTGCTTCAGCTTTTACACCAGAAGGATTGACAGTGAGACTACGGTTTGGTTGATCTGTGGATGTGAGAGAGTGAAACTGAAGTTGAGAAGCATCAAATGAATACAGGCCATTCCGATGTGTCCCCTTCAGTAAAATTGAGTGGCTCTCCTTGTCCTTAACCAAACAAAAATCATCATGAAACTCAAAATAGACTTTGTTATCTTTTGCAAACTTAGAGACACTTAATAAATTCTTAGTAATGTCAGGTACATGCAAAAGATTATTGAGCAAAAAGAATTTAGAGGAGTAAGGTGTGGAAAATAAAGATTGACCAACATGTTGTATTGACAAACCTGTACCATTACCTACAAACAGTTTCTCGGCTCCATCATATTCAGCACCATGTGTAAGATGTTGTTGTTCAGGTGTACAGTGGTTCGTGGCACCTGAATCAGGGTACCAGTTGCTGTCTTGAGCAGCCATGGTGCTAGCAACATGAGCTTGTGCAGTGTTGTTGGAGTTGAGTTGGCTTGGTGATCCTCCAGTAAAGGTTTTATCAAACCTGTAGAAACAGTCTTGAGCAGTATGCCCAATCTTGAAGCACAATTGACACTGCAATTTGTTTGTGGAGTTCGAAACTCTGCCACCACCTCTGCCATAGTTGGAGGATGCACCACGATCATAAGCTCCAGGATATGGTCCATTGAGTCCACCTCCACGACTATAGCCACCTCTGTAACCTCCTCTATTAGCCAAAAATTGAGATGGATATTTGAACCTGGAAGGAGTTTGCTGTCTATAATTGCCAAAATTATGATTGAAACTAGTGAGATTGGCCTCTGGATGATCAACTTCAAGAGAGGCAACTTGTGCACTGATTTCCACATCTCGATCTATCTTCTCAATTCTAGATTCAGAGGCTAGAAGGAGAGATTCTATCTCAGCAACAGAGTATGTTTCCAATCTGGTGTTAGTGGATATGACAAAAGTGTCATATTCACTTGGAAGCCCTTTGAATATAGCAGCAACATGATCTTTAGCAGTATAGACTTCACCAACAGAGGCAAGCAAATCAATATGATGTTTCACCTTCAAGAGATAATCAGATAATGACAGAGATCCTTTCTTCAAGTTCTGAAGTTTAGTGCGAAACTCAAGCACTTTAGCAGAAACTTGCAGAGTGAAGAATTTCTCAAGTGTGGACCATATCTGTTGTGAAGTTTCGCATCCAACCATGCGAGTAAGCAAGCTTTCAGACATTGAGGACAGGAGCCAGGACATGAGAAGCTGGTCTTGAACTTCCCAATCAAGATAAGGTGGATTGTAATTCTCAGAGATCTGATCTGCTTCAGAGAGAAATTTTGCAGGAGGATCAGATTTGATGTATCTTTGTAATCTGTTACCACGTATGGAAGCAAGAACCTGTTGTTTCCACAACAGAAAGTTGTGATCATTTAGACGAATTGAAAGATTGTGCGTAAAATAAACAGGAGAAAACTCATCCTGATCTCGAGTTCTTGAGCGACTGAGAGTTGGTGGTCGATTCACAGGTTGAGCAGAACCTCCTCCATTATCGACATCGACAATGTTGTTCCTCGAACCATTGAGACCAGCTCCTCCAGAAACCACATTCGCCATTAATGGCGGAAATTGCTCTGATACCATGTTAAATCTCTTAGACATAGCAGAACAGAAGAAGAGAAAACAAAGAGAAGAAAAGAGAGAAAGGCAGAGAAAGAAAAGGATGAAGATTGAAAGAGTAATCTTTTCTTATTATGAACAATAGTTCAGAATATATACAAGTGAACACAAACAGAATACAACAACCAAAATCTGTTACAACCGAAAATGTAAAGACTGAGCTGATGTACAGCTGGAGTAACAAACTAACAGAAACAGTTAGAATCAGTTGGTAACTGAAGTTGGTTGATCACTTGTCTTGACAATCAGAGATTGAGGTGTGCAAATTCAACCGAATCAAGAGACCCAAAATAGGCACGCAAACCCCTCTTTGCTCAAATGCAAGGCCGCGAACTAGAAAGCGAAATCTCAAACCGATGGCTAAGACCTAAAATTGACAGCTTAGTCGTGCATTCCCTTACCACTCATTCCCTCTCTTTCTTCCTTGCCCGTAAATCGTTTTGCCGACTTTTTACAAAAAAAATAAAAAAGAAAGAAAGAAAGGATCTGAGTAATTTACTACATTTTTGGCAATATCTGCTAGTAAAAAATTGATAGTACTTGATGGGTACTCGATATTAGTATGTTTTAGAAGTTAGGGATGACTATTTGATAATGTTTGATAAGTGTTTGAAGTGCTCGATGGTTATGTTAAGTTTTGTTAAAACATTCTTTGAACACAATTGTACTTTATGCTGGTACTCAATAGTTCATGTTCTAAAAGTTAGTGATGAATATTTTATTGTGCTCGAAGTGCTCGATATGTATTATTGAAAATACATCCCTAACCTCTAGAAATGCTGATACTGTGTTCCCTTTGAGCATACATTAATTTTTATGAGCAGAATGCAATAAATGGAGGAAAATCCAGTAAAACCCATATCCATTGTTTTTTTTTTATGTAGAAATTCAACAAAACAGTTTTACGAGTGAGAAAGAAAGAGAGGGAATGAGCTGTTAAAGGGTTTGCGAATAGTCGATGGTCTTTGCCGATGGTTTGGGTTTTAGTTTTGGATTCTAACTTCCTTAAATTTTTTTGGGTTCGTGATCTTGCCTTTAGGCGGAGATGGGTATCAAATCGGCTAAGGGTCTCCCAGTCAGGTCAGATTTGCAGCACTCAATCTCTAATGCATGCAAAAATGAGAGAGGAAGATAGAGAGGTTGAGAGGAAATTAGTTAGAGGGAGAAGAGTGTTTTTAAGTTGTATGAGAGAAATTTTTGAATTGTAAAATCTTTTATTAACATATTTGATAAATTTTTCAAAATTGATTTATGGTTGTATTTTTGAAAATATTATTGTAGTACTACTTTTAAAGACTTCAAAGATAAGTTCCCTCGTCAAAATAATATTTGTGTTTTGTCCTTAATTTAAAATTTTACAATATTATCGTTGTATAGTGTGCTAAATTGCTAATCCACCTTTCTATATCTATTTATTTTGTAGGTAGTTTTGGTCCAATTAAGTGTTTACAATATTATCGTTGTATAGTGTGCTAATCTACCTTTCTATATCTATTTATTTTGTAGATAGTTTTGGTCCAATTAAGTGTTTATATCAGATGCCTCTTGAAGGTGGTCTCAAGTTATTTTGTTTAAATTTCCGAGATAACTTGGTCTTATATAAGTTGATTTGCTTGTAGCGACTTATATTCTAACTTTGTACATCTTTAGCTAGACAATTAACTTGTTGACTGGAAGTTCTTCCGCGTCGACGATTATCATAGTGTGATTCAAATCACTCTCTCAAAAAAAAATATGGCATGACTATGTTTTGATGTCAAAATATTTTAAAATCATATCATTTCATTTGTGCTAATGAAATAAATAATAATTTCCTTAAAAGAATATTTTATCTTGATTTTTTATATATGGAAATTATTAGTATTTATTCTTATTTCTTTATTTGAATTCTTGTTTAAACCAATTTGAATATTGTTGTAGTAAATGAGAATTTCATTCCCTTATTTAAGAAAATTTTACTTAAGAACTGTTTAAGTTCATTGAATTTGTTCTAGTGGATTCTTAGACTGTTTGAAAAGATTTTGATTTTTTTCAGAACATTTTGCATTTGCTTCCTGACTGTTTTCTATTCTTTTTTTTTACGATCTAAGGTGTCTCTAAGGAGTATATACACATCATAAGGTCGCGAGTTTAAAATATCTCTCTTGTTTATTATTTTTCAAATACAATCAAGTTTTGAGAGAAGTTTATTATGTGAAGAACTTGAGTTCAAAATGTTCTTAGTGTTTTATTATAGTGTGCTTTTGTATTTTTTTCTTTGTGATAATTGTGCAGATTGAATACACTTAGACGTTATTCATCAAGCTTCAGGAGAAATTTTATTCATGTGACATTTTTCAGGAGAAAGATTAGGGATGAGTGTTTTACTCTAATAAATTTTACTAAAAATGAATATTTTGAGAAACAAAATAATTTGAAAATTAAAAAAAGAATGAAAAAGTAAAATATTCAATCAAATAAAATGTGGATTCACTACAAGAAATATAATTTTTGCTGGCACATAATTGCACTGACAAAAGCATACTAAACATCCTTGTAAACTTTACTGACATAGTCTACGAATGTCTGTCGGTAAAAGAGCCTTTGCTGACGCAATTCACATTTACGCCGACAAAATTGACTTGTACCGGTGTTAATATGGCTAGGGAAAACTAAATGGCAGTGTAAATTATGGTCTCAAATTCGCTAATTGGTGGCTAAAATAACGTTTGCCTGCACAATAATGCACTAGCAAAAATTTCACACCTTTTTCTTAATTGGCGCGCAAGGTTTTGCCAGCAAAATCTGTGTGCGCCATTTAGATTTTGGCGCGAACAACTTTTATCGACGCATAATGTGCCGATAAAGAGTTTTTTTAATTTATTATATTTTAATAATTTATAATAATATTTTATTTAATTTTAAAGAAGCATAATTAAAAAAACGAAATTGACATTGATAATTAAAAAGTATTCTGATTGAACTAATATAAAAACATGGTTGATTTTGTACTAAAATTAGCAAGTAATAAAAAGTTTTAAAGTTATTAGTAAATAAAAAAAATATTAAAAAATGTTTGAGAAAAAAAAAAAGTTAAGTTCTAAAGTTAATCAAAATTTGAGCCTCACAGTGATAATTTCACACAGAAAAAATGAATGCAGTAAAGTAAGAGGTATGAACACAAAGGATTTTTTACGTAGTTTTGCAGTTAAAAATTCTGCATAGTCCCTGAGTCAATCTTATTAGATTTCTAATAGTTTCTCAGGACTTATTTTGTATCATTTTTTCGCCTCTTTTTTGATCCTACTATTTATAATCACATAGTAGACAGTTAATTATAAAGTTGATTGTAATCTTTACAATGTTTTTCCCCTGAAATCATAGGGTTTGATTACATATCACGTAGTACAAATGCGGTTATTATTTGAAAATCACACAGTTGTAATTTTCTCGCTTTTACTGGGTCAAAATGATCATGTATTGAAACACGTCTTTAATTGTAACGTTTTGGGATGCCTCGACAGGAACTTGGTTCCAGTGATCTTGATAGCAAGCTGGAGCCTTTTTCCCTCTCTCTGAGGTCGATAATGTATGCCTCGTTGCTTCTTTGTTTGAAAGCTTAACGCTTCATTGTGACAATCGCAGATTTATCAACAGAGAGTTTCTCGAGGCTCATTTGAATGTTAGCTTCTGACTCGTCAAGATTGTAAGTCTCACTGAGAAGATGTCTGGAGTTAACTAGGGGAAGTTACAGGAATGGGGCCTTCCTATAGCGAGATAGGCACCTCGCTTATTATGTCTCGAGTCCACTCGACTGTTATACTTAGTTTGTACATTATATGCTAAGTGTTTTCACAGTCGATATGCGTCGCTTTCATCTTCCCAGATGTAACGGACTTGATGTCTCGCTATATGCATTCAATGATATATAGTTTCTCGTTAATATACTAAGCAACAGTTTGTATATTTTTTCCTCGCATAAGACCTTACAGTCAGCGAGTTGCAAATATACTCTGCTACTTACGCAATTAATGAGTTATTCCATCAAAAGTTATTTCATCGATCCATATTCCATTTATCTTAACACGTGTCCTCCACTGAGATGGTAGCCGAATTTCGGGTGTAACAATAATTATAATTAATTACTAAATAAAATAATCATTTATGTAATTTATTAATTAGACCATACAAAGTCTCTTAATTAACAAATTGACCCCAAAACCTCTTTTCTTCACAATTAAGCCCTTGCTTAGAGAAAATTCTTAAATAAGACATAGTCTAATTTTAGAATTATAATTGATTAATTAAAATCAATTAACTGAGTCTGCAAGCAGTATTATCTCAACTAGTGAGGGGACCATGGGCCTATATAACCGAGTTTTCAATAAGTAGATCTAGAATTCACCAAGTAAATTCTCTAACATATTAATTCTGTCATGCTCCACTATAGATTTGGAATTGAATAGCACTCTCAATTATATAGAGCGCTCTATATGTACCACGATATAGATACGTTATGATTATCCATTGTTACAATCCTAATAGTCAAAGATCCTCTATAGATGATCTACACTGAATAGAGATAAATTTATCGTTTTACCTTCAATGTATTTTATCCTTAAAATACTTAGCAATAAATGATACTTTAGTAAACTAATATAATTACTGAAATAAGGCCTCAATCATTTATCTCTATTCAGCCAAGCTCAAAGGAAATCATCGTTTCACTTCTAAATACTTATAGAAGCTATAGATTTTATATCTATGTTTAGCGCTCCCACTCAATTAAACTACCATGTCCTTAATCCGTATGTCACGAGAAGATCTAATTGGTAGACTTTAATGAACAAATTGAAGAACATAAATAATACAACTAAGTTGAACCTAACCATATCAGGATTAAGATCCATAGACCTAAGATCAACCATTGATATTGACTTAGAAAGATATAATGGTAAGTTTATAATTCTTATCTAAGATCAATATCGGTCCCTTTCAATGTATACTCCATACATTCCATACTGGTAAACTTTACCAATGCACTGGAAAGGACATAATACTTATCTAATGTGTAAGTATACCTTATCGCTGATTATCATGTTAGTCTAAATTCAGTGAACTCACAAATCATGAGACTTAAACTTTTGAACATATAATCATGATTATATTTCACTGTGCTGACGACACTATAATCATGAACAAATATATACACATATATTTACATATGTTCTGGACTTAATAGAATTTATACATTAAGTATAATCATGAAATAAATCATGTGAACCATGCAACATAGAATGATTTCTGATCTTTTATTAATTAGTAAATCTGATTATATTGAATGGGTTTTATTTAGGGCACAAAACCCAACGGTGTATAATTTTATTGGCATGCTACATATATTTAATTATTATTTTTATATATTTTAGTTGTATGATACATTACTTATCTAAATAATATTTAATTAGTTTTATTTTATTATATACAATAGTGGTATATAATGTTGTTATCATGGTCAGGGACGGACTCATTTACAATAATGTGGGGGCTATAGCCCCCACTAACAAAAATATTGCCTTTTAAAAAATTAAATGTAAATTTTTCAATTGAATAATTATAAACCAAAATAGTAGAATAGCCCCCATAAAATTAGATAAATTTAATAAGAGTGATTATAATGTAGTTATAAATATTTTTTTATGATAAATAAGCCCCCAGTCCCCACAAAGTAAAAATCTTGGGTCCGTCACTGATCATGGTATATATATTTTAATTATGGTATAATTTAGTTAGAATAGTATACATATATATATTAGTAATATATATTTTTATTATTATTATCGTTAGTATATACGTTTTGGTGAATGAGATATGTATTTTTTGTTATACGGTATATCATTTTTTTTAAAAAATAATATTTAAGTTCTATTTTTTATTGTACCTTTGTTGACATGATATATAATTTTATTAGCATCTTATATATTTTTATTTTTATTTGTTGTTATTATATATATTTCTATTGTAAGGTATATAAGTTTTATTGTATAGTACATCATTTTATTTTATATCATGCATGTTTAGTTTTTATTTTATTATATATAAAGCTCATATATAATTTTGTTAATATGGTCTATACAATTTTTTAATAATATTATATATTTTTTTTTATTTTTTATTGTATGTATGGTATATTATTTTTGTTATCTATAGCATATCATTTTAAGATAATATTTAGTTTTTATTTTATTATATATAAATTTTTTGGTATGTGTATATATTTTAATGGTGGTATATATAATTTTGTCAGCATGATATATATTTTTTGAGTATTAATTTAGTATTATTATAATTTATTTTTGGTATATAATTTTATTACTACGGTATATTAATTTTTCAGTGATACGATATATCAAATACGGTTGTACATATATTTAATGATCTAATATATTTATTCGTTTTTGTTATAATATAATAGTATACAATACTAAAAAATTATAGAACTTAATTTAATTATTATGTATATTTTTAAAAAATAATATGTAGTAAATGTATTTTTATAATTTTTATTAGCTAATTTATTATATTTGGTCATTTTCTTAATTTATTTTAAAATAAAAATAGACATTTACTAACGTAGTTTCCAAATTTAAGATCATTTTGCATGTCAGCCTAATCTAATTCTTGTATTATAATTTATTTATTTATTCTTTTATTTTCTTCATGTTCATCTTTTTGATTAGTCATTAGTTAAATATTTATTTATTTAAAATCTAATATTTTAAAACTGATTAGTTGTATCTAATTATATATAATTAATAAATTCGTTAGATTTTATGACTAATCATGTTCGATGTTTGAATAAATGATTTCAGTTCACATCCTCTCTTATTTAGATCATTGGCAATTTCAAGTGATTTTCATGTTTAAGACGGTTTCTCCTTTTATAAGCAATACTTTAATATTTATATTATTTTATTAATTAATTCCTTAATCTTAAATTTTAATAATGTGTTATTAATAGTTTCACCATTAAAAATGGTTATTTTAATATACTTCAAATATATTTAATATTCCAACTCAATTAGAGAGTTCCACACTAATCCGCTGTGTTTGATCATGTTATAAAGACTTCTTCTTAATTCATAATTTAAAATTTATTACTTAATAAATCTCATTATACAAGTATCTCTAAATTTTAATAATTAGACAATTATTGTATTGCATATATATATCTCATACTATGAATACAATTTTAACTGTTTATTCAATATTTTACAGTACTACAAATAACTCTTTTTATGTCCAACAAAAAAAGTATTGGACATTAAAACAATTTGGGAAGATTTCTAGTCCAACATTGATGGACTAGAAAAATAAGTGGGATAAAAATTAGGAATTATTTCACAAATACACAAAAACAACAAAAAAAATTACCAAAATACGATTTTATGGAATTCGAAATATTTTTACGATTTTTTTGATTTTATTTAGAGAAAATACGGTCTTTTTATGTTGTAATCTTGTTAATTTGTTGTTGATTTTTTGTTATCTATATGTTATTTTTTGTTGTTATTTTGATGTTATTTAGATGTTATTTTCATGTTACTTTTATATAGTTTTCTTGTTGTTTCTACGAAAAACTATAAAAATGTAAAAAAAAATTCTTTAAACGTAAAAATGTAATTAAATAGTAATTTATGTAATTATTCCAAAAAATTAAGAGAAACTTTTTTTTTTGAAGAGGCTTACATCTTTATGGGTTGGACGTAGCTAGACTTGAATCGCAGGCCACGTCTAGCCTTGATGGACGTGGGGCCTCAAATTATACACCCCAAATAATAGAAAAAATTACATTGTATACCCATTTTACTTTACATGTTTTTTTTTTTTTTTAATATACTCACTTTTATAGATAATGTTCCCATTATACCCTTAGGTTAATATAAATTATGTGTTAGACTTAAAAAAAGGGTAAGAGTGTATTGAGCAATCCAATCACAAAATCATGTATATTTTAATAAAATATAATTTAATTTTTAATGAATAGATAAAAAAAAGCTAATTCGAATTTTTTTCCCGAACTTTGACATGTACCAAATCATGCCTCCTGAACTTTTAAGGTCGTTAAAAATATCTCCTGAACTATTGAGATTGTTAAATTTAAGGACTTTTGTCTAATTTTAGTAAAAAAATTCTAATATGAATGAAAGTTCAGGGGTATAATTTAATACATATCAAAGTTCAAGGGGCATGATTTGCTAGATATTAAAGTTTGGAGAACATGATGTATTACATAAATAAAAAACAGTAAAATTGAAAGAAATTACACAAAAGTCCTTAAATCTAACCATATATCAATAGTTTATGGAAAATTTTTAAAACCAAAAAATACCAAAACATAATTTAGTACATGTAAAAGTTACGATTCAAAAAATGCTAATTACCCTTAAAAAAACAAAAGGAATTACTCCACTTATCCCAAAAATAATACCTCCAGCAGCCTCAAACCTCTTCTTCTCTCTCTTTCGACTTCCAGCCGTGGTGACGAAGAAACCAGGTGAACCTTGAATTTTAGGCTTAAGCATCCTAGGTCGAATTTGCTTAATAAGATGAGTGTTCCTGAGCCATGTCGAAATTTTAGGCAAAGTTTGTTGTTTCTTGAATTTTGAATTTTCAGATTTAATGTGGGGATTATTGGTTTTGATAGAATATAATTAGGAATTTGAATGAGACTATGTTTTTGCCCAGATTTTGAATATCGACAGAAAGATACCTTCTTTTTGAAAATATAAATAAATAAAGTCTTTTAACTTTTAATTTGATCAAAACGTAGACTTTAGAGATAAAGGTAAGTTTTTTCTTTCTTTCTTTCTTTTGAATTTTGAGGTTTAATGTGGGAATTTTTGGGTTTTGAGGAAGGGCATTATTGTTGTTTTGTATAATCTAATGTGGAATTTAAACGAGCCTATATCGGCCAGATTGTGAATTTGGGCAGAAAAATACCTGCTTTATTTGAATTTATTAGATAGTGTTATGATAAAAGTTTGATTTACACTTCAGAGTCCAACTTTTAATTTGATCAAAACAAAGACTTTAGAGTTGAGTGGCACAATGATTGTCCCTCTTCTGCTTTTTCTTAGAGGTTTAACCGTTTTAGTACTATTTCCAGTTACTGAACCATAGTTTTCCTATTTGTTATAGGAGCTATAATAAAATTGAGAGTTTTGTCCTTGAGAATGGAAAGGAACTTTCTTGATATGCTTTTAAGGGATAGAAGGACACCCTTGTTGATATGATGATAGTATGATATTTTTTTTAAGAGGGAGGGTGATTGATTCTGTTGATATTTGCTACTTGCTTGATTTGAGGGCTCAAATGAAATCCTATATTTGGACAGAGACCGTTCAATGCGTTCATTTTTTTTCTTAATAGAGATGATAAGAACTAGTGCTGATAGGGAAACATTATTGATATCATAATCTCGTTAAACACTACTAATTTTGGGGACTCATATGAAATGTTATAATTGAAGAAAAACCTTTCTTCTTTTTAGTAAGCATTTTACAATTAGAGTGGAACACTTTTGTGTGAAAACTTTCCCACAGCAAGAACTCCTCCAATAGTTTAAAGAATTTGTGCATATAAATTTACATGTGTGTTGGCGTTTTGTAATCATAGTGAGCCATCTTTTTGTTACAAGACTTACCTTAATGAACATGTTTCTCGAAGTCGCTTCAATTTTTTCCTGTAATACTCATTATGAACTTAAGTTATAAGGTGAGATGTTATTCTCATCAATACTCATTATGAATGTGATAGCTTGTGCATAAGAAACATGTGCAAGAATTCCAAGGTTAGCATAATTTATTCCCTTTCTTTTAATTTCTTAGTCCATCACTTTGAGGCCACAATCAAGGCGCCAATTTAAATAATTGGTTTAGTCATAAACAAAACTGCCAAGAAACTCAGCACATGCTTCAGGAGCTGCTCTTGACAGTCTATAGTTACCATTCTTGAAAATCAACACACTCATCAGCCCCTTTAACTCCAACTTTCACCTGCAAATTCCCACTAATAAGAAATGACACAAAACAATTCACAATTCCTATTTGTATATGTAATTTAAACAAACACTAAATTCCTATTTGTATAAGTAATTCACAATTCACAATTCACAATTCACCTGCACCACCTGCTGCCTCATTGCTACTGCTCTGCTGGGAGCTTTTGGTGCCTGTGAAGTCTTTTATGGTTTTCCTTGTCTGTATTGTGTGTTCCTTGTCTGTCTGTTTCTTTGTTTGCTCTTTTAGTTTGTCTTTGTTTGTTTCAGTAGTTCTGGAGGGTTTTGTCCCTGAGGCTACTTAGACTCCTGTTGTTCCTGTTTCTTCGTTTTTTCAATGAATGGGTGCTTTGCACCCATCTTTCACCAAAAAAAAAATAAAATAAAATAACCTCCAAAATCCCAACACTACAAAAATTTCAACTATAGACTGAGAAATCAGGGAAAAATTGCTTTGATAAAACTCTACAAATGTATTGATAATACCATATCCTAAATACTATCTCTTTGGTTCAACCCAACTTTAAGAAAGCATCTCAATTATACTCTATCCCAAATACTATTTTTGATTTTCTATAAATAAAAAACAAAATAGAATGCTATTTTTGGCATTCATTTTGGCCATATACATGTACTATTGTTTGTCATAATAATTTTTTATGAGAATTTTTGAAACTATTTTGAATATATATCTTCTATTTTACAAAATACAAAGTTGAAAACTTAATTCATCTAAAAGACATGAATGAACTTTCAAAACAAAAAACACATGTATGAAAAATGTATTTTTTATATTATTTATTCTACATATATATTTGTTGAAAGAAGGGAATCTAAGAGTAAAAAAAGTATGTAAAGTAGCTGATTAATCTGGTCCCCTCACTTGAATAAGTTTCTGGCTAATTAATTTCTGCCATTGAACTTTACCAGTAGACAATACATGACCATTTTACTGTTTATTTGTGCAACCAGACAAACCATACATACAACAAACCATTAATTCTTACCATATAATCCTCATATGAAAGCATCATTATTCTAGAAATTTATTATCAAAACTTAATTCATATATATAGATATATATTGTAAGTACAATAATATAATAAATGTTCAATAGATACATATAATTTATTTTTCATATAGGAAGTATTGGGTGTGTGCTACCTATATTGGTACCTGATCAGCATACCACGTATATTACTTAGACTCCGTTAATACGGTCGTAACAAATTATCCAGTCATTATAAAACTGATAAAAAAAGCATATGATACATACTTAATAAGAAAGAGCATGGAGATCCCAAAAAATTTAAGTATTAAGGAGCTCGTAGTAAGTATATGTAAATTTCAATAATAATTTAAGGTTTTAATAAATTATTAATCTAATTATTTCAATAATAAATTATTGTAGTATCCTCATCAACCAAGTAATTAATGCAGAGTGTGGCTACTATGTTATGAGCAGTCTTTTAATCAACGTGACTATATTAAGAAAGATGTACATAAATATTTGTAAACTACTTATCAATATAAATTTATGTTTATTTATATTTATTATTTATTTAATTTATTATTCTTTTATATTTTGTAGCTAATAGATAAAAAGTCATATCCAAAAGTTATGATTGACGAGACAAGGGAAGAGTGGGCGACTGATATGCTTCCATACTTGCGGACTTCTCACATTGTGGGTCATTAATTAAGTTATTGTTTTTTTAAAAAATATTATTTTTTATAAATATTTAGCTAACAATACTAGTTAAATATATATTCTTTTCCTCTAATACAATATTTGTTAATTTTGTTATGTATGTATATGTTTAACAAATATTGTAAACTTTAAATATCTATGATAGTTTAAAATTTATAAGTTTCAAGTTCAACTTAGTTGGACTAGAAAGGAGTTCCCGGTATGGAATCGCTTTTCAAGTCCAGGATTGTTGGACTAAAATGTTTTTTTAAGTCCAACATTAAGTTTCAAGTTGTGGGACTACCTTTTAAGTTCAACAATATTGGACTAGAAATATTTTTTAGTCCAATAATGTTGGATTAGAAAAATACTTTTTTTATGTTCCAGGTTATCATGTCCAATATAAAATGACTCAAAAAATTTATCTAATCAATTTTAATGAACTTAAAAAGGAGTTTTTATAGTAATGAGTTTCACATATTATATTGAAATAATATTTTAGAGCATGTAAGCATGAATAATATCACATAAATTTCAAATTAAGAATATTTGAAATAGTAATTTGATTTTTATGTTTTAAAAATAATGTTTATTTTAACTAATCTTATTCTAATTAAGATTTTAAAGTTATATTCTAAATACATAGGAAATACATGTATAAATAGGGGTTAATAGTGACATAGAGAGAGACTAAGAATATAAATTGTATTAGTTTCTTGTTCTTGTTATACTGCAAAAGTTATCACACTAAAAAGAAAAATATATGTTTTTACAGATATCAAGAGAGAAGGAGAAACTATAATCATGTCTATTGCTGACTCGATTAATACAGAAATATCTAAGCGCCATGTTGAAGAGATTAGGTCTCAAAAGTTCTTGGTTGGTAAAAATGAGTCAAACCCATTAACCCAAGATCTCTATCATGCAGTTACAAGTTTACCAGTTGATCTTTACATTAAAGATGTTCACATTCTCGTAAAATTTATCACGTTGATCTTATCCAAAAAGGTAATCAAATGACAATATTCAACTTTTGTTATATTAAATTTCTGTTTTTCTACTTAAAGCTTAAGCTTTTTTCATCATTTTATTTCATATATCTTGTTGTTTTTCTTATTATCTCATCATCATAATTAGAGAAGATGTACAACATGTGATGCTATGTGAATTTATTGGAAGTCAAGGATATGCTTTTTGATTTGAGGTATGCTTTCTTTGACATACTTTTATGAGAATTTTTTTTCTTCATATATTTAGATAACTCTTAAATATTTAGAGTAATTTTAGAAAAATATTAATTTAATACATTTACTTAGATGTATTTAACTGTTCAATTTAATTTTTATTTATGGTTACTATATATAATTAATACATAATTAAATATATTAATAGTAAAATAATGTATATAAATTAGATTTAAAAAAATAATAATAAATTATGTTATCACACAAAATTCTATAATTGAAGAAAAAAATCATAGGAAGCCCTTACGAAGTCAGTTATTATGAAATAACCATAGCCATAGGGTTCTCATGTAGTCATTCTCTCTGGAGTCATAATAACCGACTCCATAAGGTGTTGGAATTTATTTTACCAGGATCTTAGATCTACTCACAAGTATGTTGTTTAAACACCCTAAATATGAACTTTCTAAAACGATAAATTAAACACATATAAAGTTAAGAAAAGCTTACATTGATGCAGCGGAATTAATGTCTCCTTCCGCTCAGATCTCTAACCCTTGTATCCTTTCTGTAGCAGAGTATAATCAAGATCTGAGCCCGAATGTCCTTCTTCTTCAAGTTTGATCCTTCACAGTCTTCCAATCTATGATTGAGTTACTGCTTGTTGTGTGTGGGCACTTACTCTTTCACTAGGGTTCGAAATTGATGAAGGGAGAAGAGAGAGATGATTTCGGCCAGGTATAGAAAGTGGGGAAGGCTCAGTTTTTTTGAAGAGAGAAATTTCTGTCAGAAAAGGTTTGTGAAAACTTGTGATTTGACTGAGCCATCACTTTCTATTTATAGGCAACTACTAGGTTTAGGTTAGGAATTATTTGACATTAAAATAATAAAAATATTAATTTGAAAATCCACAATAAGTGGCCGGCCAATGTGTATTAGTGGGCCCCACTTGATTTTGGAGTTTTATCAAATTTTATTTCTATTTTCTCAAAAACGCCAATTTTCCAATTCTAACCTTTTAAATGCCAAAACTAATTATTTAATAACTAAAATAGATTATTAAATAATATTCTCATTTAATTTAATTATTAACTAGACATATAAAGTCCATTAATAAATAAATAAACCTAGAATCTCTTTTCTTTACAATTTCACCCCTGCTTAGTGAAAATTCATAAAATTAGACATAGTCTAACTTTAGAATTATAATTGATCAATCACGAATCAATTAATGAGTCTTACAAGCAGAATGTTCTCAACTAGAATGGGGACCATGGATCTATATGCTGAGCTTCCAATAAGTGAACCAAATTTACCAAGTAAATTCCTACTTATTAATTCTTCGTTGAATCCACTCTTAGAACTTAGAATTGCACTCTCAGACTTATATAGAGCATATTGTATGTTCCACGATATCAATATGCTATCTCATTTAACCATTGTTATAATCTTATTGTGATTTAAAGATCCTTTATATAGATGATCTACATCGAGATGGGATTTCTTTACCGTTCTCACCCCTCAATGTATTTTGCCCCTTAAAACACTTAGCTACCTGTAAATGGTGTTTAGTGATGTAATAATTAGTCAGTTAAACAAAAGCTCATCCATTTACTTCTATTTGCTAAGCTCGAAGGGAATCATCACTTGACTTCTATACACCAGTAGAAGTTATAGATTCCATATTTATGTTTAGCACTCCCACTCAATCATACTATCATGTTCCCAAAATATGCGTATCACCCTGACCTAAAAGTAGGCTTAACTAATAAATCAAAGAACATGAATAGCACTCCTGAGTTGAGCCTAAGCATATCAGGATTTAGATTCTTTTAATCTTAAGATCAGCTCGATATTGACTTGGAAAGATATATGTAACGGTAAGTTTGTAATATCTTAACTTAGTTGCAATATCGGTCCAGTCCAATGTATACTCCATACATTCGAAACTAGTATACTTTACTAATGTCCTGGAAAGAACATAACACTTACTCCAAGTGTAAGTACACATCATCGCTGATTATCACATTAGTGTAAATCCAATAACACTGATGAAACAGGGACCAAGTCTTTTGATTCATATGATCACAAACACATTCCACTGTGTTGACGATACTGTAATTGTGAATAAACATATGATCTGGATTTAACTGATTCTGTGTGTAATTGTAATAAACATATTAAACCATTAGCATGTAAAATTCATGCAAACATCAATCACTTCAAATTTCTTGTGTTGATAACTAATCAGGTTGTAAAGAGTTTTATTTAGGGCATAAAACCCAACAAACTCCCACTTGCACTAATATAAAACAAACTGTGCAAATAGGTCAATCTGATGTCTTGATCTTCAGATCAAGTGTAGTATATTTGAATCCACCCAAACTTCTGGAAACTAGTTCATAAATACACTTATGAAACATCCTTTACTATATGCTTTACTCATCAAGGGATACTGAAATCTTTACTGTTTTAAAAGTACATCTGAATTAACAGAAGACATATCTCTCATATTTTAAAATATGTAATTGAGATAACATAGTGTAGACTTTTCTTCAGCAATATAACTTTCTAGTATTTTCGAAATTTACAAAGTTATAACTCTTCTCTGGTAGAGCTTGAATTATTATAGAATAATTCCTCCACCCCCAAAGTAAGCACCATCTCAAAGATCTCGAAATGAGTTGGTGAGATACCAGGACAACTGATACACAGTTCCTTAATATCTAACATATAGATCACTTTCATAAATCTTTCTTGAATATCTTCTAATGTTCCCTATTTGATTACATCTCAGATAGGTCCCACTCAATAGCAGATGTCTGGTTAAATAATACTTTTAACCTCTGATTGTTTGGAGAGTTACCTAGTTGTGACTTTTATATTAGTCTGAAACTTTAAGTCAAGACTAAGTCATCAACATAGCAGACTAGTATTTGAAGTGAAAAATACATGCCAGAGATAAAGTAATCAAAATTAAGATACCATAAAATTTTATGAGGATTAAGAATTCTAGGTTCAAGTCATTCGAATGGACTGAACTAGAGTTCTTTATCTTATTCTCATAATTCTGATAAGCTATTTCTATCCATGTGAATGGTTAGATTTGCTTTTCAGTAGTGTTCTTAAGTATCTATCACAAGTATCAACCTGATGAAGATGAGTATAGAACTTTAAAATTCTCCCACTCAATTAAGGTAGTGTGAAACTTTTCCAAAGAACTTTCATAGGTATCAAACTTTTACTTACAACAGTAAAACGAAATGGAACATACAATCAAGATCAAGGATTTATATTGATAATAGCTAACTCATTATATTACTTCCATGTTTAAAGAAAATATGTGTTACATAGGGAATTGTGGAATATACTCCACCCCTAAGTATATATACATATAAGGTACTATGGATAACTGCCACCCCTAAGTATATTGAGATTATGATCCACCCCTAAAGGTTGTAAAGATCATGATTCTCTAAGTGTGATGGAGTTTATGTGGAGTTGAATACTATCCAGAGTTCATTAGATATAAAAGATCGTTGAACTGCATAGTTTTTTAACTTTTCTCCACCCCTATCAGATCAAAAGATCCTTTTATTAAACAAATTCGTAATAATTGTAATAGAATGAACAATTATTAATAAACATAGAAATAGTTTCTATTGTTTATTTAATATAACTCTATTGTAAATATTATAAAATTTGCATCAATAATAAAAACACTTACACATACAAACATATAAATATAATGTGGTAATAGTTGATGAAGATAAAATAAATGAAGCTTATTCTCATAAATTGCAATGGTTGAATTCGAAAATAAAAGAAACCTTATTAATAATAAATTAAAAAATGTATTGCAACAATATGAGAAAAACAGGGATAAATATCCCTAACTAAAATTTGAAATCCAAATTGTCTTTAAACTAAAACAATTAATTCAAAAATAAATTGAAGAGCTTCATCTTCATCTGGACGATTTCACCCTTTGGTCCAGCTTTCTGATCCAACTCATCTGAGTTCAAGTAGCTTGGCCTATAAGAAGAAGAAAACAAATAAACAAAGTTAGTCTAGAATCATAAATCCAATTGGATAATAATTCACTAAAACTCTTAAAGTTTATAAATAGAAATACCTTATTTCTTTGCAAGAAGTTTAGGACACTGGGGTTTCCAATGACCTTTCTCATTGCAGTAGAAATACTTTCCTTTAAGTGTAGCATCACCAGAAGGAGCAGCCTTTTTATTCTTCATGGCTTTTGTTCGCTTCTTGGTGTTCTTCCACTTCTTCTTCGATTTGGGTTTCGAAGCAGAGGCAACATTTGCTTCAGGTTCATCGTCCCATTACCATTCCCATGATTGTGAGGTTTACTCCCTTTCTTCTTGGGTCCTCCAATCAAATTTTCATAAGTTTGAAGGTCATTAACTCATTCATGAAAGTCAATTTCCTTCTTATTCATGACATAATTTGATGTGTATGGTAGAAATGCTGGAGTCAGGCTATTCAAGATAAGACTTACTTGAGTAGCACTGTCCATTTCAGCACCATGATCCTGGGCTTCTTGGAAATAACTTGACATTAGGAGAACATGGTCACGCATGTTTTGATGAGGTTCCATCCGTGCATTAATGTACTTCTTAGTCGCGTCAAAGCGTGACTGAAGTGATGCCTTACCGAATAGCTCATTTAACTTCGTCATAACTTCAGCAGCCTTCTCGGTTTTAGAAAACCGAGTTTTGAGGGTGTCAACCATGCTGGAAAGCATAAAGTATAGAGCTTTGTCATTTGCTTTCTGCCAACGCTCATACTTTTCTTTCACAGCTTTGGAAGCATTGTCCCCAGGCACTTCAGGTGATGGCTCAGTTAAAACAAACAAGGCACTTTCGCCTATGAGAGCAATATTAATGTTCTCATTCCACTTATTAAAGTTAGATCCATTCAGCTTGTTTTCAGTCAACAGTGATAACATGGGATTCATTTTGATAACACAGGATACTACAATATAATAGAAATCAACAAATAGAAATTAATAATGGTTTAACACAAAATCAATTCAGAAATTATAAGCACATAGCAAGTAGGAATGATATGAGAAAATACTTAAAAAATATTCAATCCTAAATAATTTCCAAGGTTTTTCAATAAACTGATATCAGTGTCCCGTTTAGGCGAGAGTCAAAGCTACCATCTATTGAGTAGAGTTGTCAGCTCATCTAAAATGTTAAACATTCTAGCAACCTTTTATTCGATCAAGATTGGAATCCAGCGTTGTCCCGTTTAGGTGAGAGTCAAGGCTATTCTATCTTATGAGCTACTGCCATTGTTTCGCAATTTGCAAGTCAAATATGGTCGCTACCATTAGGGTGATCTATACCATATAAAACACTTACAAACTACTTATCTTTCGAGATTAAACGGTGAGAAATTGCTAATGAACGTTCCTCCATTAGGGAGGATTACTCACTAAAACAAACGCGATGTAAAACCAACAATGGAGATCGAATATCTTAATGATAATAAAGCTCATTCTTTAAAATGTATTTTCTTTATTATTCTAATAAATAAATTCTCATTAAATTCGAAATTTAGAATTGAAATTCAAAAAATAAGAATTTAATATAATATTTATAAAATTATACTTAGATGGTGATTGAAATAAAATTAATTATTTCCATCTTAGTAATAATCTTAAATATAAATATTAAGGAAATTAATTTAAGTTGAATTAAATTAGATTAATTAGCAACTTAAAATTTCCTTGAGAATATATTTATTGTGTTCGAAAAATTAAAGTATAAAAACTATACAATTTTCGAAAAATTAATAAAAATTAGAAAAGAAATACTTCAAGCAAAAATATCACCTATCTAGATTTTCCTTTGACTAATTAATTCAATTTCTAATAATATATTTTAAATTAATCAATTAAATGAAAAAATCATTGACTTAAGTTGGCCCAAGAATTAATTTAAATAAATAATTAATTTACAACTTAATCTATTTTTCAAAAAAAAAAAAAATCGAAAATATTGCATAATTAAAATGCAATTTTCGAAATTGATTAATAAAATAAAGAAAAATATATATTTTGAAAATTATTTGAATTTAAGTTGAAAAATTAAATTTCAACCTAAAAATAATTTTCTATTTAATTAAGTGTCATGAAAAATAAATATTTAAGTATCATGATGAAAATCAACTTAGATATTTAAATTTTTCAAGTTAATTAAATGTATTAAATTCAAGAGATAAATAATTAAGTGTAGAGAAGGCTTAATTATTAATTTCGAGATTAATACTAGGAAAAATATACTTAAATAAAATTGTACAAAAATTAATTATTTAAATAATTAATTTCACAAAGTATAACGTTTTCCTATTTAAATATTAGAAATAATAAGTAGTCTAGAAATAACTATCTAGAAATATCTTATTTGACTAAGTATCTTTTCAAATAAAATTTGAAAAATATCTAATTTAAGTTATATAGAAAAAATTTAGAACTTAAATAATTTCAAATTTAGATTTAATTAAATATCAAAAATTAAGTTATAACCACTTAATTTGAAGATATCTTTTAAAGTTAATATTCGAAAAGATATTAACCTAAAAAATATCGAAAAAATTCCATTTTAAGTTAATATTCGAAAAGATATTAACTTAAAAAAATATCTTAAGAATCTTTAATAACTAATGCCTAGGATTCTTCAACTTAATTTAAAATTTAAATAAAATATTCAAATTTAAGTTAGATAAGAAAAATCAGTTGATACAACTAATTTATAACTTAAATAGGAATATTTAATTAAATAAGCTCCAGAAAGAATCTAGTTAGTTAAAATTCTATATTTAATTAAATACAAGAAAAATACAAATAGTTTGTCTAGAAATAATATCTAAAACTAAAAGTGTTTTTCTTAAAATTAACTTTAAAATATTAAAATGAAAATAAATTTTCATATATTTTAAAAGTTAATTATGTTGCTAATTCAATTTTATTAGGTCAAACTAATATAATTAATCTAGTACAGTTATTTAAATCAGGCAAATGGGCCTTCACAATTGGGTAGTTCATGTGAGGGGGTGCTGGGTTCAGTATGTCGTACCCACTTCTATGGCTCCCAACTCTCACACAAGGCCCAAAAGAGAGGAATTTAACCTTAAAATAAATAACTGTTATTAATTGAATAGGTCCAATAACTAAATGGACCTAAATAAAATCTATCATGGTGTGACTTTTTATTTAGCAACAACCTATATGCGTCCATATAATAAAATAAACACATAGGCTCACACAGGTACACACTTGGATGGATCCTATCATGTTGCTAGGTCATACATAGATGAAAGAAGATTGTAAAATTTACCTGTTACAAATTATTAACTTGACCAAGGGAGCCATCAGATCAATAGATCTGGCAAAAAGTAACCATGGCTATTGCAATCAAGTAATAATAGGTTTTGAAAACTTACACACAAGCCAAAACCACATACTCCTGCAACAAGGTTAGCTGGATAGTTGGAAGTAGGATTTATTTAATTTTAAATAAATAAATTTCGAAAATTAAAGTAATTAAATAAATAAATAAAAAAATGAAATTAAATTTTCGAAAAATTTAAAAAAATTTATTTATTTTCGAAAATAAAAAAAATATTTATTTAAATTTCGAAATTATTAAAAAAAATATTTAAAATTAAACCTACAATTTTGAAAAATTAGGTTTCAACTAATCTAAATATCATTTCAAAATTTGCTAACTACTTTTAAAAATTAAATGTTATTCTATAAATAAAAATTAGAAAAGATAAATTAAATATCTTTTTCAGATTTTAAATTTAATTTAAATAAATAAAATAACAAAATTTAAAAGTTAGCAAAATATCTTACATCTATTTAAAATTACATGATTATAGTTATCTATTTTTAAATTTAAATAAGGTCAAAATATTTTAAAAAAAATTAATTTTTAAAAATTTAATATCTGATCTTAAATTTAAAAATAAGACAAGATATAATCAAATTTAAAAATAAGATAAATAATTAAGCAAAAAGATAGATATTTACTAATTTCAAATTCAAATTACACTAATATCATGAATTAAATTAAAAAAATATTAAATTAATTCATTATGATAATTAGAGTTGAATTAGGAATAGTAAATCTATAAATACAAAACTACACAAAAAATTAGAAGTTAATTCCATGAAAAAGCATGAAAAAACGAAGAAAAACGAAAATTTTGGGAGCTGTACGGACAGTATGCCAAGCAGCCCTTTGCGTGCGCGTAGGTGAGGCTTCAGACAAGCTTCCGCGCGTGGATGAAGGAATTTAGACAGGATGCACGGTCGTGCTTGTCTGAATCCGCACGCTCGTGGGTGTGCACAGCCCCCTTATCTTTTTTTTTTTTTTTTTTTTTTTTCGAATCTTCAAAAAATCATAACTAATTCAAATTTAATCGAAATTGAGTTCTGTAAAAAAGTAACTTGCTTAATTTTTTCCGTAATATCCAATAAAAATAATTCCAGAAACAAAATTTCAATTATTTTTCACGAAAATTTACAAACATCAATCAATCATCATATAACACTCAATACAACATGAAACCATCCAAATAACAAACAATCGTTTTAAAGTCCAAATTTCATGCAAGTAAATCAATTACCATGGCTCTGAGGCCAGTTGTTGGAATTTATTTTACCAGGATCTTAGATCTACTCACAAGTATGTTGTTCAAACACCCTAAATATGAACTTTCTAAAACGATAAATTAAACACATATAAAGTTAAGAAAAGCTTACATTGATGCAGCGGAATTAATGTCTCCTTCCGCTCAGATCTCTAACCCTTGTATCCTTTACGCAGCGAGTATAATCAAGATCTGAGCCCGAATGTCCTTCTTCTTCAAGTTTGATCCTTCACAGTCTTCCAATCTATGATTGAGTTACTGCTTGCTGTGTGTGGGCACTTACTCTTTCACTAGGGTTCGAAATTGATGAAGGGAGAAGAGAGAGATGATTTCGACCAGGTATAGAAAGTGGGGAAGGCTCAGTTTTTCTGAAGAGAGAAATTTCTGTCAGAAAAGGTTTGTGAAAACTTGTGATTTGACTGAGCCATCACTTTCTATTTATAGGCAACTACTAGGTTTAGGTTAGGAATTATTTGGCATTAAAATAATGAAAATATTAATTTGAAAATCCACAATAAGTGGCCGGCCAAGGTGTATTAGTGGGCCCCACTTGATTTTGGAGTTTTATCAAATTTTATTTCTATTTTCTCAAAAACGCCAATTTTCCAATTCTAACCTTTTAAATGCCAAAACTAATTATTTAATAACTAAAATAGATTATTAAATAATATTGTCATTTAATTTAATTATTAACTAGACATATAAAGTCCATTAATAAATAAATAAACCTAGAATCTCTTTTCTTTACAATTTCACCCCTGCTTAGTGAAAATTCATAAAATTAGACATAGTCTAACTTTAGAATTATAATTGATCAATCACGAATCAATTAATGAGTCTTACAAGCAGAATGTTCTCAACTAGAATGGGGACCATGGATCTATATATGCTGAGCTTCCAATAAGTGAACCAAATTTACCAAGTAAATTCCTACTTATTAATTCTTCGTTGAATCCACTCTTAGAACTTAGAATTGCACTCTCAGACTTATATAGAGCATATTGTATGTTCCACGATATCAATATGCTATCTCATTTAACCATTGTTATAATCTTATTGTGATTTAAAGATCCTCTATATAGATGATCTACATCGAGATGAGATTTCTTTACCGTTCTCACCCCTCAATGTATTTTGCCCCTTAAAACACTTAGCTACCTGTAAATGGTGTTTAGTGATGTAATAATTAGTCAGTTAAACAAAAGCTCATCCATTTACTTCTATTTGCTAAGCTCGAAGGGAATCATCACTTGACTTCTATACACCAGTAGAAGCTATAGATTCCATATTTATGTTTAGCACTCCCACTCAATCATACTATCATGTTCCCAAAATATACGTATCACCCTGACCTAAAAGTAGGCTTAACTAATAAATCAAAGAACATGAATAGCACTCCTGAGTTGAGCCTAAGCATATCAGGATTTAGATTCTTTTAATCTTAAGATCAACTACTGATATTGACTTGGAAAGATATATGTAACGGTAAGTTTGTAATATCTTAACTTAGTTGCAATATCGGTCCAATCCAATGTATACTCCATACATTCGAAACTAGTATACTTTACTAATGTCCTGGAAAGAACATAACACTTACTCCAAGTGTAAGTACACATCATCGCTGATTATCACATTAGTGTAAATCCAATAACACTGATGAAACAGGGACCAAGTCTTTTGATTCATATAATCACAAACACATTCCACTGTGTTGACGATACTGTAATTGTGAATAAACATATGATCTGGATTTAACTAATTCTGTGTGTAATAGTACTAAACATATTAAACCATTAGCATGTAAAATTCATGCAAACATCAATCACTTCAAATTTCTTGTGTTGATAACTAATCAGATTGTAAAGAGTTTTATTTAGGGCATAAAACCCATCATAAGGACCCTATGGCCACAGTTATTTCATAATAACCGACTCCATAGGTCTCTTACGGAGTTAGTTATTCATATCCCCTTTAGCGTCACCTGAAATAATGTGATCATAAATTTTACCAAAAATGACGCTATATGCCCAAAAAAATTGCCTGCAAAGCCCTTTTTTGTAGTAGTGGAGAGACTAAGATAAGAAAAATGAGGTCGAAATAATTAAATTTTTATTTAAATGGGAATCCCCAACGGTTTAAAACTATTTGGTATACAATTCCCAACTGCTTAACACCATTGGGGACCGATGGAAATAATGATTTTGTAGTAATGAATATATATATGTGACACTCTTTCCACTACTACAAATATGTCTATTTTCGTCGGTTTTTAACTGACATTTAATCTTTTTTCATCAATTCTATAAACCAACGTATATACCGTAGACGCAAATAAATATTATTTTGTGTCATTTTTCATTTGTCGGTATTAAAAAATTGCCTCATTTTGGAACTGATGTAAATAGAGTAAAAATCAAAATTTTAACTGTATTCCCGTCAATTTTGTACCGACACATACTAAATAATAATTAAAAAATTTTTTTTAGCTCCATTGAAATCCCTCCACACATCAAAAACACTGAAGATCAAAATTATATACAGTTTTTACAAAATAATAAATTGAAAACCAACAAAAAATTGTGCAAACACCACGACATCAAGCCTGCAAAAGAAATAGAAAAACATCAAATTTACGAGAGAGATCTCGAAAGACGGAGAGAGATAGAGAGAGATCCCGAGATAGAGAAAGAGAGTAAGAGAGAGGGAACATTACCTCTTTGAGTTTGATGGTGGTTTGTACACTGCACGATGGTTTTAGTTTGAGTGGCCACCACCATATAGGCATTGTGCGAGAGAGCAGTATAGTGGCCCTTGGACGGTAGGAGCCCACAACTAGACAGTGTGAGACTTGGATGGGCGTGCAAGAGAGATCCTGAGAGAAGAGAAAGAGATGAGAAAGAATGGGGTGCGATTTTGATTGGGTGCAATTTTGATGGGGTGGTGCTGGATAGAAATTTAGGTTAGGTATTATATATAGTAGGGTTTTATGTGTTATTGGGCCCGAGCTTTATTTTTTTTGGTTGATTTTTCGCGTCGGTTTGGAAATGACGCTGCATGGCGTCTTTTTAAAACTGACACAAAAACCCAATATGCAATTTTTTTAACCGACGTAATGCTGTGTCAATTCCAAAATGACAAAAAATCTCAATGTAATCTTTTTGCGTTAGTTTTAGGCGTTGACCGACATGTTGACCAACGCAAAAAGACCATTTTGTAGTAGTGTTCTCTCTTAGCTCAAGTTTTGTCCCAATTGGTTTTCTTACGAAGAATTTTAATGAAACAACTTTAGATTATGCTAACACACTTGCACTTCATAAAGTAAGTAGATAATGTGTGTGATTGAAATCATTGACATAACATACTTTAGAAATATATGGATTTCATTCAATAAAACAGTATCAACATTAGTGATTCTCGATGAAAATAACGTGAAATGCATTCCTCAAGTAAAGCCACTTACATACTCATTCAGACATCAATACATGGTACATAAGATCAAAATGCATCAATTAAAGAATTTCCAAGAATGTCAAAATGAGAAGGAATAAATATAGTTATTATAAAAATCCAAAAGAGTGTGTTATAAAGAATAAGTACATGTGGATGTCGAAACGTTTCTATTATTTACCATTGATTATGATTACTATTTATTTTTTTGATTTTTTAATATATGATTCACATATTTATATAAATAAGAGATTACTCTATTAAATATTAATGAACAGAGAAATTATCTTATTCACTCTATCTTTTAATGTTTCTTCTATTCCCTTCTCTATATTATATTATTTTATAACATTAGTTAACTTACGAAATTTAGAAACACATCATTGTACTTTGCTAAATAAATATATATAAATAACGACCTTATTATATCTATTCTATATAAAGTGTGTCTATATAACTAAAATTCTTGGTTTATGAGAAATTTATGGGTAACTTTTTATTTTTATTTAATAAAATAATAAAATATTATTTATATATAATAAAATAATAATAAAACCAATCTCATTAATATTTGAACTGATATTTAAGATTCTAATGTTTGTTTTCTTTAATCTTATACTTTTAACTGAATTTAAATGTCTTAAGTATATATATTATATAATGACATATATTTTACTCTCACTGATTAATCTTTTATTGTTCCTCATAAATATAATAGTGTGCATTCTTTTTTATTATTATTATAAATTGTTGTCGTTACATATTGAATTTGTATTTGACTTGACTAATCTCACTGATAGTGTGGTAGTGGCTTTCTTGCAACAATGTACTTGAGGTCGATAGACAATCAATGTGTGAGTAAAGAGCGAGTACAAATAGTATAGGTATTCTTTCTTTTCTCTTTATCTCTTCATCTCCTATCTCTTTGAATTATATTTGTATTTATAATTTTTATTAATTTATTGCAAATTTCAGTGATGATAACATTGGGTTCGAGATGCTTGAGGTTGTATTTTGTTGAAAATACAATAAAGAATAAGAAAAATTGTTACAAATGTTATAAAGAAGACATTTATTTAGTGAATCAATTATAATTTGTGTGGAAATCTCAAATTTTGAGTTATATATACACTTTCTTTCCATGTATAGTTATTCTTCATTAATCTAATCCTTATATTTATAATGATTATATTTAGTACTATTCATGAAATCTCCATTCTCCCTAAGCAATACATAGTTTATTGGTTTCTATAATTTTGTGCTAATTTTATTTTATATTTTTTATGTGCCAATTATAAAGTGGTAATATATATATATATATCTCATATTTTCTTAAGGTAGAGTTTATATTCAATTTCATATATTGGCTAATTGTTGGTACTATCTGGTTCTATTTTTTCGTAATTTTTTGTCTTATTAAACTAATTATTATACTTTAAGTTACTCATTGAGTAAGGTAAAATAATTACCTTAACCTCTGAAATTTATACTTAGTTATGAAGATTTTGACAACAAAGCTCAATACAATTTAAGTAAAATCTTATTTTCAAGTTTAGCAACAAAATTCAAAATGAAGAAAAAAAAAGTTTGAGCATGAATTTAGTGAAGTTATGAAAATTCAAAACATATACTGCTAAGATATTTTTTGAAACAATAATAATCAATTCTTATTTTTCAAATTAAAACAATAATTCAATTAAAAAATTATGATAATAAAAAATTAAATTAAATTTAAATGTAAACTATACTTAAGATATTTTTCAAAAAATATATAACTTTTATTTTTTCTCAAATTATCTTAAGAATTATTTTAGAATATGTATATATTTTCACATTATATATGTATGACTAAGTTTTTAAATTAATTAATATAGCATATTATTATTAATAAATTAAGTACGTTAAATAATAGGTATGGTTATATATGTAGAATATTATTAAAACAATTATTCTATAGATTTTAAAATAAATATCAATAATAATTATTGTAATCTATAAAATTGATTGTTATATCTATTTTCTACCTAAAGTGTGCCTATATATCAGAATTCTTGGTTTATGAGAAATTTATGGATGACTTTTTATTTATATTAAAAATAAAATGGTTTATTAATAAAAATAATATAGTTTATGAGAAATTCATGGGTTACTTTATATAATGAAATAAATAAAATAAATCTCATTAAATCTAAAAAAATACAATTGGATTTTTGCTTTATATATTATATATATATTGCTAAATAATTTTTCTATTTGTTTTTTTGGCTCGATCAGGTTATAATTGTTTGCCTCCACATCTAAATCTGAATATATAAAATGTGGCTATATAAACGAATTTTGGTTTATGAGAAATTATTGACTGACTTTTTTTAAAAAATATTATCTTTTTTTTATATAAAATGTGGCCATGTAACAAAATTCTTGGTTTAATATTATTATTTATTTTTCTGTCAAAATATTAACAGAATATTCTAATACTTGACAGAATATTCTGATTAGAAAACGTTAATTATAATTGATTAATTTTAGATAAATAATCCTACCAAAATTTAATCTAACAAATTTTTCTCTCTAGAGCAAAAATCCCAGCCTCCAACATAACGTTTACCAGTTTATAACCTTAGTTATAATTTCTTAAGCTATATTTTATAATTTTAATTTTCATATTAAAATTTGAAAAATACTAATGAAGACAACATGCTACATGCTATTATACAAAAGTATTGCATTTATATATCCCACGATGTTTCAAAAATACTTTTGAAAGTTCATCTTGAATTAATTATTAATATGTAATAAAAGATATTAGTTATTATATTATTACTTCAAACAAAAAAAAAAGTTATAGCGGTGCTTTTACTTTCTAATCATCTCTTGGTTTCGGGCAGAAAGTCATATTCATGTGTTATGTGTACGTTAAATTTTTGTTAATAGGCCAGGGAAGAGAGTATAGTCTTACAAAACTTGAAATGTGAACCTGAGTTGTCAGCATATACATAACTTCAATTTTGGCTTCTTTAACCAGCTGCCACACACAAGTTACTTACTCTAAATTTATAACCATTTACAATTTTTTAACACTCAAAAAGTTATCAAGTTTGTTTTCTATAGCTCTAGTTATTAAGGTAGAAAAATATTTTCAGATTGACTCCTCTATTCCGTTTATTAAATGAATTGTTTTCAAGTTGACACATTAACTTAAAAATGACACAATAATGACCTACTAGAAAGTATACACTTATATTCATTCTATTTATTGAGAATCAAAACTTCAATCTTCTCCACTAGATTAGCCAGACACACACAATATTATTTGGACATAAACACAGGACACAATATTATAACTCAAACTCATAAACACTTAGTCGAAACTTGAATGAATAATGTCACTCTTTTAAGTTTTAATATGACTAGGCAATTTTGGTTATTGTATTATCATTGCTGCTACATAGTTGATCATTTTTAGATTTTTGATGTGAATTTTTGTATTGTGAGCTTTTTACAGTTTCTAATAGACTTCAATGAGTAATAGATTTATATAATTATACTTGGAATAAATTTTGATAATGTTGTTTGGTAGATTCCTATTTTGTTATTAGGTAACATAATATTATTATTCGTTAGGTCTGTCACAATTATTAGAATGAATCAATTTAAAATCCTTTCACTATATTGAAAGGTGAGATTGATTTTACTATGAGCTTAATTATATATTTTATTTTGTATATCTATTGTTTTATTTGAAAACAGGTGAATAAATGACTACATTATATACAACAATTAAGGACATCACTCCAACTACAGAGAGTTGGAAGAATAAAATGAGAGTGTTAGAAAAATTTGAAAAGCGGACAAATAAGAGTTCACCACTCAAATATCAAATACTTAATGTTAGCAGACAAAAAAGTATACAATCAGTTAATTTACTGTTGAAATTGTCAATACTCTACTAATAAATGCTATATTTTCCGAATTTTTCCTGTACACCCGTTGCAACAAATTATTATTTCATAAATATATATATTTTTTTCTTAAAAATGAAGGTAATGATGTTGAACCTAATAACTAATAATATATATATATTTTATTTTTAATTGTATCACTTTTTAATAACGTAGAAAAAAATTAATATAAAATTTAGTATACGTGCCTCGCATGTAATTTTTTGCTAGTATGATATATATATATATGTAAAGTAACACATATTATTAAACAACCTCATTATATATAATAAAGAATTTAAGTATTATTATATAAGACTTAATGATGAAACTTCCAAGGAAGGCATTGTAGTTTGGAGCATGGCGCATTCCAGTTTCTTGTGCATGAACCTCCTTCGCCATCGCAGCACTTGCACACAGCTCCAAGTGTTTCATCAAAATTCTTCAAGTAATTATACTTATCATAGCCTGTTATTAATTAACCAATAATTATTATCAATATATAAGATCGAAGGGATAAAAGTTATAATTGAAAGTTGTGATTATAAATAAACGCTGAATAATTAATTTACCTTGTTTATTATGCCTGATTTTTAATGTTCTACCTTCTACTACACTTGGAGAAAATGTAGTGAAAAAAACGTTCAACATCATTATCATCATCAGTACTAAATTAACACTACAAATCTTAAAATATTTGGGTGTTACCATTTTCACATTAAATTTCAAAAAAGATCGAAAATGGGTTATGTAGAGAGGCATCATGGTAAGCCTTGAGGAGAGTTTATATAGAGATCAATGAAATGGACTATTGTACAACAATATTAGTTATTCTATAAATGAGAAAGAAATGTGAAAATGAGAAAGAGTCGTGGTGTTCTGGAACATATAGCTGTAGCAGCCGCTAGTCGACAAGAAATTAAAGCCACTCGTATCCAATGGGAATAATAATGTCTTTATTAACTAATAAAGTATTTTTATCGGCCATTACTATTAGTAAAGTACGGTTCAACATAGAAGCATTTCTCTTTTTGAAAAAAGAAATGCAAAAAATAATTAGTTATAATATATGTTTTTAATAAAAAGAATAATATTTATAAACATAATATCAAAATTTATTTAATAATTAAATTAAATTGTATATAGAATAGAGGTCATCATTCAAATTCCTCCAATTTTTATTTTTTAAGTTTACTTCAACTCCTAGATTTAAAAAAAAAAAATTACTTCTCCCTCCTTTTAAATGTTAAGTCTTGGTTAGTGCTTTTCAACATTTTTCTAACTAATATCCACACAATAAATTTTGTAGGGTCCACATATATACATCTACAACAAACAAAAAGAAAAACAAAATTTATTATCCAGCTGTTTGAAAATTGTTGTATGGTTTAGCATATCATTATTGGCTCTGAGTCTTTTATTTAACCATAAAACCGTCAATTACGATTCATATATAAATGCTTTTCATTTGTCAAAATAAAACAAATTCATTATATTATTAGCTAAACGGAAAACGTTGAATAACTAAACCAACTGTAAATTATGGCATATTTACGCGGACAGTCTTTGAAAAATCACTACCATTTAATGGAAACAAAAGTTGAGTCATGTGAATAATTTTACAAGGGGGAATTTTCGGGCCAATTCATGTGCTAATTGGAATAGGAAGTAATATCTTGTTTAATCAATTAGTCATATTATAATTATAATTTTTATAATATTGAACTTAATTTCGGCTCTCAGTGATACTTTCTAATTGATCATAACATATGTTGCTTAATATTTAGTTTATTCCAATAATAAATAATATTAATTACAAAATATGATATTTTTTTTTTCAAGCCTTAGAAAAATAATAAATATTTTAGAATCAAATAAAAAAAACAATATTTTAGAATCATATTCATCTGTTTTACAATCTCTCACATTATTTTTCAATACAGTCAGGAAAAAAAAACCATTATAATTTTTTCTATTATAATAAAGATTGTGCTTATATATATAGTCCCTTCTTAATTAATCTATATTTTTCAAATTAATTAATAAGAAGTACTTGAAGAATAATATGCAACTATGGGACTTCTAACTTGTGTATCACCATCATCCCAAACCAGAGCCCCAGAAATCATATTTCGATCATTTGCATCAACTCTAGCCCTGACCTTCACAACAAACGATTTCTTCTGTCCAACATAATCAAAACAAAGAGTCCTTGGTTTGACTATGACTTTCATTCCCTTTGGAGATTTGACAATGGCGTTATAGGTAGAGGCCGGTGACCCAACATTTGTGACAGTCCTATGAAAAGTGCGGGTGATAGGTTTGGTTGAGGTTGTGGAAAGAGCGAAAGAAGGATAGTTCAAATCGGAGGCATGTAATTTCTTGACTTTTGAGCAACTGCTGCTCTTATCACCTGTTACAAGTCTCAGAGATTTAGTGCTGTAACCTTGTCCACACAAGAATTCCACGTAATCACTCTCTCCAGCATCGTATACCAAACCAGGTCTAATCGATCTTAGAGGGTCTATGTGCCCAGACCCATAAGCAAACTCAGCATCTTTGTTAATCTCATCACTTAATGGATAAGCTGCCAAACCACATGACAAAACAAAAACCCAAATTATATATATTTATAACAACATAGGGTTGTTCTCTATAAATGTGTACACCTCTTGTTTCTAGTAGTACTTAAAATTTTTAATTCTATAGTCATCTTTTTTATAAAAAAAAATTAATTTCAGATAAATTTACGTTTTAAAAAAGATCAAACAATACATTCAGAAAGGAATTAATGAATTGCATTTCACACACACACACAAAATTATATAATTAACATACAAAAATATTTAGATTATAATTAACTATTTAAAAATTTCTAAGTAATTACTAGGTGGTACGTAGTATTGTAATTATATAGGTAATGTAATCACTAAGTAGACGTAGTGTAATTAATTATTAAGGTAGTAATTATATTTTATTTTAAAATATAAAATATGTAGTTGGACGTGAAATATAATAATTGCATATATACAAATAAATTAATAATTATGCAGTTTAATAATATTAATTATTTAAAAATAATAAAAATACTATGTAATTACACTCAATTATTTAACACCCTGAATGACCTCTCATCACATTTTCTAATTACTCTAATTATTTTGAATTACACTCAATTTTAATTTTTCATTAGAGTGACTTATTATTAAAACATATAGCTACCTCACTCGTTGTGGTGGAGGGGTAAAGAAAAACATTTCAGTCGGCGCAAACAAGAATAATAGTGTGATATATATACTATCATAAATTAATATTTTTTTTTATTTATTGTTTTAAATAAAATGTATTAAAGTCTTGGACTAAAAGTGAAAGACTACTACATAATAAAATTAGAGAAAAATAGGGGAGCCACCGCCCCACACATCTGACATCTTCCTTTTCTCTTATAATCCGCCCCTTACGCACCAACAACAAGTAACTTAGAATAAATCTTAAAACGTATATGTATATAATTAATGTTAGGTTTATATATATTATATATGTATATAATATGTGTTTAATTGATCAAAAGAGGTTGTCAAACCCATTTTCAATTTTTGCGATCAAATAATATTTGTTATATGATATGGTTGTTATTGGTACAATTAAATAGCTAAAGATTTGTAAAGCAATACTATACATTACTCGTACCTAATAATATAATAATGTATCCATTTTTCATTTTCCATGATTTTTTTTGCTTTTCATAATAATAATTATAAAAATACTTAAAAGCATTGTATAATAATTAATACTGTGTTATATGCACATATTCGAAAAATTTTGAGTCTATCAATTGATATCATTTTAATCAGAACACAAGTTAGTTACTGTAATTTTCCATGTCAAAACTTATTGGATAATATTTTGTGGATCCAAGTTGTGTATATATACAAAGTACGTAGTACATACCTGAGGTCATTAAGGCGGATTTAATGGCAGCAGGAGACCATGTTGGGTTAAAAGACTTAACGTAGGCAGCAGCTGCTGTTGCATGTGGGCAAGACATGGATGTACCTGAGATTATATTGTATGAAACCACTCTCTTGTCATTTGCTTGCCTAGTTGGACTTGTAGCTTCTGACCATGCAGCCAATATATCTACTCCTGGAGCTGTTAGATCCGGCTGCCATAAAATATAAATGCACCAAAATAATTATCATGCATGAACATATGAAATAATACTATAAGCATAGTCAGTAAGTACATTACAATACTATAATATACAAAATTATTATTATTTTCAATATCGTTATGTCTGTAATTGTTTGTATATGATGAGTCCCTACGGTCAATATATATTTAAACTAATTTTGCAGGACCACATAATAGTGCTCAATTTATAATTTGATTTTAATAATATATATAGTAAATTAATTAGTTTGATCAAGCAATTATTGCCTTGAGAATGTCACTCGTAATGGGGTTGGGACCCCTTGATGAGAATGAAACCACAAATGGGGCCGATTCATCTTTCACCTCAAAACTCTTCCGTATAGTTGCACTCGGTTTTCTGTAACACATGAAAAAAAAAAAAAGTTGTATTAATAATTTGCGGCATAAATATTTAAATTTAACTCTTAATTGCAAATAAGAGTTAATTTTTAACGGTAATAATATTTAAGCTATACTTCTAGAACTTTTGAAGTTTGCTGCCTGCTAAATAAATTGCTTCGTGACAATCTTTAATTGATCCAAGTCATAAAATTTATATATTTTTTAAAAAAATTAATTTAAATATACTCATAACAATGGATAATAACTTAACATTTAACGGTAAATTACCTACCATGTTCTAGAAATATAAGTTAGCTAGGTAATATTACTGTTAAAAATTGTTAAAAATTAAACTTAAATATTTATTTATAATTGAGAATAAAATTTAGATATTCATGCCTCAAATTACTCTAATACTAATTACTTACTTCAATTATTAAGTATCTACATTCTATCTCAGTTATTACTTTTTAATATGAAACATAGATACGACGTATGTGCATATGTATATCTCAACTGTACTTTTGGAAATTAATAATTTAGGTGTATATAGGTAGGTACCTAGTGGAGTTTACGTATAGGGAAATCTCATCTCCCTGTTTAGGGTTGAAAGTAGAAGCTGGAATAGGAAAAAGTCTGGCGAAATCCTTGACTTCTTCATCTTGCATTATAATTCCTGATGCGCCCCCTATAGAAGCAGCGCTCCCATCACCACCAGACCAATCACACAAAACTATTTTATTTCTCACCAATCTTTTGTCCAACGATTCTGCTTCACAGTACCTGCATCAAATCCAATCAAGACATTCTATGAAATCTTTCATATAATATAAAATGACAAACAAGACATATAGTTTATTTTCTTTTTTAAATTAAAATGAAAATAATTGGAGAATTATTTTATATACTATTTTTAAATTTTTTTTTTTTCAAATTTACAGTTTGAATTTTTAAAGTGGCTTCAGCGCTAGTTGCAATAGGGTTTTTTATATATTTTTTGTTGCAATTTAGGTTGCACCGCTAGTTGCAATAAAAAATTCTATATAGAATTCCGTAAAAATACAAAAAAAAAAAAAACTGTTTTGAAGTGTAAAAATAAAAAAGTCTCAATAATTAATATGACATAGTATGAAAAGAATCAAGAACTAATTAATAGTAGAATATATTTGTATTATTATATTTTTGACTCTATAAGTTACTTTAAGAAAATTTGAAAAACTATATTATTGGAAATTAAGTACTAATGATGCAACCACATTAATTTCTTCTTATATATACCTCATGTTGCTATATATATATTAACACACAACATATTTATTTTGTATTTATTATATTGAATTATCCAATGATATTACCAACTAAATTTACCTAGATTCGTCCGAAGTAAAACCTCCTCTTTTATTTGGGGCATGTCTACCATGAATAACAGGAAAGAATTTTTCGTCAAGATTAAAGGTGTTTACAGAGATACCCTGTTAAATAGCAAACATATATACCTCACCAAGTTAGCAAAATGTTAAAAGAGTAATATCATTAGTAAGAAGAGTTAATATACATATATATTAATTAATAGTAATTTTCAGACCTCATACACTTCTCCATTGCCCAATTTCACTTGGGTCAAAAACTTCCTATCAATAGTGCTAGCAGCCACAGAAAGCGACCATGGCGAAAGGTTGGTGATCGTGGCGGGTCCAGGGCCAGAGTTACCGGCAGAATTCGAGGTGAGTATTCCATTCTTCATGGAATGGAAAGCTCCAATGGCGATAGAATCATTGAAGTAATCAAACGAAGTAGAGCCACCAACCGAAAGAGAGATGATGTCAACTCCGTCTGCAATGGCATCATCAAAAGCGGCGAGAATATCAGCATCGAAACAGCCATCGAACCAACATATCTTGTAGACAGCGATGCGCGCTGAAGGTACTCCTCCTCGCGCTGTGCCCGACCCAAGCCCAAATAGGCTTGCGTCTCTTACCGAGGCCCCGGCAGCGGTCGAGGAAGTGTGAGAACCATGGCCATTTGAGTCCCTTGGAGATATGATATCCTTCTCTCCGAAGATGCCGTCACTCCGGTAGTATCGAGCTCCAATAATTTTGCTATTTAGAACCAAACATTAGCTTACATAAAATTCTAATTCTTATATAGTAGCCTTATGTTTAATAATATAAAGGACCAATTACTTGTTACAACTGAAATTGGATGACTCTTGGCAAAAGCCTTTCCATTTATGAGGTGGGGGACCAAATCCTTCGTCGTTGAAACTTTCTGACTCAGGCCAAATTCCAGTATCGAGCATACCGATGATGATATGGCTTTCGAGTTCTGCTCTTTGGACTTGTTTGGAGAATCCCATGAAGTCCCACGACCTTGTAGTGTGGAGCTGTTTCTTTCCACTTGGAAACACTGATACTACTCCTTCCATCTCTGTAAATTTATTGTAATAATATTTATATCATATTAAATAAATATATGTAGAATTGTACATGCAAAGTTTCGTTATTGTATAATTAGTATACAATTAAAACCCACCAGCAAGTTTTTGCACCTCATCCTTTGTAAGTTTTGCGGCAAATCCGTTGAAGCTTTTGTGGTAACTATGGACCAAGGCATCGGATGCATCGCTGTATATGCAAATATTACATCACCATGTAATCATGTGAGCTTAATTATAAAGAATATATATAGTCATTGTGTATGTTGAATTTATTTTACGAGTTATAATAATAAATAGGTAAATAGGTTGAATAAGATATGAATCGTCCTTAATGGTATATAATCACTACTTTGGTGCTGCTTAACTATTATATACTATTGTGTAATGTCAATAATATATTAACCTGCCAAGGGCTTCTTGTAGTACACTGTTATGAAGAGATGAAGCAGAGAATTCTCCATTTGGTCGGTCACCCATGTACACAATATGCATCTGCATCATCAGAATATGATCCATTAATTACATCATAAATATACTTTTCCCAATGCCAATTATATACGCAAACATCATATGTATATGTCGATATGTTATGTGTGGTAATGTCTCTCTTTCTATATAAATATATATATATATATATATACATAGTTACTCATGTATATGAACAATTGTTTTTGGTATAAGGAAAAATTATAATTATTTATCTATTTATTTGTTTTATACATTGTAGCTAGGTACATACTATATTGTGATAGCTTTTGATTAATTTATGATATGAAAAATAACTCTTATAATTAAAGTTTTTAATTATGTTATATGTGTCGCAGCATTGGTGTGTACAAATGTAGCTATTTACAATATTACACAAATATTTGAGAAATTTTAAAAATTTACCTTCGCCAAAATGGAAAATAGGTTATTTTAAAATTTACGTTTTGAAACATATTTATAGCATTCTAAATTCAATTTTTTTTTAAAAAAGAGCTAGTAAGAGAATAAGTACTAAATAACTATAATATACACTAATATGTAAATGAGAAAATTAAAATTATCATTTTTCAACGAGAATAAAGAGAATGAATAGTAAATTCTATGATGTAGGAGTTTCATTTTTTTTAATTTGAACAATGTAGGAGTTTCATTTTGTCTTATTTATTGGTGTGAATGTTTCTATTTTTGATAAATATTAAAGAAATAATTATAATTAAATGTTTCGAGTTTTCAAAAACTCAAACATAATTTATGGTGCAAAAGAGAATGTTTAAAATAGTAACTTCACTTGCAAGCCCATTTACTAGTAAAGAAATTAAAAACTAGCACACATACAATGAGGTGTTTTTCATGAACCTTGTTTTTAATACAGTAAATTTTGTTCAGAATACTAATGTGACGCATGATATAATTATAATATATATCATCACAACAAAAATTATATATAATTAATTTTACAAATACCAAAAACAAAAATATCTCCACCGATATAGTGAAATATCCTATTAAAGATTTGTCAATAGCTATTATGGTCACTCCATTTTTACATGCATATATGTTGTATTAAATTATGGTCATTGATTATAAATATTAACAAAATAATGCAAGTAAAAGACACTTGCCCGGCGATCATCATTGTTGGAAAATACTCCATAGCAGCCATTAATAAGCAAGTTTATGCTGAGGATAATGTAAATAAGCCATTCAAAAGATCTCAGACTGGCCATTTTGGACTAGTATATATATACATATATATATTCTGGTTTAATTTATCATTATAGCTGCTCAAGATGATCTTAAAGAATTATTCAAGCTGATTAATTTGTGTGGAGTAATGAGCTATAGTTTTTATAATTAACATAGATGAGTAGAGCTTTGTTGAATAAAAGGATCTAAGACAGCGTTAACAGAGTATAGTCCAAAAGGGAAAACCATCCAAATTAAAGACGGCAGTGCGAACAATGAACATTGATAATACATATCCGGCATGTCCGTAAATCTTCTTATCCTTTTCTCAACTATAAATTTTTCATATAAACATAGTTCTTTGGGGACTCAGATAATTTTGCTAATTTTAGAATATAATTATTTTATTATTATTTTTTTTTATAAAATTACACTAAACGTAACATTTATTCAATTATTAAAATCTTGAGGACGATTTGCTTTTACACGACATTCTAGTGTGTCAATATCTTGTTCCAAAAGTTTATAGTATATAATTGGTCTAATCTTATTGCCTATACCCAGATAATGCAAAGGATTTGTTTAACAAACATTCTCTTACAAACTCTGGAACTTAACTAGAATTGTTTCACATACTCACACAGTCTTACAAATCACTACATTCTTCAATAAGAAAATCGAGCATGTATAAGGATTTTATGTATGGTCTATGTATGCTGAAACTGAGAGCTAAGATCAAAAATATAAAATTTCATGTATTTAGGGTTAACGCATGAATGGAGTAAATTAATACGGCTTGATCAAATATTGGCTACGTTAGTAGAAAGATACGAGATCAAAAAACAAATTAAGAAGAACAAAATAGATTCTCGATTACAATAATATACGCACAGTACAACTCTCAGTTACAACACTTGTATTTTAATTTTATAGTTTTCAATAAGGTATCATCTTTCACTATATAAATATGGGTTTTTGATTGTTTGAGAATAAATTGGTATTGGTTTAGATTTGAATAGGTGGATATGAGGAATAACTGTTTAATAGTTGTTATGGTTATTGAAGCTAGTAGTGATGTTGATGAGTAATTGTTGATTTAGTATATGAGAATGGTTTGGCTTAGAAGAGAGGGTTGTATAAGAAAGTAGTAAACTTAATTTATTGATAGTTTGGATGTTGGTTTTTTGGTGTTGGTTACAATTTGGAACCCTGATTGGTATTTATAGTTGCTAGCCTTCAAGCATTTGAGGCTAGAATTGTTTTCTCTAGATCTTTCTAGTTCAAAGATTTTATCCATACATTTCTACATATTTCTCAAGCATGCATAACTAGAAACTTCTACACCAAAACTTTCTAGAAATGCCTATGCTCTATTGTATTTTTTACATGTCTAGAAAATTCTAAATTATTCTACAATTATCTAAAAGTTTAGAGTAAGTTTTTCTACAAATGTGTAGAAAATTCTAGACTTAATTGAGTATTGTAAAAATGTGTAGCAATTTCTAATACTCCTCCCTGGTACACATTTCTGTAACTCCAATCATATCTCATAGTAGCTCGAACTTGCCTCCTGTTAGTGCCTTTGTGAATATGTCTACTATCTGCTCTTCAGTCTTGCAGTGCTTGAGCTCGATTTCTTTGTTCGCTTCAGCTTCCCTGATGAAATGGTACTTGATGCTTATATGCTCAGTTCTATTGTGAAATACCGAATTTTTTACCTTTGCTGTCGCAATATATCTTTCTAGCCTCCTTCTGTGATTCTCCCTTGTCTTCTAGTATTTTTTTAAGCCATATAGCTTGGCTTGTAGTCATTGCTGCTGCAATGTACTATGCTTCTGCTGATGATTGCACAACAGTTGCTTGCTTCTTTGATATCCAAGAAAATATTCTTGATCCAAGTGTGAAGGCATATCCCGACGTACTTTTCATGTCGTCTATGGATCCTGCCCAGTCACTATCTGTGTAGCCAACAAGTTTTGAGTCACTTTTAATTCCGTACCATATTCCGTAGAATTTTGTTCCTTGCAAGTATCTGATCGCATTCGCTTGGCTACTCCATAGTGAGCTTGACTTGGATCATGCATGAATCTTGATAGGAGACTAACTACATACATTATGTCTGGTCTTGTAGCAGTTAGATGTAGTAGGCTGCCAATTAGACTTTGAAATTTTGATTCATCAACTTTTGGTGAGCCATCTTCCTTCTTGAAAGCTTTGTTGTTGTCTAATGGAGTTGATACAGTCTTGCATCCCTCCATTTTGAATTTCTTCAATAGTGTCTATGTATACTTCTCTCTTGTACGACATGAAGATTCCATCTTCTTTTTGAGTTATTTCAATCCCAAGGAAATAGTGCATCAATCCTAGATCGATCATCTCGAAACTCTTCATCATATCTTCTTTAAACTTCTTTATCGTCTTTTCATTATTGCCTGTGTAGATAAGATCATCAACGTATAAAGAGACAATTAGTGTATCATTCGTACCTTGTGTCTTGATGTATAATGTTGGCTCACTTTTGCTCCTCCTGAATCCTTGTTCAGTAAAGTAGTTGTCAATTCTGCTATACCAGGCTTGCGGAGCTTGCTTTAGGCTATATAAAACCTTTTTCAATTTAAGGACTTTATCTTCTTGTCCTTGCACTGCGAACCCTTGAGGTTGCTCTACATAAATTTCTTCTTCAAGATAACCATCTAAGAATGCCGACTTCACATCGAGTTGAAAAATCTTCCATTTCTTTTGTGCAGCTAGAGCTATTAAAGCCCTAATAGTGTTGAGGCATGCATCTGGAGCAAATGTTTCATTGTAGTCAACTCCGTATTATTGTGAGTATCCTTTCGCAACTAACCTTGCTTTGTGCTTTTTGATAGAGCTGTCTGCGTTGTGCTTTGTGTTGTAGACCCACTTGACTCCTGTAGTATCTTTGTGTTAACGCAAATTTTCGTTAACCAAATTTGAGTCTCACAATGATAATTCAACGCAGAAATAATAAAATCTATAGAAATATAAAATATGAACACCAGGTTTTTTTACGTGGTTTTGTAGTTAAAATTCTGCATAGTCCACGAGTTAATCTTATTTAGATTTCTGAGTATTTTTTTAGGGCCTCTTGCATAAGAGTTTTTTCGTCCCCCTTTTTGATCTTGTTTGCCACTATTTATAATTGCGTAGCGGATTACAAAGCTGACCAAAATATGTTTACAACTATTATCCTTAAAATTGTGGAATTTGATTACAAATCAAGCCAAATAAATGAGGTTTTTACATAGTTGTCAACATCCCACTTTTATTGGGCCGTGATGAATGCGCAATCATAAATATACGGTAAGCCTTATCTCATAGGGATGCCTCGCTGAGAATAGATCCAAGATAACTTTGGTAGCGAGCAGTTGCTTGTCATTTGACTTCTCAGGGCTAATATTATTTTAACTCTGATAACTATGCTTTCTGGTGTTGAGATGATCTTTCTCACATGCATACCATCTTTTAGCGAGATAAACGCCTCACTATCTGTTATCTTGACTCGTCACACTATGTATACTCAGTTTGTATATCGTATAATATATGCTAAGTATATTTAGTCTTGTCGTTTTCTCTTTCACGCAGCGAGGTTGAAGCCTCGTCATGAACGCATGCACCCATATGGTTTCTCGTCAATACATAAGTTAGCAGTTCGTACGTTTATGTCTCGCAGAAGGCTATTCAGCCAGCCGAGTTATAAACATACCCTGCGAATTATATTTTCAATGAGTTGTTCCATGCTAAGTATACTTTTCGTTAGCGTGTTTGAGCTCTTCATTCTTCCCAGCTCGACACGTGTCTTCCTCTGATGTGCTTATCGAATTTCGAGTATAAAACTTTGTCTTGTGGGCATTCTACAAGCTCCCAAGTCTCATTCTTCACAATCATCTTTATCTCTTTATTCATAGCTTTTCTCCATACTTCTTCTTTGTGAGCTACTTCAAAGCTTTCTGGCTCCATAAGCACTAAGTTGCATGTCCCATAGATCTCTAATAATGGTCTTGTTCGCCTTACTGGTGAGTTTGGTGGGGGATTCAACGACTTGTACAGGTTGATTCTCCATGGTAGGTTGAATTGGAACATCATTTTATTCTTGGCTTGGCATTAAATGAATGTTGATTGTCTTTCTTTCAACTTTTTGTGTCTCCTAATTGTATGCAGCATCTTCATCACATTTTACGTCTCGATTGATTATTAGCTTATTTTTTTCTAAGCTATAGACTTGATAACCTTTTGATTGAGTACTATAGCCTAAGAAGATTCCTTTCTCAGTCTTCTCATCAAGCTTGCCTCTTTTCTCTTTTGGAGTATGACTGTAGCAAATGCAGCCAAAGACGCTTATGTCCGCTCCAAGCTTTGATCAGTGTCTTATTCTGCACGACTTTGGTTGGACATCGGTTGAGCAAGTAGACTGCAGTGCTTACTGCCTCTGCCCAAAATCGTTTTGGGAGACCTTTCTCTAGTAGCACGGCTCTTGCTGCCTCCATAACAATTCTATTTTTCCTTTCAAATACGTCGTTTTGTTTTGGTGCGTATCCAACAGTGAATTGGTGCTACATCCCTTCATCTTTACAAAACTTGTTGAATTTATTAGAAGTGTATTCTTTGCCTCTGACACTTCTAATTGTCTTGATGTAGTGACCGCTTTGTTTTTCGACACGGGATTTGAATTTTTTGAAAATATTGAAGACTTGCAACTTTTGTTGCATAAAATAAACCCATGTCATTCTAGTAAAGTCATCAATGAAGAGAATGAAGTACCTATTTTGATTATTTGATGGAGTGCGCATTGCCCCACAGACGTCAGTATGGCCTAGCTCCAGTGGCTTTTTGGCTCTCCAAGTTTTGCCGAATGGGAAAGGTTACTGATGTTGTTTCCCGAGCATGCATCCTTCACAAATTGTGTTGATCTCCTTAATTGTTGGGAGGTCTTGCATCATATTCTTCTGCTTGAGGATCTTTAGCCCGTGGAACTTAAAGTGATTGAACCTTCTATGCCAAAGCCATGATTCACCTGTTTGTGCTTGCATTGCCACACTACTTACATGTCTCCATTGTATAGGAAAGCATCTATTTTCTTTCATGTTTACTTTTTCAATTTGAAAGGATTCATCTTGCTTATCATAGATTGTGCAAAAATCTCCTTCAAAATGCAAAGAATACCTTTTTTCAATCATTTGACCTACGCTAAGTAGGTTTTGGTCAATGTTGGGTACCAAGAGTACATCATTGATGTATCTCTTACCTTTTGAGTGTCAATGGCAATAGTGCCTTTGCTGACTGCGTCCATGAAGTCACCATTACCGATTTTGACTTTAGTCTTGGATTTATCAAGACTACAAAAGATACTTTCATTTTTCGTCATGTGGCTCTGCAACCACTGTCAAGATACCAAGTATCTTTTCTATTTCTGTTGCAGCTTGGCAGACATAGAAGAGAGTACTTTCATCATTTTTCTCTTCGAAAAAATTAGCTTGATGGGATTTCTTTAAACAACAAGTTTTTTCAATGTGGCCAAATTTTTACAATTTTGGCACTGTGATTTTCCTTTAAACAAGCAGTCTTTCTTCAATTGACTTTTTCTTTTACAAATGCCACATGGAGGATACTTGTCGTTATTTTCTTTTTGTTTTTGTTGTGTCTTTTTCCCATCAACTTTTGATTTTTGAGACCGCGAATTAATTTTAGACTGAAAGGTATTTTCAGCTTCACTTTCCTTATGCCTTTCTTGTACTACTTTCATATATGCTTCAAGAGAGACCATTAGTTCAGTTGTTGATAGAGTTTCTAAAAATTTCCTCTATCACAGAAACTATTGAATCATATTTTTCTACACAAGATATTAGTATCTTTTGTACTATAGTCTTGTCATAAATTATTTCTCCATAGGCTCCCATTTGATTTACTATTTCCTTAATTCTAGAATAGTAATCTTTTGCAATCTCATTATCCTTCATTTTAAGATTCTTAAAATCTCTTCTAAGCTTTTGTAGTCTAACTGTGCGTACCTTGACTGTTCCTTGGAACTCCTCCTACAGCGTGTCCCATGCTTCTTTTGCTATTGCTGCGCCCAAAATCCATGGAAAAAGATTGTCTGCCATAGCTTGTTGCAAGCAGTATAATGCACGAGAATCTTTTTGTTGATTATCCTCGAGTACCTTTTTTTGATTTTTCGAAAGAGATGTAATATCTTCTGGAATAGTGATTCATTCTTCAACAATTTTTCATAAATTTTGTGATTGAAAATAGGTCTTCATTTGATGGACCAAAAATCATATAGTTTTCTCCATGGAAAATTGGAAGAGGTAGAGAAGAGCGATTGGACTCCAAATTCATGTTGATGAGTGGAAAAGATTACGCCCAGTGATATGATCGAACCTGTCTCTGATACCACTGATAGTTTGAAAATATATTTGTGTTGGTTTAGATTTGAATAGATGGATATGAGGAATAAGTGTTTAATGGTTGTTATGGTAATTGAAGTAGTGATGTTGATGAGTAGTTGTTGATTTAGTATATGAGAATGATTCGCCTTAGAAGAGAGGGTTGTATGAGAAAGTAGTAAATTTTATTGATAGTTTGGATGTTTGTTTTTTGGTGTTGGTTGCAATTTGGAACCCTTAATGGGTGTTTATAGTTGCTAACCTTCAAGCATTTGAGGCTAGAATTTTTTTATCTAGATCTTTCTAGTTCAAGGATTTTATCTATACATTTCTATATATTTCTCAAGCATGAATAACTAGGAACATCTAGACCAAAATTTTCTAGAATTGCCTATGTTCTATTGTATTTCTCACATGTCTAGAAAATTCTAAATTATTCTACAATTATATAAAAGTTTAGAGTAAGTTTTTCTACAAATGTGTTAGAAAATTCTAGACTTAATTAAGTATTGTAGAAATGTGTAGCAATTTCTAATAGTTTTGCTCGATGCAACTTGCATAATTTGCCAGTAAAATTAGGTTTTCCCGATGTATTTGATCAAGACATTCCTGCAAAGGTCCAAAAATTATTCTTGCAATCGGTCACTTTTATCAAGCGACTGAAATGTGCTGGTATATGTACCCTTTAGGCTTTTAGACCATCTCGAATGCAAGACGTAAATATTGTGCTAAATTTGGCACAAAAAATAAATAAACTTTATATTTAGCACAATATTTACTGTAGTGCTCCAATGCACAATAACATTTTAAGAGGTAAATTGGTCTAAGAGGTTAAATATCATTAATGACAAATAATAAATTAAGTATTTTAAAAAATTACTAATGACAATACTTTAAATAATATGTATTTATTACAGTATTCCATTAATAATTAATGGCAAAAGTGTAATTAAAAAAGTAGCATTTATTGTGTGCCAAATTTAGCACAATGCTATGTCTTGTGCAAAATTTGGCCTAATTTTTAGCATGTGCCAAATTTGGCACAACTTATAGCACACCATTGGAGAAGCTTTTTATTAAAAAGTGCTAAAAAATTTCAATACACCGCCTATTTAGCACTCTATTTGAGATACTCTTAATGTTGATTCTTCCAACTCATGTTAGCAAAAGTAACCGTTAATCCCCTCTTTTTGTGCTAAACTTCTATCTGGGACTCGCCACATCCTAGCCAACTAGCAATCTGGCCGCCCCTCCGCTAGCTAACTCAGTCTCGACACACACACACACACACACACACACACACACACACACACACACACACACACACACACTCTCTCTCTCTCTCTCTCTCTCTCTCTCTCTCTCTCTCTCTCTCTCTCTCTCTCTCTCTCTCTCTCTCTCTCTCTCTCTCTCTCTCCCTCCCGTCTCTCTCTCTCTCTCGCACTCTCTCTCTCCCTCTCTCTCTCTGTATGTATGGCCACCCCTCCACTAGTCGGTAATCTAGAACTCTCTCTCTCATACGTTCTCAAACTCACTCTCTCACTCTTTTCCTTGATCTAATTTTTATCTTTCTCTATTTTTTATTTTTTTCTTAGATGTCGACGTACTTCATTGCTCGTTGGCAATAACATCTGGCCATTTCTCAAAGGCGTGACATACGATTTTTTTTCAATACATGAAGATTTTATTTTATTATACTTTGAATTTGGATATAATTTACCTGTATTTAATTCTTTGATATTTTTAATATTTATGGAACATTGAATATATTAGTTTCTCAATTTTTATCTTAGATTTGGCTTAGAATGGTTCATGGCTAGATTTTATTTGCGCAAGTACAAATTGAAGCAAGTGAGTGATTTATATATATATGTGTATATTTGTTTTTGTTATCCGCATTTTCGTGAAGCATGACACGTGGCATTTAGTGAGGGAAACCAATTGAATCCTTCCTTAGTTAAAGTCCTTTGATACTCCCCTACCAAGGAAAGTGTGAGAGTATTACCGGTACCTTACTTGATATTCCCGACAAAACTAAAGATGGTTTAAATACTAGTTTAGATCTCGTTGAAATGGGTATACGACAATATGTGGCACCTGAGAAGAAAGGTGAACAATTACATTTGCCTTCTGCTTGTTTCACTTTATCCAAAAAGGAAAAATAAATGGTTTGAAAATCATTTTCGAATATGAAAATATCTAATGGTTACTCGTCTAACATCAAAAACTTGGTAAATGAGGCTGAATTGAAACTAATGGGTATGAAATCACATGATTGTCATGCTTAATGCAACATCTACTTTCAATCGCTATTATATCAGTCTTGCCGAAAAATGTTCGAGAGTGTTTGACACATGTTTAAATTTTCTTTAATAAGTTATGCGTGAAGGCATTAGAACTGTATAAGTTAGATGCATTACATAAACATGTAGTCAAAACATTGTGCAACCTCGAAAATTTTTTTCCGCAATCATTTTTCGACGTCATTATACATTTAATGGTTAATCTTGTAAGAGAAGCAAGGTTGTGTGGGCCGGTTTAGGCGAGATGGATGTATCCATTTGAAAGAAATATGAAGGTACTTAAAAGTTATGTGCGTAACCACTAAGCATCTATGGTTGAGTGCTACATATCTGAAGAGGATGTGAAATTTTATTCAGAGTACATGGGCGGAGTTGAGGCAATAGGAATTAGCAAACCAAAAACTGACCTAGATGAGGTTGATAGAGGATTAAGGGGGAAAAGGACAATGGTGATAGTGTCCAAAGTTTGAACTAGATCAAGCTCAATTAGTCGTGATGAACAATAATGTAGAGGTTCAGCCATATATAACTTAAGTAGCTTTTCCTTCAATTAGCATTTTTTAAGTCTTGATGAGCAATAACTTGATTAACCTTACATGTTTTGCAGTGACCATATGGAGTTTTTACAATCAATGGTTCTAAGGAATCATAAAAATAAATAAAAATGGGTTGCAGACCAGCATCGTCAAACTTTCATTGGGTGTTTAAAGAATATCATTCTAGCAAAGTTGAACGAGCCAAATCATGGATTATTCGATGTGTTGAGTCGTATTGCCCTTAGACCAACTTTTGCAGTAGCAAAGCATGAAGCGTACATTGTAAGGGGTAAATGTTTCCATACAAATTCAAGAGATGATGCTCGAGAGGTTCAAAATAGTGGCGTACGTATCATCGCAGAAACCATGCAGTTTGTAAGTGCAAAAGATAGAAACCCTATTTTAGGTACCAGGATATATTATGGGGTTATTGAATAAATATGGGATCTCAATTATTTTGCGTTTCAAATTCCACTTTTTAAGTTTCATCCCATACCTCTGGACTACTTCAAAGCACTCCATGAGGTCGTCTGCATGACCCATGCATATTTTGGATTTGACCAGCATGTCGTCTACGTATACTTCCATGTTCCGCCACAGGAGGCCCTTGAACATTTGGTTGACCAAGCACTTGTGAGTTGCTCTGACGTTCTTTAATCTGAAGGGCATGACTAGGTAACAGTACACCCCCTTGTCAGTTGAAGCTAGTACACTCTGGATCTGCGACATGCATTTTTATTTGATTGTATCCTAAATAGGCCTCCATGAAGGATAGTAACTTGAAACTCGAGGTGGCGTCCACCATCTGATCAATTTGGGCCAGCGGGAAGCAATCCTTAGGGCAAGTCTTGTTAAGATCAGTGAAGCTATACAGACTTGCCATGTTCCATTCGATTTTGGTACCAAAACTGGGTTGGCCAACCATTCTGGGTAGTACACGTCCCGGATGAAGCCGTTGGATAACAACTTATCCACTTCCTTCTCCAGGGCGTCAGCCTTTACTGGGTCTAGCGGGCATCTTTTTGTTGTACCGGAGGCATATCTGGGTTGACGTTTAAGACATGGGTGATTACGTGGGGGCTTATCTCGGTCATATCCCCATGGCACCAATCAAAGATGTCTATAGCCGCCTTTATAGTGTCTATGATCTTTGAACAACAAATTCACAGAGCTTCCTGTTGGGTTTTGTGCCCTAAATAAAACCCATTTCAATATAATCAGATTTACTTATTAATAAAGATCAGAAATAACATTTTATGTTGCATGGTTCACATGATTTATTTCATGATTATATGCATATAATGTATGAATTCTATTTAAGTCAAGAACATATGAATTTGTTAATGATTATAGTCTTGTCAGCACAGTGGAATATAATCTTAATTATATGTTCAAAAGTTTATTCACTGATTTGTCAGTTCACTGGATTTAGACTGGCATGATATAATCAACGATAGGTATTCTTACAAAGTTTACCAGTATCGGATGTATGGAGTATGCATCTGATTAAGGCTCAAATTTATACATTTCATGTCTTTAATTATGCACATATGATTAATACAAATTGAATATTTTATAGTTTTAATGATAAATTTATTTTAGTTGCAGATATTTAATTTGTTTTAATTGTTGTGTTATTTTTCAGATTTGGATAAAGTGATAAAAGGAAAATTAAAATGCAAAGCCCACAATATTAAGTTCCAAGTGATGTAAATTTGAAGACCATTTTCATATTACATCAACTCCAACTACAACAAAGACCAAGCATTTCTATTCTCCAATCCATATAGAAATATATGTGGCTGGCGTGAACTTATTGTACACAATTAATGTGATTCTTTTGTCAAGGCCCACCAAGAAAATTATCACTTCCCATGCAAGCTTCAATCGGCCCAATCCAAATTTAAGTGAATAACTCATTGTTGAAGCATCAATCGTGGGACTCCAATTTCCGTGCAATCCAAGATGATTAATTCCTTGGTAGAGTCAAATTCACCCTCATAACAGATTATCCACGTACACACACGACGTCATCCATTTTCTCAGCACACGAACAATAAAAATGACTCACGTTCTTTGCCCATTTTAGGAGTCATTTTCTTTCCCACTAAACCGTGTACGTTTGGCTAGTTATGGGACTTGTTAGGCTCTATAAATAGGACCATTTAGGAAACCAAAAGCATCAGATTTTACCTAGAGTTATTATACCAAAATTTTATCTTTTTCTTTCCTTCTTCTTTATTTTACTTTATTAATTTTGGTGTAAAGACAATGCCTTTTCTAGGCTAATTTCTTTGGCAAGACTCAAGTGTAAGTTCATGCAATTTTTATTCTTCTAATATATTGATTTTCTTTGTTCTTCATTTTCACATTTGTTATATTAAATTTCTCTTCTTCTTAATTGCACTTTAAATTTAATAGTACCTTTTATATAAGTTCAGTCATGCTTTTCTTATGTAAGTTAGGCTATTAATTATTAGAGTGTTTATTATATTATATGATTTTTACTGCATTCTGCCAATGGTATTTTGTCGATTTAAATTATATAATGTGATAGTATTTTTAGAAGTAGTTTTAATTTAATTAGAGAACATATTTTTCTAGTGAGCTTAATCATACATATTTTCCAACTATAATTAATGGTGTAGAATTATAGTTGAGGTTAAAGAATCAATTTTATTAGGAAAATATAATTGCATGTACAAAGCTTGTGTCTTCCATAATCATTTTCTGATCACTTCTCATTTTAATTACTTGTTTAATTTTTTTTAAAAATCATTTCTCAATATTCTCATCACATTCAAGGTTCATATTTTATTCTTGTAAAATTACTAATTGTCCTTTTGAGTGTATTTTTCCTCCCTGTGGATACGACATATAGCCCGTTTACTACCGCGACCGCAGTGTAACTAATTGGGCGACATCAATTTTTGGCGCCGTTGCCGGGGAGGTTTCTGCGCTACAAGAGGTTAGTATAGTAGTTTTATTTATATTTTTTTTTTGTCTCTCTTTATTTGTTTATATAAAAAAAAAACTTTTTAGTTAGTATAATATAATTTAGTTTTTTTTTTAAGTTATATATAGATTCAAAAAAAAAAAAATCATTATATATTATTATTATTATTCTTTACTCTTTTAGTAAAAAAAAAAAGCAAGTCCTTTTTTGTTTAGTTTATTTGTTAGTTGTATTTATTATTTTACTACTATATTAGGGTGTTAGTTTTTTTTTTTTACATTATTTTATTTTGTGTACTTTTTTTTAGGATTAGCCATTTTTTTTTATTTATTTTAGGTTAGTTGTAGACTTTTATCCTTTAGGCTAAAAAAACAAAAAAACAAAAAAAAAATTGTGCATAAAATATTTTCATAAACTTTTTAGTGTAAACCCAATTGTGTAATGGTAAAAGTGGTACAAACTGAGATCATTCTGTCTAAGAAAGATTGGCTTTAAAGGTTTGTGATAGAGTACCCTCTACACTTTCTAGCAACCCCGGGGAGTTCTAGTAAAAGTGTGGGACGAAGCGGTACCTTGGCAACCTTCCCAATCGGCCTGGGAATATCTTGTGTGAATACCCTTGCATTATTACATAGTTGTAATTTACATTATTTAACAAGTGAAAATACACAAAAAAAAAAAAGTGAATGTCACGAAATAGAGACAAATTAGGGAGATTTGTAAAACAACAAATTGAAATTTTAGAAAACTCTCCTAAATCGTCTTCTTCCACTCGTTCTCATTCACCACCATCACCCATACTTCCTGCATTTCCAATGATGGCTCAACAACAGGAAATCCAACCAAGAACGCTACAGGATTATCTACATCCTACGCGTACGGCCACACCTTCATGCATAATGTATCCCATGAATATGCCCAACTTCGATTTCAAACCTGGCATGATTCAACTTTTACCAACCTTTCATGGTATGGAAAATGAGAGTCCATATGTGCATATTCAGGCCTTCGAAGAGGTGGTGGCCACATTCAACAACCAAGCTGACATCATTAACTTGGTGAGATTGAAGTTCTTTCCCTTCTCACTCAAGGACAAAGCCAAAAGCTGGTTGTATTCCTTAAGGCCAAGGTCTATTGGGACATGGGATGAGATGACAAAAGTATTTTTCTCTAAATTTTTTCCACCCCATAAGACCAGCAGCCTTAAGAGGCAAATCTCTACCTTCACCCAAAAGGACCATGAAACGTTTCATCAGGTCTGGGAGAGGTTTAAAGATTTGATGGGCCAGTGCCCACATCATGGATACGAAAGTTGGCGTCTTGTCAGCTATTTCTACGACGGTCTCACAGCCGACAAAAGACAATTCGTACAAATGATGTGCAATGGCGACTTCCTACAGAAAGATCCCGAAGAAGCTTTGGAATATCTTGAAGAAATTTCTGAAAAATCATACACATGGAGTGCGCCAAGTCCTACAGACAAGCCACGAACAGCCGGAGTCTACCAATTGAAGGAGGAGGACAGTGTGAAAGCTCAACTTGAAGCTTTGAAAAAACAATTTGAGGCTTTCAAAACTCAAGAAGGTAAAGCACTCCAGATCGCTGCAAAAGTGGAAAAGCAAGAACCATGCTTCATTTGTGGAGGGACTGATCATCAACCCCAAGAGTGCCCTAGTCTTAGTATGTTAAGGGGAGGAGATGAGGAACAGTGTAATGCCTTAGGGGATTACAAGAAGCCTTATAATGCCTACTCTAACACATACAATCCTGGTTGGCGTAACCATCCCAATTTCAGTTGGAAGGATACAAGTCAAAATCAAGCATCTGGGAGCCAATGGAGGCCTGATCAACAAAAGAATTTTCTTGAGAGTTCCATGAAAATTCTCGCAGAATCCCAACTAGAGTTCAGGACTTATTTCACTCAGGTGATAGAGGAATTGAAGGACATAAAGATTCAAATAACAAAGTTAAATGATTCTTCAGTCATTCAAGAGCGTGGTAAGCTTCCCGCTCAGCCTCTAATCACTCCCAAAGGGCAACATATGGCACAAACTTCTGCTCCTTCAGAGTCTAATCTCAAAGGGGTTAATGCTATTACTACCCGAAGTGGTCAAAGTACGGTATCACCATTACCTAAGACCACTAGTGTACCAATGCCCGCTCCAGATGCTGATGTGCCACAGAACCTTCCAGTAAAGGTGCCCTTTCCTCAGGCTTTGAAATCCACTGGAAAGGTACTGGAAAGTCATAGCGAGATCCTTGACTTTTTGACACAAGTTAAGGTTAACCTACCATTACTTCATGTAATCAAGCAAGTACCGGCTTATGCCAAAGTTATCAAGGATCTATGCACTATCAAAAGGAAGCACCATGTCAAGAAAACTGCATTCTTGGCAGAACAAGCTAGTGCGGTGATCGACTGCAAGACACCGCTTAAATACAAAGATCCTGGTTGTCCCACCATTTCATGTCAAATAGGGGAACAGGAATTTGGCCAAGCCCTCCTGGACTTAGGTGCAAGTGTAAATCTCATGCCTTATTCCATATACTTGCAACTAGGCCTAGGAGAACTTAAGCCCACATCTGTGGTGCTACAATTGGCCGATCGATCAGTTAAGAAACCTCGGGGAATAGTTGAAGATGTCTTGATTCAAATTGATAAATTCTATTATCCTGTGGATTTTCTCATCTTGGACACTCAATCTGAAGTCAACTTAGAGTCCAAAATTCCCATCATTCTCGGACGACCATTCCTCGCAACAGCAAATGCACTCATCAATTGTAGGAATGGTCTTATGAAAATCTCTTTTGGGAACATGACTCTAGAGGTGAATGTTTTCAACATTGGTAAACAACCACCTGATAACGATGAGTGTTTCCAATCATTTCTGATCGATACACTTATTTCAGAAGAGGTAGAAGCACAATACACTTCCACTCATCTCAATGACCTCTTTGAAATTTCTGAGATTTCTGAGTCGGGTAATACTGAAATCAACCCTGAAATCATCAATCAATTACCGACCAAAAGAACCATGTTTTGGAATCCAATCTTCGAGGGACTTCCTCAAGATAGGGAAACACCAAAACCATCCACTGTACAAGCTCCTCAACCAAACTTGGCTCAACTTCCTAAGGAACTTAAGCATGTCTTCTTGGGAGCAAACAACACTTTCCCTGTCATCATATCCTCCACCCTTAATGCAACTCAAGAGCAACAACTTATCAACGTGCTCACAGAGCAAAGAGGAGCAATTGGTTGGACGTTAGCTGACATTAAAGGGATTAGTCCTTTGATTTGCTCCCATCACATTAAATTGGAAGATGGGGCCATACCACGACGTGATCCTCAAAGGAGATTAAACCCACCAATGAAGGAAGTGGTAAAGACAGAAATCTTGAAGCTTCTGGATTACGGGATACTTTATCCTGTTGCCGACAAGAATCGGGTTAGCCCAACTCAGGTTGTTCCCAAGAAATCGGGAGTAACAGTGGTACCAAATGATAAGGGAGAACTCATCCCTACCAAGGTCACAACAGGTTGGCGCATGTGCATTGATTATAGAAAATTAAATGCCGCCACCTGTAAAGACCATTTCCCACTTCCATTCATCGATCAAATCTTGGAACGTGTGGCAGGTCATCCTTTCTACAGCTTTCTCGATGGTTATTCGGGGTACTACCAAATCGAAATTGCTTTAGAAGATCAGGAAAAGACCACATTCACTTGTCCTTTTGGTACCTATGCCTTTCGGCGTATGCCATTTGGCCTGTGTAATGCCCCAGCCACCTTCCAGCGCTGCATGATGAGTATCTTTAGTGATATGATCGAGAATTGTATGGAAGTATATATGGATGATTTGACAGTCTTTGGTGATTCATTTGAATCAAGCCTTCTCAATTTGGAAGCTGTGCTTAAACGATGCAAAGAGAAAGGCTTGGTACTCAACTGGGAGAAGTGTCATTTCATGGTGCCATCTGGCATAGTCTTGGGGCATATTGTTTCACAACAAGGAATTGAGGTTGATCAATCCAAGATTGAACTCATATCAAAGCTGCCCGCCCCCAAGACTGTTAAGGATGTTCGATCCTTTCTTGGGCATCTTTGGATTCTATAGGAGGTTCATCCAGAATTTTTCGACGATAGCTCGACCTTTGTCGAACCTCTTGGCAAAAGACGTGGTGTTTAACTGGACACCCGAGTGTGAGGAATCCTTCCAAACACTTGTCACCAAACTCACTTCTGCCCCTATCATTCAACCACCTGATTGGAACTTGCCATTCGAGATCATGTGTGATGCTAGCAATTACGCTATAGGGGCCGTCCTTGGTCAACGAAGGGAAGGGAAGCCCTTCGTCGTATACTATGCAAGTAGAACTCTTAATAGTGCTCAAATGAACTATTCTACTACTGAGAAAGAGTTGCTTGCCGTAGTATTCGCACTTGACAAGTTTCGTTCCTACCTGATCGGTTCCCCTATCACGGTCTTCACCGACCACTCTGCTCTTAAGTACCTCCTTTCCAAAAAGGATGCTAAGGCACGCTTAATTAGGTGGATCCTTCTGTTACAGGAATTTGACTTGACCATCAAGGATAAGAAAGGAGTTGAAAATGTGGTCGCAGACCACCTATCTCGTTTAGAGTTTTCTGATTCCGCTGATGGCCCTTCTATCCGAGATGACTTCCCTGATGAACATCTCTACACCATCACTAAGTTACCATGGTACGCTCATATTGTTAATTACTTAGTGATTGGTGAGCTTCCTGCTTCCTGGAATGCACAGGATAAACGTAAATTTTTGGTCGAGGTCCGTAACTTTTACTGGGATGATCCATATCTTTTCAAGTACTGCCCCGACCAAATTATGAGACGTTGCATTCCAGATGATGAAATTTTTAGTGTCTTGAACTTTTGCCACAACGAAGCATGTGGTGGTCATTTTTCTATGAAAAAGACTGCTGCAAAAATCTTACAGTGTGGTCTATACTGGCCCACTTTGTTCAAAGACACTAACAATTTCTGTCGATCTTGTGAAAGGTGCCAGAAACTAGGTGCGCTATCCCGCCGACACATGATGCCATTGAACCCAATGCTCGTAATAGAAATATTCGACTGTTGGGGAATCGATTTTATGGGACCGTTCCCACCTTCTTCTGGCTACCTTTACATTCTCCTCGCCATAGACTATGTCTCCAAGTGGGTTGAAGCCGTGCCATGTCGAAATGCAGATAACACAACTGTTGTGAAATTCTTAAAAGAAAATGTGTTATCTCGTTTTGGCACACCACAAGCTATCATCAGTGACCAAGGCACCCATTTCTGCAACCACTCTTTTGAGCATTTGATGCAAAAGTATGGTGTACTTCACAAGGTTGCACTGCCTTATCACCCACAGACAAATGGCCAAGCTGAGTTAGCTAATCGTGAAATTAAGCAAATTTTAGAAAAGACGGTTAACCCTGACCGCAAAGATTGGTCCTCCCGACTTCTCGATGCTCTCTGGGCCTACCGCACTGCTTACAAAACTCAGCTAGGCATGTCTCCTTACAGACTAGTCTATGGCAAGGCCTGCCATCTCCCTGTTGAACTGGAACATAAAGCATATTGGGCTGTAAAAAACCTAAATTCTGATCTCAACGCGGCAGGCCTTAATCGTAAGCTTCAGTTGTCAGAAATTGAGGAGTTGCGCAATGATGCTTATGAAAACTCAAGGATCTACAAGGCTAAATTAAAAGCGGCTCATGACAAGCAGATCCTGAGGAAAGAATTTGAGCCAAATCAGCGAGTGCATCTTTATGACACTCGCTTGCATCTCCACCCTGGGAAGCTGAGATCCCGGTGGACTGGGCCGTATATTGTAAAAACTGTCTTCCCCCACGGTGTTGTTGAGGTCGAAGACCCAACCGATGGGAGAAAATTCAAAGTGAATGGCCAGAGACTGAAACACTACATAGAGAGGGTGCCCCAGCCTATTGAGGATATCCTCGTGGCTCCGGTTTACCAGCCCTGAGTAGTGTTTCCCTAATCTTGTAGACAGGTTTGTTCTCTTTTTCCTTTTATCTTTGTCATCTTATTTTGTTATTTGTTATCATTTTTTTTGTTTTTCAGTTTTTATGTTTTTAGAGGATCAATATCGCTGCTATCCATGGTTGCTTGCTCTCCAGGTGTTCTCTTTCCCTATTCTTTTAATTTTTATATCTTTAGACATTGAGGACACTGTATTATTTTAGTTGGGGGTGGTGAGCATATTCAAGCATGTTTCTTAATTTTTGTCATATTAATATTTTCATGGTCAAATTTTTCAAAAATTACTCATTTATTCTTGTAAAATGTTATTTTCAAGCCAATTTTTACTATCTTTGTTACTTAGAATTTTTCTAGAGTTACAAATTGCACATGCCAAACTTTGTGGTAAGAAGATTGTTAGCACATATTTGCTTAGAAAAGCTACCAAGTTTAAGTGTTTATATTTTTGTGAGTGGCAAGATTTGAGAAAATAACTTTGGAATTTTTATTGATTCTTAGAAATGATTATAATTATTTTGGACATGGTACTAGGGTTTGATTGGATGTTGCTTTAAGGGATAAATTTTATAGACAAATCTTATTAAGGAGCCTTTTTGTAATTATTTTCTTTATGTGCAAAAAAAAAAAAAACAAGAGCAACATTTCCATCATTATATCCAACATGTTGCCTCTTGTTCAAAAAAAAAAAAAAAAAAAAAAAAAAAAAAAACAAGAAAAAAAAAAATTGCAACAGCAACATTTCTATCCATTTGTCTAACATGTTGCCTCTTGTTTATAAAAAAGTAGAAAAGAAAAAAAAGTTTGTAGTATTTCATTTTTTTTGTTGTTTGTTTTGGCTCCTAGAATAAATGTAAAAGATTGTCTATTTTTGTTTAAAAACCCGAAAAGCTGGTTTGTGGTACTCTTATGGTGGTTTGTCCAAATAATTCATAATCTATCTTCGTTTCAATATTTATTCAAATGTTTGTCCTAAATTAATCTATCCATTTCGAGTGCTCACTTTTCAATTTCCAACTCCATGAGTGAATACCTTAGCCATATATAAATATTTTCGATGACCTGTGAGACTAATGGAGTTGAGACTTTCACTTGGTACATTTTTCGAAAGCATTTATGTGTTATGGTTTGCGGTAAGAAGGTTCAAGTTTGGTGCACACACTCACAACTCTAGATTTATTCAAGGTAATTCAATATAGTTTTTATTGGCTTGTTACTAATATTTTGCTTGAATATTTGTGCAATTTTAGAAATATTGAGCTGAAAAATATCATGTTGGCATTATTATTCTTTCGCTTGAATTGCTAGAGACTAGCAATAAGCTAGTTGGGGGTTGTGATTAAGGCTCAAATTTATACATTTCATGTCTTTAATTATGCACATATGATTAATACAAATTGAATATTTTATAGTTTTAATGATAAATTTATTTTAGTTGCAGATATTTAATTTGTTTTAATTGTTGTGTTATTTTTCAGATTTGGATAAAGTGATAAAAGGAAAATTAAAATGCAAAGCCCACAATATTAAGTTCCAAGTGATGTAAATTTGAAGACCATTTTCATATTACATCAACTCCAACTACAACAAAGACCAAGCATTTCTATTCTCCAATCCATATAGAAATATATGTGGCTGGCGTGAACTTATTGTACACAATTAATGTGATTCTTTTGTCAAGGCCCACCAAGAAAATTATCACTTCCCATGCAAGCTTCAATCGGCCCAATCCAAATTTAAGTGAATAACTCATTGTTGAAGCATCAATCGTGGGACTCCAATTTCCGTGCAATCCAAGATGATTAATTCCTTGGTAGAGTCAAATTCACCCTCATAACAGATTATCCACGTACACACACGACGTCATCCATTTTCTCAGCACACGAACAATAAAAATGACTCACGTTCTTTGCCCATTTTAGGAGTCATTTTCTTTCCCACTAAACCGTGTACGTTTGGCTAGTTATGGGACTTGTTAGGCTCTATAAATAGGACCATTTAGGAAACCAAAAGCATCAGATTTTACCTAGAGTTATTATACCAAAATTTTATCTTTTTCTTTCCTTCTTCTTTATTTTACTTTATTAATTTTGGTGTAAAGACAATGCCTTTTCTAGGCTAATTTCTTTGGCAAGACTCAAGTGTAAGTTCATGCAATTTTTATTCTTCTAATATATTGATTTTCTTTGTTCTTCATTTTCACATTTGTTATATTAAATTTCTCTTCTTCTTAATTGCACTTTAAATTTAATAGTACCTTTTATATAAGTTCAGTCATGCTTTTCTTATGTAAGTTAGGCTATTAATTATTAGAGTGTTTATTATATTATATGATTTTTACTGCATTCTGCCAATGGTATTTTGTCGATTTAAATTATATAATGTGATAGTATTTTTAGAAGTAGTTTTAATTTAATTAGAGAACATATTTTTCTAGTGAGCTTAATCATACATATTTTCCAACTATAATTAATGGTGTAGAATTATAGTTGAGGTTAAAGAATCAATTTTATTAGGAAAATATAATTGCATGTACAAAGCTTGTGTCTTCCATAATCATTTTCTGATCACTTCTCATTTTAATTACTTGTTTAATTTTTTTTAAAAATCATTTCTCAATATTCTCATCACATTCAAGGTTCATATTTTATTCTTGTAAAATTACTAATTGTCCTTTTGAGTGTATTTTTCCTCCCTGTGGATACGACATATAGCCCGTTTACTACCGCGACCGCAGTGTAACTAATTGGGCGACATCAGCATCGGAAGGGACCGATATTGAACTTTGATTAGATATATTAAAATTTACCGTAATATCTATTCAATTCAATATCACCTGTTGATCCTAGATCAAATGATCTTAATCCTGATATGGTTAGGTTCGATCTCAAGAGTATTATACATGTTCTTTGATTTGTTAGTTAAGCCTACTTTTGGGTCAGGGTGATACGTACATTTTGGGAACATGATAGTATAATTGAGTGGGAGCGCTAACATAAATATGGAGTCTATAACTTCTATAGGAATTTAGAAGTGAAACGATGATATCCTTTGAGCTTGGCTAAACAGAGATAAATGGTGGAGATCTCATTTCACTTAGCTGAAATATCATTTATACGGAGCTAAGTGTTTTAAGGATAAAATACATTGAAGGTGTAACGGTAATTTAGTTCCTATTCAATGTAGATCATCTATTAGAGGGTCATTGATCAAATTAGGATTATAACAATGGATAACTAATAGTGTATCTATATCGTGGAACATATAGAGCGTTCTATATGACTGAGAGTGTAATTCCAAGTTCTAAGTGTCGATTCAATAAGGAATTAATAAGTTAGGGAATTTACTTGGTAAATTCGATTCGACTTATTGGAAGCTCGGTTATATAGGCCCATGGTCTCCATACTAGTTGGGACCATACTGCTTGTAAGACTCAGCTAATTGATTTTAATTAATCAATTATAATTCTAAAGTTAGGCTATGTCTACTTTATGAATTTTCACTGAGCAAGGGCGAAATTGTAAAGAAAAGAGATTCTAAGTTTTATTTGTTAATTAAGAGACTTTATATATCTAAATTAATAAATATATTAAAGGACAATATTATTTAATGATTAATTTTTAGTTATTAAATAATTAGAATTGGCATTTAAATGGTTAAATTAGAAAATTGGCATTTTTGAGAAAATAGGATTGAAAAATGACAAAATGGCAAAATTGCAAAGTGAGGCCCATTATCCTTATATGGCCGGCCACTTTGTATAGAGTTTACCATTTATATTTTTCATTATTTTAATGTCATACAATTCTAACCTAAACCTAGATGGCTTTCTATAAATAGAAAGTGATGGCTTCAGGAAACTATGACTTGAATCTTATTTTCTCTCAGAGAAAACCTGAGCTTCATAGCCGCCAGCCTCTCTTCTCTTTTCTTCTCTTCAATTTCAAAATACCCTAGTGATAGAGTAGTGCCCGCACACATCAAGTGGTATCTCAATCATTGTGTAGAAGATTGTGTAGAATCCAATCAAGAAGGAGAATCAGCATCAAAGAAAGGAGAGAAAGAGATTCAGGTGTAGATCTTGATTATGTTCTGCTACAGAAAGGAATCAAGGGCTAGAGATCTGAACGGAAGGAGTCATTATATTCTGTTGCACCCAATGTAAGGTTTCCTAAACTTTATATCTGTTTATTTCATTATTTTAGAATTCATATTAGGATGTTAATGAAACATACATGGTAGTAAATCTAGATCCTGGTAAAATATTTCCAACAACTGGCACCAGAGCCATGGTAATGATTTACTTTCATGAAATATGAATTAAAACGATGTTTTGTGTTGATTTGGATGACTTCATGTGGTTTATGTGTTGTACAGAATCTTTTTCCATGAAAAATATTTTTTCTGTTTTTGAAAATATTTTATTTGGATTCCTTGTGAAAATTAAGCAATTTTCGTTTTTACGTGCAGCCTAGCTGCTGCCTCAACCCCAAAATCCGATTTTTTAGGGATTTTTTTTCCTATTTCGAATTTTTGCTATTTTTAAACCCCAAATTAAAATAAAATACTATTTTTAAATATATTTGAACTTAAATATTATATTTCAAATTAATAATATTTATTTTTAGTAATTATTATTAATTTTGATATTTTGAGGTTTAAATTTAAAAATTGATTATTTTATTTTTTAAATTATGGTCAGATTTAAAGATTTGTTAATTTCTTTAATATTTATATATTATTTAATTATAAGATTAGATATTTTGATATTTTACATATTTTAAATTAAAAGATATCTTTATCTTTTTTATTTAAAATATTATATTAAAATTATCTTATATGCAAATTAAATAGTTAATAAATTTGAAATTAACGCAGATATTTTTATAGATATTCCAACCATAATTTTTATAAATTCAAAAAAAATTGTTATTTTGTTAAATATTTAATTATTTATAAATTATAAGTTTAAAAATGATATTTTTTTATATCATTTTTTTACTAATTGGAAATTTATAAATTGGAAAATTGACATTTTTGAGAAAATGGGATTGAAAAATGATAAAATGGCAAAATTGCAAAGTGAGGCCCATTATCCTTATATGGCCGGCCACTTTGTATAGAGTTTACCATTTATATTTTTCATTATTTTAATGCCATACAATTCTAGCCTAAACCTAGATGGCTTTCTATAAATAGAGAGTGATGGCTTCAGGAAACTATGACTTGCATCTTATTTTCTCTCAGAGAAAACCTGAGCTTCATAGCCACCACCCTCTCTTCTCTTTTCTTTTCTTCAATTTCAAAATACCCTAGTGATAGAGTAGTGTCCACACACATCAATTGGTATCTCAATCGTAGTGTGGAAGATTGTGTAGAATCCAATCAAGAAGGAGAATCAACATCAAAAAAAAGGAGAGAAAGAGATCCAGGTTCAGATCTTGATTATGTTCTGTTACAGAAAGGAATCAAGGACTAGAGATCTGAACGGAAGGAGTCATTATATTCCGCTGCACCCAATGTAAGGTTTCCTAAACTTTATATGTGTTTATTTCATTGTTTTAGAATTCATATTAGGATGTTGATGAAACATACATGGTAGTAAATCTAGATCCTGGTAAAATATTTCCAACACTTCCATTATCCACTAATATCCTGGCCACAACCTTATTGGCGATGGGAGTCTCTATGACCAGGGGGTCACGGTGCGAAAATCACATTGACTTCACGTCTTCTTCCGTGAAACTGATGGGCTAATCCATAAGTCTAGGCCTTTGAGCTGGGAGTTGAATAACTTCCCATACCTCTTCGTCATGTTTTAGAGCTCCAGCGTAACGTTTTAACTCATTCTTGGTGGTTCCTTCAATATGAGGCTCCCCGGAGATCATAGCGACTATTCTGTTAGGCTGGGGGGGCAGTCCAGGTGTCTGCTGAAGTGGCACCCCTACTGGAGGTATCTAACCCTCGAGCGTACCCCCGGTTCTTCCCTGAGGTAAGGGACCTCCAGTTTGAGCCAGATTCAAATGAGGTAGCCTATTTTTGATCCATTCGTACAAGTGGCCCAATCGGATTAGATTTTCAATTTCATTCAAATTTTAACACTCGTTTGTGGTGTGACCGATGTCGTTGTGATAGTCGCATCTTTTGTTAGGGTCCCTCGAGGAGCTATCCCTATACAAGGGGGGAGGCTTCCGATAATGCATATTTTGTCGGGTAGCAAGGTATTCACGTTCTTGAGAGTCTATGAGCTCAGTGCATTGCATGTATTGGGGAGTATACCCCCTTCGTTGCCTTTTGTCCTCGGTCCGTGTGCTACCTTTAGAAGATCTCTTGCTCCAGGATCATTGATGGGCTCCTACCATACTGGTGGCTGGTGCGGATTGGGACGGGAGTTGGACACTCACCTAGAGGGATTGCTTACGGGTGCTCCAAAGTGTGACAATTCTGGGTTTAAGACGAGGTTTTAGTTGTGTCCTGGAGCAACATAGAACGGTATTCCGCTTGTTTGGGGAGCAGCAGGAGGCAGAGCCAGTGGAAGTTGGGCTCCTAGTGTATATCCGACATTCCCGTCAGGTAATACCCTCCGTAAGCCACTATCTGGGCCTCTTCCAGGTTAGTGTATTTTTGGACTCTTTTCTGGAAGTCTTAAAGGCTAGCCGCTCCTTCTTGTTGAAACACGTTCTAGAAAAGGGTTCTTGTTCGGATCTCGACTTGGAGTAGGGTCAACTGTTATCCATCGTCCACCTTCTTGGTTTTTGAGGCTTCCTCCTTGAATCTCTTTATGAAATTCTTTAGGGTTTCTGCGGGAAGTTGTTTTATATTGGTTAGGGCATTGACTTCAAGGTTAATCTTCCTTGCCGCCACACACTACAAGAAAAGGCCTTTTTACTGGTGCAGTTCGTCAAATGCGCCGGTAAAAGTTATCGACCAAAAACTAAAATCCCACTTGCATTTATGCTTAACTTTTGCCGGCGCAATGATAATTATGCGCCGGTAAAAGTAAGGAAATGAAGCGCAAAAATGCGCGAAAAGTTTGCCGCCATTCATTTCATTTATGCTGGCGCTTATATACTTTTACCGGCGCATCTATGCGTCGGTAAAAGTCCCAAAAAAAAGAGAGGGAAACTTCCCGCGTGAATTTTCTTGGTAGGTGGGGATACTTTTACCAGCGCACATTTGCGCCGGTAAAAGTATTAAATTAAACGCGTAGATTTTGATGTGGCAAGTGGGGATACTTTTACCCGTGCAATTGTGTGCCGGTAAAAGTTGTAAATGAAACGCACATTTTGACTTAGGTCAAAATTTTAAAAGAACTTTTACCGGCGCATCCAATTGCGCCGGTAAAAGTGTATATATGAACCAGTCGAGCACGAAGCCCCCCCTTCTTCCCCATTTTCATTTTTCCTCTGAAAAAAAATTCTTCTCAAACCCTCTCTCAATCCCTCTCCGATTCCTCTCAATCACTCTCTTTCTCTATCAATCTCTATTTGATTCTCTCAATCTCTCTCAATCACTCTCTCTTTTTTTCTTCAAAAAAACCACCACCACCACCTCCGTCGGCCACCACCGCCACCACCACCGTCGGTCACCACCACCATCGACGACGGCCGTGCTACGCCAGCCACCACCGCAGACCACCAAGCCCCACCTCCTCCAATTTATTTAAGGTATTTTTAATTTTTTTAATTTTAATTTTTTTGTATTATTTATATGTATGGATTTGTGTATGTATGTGTTTATTAGTGTATGTATGTATTTCTGTATGTATGTGCATGTATATTTATGTGGGTATAAATGTATGTATGTGTATAAATACATGTATGTATGTATATGTATGTGTATGTGGGATTATGTATATATATATGTGTATGTATGTGTATGTGTATGTGTATGTGTGTGTATATGTGTAAGTTAGTGTAGGGTAATGGATATGTGATAAAATTTTTAAATTTTTATAGGTATTAAATTTTTAATTGGGTTTTACTTTTTTATGAAATTAGGTCCCTGTTCGACCGCTCCGGATTACCGCTAGCTGCCTGCAGTTGTCATTTGTGCACTCGATTCAGGTATATTTTTTTGCTTTCGCTTACTACGTAGTATTGTTTGTTATTAGTTAATATGTCTATGCATGTTAGAGAAGTAGGTTCTGTGATAAAATTGACTGTTGTTGGATGGGTGGATTATTTTTTTGTTTATATATTGTCGTAAAATTTTCTTGTGTTATTTATAGGTATTAAAAATTTTGGGTTTACACTTTTTAAGCTGTTATGCTGCCGGAATTTTAGTAGAAAAAATGTAAAATTAATTAAATGTTTAAATGAAATAAAATTGAATTACTATTAAGAATAAATTAATATGTTCATAAAATAAAAGAAAATAAATAAGGTTACACATGAAATTGAAATTGAGAACATGTAATTAAAAAGTTTGTAAAATAATACTTTTTTTTTAAAAAAAAAATATTTTCAATTTAAATAATAAATAATTAGAAAAATAATTAATTATGAAATGTAATATATAATTTTAAATATAATAAAATGATATTATTAGTTTTAATATGTTAATAATTTTAATTTAATTAATAAATGATTGAAAAAAAATTAAAGAATGTAATATATAATTTAAAATGTAATAAAGTGGTATTAACTTTTTTTAAAAAGTTAGTAATTTTAATTTAAATAATAAATGATTAAAAAATAATAAAAATGAAAAAAAAAATGTAATATATAATTTAAAATATAATAAAGTGATATTATAAATTTGAAAAAGTTAGTAATTTAAATTTAAATAATAAATGATTAAAAAAATAATAAAAGTGAAAAATGTAATATATAATTTAAAATATAATAAAGTGATATTATGACCGCAAAACACAAAATAGCGGTGTTATGGTGCCTGATGAAGATGGACAAAATTTTTACGGCACACTTGAAAAAATTATGGAGTTCACTTATTTAAAAGACTGCAGTGCTCTCTTATTTTTGTGTAAGTAGTTTGACACTAATGAGAGTAGAATGGATAGTGACGGTGTTATTACTAGCATTTGCGTCAACCGAGAGTGGTACCAAAATGAACCTTTCATACTTGCATCTCAAGCAAAATTGATCTATTACATTCCTGATTTGAAGAACGGTAAAGACTGGCTGATTGTAAATGAGTACATACCGCGAAATGTTTGGGACTTCTCGGAACTGATAGGGAGACACCCTTTGTACAGGAAAACAATTCAGCTGAAACCGAGTTCGTTGTTCAACTTCCACAGTTGGATGATGTTGACTATGTTCGCCATGATGTCGATCCAACTGAAGTTGCAAACATCCATCGTGTTAATTCATAGCCTCAACAATTACATGATTTTATTGTCGATGATGACAACGAGGGTCTAAATACCGAAGAAGACAACTCCTTAGAATTAGAGAGTGACAGTGATGATAATGTTGTATATGTAACTGATGATGAGGATGATGAATTGTAATCGAAATAGTATTTTAAATAAAATAAAAACTACAACCCTTCTTCTTTAATATGTTTTGAATATGTTAGTTTATTTTAAATAAACAATATGTGTTGTATATGTAGTATGTCTACACCAGATGGCAGCAGTTCGAAAAAGAAAGGGGTCAGAGGTAAATACAAAGGCAAGAATGTTGAGGAGGAGCTCTCCAAAACACAATCTGCCAAGTTACAGATTGAGTTGCATGCAGAGACTGGGACCCCCGTCGGCAAAAACGGAACAAAATTCAACAATATAGCTAAATGGATGACTCAGATATCTATCCCCATCAATAAATTCAATTGGGAAGATGTCAGTAGAGCTGACATCAATGCACCCTGGGATAGACTTGAGGTATGTTGTAATAATTTTTTTAATTTTTAAATTCACTACTACAAATTAAGCTTTTAGTGAGACTATATAGTGACACACATAAAAGTGTGGGTCACTAAAAAATTAAAAGTAGTTTTTAGTGACACATAACATTTGACTCTAAATGTTCGGTGTTTATTACGCAGAATGTGTGTCACTAAAAATATAGAGTGTCACTAAATACTAAAACCCAAAATTTATAATTTTATAAAAATAACGTGGCTTTAGCGACGCGCACAACGTGTGGGTAAATACGTTTGCTCACACGCGTGGCGTGTCACTATATACCCTTTTATTTTAATAAAAAAAATAAAATGTATAATTATAAAATTAATAAAAATAAATATAAATAAAAATTAATTATATTAAAAAATTAATTAAAAAAAAGAAATTAGATGAGTATAAATTCATCTCTTTTCTTACAAAACCCTAAAAATTCTAACCTAACTCTCTCTCCCTCTCTACTGCGAACAGAACCCTCCAAGGTCGGCCCCTCCAGTCGAACCACAACCCCAAGCCTCCAATCGCGAACCCTAAGCCGCCCCTCCAATCGCGAACCCTAAGCCTGTTCACCGTCCGAGAACCCAACACCCCAACCCTGTCTTCGTCGTCTCTCCCTCTCTCTGTTTTTGCGCACTGAAGGTCCCATCTCCGGTGACGCCTCTCTCTCGGTCGTCTCTCTCTCTCTCTCTCTCTCTCTCTCTCTCTCTCTCTCTCTCTCTCTCTCTCTCTCTCTCTCTCTCTCTCTCTCTCTCTCTCTCCGTTTTGCTCGAATGCTCCTCGTTGATGGTCTTCTCCATCGCCTCTTTGTTTATTTCCCTTTGTTTGTGTGTGTGTGCAGGTGGACGGAAAGGGCTGGGCTTTATGTTTGATTGAGTTTTGCCTCTTCATTTTGTGTGTGAATTGTTTTTAGTACTTGATTTTTTTTTAGAAAATGTATGTTGTAAATGAAATTTGTTTTACTGTAAATGATATTTTTTTTTCAGAAATGTATGATATTGTATGAGAAGTTAATGATATAATTAGTATTGATTTTGTTTGTGTTGGGTTTAAATTGTGCATTTTTAATTCTGTATATGTATATGAAAAAGATTATTATTGGTAAAAAAATTTATTCATTTGTAAATTTTAAGTTTTAGCATGATAATTAGAAAATATTGATTAGTGAGTTAATTTTATTAAAAAAATAATTAAAATATTATTTAATGCTTTTAAAATTAAAAAAAATATATATAAAATAAAAAATTAAATTAAAAAATAAAATAAAAAATGATATAGTGACACACATTTTCAGTGACTATATATATAAAATATAAAATTAAATAAAAAATAAAATAATAAAAAGGATATAGTGACACACATTTTGTAACTCTAAAAAGTATTTTTAGTGACACCTCCATTAGTGACACGCATTGAAGTGTCACTAAAACACTTTAGACACTCTCAAAACCTATCACTAAAAGGCATTTTTGTAGTAGTGATTACTATACTCTTATTAAATTCTAAATAATGTATTAATGTGTAACTTTTTGCAGACCAAGTTTGTTCTCCAACGAGATAACCCTACATTCGTAGACTACGGTGAGTACGAAATGTCAAAGGGTTTACGTGACTGGAGGGCAGACTGCAAGAAAAAGTGGATACAAAATATTGAGGAGCTTGGACAGGAGAGGGCCGACATGTCACCTCCTGAGGGAGTAACTCAAGAGGTGTGGAGTGACTGCAGCGCTTACTGGAGCACAGACAAACAAAAGGTACATTTTTTAAAATTTCTAATTTTAGTAATGTTAAATTTATATAGTCAATAATAAATAATTAATTGTTAGAAAAATTATTAATTTCAGGCGAGAGAAACGAAAAATAAAGAAAGTCTGGGTAAGATGAAACTTCAAGGAGGCTGGGGCTCGAAGCCTATCATTCATTTAATTTTTTCTAGTAAAATAACAATAGTAATATATTTTCTCTTGAAAATAGGCTAACCCCGACACAGGAGAACTGCCAGCTGCGGTGGAAACTTTTCAAAAGTTTCACAATAAAGGCAACAATTGGCGCAACGAGTTCGCGCAACAAGCTTACGTAAGTTTACATTTTAATTCAATTTTTATTTATTTCTTTCAATTTATTTGGTATTAAAATTAACCATTTAACTTATTTGATTGTTTTAGGAGCAAATGGTTGAAATAGCGGCAACTCAACCAGCGCCCACTGAAGATGAGCCCGATGAGCCTGCTGTTGATCCTACACAGTACCCTCGAGACTTACCTGTTATGACGGAAGTACTCGGGGAACGATCTCGACATGTTAGAGGCTTTGTCCATCTCCCCAGACTGAAGGGAGTTGGGGCCAAAAGAGCACCTGCCACGCATTCTTCAGCCCCACTGACTGTTACAATGGAACAATACGAGGCTTTACAGAAAAAAGTACTGGAGGAAGCGGAGCAGACAACTCAACATACGAGGCAGCAGTATGAGACACAACAACTCTACCTCAGACGATTCCAAGATCAGTTTTAGTATCTTTCTCGAGCTATGCCGGGTTTCAACTTGCCTCCCATGGATCTTCCACCATTTTCCACTCCTGGTGCTGGATCGTCAGCTGCTCCTGGTGTTGGATCGTCATCGCAGCCTCCCGAGACTCAGAGAAACAACGATGATGACATTACCCGCCTATAAAACTTTACTTTTTTTTTATTATCCGATTCGAACATCGATCTTTTCACATTTTGTTTATATATTGATTTTAGTAGAACATAATATAATTAAAGTTTGTATATCTTTTAATGTAAATTATGTTGGTTTTTTTTTTGTTAATATAATATTATAATTATTTAAAAAAATTAATTAGTTATAATTAATTAAATATAATTAATTAATTTTTTTTTTTAAAAAAAATACTTTTGCTGGCGCATTCCTACGCCGGTAAAAAGTGGCCCAAAACTGTTGGCGCCAACTGTCAAATTGGCGCCAATAGTTTGTCGGCGCATGTATAGCGCCGGCAAAAGCTTATCAAAGCAGGTTCATAGCGAATAAGGGTATTTTTTAACACCGGCCCTTCTTTTTCACCGGCGTGATTTCTCGCTTCTGTTTTACCGGCGCATTTAGTCTACGCGCCAGTAAAAAGTCTTTTACCGACCAAGATTCCCAGACAAGCTTTGCAGGCGCAGTTAGTGTACTTTTGCCGGCGCAATTTTGCGCCGGCAAAAGAGGGTTTTCTTGTAGTGACACTACAAAAAAAAGGCTTACCTCGGCAGCCCTATCTTGGCGGGCTCGCGTGTGCGTGTCGAGATAGGCCTGATTTTCTTAAAAAAAATTTTGAGCATGGCAATAACGGCGGGCCTATATAGGCCCGCCGTTATTGCTATTTTTTAAAACTTCAAATTTGAGCAATCTCGGTGGGCTCGCGTGCGCGTGTCGAGATAGACCAGATTTTTTAAAAAAAACATTCTAAAACTTAAAATTTGACCAATCTCGACGGGCCAATATAAGCCCGCCGTTATTGGTAACTATATTGGCCCGCCGAGATTGGTCAAAAAAAGCCCGGCCCACCCATATAACCACTCTTTTCATCTTCTTTCCATTACATCTTAAAAAAAAAACCCTATTTTCTTCCCCATAAAGAAAATGGCAGCCATTCTCCCCTAATCTAAAATTTCAAACATTGATGTTCTCTTCTTCTATTTCATCACAACCATTTCAAAAAAGAGGTGAGCTTAAATATATACTATTGATTTATTTTTATTTTTTCTTTTATATTCTTATCCTAATAGTTGTTAATTTATTTGTCTAAAAAGTTAGTAAATTATTGAAATATTAGTTTGCATTTAAATGTTTTAGATTGAAATATGTTTGGGTAAGCTTCATACAACATAAAGGAAGCTTGAGAATTGATTGGAGGTTCATTTTGGTTTTTTTTTTCTTTATTTTTTTTTGGCCGAAAATGGTGTTTTTTTTTGGCCAAAAATGTTTCTTTATGCATTTTCAATGAAAAATTAGGAATCAGGTTAGGCTTATGATTAATTGATGCATTTTTCTTTTTTTCTGCAGTGCTCCGTGTACTACTTAGTTTTTAATGATGCTCATGATGATGTTGTTGGGGAAGAAATTGAAAAGCCCTAATTAAGGTAATTCTTTTTCAAGGTTTTTTTTTATCAAGAATTTTGTATTAATTGATTTCTATTTGTGTGTATTTACAATGTAATTTTAGCATTTTTATTTAATTTATTCTATTTTATTTGAAAAATTTTGGAGATTAGGAATCTTTTTTTTCGAGCTAAGAGCTAGATGTAATTTCATCTCAACAGCTAAAAGAAATGGATTATTAAGTACTTTTCCTTTTTGCATATGCTGTGAGTAAATATATAAAACAAAAAAATGAACACAACACAAGTTTTTGTAGATGAAAAGAGACAATAATTGTTTTTGTAGTTTCTGCAAAAGAAAAAAGAAAAAAGAAAACTTCACATCTTCAGTGCCCATATGATATCAATAGGTGGATCAACACAGAATGAGTCCATTAATGAGCTCATCAACATGGTTTTTGTCACATATGTTTCTATCTACACAAAACCTATGAACCTATGCTTCTAAGTCTCTCATTCTTTGCACATTCCTCCAGTGCATTATTAAGTGGGTTGTGTTGTATGGTTATAGTGTGAGTGTTTGCTATTTTATTGTACATGCTGCAGCCCAAAATTAAATTTTGGTCTCATTTCTTCACACGAAAATTACATTGTGGTATAATATAATATGCTACAAACAAAACTCAATTAGTATTCGTATAATCTCAAGATGAGGTGTCTTATTTGTGTTGGGATTATTGTAAAAACAAATGTATTTTGCTTCAAGTATGTAGGACATTATGGTTTGAAATATAGCACATGAATCTTTTCTTGTGAATTGGCATTTTAAAGTTTCAAGAAATATAAATAATTTAATCTTTCCAAATGATTAGCTTGAATTAAATTACATATACATGGGATGAATGCTCTGTATCTTTGACAATTTTGGATTGGGAATCTTACTCAAGTTGATACAGTACCGTACGATCAAATTTGATTGAAAGAGCTTGATGGAATGTATATATATTGCTACTCACTTATATCACAAATATATGAGAAAAGAAAGGAGACATAATTTAATTATTTGATATAGCTTCCTATAGAAAAAGGAGTAGCTTAAACAAATTAAATAAATAAATATAAACGTGCATGGATTTTAGCTTTCTTTAGCTGATCTCTTTCCATACATATATGTTAATGTATATATATATAGATACCACATGCAGGATGTATACACACTTAATTGCTTTTTTTCAAGTTTCTCAAAGGACGTGATCACATGAAACAAAGCTTATCCTTTGAACTTTTTAATAATTGTATTTGTTCGTAGGTTTTGCGGTTAATCATCAAGGGTCTAAATTGAAGGGAGAACACGATTTCTTCCAAGTGTTGATTGGTTTGCTGGCTAGCTAGAGGTATACTTTTTCTATCTTTTAATTAATTATGAATTAGTAAGCATATTAGATGAGTTTGAATATCTTAATTTTAGGCAATTCTTATTTTGTGCACAGTTTTTATTAGTAAGGACTTAGCATATTTTGTAATGTATACTTTTAATTTTGTTATAATATAATTAGAATATATTTTGTACTTAATTTTGTTATATAATTTAAATGATTTTTATTTCAAAGAAAATGTTGATTCTTATAATTAGTTTATCATTGTTTCAAATAAAAAAATTAATATATAATTAATCAATAAATGAAAAATTACTATTGTAGTGTTTGAGCTATTGTATCTTTATAATATAATTTAAATTTTGAATTATAAAGAAACTAATATATATACATAAAATTTGACTGACTTTTATATTATAGTGTTATGGTCAGAAAACATACTCAATGGATGAGATCAACGAAGTGCGTGAAGAATGGGTCTCCTACTTAACTGAGTATATGTCATGATTTAGATTAAATTTTATTAAATATATATGACTGATTATATTTACTGTCAAACTTTTGAACTAATTACAATATATATTATTATGTAATACTTTATTATATTAAAAGATGAATTACATACTATTTAAAGTATTGAAAGATTATTTTGCAAATTATATTTGAATTGTAAATTTTTGTATGCAATCAATATGTAATAGAAGGGAGAATTATTTTTTTCCACCAGTACACTATCTCGGGGGGCTCTTTAGACTGCCAATAATGACCAATAACGAGGGGCCAAGCCCGTCGAGATAGGTGTCAAAAAATATTAAATTGGGATAAAAATATACCTATCTCGACGGGCATAGACTGTCGAGATTGCATCATAATATACGGCGGGCTTTGCCCGCCGAGAATGTCCCCAATAACGAAGGGCCGGAACCGCCGAGATAGATTCACCACCAATCTCAGCATTGAAATTTACGGCGGGCCACACCCGCCGAGATAGATCAATAACGGGGGGCTAGGCCCGCCGACATTGACCTATTTTTTTGTAGTGTGACAAACTGTCGTCGAAAGCTCACTTGTAACTTGTTCCAACAGTCGACTGATCCTGACTCCAATTTCTTGAACCATTCTTTGCAGATCAGCTCAGTGTTAGTGGAAAGCATAGACACTTCGCATTATTACTAACCCTCATGACGGTCATTACCCGATTAAACTGGGACATATGGTCACTAGGGTCTGACTCTCCATTGTACGTTGCCATTTCGGGCATTTTAAAATTTTTGGGGAGTTCTGTCTACAGGATGTCCCTGGCGCAAGGCTCCCGGTCCTCGCAATCGGAATCTGAGTCATCTCCCTTTTGTCTCTAGGAGACTCTAGCGATGTCTCTGCGGAGGATCGCCAATTCAGCTAAGATTCCCTCATTCAAAGCATCCACTGACACCCGTATCGCCTACTTTTTCTTTTCGAGGTGCTTTCTTAAGTTACCATGTTTTTCGTTATTTTTTTGTCTTAAATCAATTGGGGAGTATCTTCGAATTTTCCTCCCTCTTTCCCCAGCCTCTTGGTGCACAGACACGCTCTTTCGGTCCTCTCAAACCTGAGGGCCAAGACTCTCTCGAGGGAGCTTGCCCCTCTACGGACCTTTCAGGAAATTAGAGCGGACCTTTCGTGAATCCTGGGCCTTTTTGTTTCTTCCGGGAATAGAAGTGGGATTTTTCTTAGGGTTCTCCTCGGAAGGATACCGTATGGGTCTTGGCTCCCTAGTTTTGGGCCTTTGGGTGTCGAGGACTCTTCTTGTGTTTCCTCTAGTCCTGCAAGCACGACTTTGGGATGTACGTGGATTCCAGCTGTTTCCATGGCCTTTTGCATGGCAACCATTATTTCTTGCATCCTTCTATTTTTGTTCTTTTTGGGCGGCTAGTTCGACCTCGTGATCAGCCACTTTTTGCCTTAGGACCAGTAACGGTGTAGCTACCATCATCATAAGCGTCGTACCCTGTGGGATTTTCTTCGTATTCCTCGTCGTTTGATTCGTCTCGCTCCTCAGAATCCACATTTACTCATGAGGCCGCCTCTTCGCCCTCTGGGTTTTGAGGATCCTGGGGGGACAAGGTTGACACATGTGGTTTCAAGTTTCCACCATTGCAGCTTAGATTTTTGATTGTCGTTTCTCGAACAACGCTTCCCACAGCCCTCAATGAAAGCACCAAAATGTTGACCGTAGTTTTTGGCAACCAATTTAATCAGATAATAATGAGATCTTTAGTGTAGTTAATGCAGATAATTTTTACGTGGTTCGGGCATTAGTGAGCCGTAGTCTACGAGTCTCTATATTAATGAGAGTATTTCTTACAGAGAATGTCCTTTGTGTGTTTTTCTCTCTTTTCTTTCGATCCCCTTCTTTATTTTCTCATGGATATTTATAGAGATTGGTGGGAATAGTTAAAAGGGGATAACTTGTCTTTGGGAGCCAACTATGGCTAAGCACAAGTTCCCTAAAGATACAAAATACGGCATGCACTACCTACGTAGTAGGCAACATAGGTGAGATTAGCCTTCATCCTTCCATGATTGATGTAATTCTTCATAATGTAGTCGTCACTAACCCCTTTAATTGTCGTGTAATCGCCTTAAATCAGGCTTACGATGTCTGACACATCCGCTTATGGGCGTTCCCAGATATTTTCCCCACGCTGCATTAAATGCAAAGTGACTGTTCAAGTAGAGTCCCCCTTGGCCCGGAGGTTCCTTCCTACACCTTGACTCCTAGAAGAGAAGGTGAGCCTTTGTACTTGTCCGGGAGCTAGCGACATGAACCATACTCGTTGCTTCTTCCATATGACTTTTAACCTGTTTTCGGGTAACGTGTCTATTTTTTCCAAATGTCATACATAGCAGCGACCACGTATATTGGGAATGAATTGGGGCAACAAGAACTATTACCATCAGCGACAGTTGATAGAACGATTGATGGCGGTGATTCACGAAGGCTTGGACGAATGATGCTGAAAGACTTAAGAATTTTTCTTCCTTAGATTATTTTTTTAGGTTAACTTAAAGTTAGATTTATTAACTTGGACTAATTTTACAATATTTGTGTAATATACAATTGTAATTTACTTAATTGCTTCTATGAAATAAAATTAAGTATATTGGCTAATCATAAAATTAATTTAGATAATATTTAATTTATCTTTTAAAAAAGTAATATTTAATTTAAATTTAAATTAAATAATATAATATATAAATTAATAAATATATAATTCAAATAAATTAAATTAACTGAAAAAAATAATTACTATGAATTTAGCGTCAGTTTTTAGGGTATATAGCATCGGTTATATGGGTATATGGCGTCGGTTAATAATATATAACCAACGCCATATGTATCCTATGGCATCGGTTATTAGAAAAAAAAACCGATGCCATAGAGTACCATTTAGCATTGGTTGTACGTAATTTAGACTCTACAGCGTTACTTGAATCAGCGTCGTTAGCAAATTTTATCAAAATTGACACTGAAAGATCTTGAAAACCGTCTCTAAACCTCAAATTTGTAGTAGTGTGAAGAAAGCTCTCTTTCTTGTAATGTAAGGGCTAGCGAGTATGAGCATTGATTGAGAACTGATCGTAAAACACGTTTTTTGTTGTAATGTCAGTGCGGGGTTGAGCACGGGTAATAGTATTATGTTATACCTTTAGGGCTTGTTTGGATCCCTGTATAAGGGCTCCGTATTGTATTAAATTGTAGGACTACTATGTTTGGATGGGAACTTGTATTGTACTAGATATTACATTCCTAAATTTTAATACAATCTCCCCAGTATTATTATATACTGAATAAAAAGAGTGTATAAGGTTGTATTGTATTATTTTGGAGGGTGTGGCTGTATTAGCCAATACTCTCCATCTCACCCAAACTTCTTCGTGTTTCCCGTTCAGCCATCTTCACTGATTTTCAATCATCTTCTCCGGTCGATTTGGCCTGGATTTCTCGGTGAAGAGCAACTTCGTGTTCTTCGACAGATCGATCTATTAGATTCATTTCTCGGTCAAGAACAACTTCATCTTCTCTGGCAGATCAATCTCTCAAATTCACTATCCTCTGTCGACATCGATCTCTTAGATTCGTCTGGTATTTTCTTCCTAATTCGTCTAGTTTGTGTGTGTGTCTCCCCCTAATTCGTCTGGTATGTGTGTGTCTCTCTATCTAACTGTGTTTTTTTTGGATTTAGATTTGATTTGATTTTTTCAGAGGAACCTATCATCTCCTTAGCTCTCTCTCACACACTAAAGGAAACTCAAATTCAGAGGTATACATGGCTTTTTAAAATATTGTGTTTTTTTTTTTTTTTTTTATTTTGGGTAAAAGTTGTTTGTTTGAAATTATATTTGTGTTTTGTTCTTGGTGATTGATTAGTTCTCTTGGGATGGGAATTTGTTGGGTTTCCTTTTATATTAATTTGTTGGCGAATGATTTGTGTTTTATATTAATTTGATTGTAAAATAACATTGAGACCTTGGATCTGTATCATGATTAGTGTTGATTGCTTTTGACCCCAATACATTATTTTAAATATAGCAATGATGACTCCAAATCAATTTTCCAGGTTTTGTCTGAACCCAAGTATTATACTCTTTACATGGGACGAGTTCTCAGTGAAAAAATCATTTTTATGTCAAGGTTTTGATTGTTCTTTTGTGGGTTTTCTGATTTATTGCCTATTTATGTGTTTTTGATGTGCCTTGAAAGAAGAACATTGCATAATCATCAATTATTCTTGTTCTGTTGTTTGGTTGTTAAAATTCCTTGTTGGGTTTCAAAAGTTTGACAAGCAAATGAAAAAATAGGAAATTTTAGGAAAATTTATCTACTTTGTAGAACCTACAAATTGACCATGTGTCACATGTTCTGCTGAAGTTTTGAGTGAAGGGTTTGGTTTTAGGTTTTAACTTGTCAGTGTTCGAGGCTCTCAACGTTGTATGGTGTGTTCATTCATTTTAAGAGTCATGATATGTCATGATGATGATGATATGATTCAATGTAGGCTAAGTTTTTAGTTTGAAACCGGATATAAAATAAATAGTTGGTGTTGTCAAATTTTGTTTTCTATAATTAATTACTATAATGTGTGAAATGTTTGACTAATTTGGAATTATTATTGGATTGGAGTCAGAAAGAACTGTGGATTTTTGAGCTAAAGAAGTTGATATTAGATTAGATAGAAGTTGAATTGGATAACTTGGTCATATGATGACACGTTATTCTTCTGTGTTATCTTAATGGGATATTTGAATACTTTTCTCTTAAATGGTTATCAAGACTCTAATTAATAAATTGCTTTACCATTAGTGGGTTTCAGCTTTTTTTAGCTTTTGCTTATGGTAATTAGCTTTGGAAATAGGAAAGAGATCATATGAGCTAGTCCACACATCGAGAACAAATATCGAATGTTGAAGAAGCAATATAGTATAGTCTTCGACATGCTCAACACTAGTGGCTTTTCTTGGAACGATGTAAAAAAATGTGTGCAGGTTGATAGTGATGAGGCTTGGTTGACATATACTCAGGTATCTTTTTTATAGATTATTTATTATTATTTTCTTGTATATTTTATGTTTTCTCACTAATTCAACATGTTATGGCAAGTACTGTTCTTGGTAGTATATTAATGTACATTTAACTTATCTATGCAGAATATTAAGGATTCTAAGGGATGGAGAAACAAACCTTTTCCTATGTATGAGAGACTAGCTAATATTTTTGGAAAAGATAGAGCAACCGGAAAAGGAGCAGAAGCACCAGCAGACATGGTTGAGAATATGAACATAGAAGCTGAAGAAGAGACTGACGATTCTAGGTCAGTAAATCAGAATCTTTCTTCACCTAGAGGTCGAAGAAAGAGATCTAGATCAGATGATGATGGTATGAAGGAGATTGCTTCAACGTTCAAAACAATGTTTGAACATTCAATCGAGCAAATGAGGTTGATGGTGCAAGGGACTACTAATGATAAGGAGTTGGCTAAGGAGTTGAAATCGATGGGACTTTCAGTTGATGATCAACTTGATGCATTGACGTACATGTTGAAGAAGCCAGAATATGTAGCAACCTTCAAGTCAATAGATGGAGAAATTCGAGAGGCTTTTGTGATAAGAGTTCTCAGAGAAGTTAGATCAAGTCGTTGATGGAGAACTTTGGTTTTAATGGTTGAACTTTAATTTGGTCGGTTGAACTTTGATTTGGTCGGTTGAACTTTAGTTTTATTGGTTGAACTTTGATTTGGTCGGTTAAACTTTGGTTTTATTGGTTGAACTTTGATTTGGTCAGTTGAACTTTGACGGTGCTACAAGGTTTATTTTAGTTATGTAAACTTTATTTTTTTAAAAAAAAAAAATTGGTTACTTTTTTATGACAATTTATTTAGAATTGACATTAATATTCGGGTTATAATCACGTTTTTTTTTTTTTAAAAAAAAAAGTTAATATTTTTAGTTGATTTATTTTTTTTTTTAGTTTTTTTCAATATTTCAACATTTTTAATTTCTTTTTTTTAAAAAATAGTGTCATTAATTTTTTTTTTAGTTATTAATTTTTATTTTTCAGTTTTTATTTGATTTTTTTAATTTTTGCAAAATTTTTAATTAATACAATACAATACAATGTGAGCCAAACATTGTATAATTTAACACAACACAATTCAATGCCAAACATAGTATTGTATTAAAATTATACAATCCAATCCAATACAATACAACCCAATACATTACAATACAATACAATACGGCGTACCAAACGACCTTAAGTTATAAAACATTGCATGCTCAATAATTTTTACCATGTTGTAATTAATAATAATATTAAAAATGAAATCTATTTAACAAGGTCTCAATTTATCAGCAAGTTATTTCCAAAACAAAATTTGGAGTTTTCTTTTCTTTTATTGATGAATACGTTACATAATGGTATCCATATATATGCCATACAACTAATTAATTAATTGATTAGTGGCCCACTTCCAAGACATGACTTCTTCCTTTGAATTTTCTTTTCCACAATGGCGAGCTCATTACATTGGGATATAGACAACAATAGGGCTCTTCACTTGGTAGGTACCATCATCCCAAATAAGTGAACCTGAGACCACAGTTTTCTTATCTGCTACTCCTTGTACCGTCACAGTGTAGGACTGCTTCTCCCCAAGTGAAGTAAAACAAAGGACACTAGGATTCACTTCAACTTTAAATCCTGGTGGGGCAATTACCTTGGCTTCATATGTGGATGTGGGTGACCCAACGTTTGTGACAGTCCTATTGAAAACTTTGTTGATGGATTTTGCAGGTGAGGCTGAAGTAACGAAAGCGGGATAGTTTAGGTCCGGGCTCGTTCCATGATTTGCAGGGCATGAGCTTTTACTGTTTCCGGTAACAATTTGCAATAACTTGGTTGTGTAACCTTCACCACAGAGCAAGTTTACGTAGTCAGCTTCAACGACGTCGTATACTAATCCAGGGAATGCAGCCTTACTAGGGTTAATTTGTCCAGATCCGTAGGAAAACTCAGCATCAGGATTAAGGTCGGCATTCAAGGGATTAGCTACACAAGTAAATTTATTATATTTGTTATTAATTAGTCCACAGTTACTATAGTTAATCATTATTTAAAAGAGTAATATAATGCTTTTGAAGATATTGATGTGACATACAATTATAAGTTAATAGAGATCTCACATATTTAATTTTAAACTAAATATGGATATGGTACACGGGCCATATAAATTTGTGCCGATATATGATCTCAATTTGTGTTGGATAAGTGTACTTAAGTTGTTAAATAATCAATATTCACTTAATATAGGAATATTTGTTTGGATGTATATATGACATAATTCAATAGTAGGGAAATTAATGAGTTCAAACATGATTAGAAAAGGAATAAAAATTTGTCATTACCTGTGGTCATTAGAGAGGACTTAACAGCAGCAGGGGACCATGTTGGATGAAACGACTTGACGTAGGCGGCAGCAGCCGAAGCATGTGGACAAGACATTGATGTCCCAGAGATTATATTAAACGCGGAAACTCTTTTGTCCAATTCAAAACCTGAGAGTGAGGCTGTTGCGGGCCACCCAGCTAAAATGTTCGACCCAGGTGCTGTTAAATCTGGCTGCACACACATAATTATATACTTTTACATAAATTAATACACATGTGTTTGATTATAATTTGATATATTTAAATATTTTTGTACCTTGAGGATGTTAGGATTAATTGGGCTTGGACCCCTAGACGAAAAGGAAGCTACCATAGGTGCCATCTTATTAATCTGTTGAGTACTTTTGGATATTGTTCCAGTTGGGTTTCTGCAATGCAATATAATTCATTAATTAATCATTTATATATTAATTTATTTATTTACTAATGTAATGTATTGTTTTAGTTATAATCTATTTATTGCATAATGTAAATTACCAACCTAGTGGAGTTTATATATATGTATGCTTGGCTACCATCCTTTCGAGTGAGGTATGCTGTGGGCAAGGGAAAAGGACTTGAAGTCTCTCCAAATTCTCGGCCAGACAACACAGCACCAGCTGCATTAGCCAGTAGGGGTCCACCACCAGATGTTAAATCATCACAAAACACGATTTTACCCATCACCTTATTCTTGTCTAACGAACCTGTTCTGCAAAATCTGTTTTATTACAAAGTACAATTAATATATATGTATACGTTTATATTAATAAATGAACTTAACATTGATATAGTTATCTAGCAACACTTCCACCGCGATTGTATATTTGACCCAAAAATAAATTTAATCAAAATTAAATATACAATTGATGACAAAGATAAATAAAACATATGGGATTTAGTAAATTTAAAGTAATTTTTAACTTGCAAGTGACAAATATAGCAAGCATTTTTTTAAAATACAATGTAAACTATATTTCTAGATGTGCTATAAAAAGAGCCCACTTTTTCCAAAAAAAATAACATACAATTTGAATTGACCAGAGTCAACTTATTAAATTAAAATATTATTATACTTAAGTATGAATGAGTATTGCGAAATTGGTGATTAGAAAACTTATATAATGACCTGGATGATGAACCTTCAAAACCTTCTGCTGGTGCATCTCCGCCGTATATGATAGGCAAATTTTTTATATCTGAAGTAGATATTGAGAATCCCTATAACATTAACAAAAAGGAGAAAGAAAGAGAAAAAACAAATAAGGCTATACCGCACAATTAAAGTGACTACATTTCTCTTTAGTTTTTTGCTAATTAACTGTGAGTGACTACCTTGTATGACACGTTGTTACCCAATTGAAGTTTAGTGAAGAAGTCTCTATCAGTAGTTGAAGCAGCCACGGAAAGAGTCCAAGGCGCAAAGTTAGCGATAGTCTCTAGCTGCGGACCTCCGTTTCCAGCAGAAACGGACGTTAAAATTCCATTCCTCATAGCATGAAAAGCTCCAATGGCGATGACATTCTTGAAGTAATCCGAAGAACCAGACGAAAGAGAAACGGATATTATGTCGACGCCGTCAGCAATTGCGTCATCAAATGCCGCAAGAATATCTGCATCAGTACAACCGTCATTCCAGCACACTTTGTATGCCGCTACACGCGCAGACGGTACCCCTCCACGCGCTGTGCCCGAGGCTAGTCCGAAAAAACTGGCGTCCTTTACTAACCCCCCGGCTGCTGTGGAAGCTGTGTGTGTCCCGTGGCCATCAGTGTCCATCGGCGACTTAACATCATCTTCCGGAATTGAACCATCGCTTCGGTAATACTTGGCTCCAATAACTTTGCTGTGAACAATAATACAAATCATGTATGGAGAAAATCATAGTAGAATCCAATGATTGTTGATTTATATTATATATATTTATATATATACTTACTTGTTGCAAGAAAAGTTTGCGGAGACTTGGCATGAGCCTTTCCATTTTTTAGGAGGTGGGCCGAAACCTTTGTCATTAAAGCTCGGGGATTTAGGTGAAATTCCAGTGTCAAGAACTCCAATAATGATGTCACTTTCAGTTGTACTTCTCTTAACTGTCTCTGGAAATCCAATGAAGTCCCATGACCTGGTTGTATGCAGCTGCTGTTTTTCGCTAGGGAACACGGACACTACTCCCTCCGTTTCTTTTATTACACACAAAAAATAATAATTACCATGTTTTAATCAAATGTTAAAAAATAAATGAATATTAATAAAAAATATGATAATATATAATGATGTTAAGTAATTGACAAACTCATTCATCGCTAAATTATTGAAAGAAGTTGATTAAAACATCGATATTCGATATAAAGTATTGATCAATTTATGAATTTGATTGATATTGCTAAGCTTGAATGTTATAAAAGCAATTAATTTCGATTATAGGTAAAAGTCATTGTCGACGCACATAGTAAAAAAAAAACGAGTAATAATGGTGAAAAATGATAACGACCACATTCTAATAATTAAATGCATGTTTGAGGTTGTGTACACTGTAGGGTCACGTGTAATTTATTTTGAGTAATAACAAGACAGACTTTACAAAGCTACATAAAATATTATATATTTATAAAAAAAAGAAATGAAAATGATCGACAGGACAATATATACTTTCGCAATATCTCTCTAGCCAACCAATTGATCAATAATAATCATAAGGGAAATAATAAAGAAAGAGATAAGGTGCTTCACACACCAGCCAATTGTTGTGCTTCTTTTTCAGTTAACCTTGCAACGAATCCATTGAAACTTCTCTGGTAGCTGCGGAGTAGAGATCCTACTCCAACATTGCTGAATATATATATATTTATATTTATATATAGTACGTATTAAAAGTAATCACTCATGTACCGAAAAGAATTATTTATTAGTTATAATAATAATATAGTAATATATATACCTCCCTGCAACTTTTTGGAGCATGCTCATGTGAAGAGATGCTGACGTGGAAGGCTGGTTCTGTTTTCTTTCTCCCATGTACACTATAAATGCCTGATAATTATAGCAGATAATATCTGTATTAATGGAGTATTATACCCTTATAGTAAATGTGTGACTTACAATAATAATAATAAGTATTTTCATACCTTACGATTATCTTCCGAAGCATGCAGAGACTGCCCATTCAGTAATATAATGAAAATAATGCTAAGGAAGAGAGACGAAGTAAGAGCCATTTGAAAGAATTGTTTTACAAAGTGTTAACGATTAAGTCGATCAAAATTAAATAAACTACCGAAATTCTCTCCTATCTTATATATAGATAATTGGACAATGACACTCACGTGGAAATATGGAAGGAAATGCAGTCCAGAAGATGTTCCATTAATTTAATTTTGGAAGTCAGTTCGTAGAAAAGTCGTCTCCAAATCTCGAACCCATTCTCGTGACTTCACTATTAGAATATTTTATTTATGGAAATTATTTTCTAATTAAGGAAATGATTTTCTATTTAAGGAAATAAATAAATAATTGATTTTCTGTTAAATGAATATTTTATATTCATTGAATCTGAACAAAATCAATTATGTAATATTCTATATATTACGTATTTCTATATTCATTACCCGATTAGATTTCGAATTAATTGTCAAAATATTCCGACAATTAATGCGTACGTATATGATGGAATATCTCACCTATAAATATAGGGTCTCGGTCCCCGAGCTCCTCACTCATTCTGTTCATAACAGCAAAATTCCATCTAAAGAGAGTTGAGAGAGCGAGGAAGCCCGATTACCCATGGTAGTCAATTTCCTTTGCAGATCAAAGCTTATGTGGGTTTGAAGCTCGAATTCGATATGGAGGTATTTCGATCCTTATTCATAGTGTATATATGTTTGATTAATTCCGCACTTAATACTTAAACATATACATTTCAGTTTATATATATAAATGTCTAACAGTTGGTATCAGAGCGGTTTTTATCTCTGCCTTGATTTTAGTTTGAGTTTCATATATATATATATATACTCGTATATACAGTGTTTATATATATATATTTAATTCAGTGTTGATATATATATTTATTTTCGTTTGTGTATATATTTATATATTCATATTCATTCAATCCCAATTATATATATACATATATATATTTTCATACATATATACTTGTTTATTCATTCAGTTCATATATATATTCATATATATATATATTTTCTTCATTTCATTACGTATATATGTTGTATATATATATATATTATTTATATATCTAAATGCTATATACAAATATATACATATATACATTTCATGTTTATATATATACATACAGTATTTTTATTTTTCTGTATATATATGTATATATATTTATATATATATTGTATATGTATTAATACATTCATATATTAATATAGATTGTTCTAAGCATGAAAATTCACTTTGAAAAAACAAAGAAATCTCAAAATTATTTTTCAGAAAATTTTGGTGATTTTTAAAGTCTTTGTTTTATGTATTTTCGATGCATAAAATCTATATGAATGTCTTAATTTTGCATTTAGATTCATTTGGAATTGATTTCATGATTTTTGGAAGTTTAAGGAAATTTTATTATGTCGTTTATGGCAGTGTATTTTTCAAAAAAAAAAAAAAGGGAAAAAATTTCGATTTTTTTTTTATATATTTTTTATTTATTTGGAAATATAAATTATTCTCCTATTGTTAATTTAGTCAATAAATTACATTCATTAATTTCCATTTTTAATTTAATACATATATTTAGAATTAATATGTTATTTAGTATAAACTGAAAATGGAAATTTGTTTTAATATGGTAATTAATTACATGATTTATTTAGGCATGTAATAATTGTGCAATTTGTATAATTGTGCATTTAATTATTTATTACCAAATTTATTGTTTAAATTAATAAAATTTGAAAAATCTGCCATTAAGTATAGTCTTTAATTTTGCATTTAATTCATTCCATATAATTAATTGTACTAATTTGTATAATTACCTTATTTATACAAATTAATTATTAGTATAAATATTTAAGATATTATATGGTCATAAATGCATAATTAATTATATATTATGGAATTAAGCATTTAATTTATTATTATACAATAATTGTATTAATTTGTATTTATTTGGCAAATTTATGTTTAATGCAATTAATTTAGATTTGTATGATTTAAATGCTATACATAAATTCCTTTTATAGTGCTAGATATATTTAGAAATGTTCAAACATTAAGATAGGTTGAATATTTTATCTAGCACATTAAGTTTCATAAAACTTCATAAAATTATTCATAAAATATTCATAAAACTTCCTAAAATGAATAAAATATGAATAAAATATAAGTAATTTTGTGGTTTGACATAAGAAAACATGAACTTGGGACAAATGCTCATATCTAGAACGGTTTTAATGATCTTCGGACGACCACACTAGGAGCACTAATCTCAGTGATTGTCTACTATGTTAATAACGAAATTACTTTTAAGTAGAGCCCAATACCTAATGTCAGTGAAAATATAATTTTATATAATTAGGGAGTAGCCACAGCATCCTTATTTGTATAAAATTATATATTAATTAAAATTCACCTTAATGGACATAACTTGTAATTAATTATATAGGTATAATAATTTTACCCCACAGGGATTTTATTATATTTGTATAATTAATTAGGATAATATGTTAAATTAAATTTTCTTAATTTACCCCACAGGGAGTTATGGGGATTTAATTTAATAGTGTTATCACAAATTTAATTAAAGATAGATAATAAACACTTCATTTTCCTAAACTAATTATTTAATTAAATCTATCATAAAGTTCATATAATTTTATTAAATTTAAAATTTAGCCCACAGGCAATTTTGGATTTAATAAAATTTTAATCTTCAGTTTATACTTTGGTGTCAAGTGAACCACATAATTTTAAATAATTAGGGAGTAGCCACAGCATCCTTAATTATATAAAATTATATACATTAAGTGGATTAAGATCACATAATGGACATGAATTATGTGAACATAATAATCTTACCCTACAGGGATTTTATTATATTTACATAATTAATATATTAAATTGAATTCTCTTAATTTATCCCACAGGGAATTATGTAGATTTAATTTAATAATTTTATAATAAAGTATAAAATTTTGAAACATTTATAAATAATTAAGTGTTTCATACATTTCATTGAGATAGAAATATTAAACTTTAAGTTTTTCATAAATTGTGTAAATCTATCATAATCTACATCTAAATCTAATCTTATTAAATTAAAAATTTAGCCCACAGGCAATTTTTGTTTAATAAGATTTCATATGTAAGCATGTTTATTCATTGGTAAAAACATGATTCATTTAAACCTCAAAACTATATATGTAATTTTATTACATCACTATTCATAAATTTCTTCCATACTAGTAGAAAATTTCTTCCATAACAGTAGAAATTTTCAAAATTTATTCTGATAATTTCATCTAGCATATACAGTTTTTACTGTATAATTAAGAAAAATAAATCACACTTTATTATCACCAATAAATTTTAATTTATTGTGTATGAATTCATTCTAATATAGTTAATGTGATTATTAACACATAGTGGATTATTTTAGATTGTTATTCCACATTCATAATTTCTTGCAAGGTTTACAAATAAACCTAAGAAAGTCAGTAACTGTGAGCAAATCTTATCCACAGACAAGATAACTTCTCACATTTAGAAGTTTAAGGAACAAGCAATATAGTAGTGGCTTTGTTTTAAAATTGGCAAAGATCTTTATGTTCCAAGATTCTATTGAAACTTGATTTAGACACATTTAGAGGTCTTTACTACAAATGATGTCACTCATAAAGATATGCAAGTTCAATCTGACAATAAGAAATGTGTTATTAATAAGAATTCTTCTACATTATAGCACCAAAAATTATGGAACATATCTCCATAAATAGAATAAATGTTAGTAAATGGTGGGGATCTTCATTACACTTGATTTTACTAACTTTATTTAGAACTTGTGTGAATTTCATTAAGAATATGTATTCCAACAAGTCAAAATCGGTGCATACTAGAATTCTATCATATTAGAAATCATACAAGTCAATTAATTTTGAAGACATGGACTCAAATTTTGCATCTCTTTTTTAACGATTACTCACATAAATAATTTTTCTACAAAAGTATGGATTTATATGTTTCAAAGACATTTAAATCTTAAGTAGAGAAATGGTGCATTTTGCATATTAAGATAGTGAGATCAAATATAAAATGGAGAATACTACATCAAAATTCGTGAGTATGGATAAACTCCCAGTGTATTTGTAAAGTTTCTTTAAAAGCATGGGTTCATTGCCCGATACATATGCTTGGTACACCCAAATTATAGTGTGTAACAGATTTAAGAAACTAAGCATTTTTTTTTGGACATGGGGTGGAGCCTACATAGCAAACTCCAATCTTTCCTAAATCTTTGTCTATTGATACTCAACAATGGGGTGTATATATCGAATCGTGTTCTAACCAAAGTTGTTTCTCAAACATATTTTGAGTTGTGATAAGGTTGAAAACCGACTTGATGACATGTACACATTTTATAAATACCCATATATAGTTAGAGTACAATTGTCAAAGAAAAGATCTGGGCCCTAAACAATAAATGAGCATATTTCATTTGAAAAGCTATAAGGTTTAAGGGTTACATATTTTATTATCCATCTCACAACACTAGAATTGTGGAATTAAGAATTGACTTGATCAGTGGGAGTGATCAATCTAGGAACCTAGTTTCCGAGAAAGATCATTCATATTTTCTCAAACTTCCACCTCAAGTGTTAGATTAATTATGATTCACAACAACCCTTAAGATTAATGGTTATTGAGAATTCATAACTAATCATTAATAATATACAAGTCATTGGTAAAATTCTAATAAGTTATGTTACTTAGTAATTGCTTACAATTTCTAAAATAACATGTTATTGAACCATTTGCTCTTTTAAGAGTTTGTTGGTCCATCCTTAAGATGACTTATTAGAACAGTAAGATCAATGTTTTCTAGTGATTACATTTTGTACAATAAGAGTTCAACTACAATATTAATTTGAGACACAAATTAAATTATAGAATGATAAAGAATTGAAGTTGTAGTACAATATGCCATGAATGAAGAAATGAATATCTTAAATAGCAATAAAGTTTATCTTTAGTAAAGTTGTCTAATGGGGTGGAGAACATTAATTAAGCATAGGTTTTTTCACCAATAATATTCATTAGGCAACATTGAGAAACATAAAGATATAAAAGAATATTCATTGCTAAGAAGTTCATTTTGAACTAAGAATCAATAACAAATGAGATTTACATTCTCACTTGTTTTTATAAAAGATTCTATTATAGACCTTGGCATTTGTTGCTTGTTTCAATTCATTAATCAATTCCAAACAGTGAACTAGAGAAGAAGGTATACAGCTGCCATAAAGATTTTTCTCTAATAGTGGTGAACATATGCAAGCTTAAGATGTCTACCTATAGATTAAAACAAACATCTCACAAATTGGTATTATATCATCTTTTCCTTTAGGTTTGAAAAGAGAATTATGGAAATAATTATATACCAGAAGGTTAGTGGGAGTAATATTTGTTTTATACGTAGACAATATGTTACTTGCAAATGATGATAAAAGTTTTCTATATAAGTTAAAATAATTCATATCTCAAATTATTATTTTGAGATAAGGAATATAAATAATATATATAATTTTAATTAAAGAGTAGCCACAGCATCTCTGATTAAATAAAATTATGTATTATTCATCTGATATAACTTTTATCTTTAAGTGTGATAAATTCAACTCGAACCAGCATCTGAAAAATGATCTGGAGTGAGAATAAATTAAGAACATTCATTCGCTTCTATTTTAGAAGCCTAATGTATACCTAAGAGTCTGAATAAGACTTTGCATTACATTTGTTTCAGGATCGTTAAGCAGTATCAGAATAACTAAAGTTAAGACCACTTTATTCTTCATACAAAGTGATGAGGTGTCTTTAAGATACTAAAAAAAAAAAAAAATTATATTCATACATATTTTGTTAAGATGAATTGACCATCTGGAAATATAGTTAACCAATTAGATTCTAATGTACTTCACTGGTTGTATTGATTCACGTAAATCAATATTTTATTACGTCCTTAAGATTACCAGTAAGTTATATTGTAGAGAATCTTGATTGTTATTTCCACTATAGAAGTCAGATTCATTTATTGTTTTGAGGATACATCTCGTATGATGTATTATAGAGTTTCATAGTAGGCCTAGAGTTCAGAATTATAGTTTCATTAGGCCATTAAGAAAATTTTGTGATAAATTCAGCTACAATATTTATGGCTAATACCTATAAGAGTACTGGTCGAAGCTAGCATATCGACATTAAGTATTTAGCCATAAAAAGGCGTGATAAGTGGTCATTAATCACGCAAACTGAATTGGGTGATCGCATAGATCCTTGACTAAAGGCATGCCGCAACACAAATTCAAGGATCATAAAGTAAATATGGGATTCAGTTAACCCATATGCAGTTTTTTTATTTGTACAACCAAAAATTATTTAATGAAACTCTAATTTCGATATTTTCTCATATTTATGTGCACCTTAATTTCATCTGAGAAAATTATCGTAAGAGGACCTGAATAAACATAAGGGTTAGGGTTTATTCACTTAAGTACATTGCCACATAAAGTACATTGTTATATAATAAATATATCGTAATACATGGAAGATAATACTCGACTTATAATGAGGACATGTCGCTATGATTCGTATGTTTATTATATAATGAGGAACGTTGGGTTTGAATATTTTAGTTTAAATGCTGACCAAGTGGGAGAATATTAGAATATTTTATTTATGGAAATTATTTTCTAATTAAGGAAATGATTTTCTATTTAAGGAAATAAATAAATAATTGATTTTCTGTTAAATGAATATTTTATATTCATTGAATCTGAACAAAATCAATTATGTAATATTCTATATATGGTCAGATTTCTATATTCATTACCTGATTTGATTTCCTGAATTAATTGTCAAAATATTCTGACAATTAATGTGGCACAGATACTGATGGAGTATCTCACCTATAAATATAGGGTCTCGGTCCCCGAGCTCCTCACTCATTCTGTTCATAACAGCAAAATTCCATCTAAAGAGAGTTGAGAGAGCGAGGAAGCCCGATTACCCATGGTAGTCAATTTCCTTTGCAGATCAAAGCTTATGTGGGTTTGAAGCTCAAGATTCAATGGCTGGAGGTATTTCGATCCTTATTCATAGTGTATATATGTTTGATTAATTCCGCACTTAATACTTAAACATATACATTTCAGTTTATATATATAAATGTCTAACATTCACCATATACAAAAATTAACCACAACCATTGATCGACCATCCACTGCTTTTGGGATCTCATTTTTTGTTTTTGGGTTAAGCCCGATTACCAAATTTTAAAATAACACCGATTAAAATTAAAATTTGTTTTACAAATAATTTTACTGCTTATGTTTTAATTAATTTTTATTGTTAATGAGTATATAATATATTAGATTAAGCAAATTCATTTCGTTAAAAATTAAAAAAGAAGATATTGAGTGGTTTTGGGCTCTGTGTCGTGTATAATGTTGATTTGTTTATCTTGTTGACCCTACTTAGTGGGGCTGGTGTTGATTGCTTTTTGATTTGCATTTTCTTTACTTTGTATAGTTTTGATCAATGAAAGTTTACTTACTTACCAAAAAAAAAAATTTACCTAATGTTAAATTTAAATAATAATCCATCATCATGCAATGCAATGGTGGCGTGTTGGTAATGTCACAATACTCCATTTTATTACATAATTAAGATGGTAGAGACTTGGCCATCTACAATGTCTATACGTCAAGAAACTTGAGTGGACCTAGTGCTGTAAATACAGGCAGCCCAACTTTTTGATACGAAATCGACACGAGCTCAGAATGCATGAGTACCACTAGATACAAAAAAAATACGAGTTTACAACACGACATGAAAAATATGTCTTCAAGCACGACATGGTAGAAGAAGCACGAAAGACATACGAATAAACTAGCCTAAAAATTACAACACACAACAACTCCAAAAAGACACGACATATATATTAAAAAACTTTATAATTTTTTAAGAATTATAATAATGGTAAGATAAATATATTAATTATAAATAAGTTAAATGATAATAAAACTTAAATACAATACTGAATATTATAATTTTATAATTAAAACTATTAAAAAATAATAGTTATATATAATTTATTTATAGATAAAAATTTGTATTTATAAGTAAATATTTAAATTCTAATAAAATTAATAATTTTTTTAATATAATTATCTTTAAAATATATTGTTCAAAAATTATATAAATATAACTTAAATTTTGAAATATTTACATAATTTAGTAATTATAAAAAAAAAATATGAAAAAGTAAAGCACGAATATAAGTCCGGATATGAAAATGAGTTGACCTGTTTAAGAAATCCAGGCCGACACGAGCAAAGAACGGCACGAATTCGAGCACAGCACGAAAATACTGTGCTTACGGGCAATACCAGGTCTACCTTTTAAATATATTAACACAACACGGCACGACTTATATTTTTCTGTGACACGACACGATACGACCTTTTTTTTGGAAAATCACAGATAAATACGAGTGGCCAGCATGACATGCACGAACTTACAACATTCACCTTTAATTTTATTTTAACCAATTAGATTCTTCATTTTTTTTAAAAAAAAAAAAAAAATTGACGTTGTTGTCTCGCAAATTTTGTATCAAACATTGTTATTAGATATTAGTAGTGTACCTAATATTTTGTATAGATGGTATCTTACGATTAGTTAGCGATATTTTTTAAAAATTATTTTTTAAAATTATACTTGATATTTAATTAGTACGACTATAGTATGACATGAATTGTATTAGGTCGTATTAGGTCGTATTGTATTGTATTGTATTATATTGAATTGTATTTTATAAAGTATTTTTATGTAAAACTATATGTGGTAATAACTTTTATGGACACCTAAATACATAATATTTTAGTATAAATTAAAGTTTAACATAGTATTATATAAAAATATGATATATAATCTAATTCAATATAATATAATACAATGCAATACGACCTAATACGGCGTTCCAAACGAGCCCTATAGAATTATATAAAAGAAGTCTTTAATTGTATACATACAAATAAATGATATGCTTCCTCCTTCAATCATGCTCCAACGTGTGAGATGTGTATATATCTTAAATTAATTGAAGTGAATTATACGATAGAATTAAGAAGTTGAGTAATTTGTGGCATAAATATTTAAGTTTATTTTTAAGTATTTAATTGTTAAATAATAAGTTATTATCCACATATTATTTTTTATATTGGTGTATTTAAATTAATTTTTTTTTGAAAAAAAATTAATGACTTGGACTAATTAGAAATTGCCAAGCTAGTGGAAATTTACTTCACTTATAATAGCCGGGTACCTACAAAAATTATAGAATTATAACTTAGTTATTATTAAACTTAGGTATTTATGCCACAGATTACTCTAAGAAGTTTTTTTTTTTATTAGTGTACACTGTACAATAAAAATTAGGGAAATTATTTCATATACTATTTTTTTTTTTAAAATTTACAGTTTGGGTTACACCGGTAGTTTTTATATTGGTTCCTATATAAGTGGATTTTAGTTGCGATTCACTACAAAAAAAACTATTTTTAGTGACAACTTTTTATTCACAAAAATTAAATATGACTTTTAGTCACAACAAAAAAGTTATTTGTGACTAAACATAATATTTAGTTACAAGTTGCGCCACTAATTTAATTTTAGTCATAACAAATATTGTAACTATAATAAATTGTAATTTTTGTGACTAATACTTTTGGCCACAGACTTTTTAGTGACAATGTAAGAATGACAATTTATAATTAGTCACAACTTTCTTACTTTTTGTCACAAATTTTATTGTGATTAAAAGTAAGATTTTTTGTAGTGATTTAAGTTGTTTCGTTAGTTACTATGAGGTTTTCTATATGTGAAATTCCATAAAAATACAAAAAAAAAAATATTATTTTAAAATATAAAAATAAAAAATTTCTAAAAATTATTATATTAAAAAAATTGTAAAAAAAACTATATTTACACAAAGATATTATATTAAGATTATTTAATAATTAGTGGTGGTGTTTGGTTTGGTATAATGAAATGATAATGGTAATAGTAATAATAATGTATGCAATAAAATAAAAAATAGTAATAGGAATCTATTGTAGTTGGAATGAACATTAATTATGTGAGAATTATTATATTTGGTTTGATATGAGAATGTAATAGAGTAAAATATATATAGACTAAAATAACTCTATTGTTTTTTTTCAATAAAATTTTCAAAAGGAAGGGTAATACAGAACTTTGACTTTTTTTTACTATATTTTATTAAAATATTATTTTACTTTTATTATGGATTGTAATTGCAATGAGGATTACATTAGTTTTGGCATGTAATCATCATTATAATACTTAATGTAATAACCATTATATTGAAATTACAAAAGTAAAATTAGAAAAACAAACAATGCAATGGACTTATCTATTATGGTGAACCAAACATCACCTAAATGCAATACTTACATAACTTACTATAAATTTATATTTATATATATGGGTACACTATTAATTAATATTATTCATGATTGGATAGTATTAGGAAAATTTTAATTCTTATACTTAATTTTTCTAGCTATTTAGAAAGTCTTTATTTTTTTTACATTTTATGTGTTGAGATTGTGAGTCCACTGAAAAAAAAAAAAAAGTTTTCTTCCAAAAAAAAAAAACTTTTAAAAAAAAGTTGAATTTGACTAAAATAATTTGTATATAAACATATTTTTTGATATAGTATAAAAATAGATATTTTTTTTTATATTTTGTAATTAAATAGCTAAATTAAGTATAGAAATTTAAATTTTTCTTCTATTATTTGCCAGTGAATCAAACTCTTATGATTTAATATTTTTTTAAAATTAATATTTATAAATAAATTTTTTTAGAAATTGTACCATGGACAAATGTTCCTTCTATATATATATATATGTTAAACCTTAATTTTCATTAGTAATAAATAAAGCCTTATAAATAAAAGTTAACTAGTTTTATTTAATAAATCTATATAAAACATCACGAGTTTTTACGTAGTCTTGTAGTGAAAATCCACATACTTCACGAGTCATTATTATTTCTGAGTATTTTTTAATAATGTACTTAGATTACAAAATAATAACTATGCATATTCACTCAATCTCATAGGGTTTTTCCTTCCCAAAATGATTGATCCCTTTTCCTTTAGATTTTTTCCATATTTATATGAATTCAAGGAATAATAGTTCTTCTCCTTTGATTAGTATTCGTTCATGAAACATGATTAATTTCTATGTTTCATGTTTAGAACATGTGGATAAATAAAATAAGTGATGATAATTATTAACGCAGATTTTCGTTAACCATAATAAGCCTATTTCGTGATAGGATCGGCACAAAAATATTAGTTGAAATCTGAAAAACCGTGTTTTTGCAAATGTCAGATGTATATAAGAAAATATAAAAACTGTAAGCGTTTGCATAGAAAAGTAATTTCCGCTACAAAGAAACGAAACAGCGAGTAATATAAAATATTTGCAGAAAAATAAATAACTTGACACAAGAGATTTATACGTGGTATCAGTGTTCTCTCGAACACTCCTAGTCCACGGGGCCACGCCCAGAGAATGAAATCAATTAATAAAGTATCAAAATTACAAAGACAATTGACTTAAACAAGTTTAGACTCCCTCTAAAGTATTGCCGCAATCCTTTGTAATCCACTTTATGAATCTGACTTCTTGAAACACCTTCAAGCCCGAACTCCCTTCGTCTTTGAAGTGTGAGTGCTTACTTCCTCCCGAAGTAAGGCTTTAGCAAGTCTTCTCCCGAAGACCAAGTACTTACTTCCTCCCGAAGTAAGGCTTTATCAAGTCTTCTCCCGAAGACCAATCTCTTGTTCAGTCAAGTAGTTCTTCACAACCTCTAGAATAGAGTAAGAACAGAAATAGAACAACTAGAACCTAGATGAACAACTAGGCTCTCACAAAACAAAGAAAGACTCTCTTCTCACAAAAGATAAATGCAAAAAATGAATAATGGAAGAGGTAATTCGAATGGTTGCTCTCTAGGCTCTATTTATAGATCATAGAAACCAAAGAGGCAACCACAAGTTCGAATTAGCAGCTGTACAAAAACTTTCCAAAAGAAACACGATCTGCTACATCAGATTCGGTTGCTGACGAAGCAGATCTGCCCAGAAACGGGAAACTTACTAAAATCGGGTCCGATCTTCTTTCAATGCTTGATTCCTGCCAAAAACAGATTAGATATTCTGATTGTATCAAGATACAATCGAAATCAATAAGGAAAAGGCAATAAACAAAGTTTCCCTAAAAAAGGATAACTTTCCAAAAGAGAATTCCTTCTCTTTTGAGAAGTTTTCATCAAAGGAAAGTTCAGCTGAAAGAGCAACTTTCCAAACAAGGAAAATGGCAACTAAAACCGAATAAAAGAAGTAAGATTTAGAAAATGAATGCAAGGCAATCTTACCATAAAAAGGAAAAATTATTTTGTCACCTAACTTGCCAAAAAAGGACTTTACAATCTCCCCCTTTGGCACTTTAGATGAACAAAATAATTTTTTCATAAAGTACCTGCAAAGCAAAGTTAGCAAGAGCAAACGATACTACTCCCCCTGAGTAACACAATCGAATATCACAACAAAACCAAAAAAAAAAACATGCTAACTTTAAATATTAAGAAACATTAAGTTCACAGGTACTAACACACCACAACTCCCCCTGAAAAAGAGGGTCCAGAGTTGGGCAACAAAACAAACCAAAAAATAATAAATATCTCTCCCCCTTTTTGTTTATCGGAGTGCCAAAGTAAACAAAGAACAAAAATAGACCAAAGTTTGAGAAAAAAGAAACAAACGAAAACACTTTAATTTTTGTAGAGTTGAATCAAGGTGGACAAGCTGTTACTGGACATGTCATGCTGGACATCAGCCATTGCTTCAAGACGAGTGTACACATTCTGAAGTTCAGACTTGACTTCCAGGAGCTCTGCAGCAGCAGAGCCTGAACTTGCACCAGCAGAAGCAGCAGCAGCACCAGCCTTTGGCCGTTTTTGGAACACACCATCAAAATACTCAGAAGGTTGGAATGTAGGGCCAGTGATGGGAGGCTCAAGTGTTTCATGTGCTTGGGCCACATTCTTCTGAGAGGATAAAACCTTATAGATTAAATTTGGAAACACAAGTTTGAAGGTTGGCTTTTTACCTCTTCGAAAGGAGACAATCTGGTTGAGAATATGAGAGGCTAGATCAATGGAAGTTCCAGAGGTGATGCGGTATAGGAGTGTAGCCACTTCTTGAGACACCACGGTCTTGTTCGAATTTGGAACCCAATTGCTTAGTGCAAACCGCATAAGGGAAGCATGAGCAAAAGTGAGGTGAGTAATTCGAAGACTCTCCCCTGGTTTCAATTCTGAACGTGCACCAGTGAGTTCAGAGTGCATCAAGTCACGATCCATGGACATCACAGCATTGGAAACATTCTCAGGCAATTGCAGGGCCTGAGCAATGTCCTTTTCAGAAAATGAGAACCAATGACCCCTAACATACACTCTTCTATACAGTCTAGAGTTCTCATCAAGGAAATCATCAGTAAGATTAGCATAAAACTCTTTAATAATGTTAGCAATGAATCCAATAAAACCAGTAAGAGTGTGTTCCCATTGATGAAATTGAATGAACTTTACAATACCATAAACACGATGGGCATGCAAATCATAATTCCTCTCACTTTCAAACTTACGAGTTGCATAAAGATTCCAGTCACGCTCATTGTCTCGATAGTAAAAAGTTGGACAGCCAGAGATAGAGGAAGGGATATTACCAGATGGAGGATCTTCCATGGGCTGCTTGCCTTTGGCAGCAGCAGAGGCCTTTGCTGCAGAAGCAGTTTTTGAACGAGGAGGCTCTGGCTCGAGTTCTGTGTCCTCACTGTCCTTCTCAGTATGCAGAGAAACTGATTTGTCTGAAGAAACTTCCATTGGATCCTCTTCTTCTGAACTGGAACTCGAGGAAGCCGAGGGAGGATTGGTCTTGAGTTTCTTCTTGGCTGGAGGAGCAGACTTCTCTCGAGATTGAGAGGCTTGAAGTTCTTTCTCAGCCGAGGCTTGCTGGGCTCGAGTTCGAGTGGAAGGGCCTGTTGGAGTGGTGCCAGCCATTGATGCAGCAGGAGGAGGAACAGCCAATGGAGGAGGAGATTCCTTCGAGGATTCAGACGACGAAGTCCAGGTGCGATAGGGCCTTACAGATTTGCGAGCAACTTGCTTGGGTGGACGTTTTGGCTTCACGGCTTGAGATTCACGCTGGGGAAGCGATGAATCTCCAGGCTTTGCAACAGCAGGAGGAGGAACTGAGGCAGCAGGGGGTGCACTAGAAGGAGTTGGGACGGTTTCTTCTAATTTTTTTGAGTGCCCTAGATTCTTGGTTCTCACCATTTTGAAACTGAAAGAGAAGATGAATAGTGTTTGACAGAGAAACAAAAAAGGGGGTTCGGGTAGGTGGTGAAATAAGTGACAAAATTTGGTTTATATAACCTTGGAATCAAAACAAGAAAAGGAAACCAATTTTGAAAATTCAAAATGAAACCGCCAGCCCATGAACCAAAAGAGGAAACCGCCCACTTCTCAACTCCTTTCCCCTTTCCTTTTTTTTTAAAAAAATAAAAGGAAACTAGAAATGCCAACAAATTTTTCCAAAAATAATGCAATCTTTCAAGAATAAAGACACATTACCATATAAAGATTAATCTTTACTTGGAAAAATATCATAATAAATCAAAGAAAGAATGAATGTTGATACTTACCATTTATGCACAAGATTTTCCTTGACCCATGAAGCAAGTCACACGCCTCCCTCTTTTTTTTTTTATTTTTTTTATTTTAAAATAAAACCGAAACTAAAAAAATAATGTGTACAGTGAGTATATGTGATTCGAATCAAGCAGAGAAATCAAATATCATTGACAATTGACAAAGTAGATTACATGTTATGCTTTCAAGGAAAATAACTAATTAGAATCTCATGAGATGATCATACTTAATTGATGTTGAGGAAAAAGATATGCATGTTACTGAGAATTGTGAACCAGGATTATTACTTTAATTTTAATAGAGGAGACTTACAGAGTTGACCACACTTGTCAGACATAAGTGTGTGCAGTGAAAATAGGATCATTGTCCTTGGCATGATTTTTCTTTTTCGCCTTTTTCAAATTGATCCCGCAACTGGATGCTTTCACACCATACTGAAGGTAGCCATTTTCTATGGTAGTGCATCCTCATCATAGTTGCTAATTACAATGTTCCAGCTTACTCATCAGATGGCTTTCACACTTCAGTATGGGTAGCTCTATTCCAGCAAGGGGCCTGACAAGCATGAAACAAAAATTGCTCAACTCTGTATAGACACAAATAAAGAGTAGCATGAATCTTTTAACACAACATCACAAAGTATGATCAGACAGAGATCCTAACTAATTATATTCCAAAAGCATAAACATGATTTGTCAAAAACAATGATAGAAGAATTAGAGCTAGAGAAGAATCACACAACACTATTGTACACGAATGATGAACAGATAAAATTAAACAATGCAAACTCCCAAAAGACTTTCTGAGGGAGTCAAAGCGACTTGCATCTAGGGCCTTTGTGAAAATATCAGCTAATTGTTTTTCAGTATCAACATATTCTAATTGCAATGATTTATTTTCAACAAGTTCCCTAATAAAGTGGTGTCTTATATCAATGTGCTTTGTTCTAGAGTGTTGAACAGGATTTTTGGAAATATTTATGGCACTAGTATTGTCACAAAAAATAGTCAAAACACCCAAATCAAACCCATAATCAATCAACATTTGTTTCAACCACAATAGTTGAGTGCAACAACTGCCAGCAGCTATGTACTCAGCTTCGGCAGTGGATAAGGAGATGGAATTCTGTTTCTTGCTATGCCAAGATACTAGATTATTCCCAAGGAAGAAACACCCTCCACTTGTGCTCTTTCGATCATCAGCATTTCGCCCAATCGCATCACTAAAACAAGCAAGATTTGAATTGGTATCTTTCGAGTACCAAATTCCATAATCGGGAGTGCTATTAACATATCTAATAATCCTTTTTACAAACTGATACATGAGATTCCATAGGATTACTTTGATATCTAGCACACACTCCCACACTGTAACATATATCAGGGCGACTAGCAGTTAAATACAAAAGACTTCCAATCATGCTACGATAGAGTGTAGTGTCTACCTTTACTCCATTCTCATCTTTTGTTAATTTCAGTGTGGTGCTCATAGGAGTACTTACCTGCTTAGCCGATTCAAGGCCAAATTTCTTGACAAGGTTCTTAGCATACTTGCTTTGAGATACAAATGTACCTCCTTCCATTTGTCTCACTTGAAGACCAAGAAAGAAATTAAGCTCACCAACCATGCTCATTTCAAATTCACTTTTCATTTGATCAACAAATACCTGCACTTCATGGTTAGATGTAGACCCAAAAACTATATCATCAACATAAATTTGAGCAATGATAAAATCAGATTTTATATGTTTGATGAAAAGAGTTTTATCCACACTACCTCTGTGATAGCCATGAGAAAGTAAAAATTGAGTCAACCTTTCATACCAAGCTCGAGGAGCTTGTTTCAGACCATACAAAGCTTTTTCAAGTTTGTATACATGGTCTGGATATTGAGGATCTTCGAATCCTTTTGGTTGCTCAACATAAACTTCCTCATTCAAAATACCATTAAGGAAGGCAGATTTCACATCCATTTGAAACAATTTAATATTGAGAATACAAGCAATACATAAAAGTAAACGTATTGATTCTAATCTTGCAACAGGAGCAAAAGTTTCATCAAAATCAATACCTTCTACCTGAGTGTACCCTTGTGCCACCAAACGAGCCTTGTTTCTTACAATTGTACCGAACTCATCACTTTTATTTTTAAACAACCACTTTGCTCCAATAACATTTATACCTTTTGGTCTTCGGACCAAAATCCATACCTTGTTGCGAACAAATTGGTTGAGTTCCTCTTGCATTGCATTGAGCCATTCCTCAAAGGTCATGGCTTCCTTCACATTTTTCGGTTCATATTGAGAAACAAAGCAAAGAAAGCTGATTAAATTAATATACCTTATGCGAGTTACCATGCTTTCTTCAGGATTTCCAAGGATGAGATCTTTTGGATGATTCAGTTTGACTCTGGTGCTTGGTTCTTTCTGAATAGAGTCAGTGATGATGTTTGGATGAGTCAAGGTAGGCGGTTCTGGTTCTCCAGTTTCAGTTGCAGCAGCAGATTCGTCATTTGCAGCATCAGCAATGGGTTCTGCTGCATCAGGATCTGCTGTTACAATTTTTGGAGGAGTATCCATGAGACTATCTATCTTGGCTTCTGTGGAAAATTCTGAAAAATCTCTAAAATCATCAACAACCACATTAGTTGATTCCAAAACAGTTTGAGTTCTCATGTTATAAACACGATAAGCTCTACTGTTTAAGGAATATCCAATAAACACACCAACATCACTTTTTGCATCAAATTTACCAATATGCTCACGATCTCTATAGACATAACACACACATCCAAAAACATGAAAATGACTTACATTGGGGCGCTTACCTTTCCAGATTTCATAAGATGTTTTTGAGGTACCTGGACGAATAAACACTCTGTTTATTATGTAGCAAGCTGTGTTAATAGCTTCAGCCCATAATCGCTTAGTCAACTTCTTGCTATTTAACATCACTCTTGCCATTTCCTGCAAAGTTCGATTCTTCCTCTCAACAACTCCATTTTGTTGAGGAGTTTTGGGAGCTGAAAATTCATGAGTTATACCTGTAGACTTGCAAAAATCATCATACACAGAATTTTCAAACTCCTTACCATGATCACTTCGAATTCGAACAATTTTTCCAATATTACAACCTTTCTCAACTCTTAATCTCAGACAAAGAGTTTTAAAGGCATCAAAAGTGTCAGATTTTTCTCTTAAAAAATCTACCCAAGTAAAACGAGAGAAATCATCAACACACACAAAGATATATCGTTTACCATTCAAACTTTCAACTTGTATTGGACCCATTAGATCCATGTGAAGCAATTCCAATACCTTGGAGGTATTGATATCAGACACAGGCTTGTGAGTGATTTTTAATTGCTTCCCAAGTTGACACGGTTCACACTTACCTTCACTTTCCTTACCAAGCTTGGGTAGACCTCGAACAATACCTGCATTTGACAGTTTTTTCAGGTTTTTAAAATTAATATGCCCAAGCTTGGCATGCCACAGATCTGTGGTGTTGTTGATAGCTGAGTGACAAGTAAACACAGGGGTTAGAGTGTAACAGTTATCATTGGATCGAAATCCTTGCAAGATACATTCATTGTCATCATTCATAACATAACAATGATCACTATCAAAAGAAACAGTAAACCCTTGATCACAGATTTGACTGATGCTAAGTAAATTAGCCCTCAGTCCTTCAACTAACATCACATTTTTCAGTCTAGGTAACCCTTCAAAATTTAGAGTTCCCATACCAACAACTTTTCCAGATAAGCCATTACCAAAAGTGACTTCTCCACATTGCATAGGCCGAATGTTAGTCAAAAAATCCTTGTCCCTGTCATATGTCTAGAGCAACCACCGTCAAAATACCACATTTGAGATGCGGCGGTTTTATCGAAAAACCGCCTAGACACTTCTTTTTCACCCATATTTGTTTCAAACCTTTATGTTTCTTTTGAGATTTTTTCAAATTATCAAAATAATTTGTTTTAAACAGGTTGTTCAATGTGAAACATTTAGGTCTGATATGTCCTTTTCTACCACAAAAATGACAAATGGGAACAAATCTTTTTACCTGAGATTTTACCTTTTTCGAAAATCCTGGAGATTTTGCAGCATCAGAAGCTGTTCTTGCTGCCACAGGCTGTGAAACTGTTACAGTAGAGTTTGTAGCCTCACGGTGATTCGTTGGAACACTAGATTTTACAAACTTCGTGACTCCAGAACTTTCCATTCCATTAGAACCAAGGCCTGCAAAACCTCTCTGACCTGCATTCTGAGCTTTTTCAAAAATAGAAGATCCAGGATTAAGCATTTGAACATTTTTCTTAAAGTTTTCAAGTTCCTTCTTTAATAGAGAGATTTTTTCATCTTTATCACAAACACTTGTCTCATATTCTTTTATTTTCAACTCACACATTTCAATCTGATGAGACAATTTTTTATTCAATTTATTCAACTCTCTATTTTCAGAAGCAACCTGAATCCATTTTTCATACATGACTTTGTATGATTCGGCAAGAGATTCTTCACGGATTTCGGACTCATCCGAATCGATTCCTCTTGTTTGGTGGTATTATTCGGACATACCAATCTATCTTTCACTGTGAATCACACAACACATTAGTCATAACAGAGGTTAGGGCAACATTTTCAGTAATATCTTCATCACTTTCGGTTTCATCATCACTCCAAGTGACATTGAAACTTTTCTTATTCTTTTTCAAAGTGTTTGCACACTCAGATTGAATATGCCCAAAACCTTCACATTCCCTGCACTGAATTCCCTTTTTGTTAGAGACAGGAGGTTTAATGAAAGTATTACCTTTTGAACCTTTCGAAATATTCTTTTTATTTCCCATCTTTTTCATATATTTCTGAAAATTCTTAGTTAATAAAGCAATCTCATCATCACATTCACTATCAGAATTTTCATTATCAGCAACTTTCAAAGCAATACTTTTACCTTTATCAGCAATGGATTTGGGTTTGTCCTTTTGTTTAATCTGTTGATTTAATTCAAAAGTACGTAAGGAACCCATCAATTCTTCCACTTTCATAGTGCTAAAATCTTTAGCTTCCTCCATTGCCAAAAGTTTCGTATCAAACCTTTCTGGAAGAACTCTAACAATTCTTCTCACAAGAACAGAGTCATCAAGCTTTTCTCCAAGAGCAAAATATTCATTAGCAATGTCAGATAATTTTTCATAGAATTCAGTTAAAGTTTCATTATCAGACATTCTAAGCTCATCAAATTTAGTTTGAAGCATGATAAATCTAGATCTTTTCACATCAGAAGTTCCTTCAAACTGAGTTTGAAGAATCTCCCAAGCTTCCTTAGCAGAAACACAAGATGATATAAGTTTAATGTAACCCTCACCTACACCATTAAAGATAGCATGCAAGGCTTTGCTATTGTAGGCAGATAGTTTATCATCTTCAATAGACCATTCCAGTTCAGATTTTATAATAGTATTACCTGAAGAATCTGTCTCAACTGGAGGAGACCAACCTGATAGAACCATTCTCCATGCCTTCTCATCTTGAGATTTGATGAAGGCTCTCATTCTAACTTTCCAGTAAGGATAGTTAGAGTCATTAAGCAATGGTGGTCTAGAAATAGAACTTCCTTCTGCAAAAAATGACATTCTAACAAAAACGTTATAGGACCACACTAAGAGTTTAGTGTCCCGCTCTGATACCAATTGAAAAACCGTGTTTTTGCAAATGTCAGTTGTATATAAGAAAATATAAAAACTGTAAGCGTTTGCAGCAGCAGAAAGTAATTCTGCTACAGCAAAACGAAACAGGCAGAATATAAAATATTTGCAGAAAAATAAATAACTTGACACAAGAGATTTATACGTGGTATCAGTGTTCTCCCGAACACTCCTAGTCCACGGGGCCACGCCCAGAGAATGAAATCAATTAATAAAGTATCAAAATTACAAAGACAATTGACTTAAACAAGTTTAGACTCCCTCTAAAGTATTGCCGCAATCCTTTGTAATCCACTTTATGAATCTGACTTCTTGAAACACCTTCAAGCCCGAACTCCCTTCGTCTTTGAAGTGTGAGTGCTTACTTCCTCCCGAAGTAAGGCTTTAGCAAGTCTTCTCCCGAAGACCAAGTGCTTACTTCCTCCCGAAGTAAGGCTTTATCAAGTCTTCTCCCGAAGACCAATCTCTTGTTCAGTCAAGTAGTTCTTCACAACCTCTAGAATAGAGTAAGAACAGAAATAGAACAACTAGAACCTAGATGAACAACTAGGCTCTCACAAAACAAAGAAAGACTCTCTTCTCACAAAAGATAAATGCAAAAAATGAATAATGGAAGAGGTAATTCGAATGGTTGCTCTCTAGGCTCTATTTATAGATCATAGAAACCAAAGAGGCAACCACAAGTTCGAATTAGCAGCTGTACAAAAACTTTCCAAAAGAAACACGATCTGCTACATCAGATTCGGTTGCTGACGAAGCAGATCTACCCAGAAACGGGAAACTTACTAAAATCGGGTCCGATCTTCTTTCAATGCTTGATTCCTGCCAAAAACAGATTAGATATTCTGATTGTATCAAGATACAATCGAAATCAATAAGGAAAAGGCAATAAACAAAGTTTCCCTAAAAAAGGATAACTTTCCAAAAGAGAATTCCTTCTCTTTTGAGAAGTTTTCATCAAAGGAAAGTTCAGCTGAAAGAGCAACTTTCCAAACAAGGAAAATGGCAACTAAAACCGAATAAAAGAAGTAAGATTTCGAAAATGAATGCAAGGCAATCTTACCATAAAAAGGAAAAATTATTTTGTCACCTAACTTGCCAAAAAAGGACTTTACAAAATCTAAGAAAGAATAGTAAAACAAAAACAACACTAAGCTTTTACGTGGTTTTGCAGTTAACTTTGCATAGTCCACGAGTCAATCTTATTCAGATTATTCTGATACAAACTAGGGATCTTTTCTCTCAAGAATTTTTCCGTCCACTTTTTTTGTACATTCTGCCCCTATTTATAGTGACATAGGGTGGTAGTTAATTACAATCAGATACGAATCCCATAATAATATTTTCCTGAAATTGTGGGTCTTAATTACGCTCCATGTAAATTAAATACGGTTATTATTTGAAAATCATACAGCTGTGATTTAATCTGTTTTTAATGGGTCAACGCTGATGTGGATTTAGATACGCTGCAAAGTGTATCTCCTCGGGGCATCTCGCTAGGTACATGAACACACAATCAATAACCCTGGCAACAAGCCGGAGCTTTTCCCATATCTTTCCGAGGTTGATAATGTAAATCTCGTTGTTTCTGCATGTGAAGACATTACGCTTCATATTGTAGTTCTTCGTGACAAGGTGAACTTCAATAGCCAACATCATTTGAATGTCAGCTTCTTTCTGAGAGAGCTGACGCGATGTACCAGTGGATCTCATTGAAAGATATCTGGGCTGATTAGTGACGATACTAGGAGTATGTCTTCCTATAACGAGATGATGTCTCGCTAACCGTTATTCAGGTCCTTCGAGCTGTTATACTTAGCTAGTATAATGTATATAATACGCTAAGTGTCCTAACAGCCAACACGCCTCGTTAACACCTTTTTACACATAGCAAGGTTAATGCCTCGCTATGTATTATCGCGAAATAGTTTCTCGTCAATATGTGAATCAATAGTTTGTACATCTTTGTCTCGCTAAAGACTATATAGTCAGCGAGTTATAGATATGCTTTATTAATTATGCATTTAATGAGTTATTCCATTTAATATCTTTTAATATCATTGCAATTATATTTGCTGATTTGTATTCTCCAGGGTTGACACGCGTCATTTGCTGATATGTCTCCCTACCTAACATATCTCACCTGATGCCAATATACCAAACAGAATCCCCTCACCTAAATGCAATACAACCACTACTGCCCCTATATTACCTATTGTACCTGACCATGCTATACCTCAACACCAAAATGTTGCACCTAATTCTTTGTCTCCCATATGAGATCAACCTCCCGGACCCACTACATCTCCACCTCCCACACAAACAACTACCAACACTCCCTTCATGTCCATACATGCTCCTGTCTCAAGTAGCATCCCTTAGGAAAATGCAGCAAGGACACACCATATGCAAACACGATCGAGGAGTGGGATTGTCAAAATAAAGGCATATCTTGCCATCAAGCACCCTTTACCCAAGTCTCTTCTTCCATCTGAACCTACTTCGCTTAAAAAGGAACTGCATCATCTCAAATGGCTACAATCAATGGATGAAGAGATCACAGCTCTCAAGGCAGCAAAACTTGGAGTCTAGTCCCATATCAACCTGGAATGCACATAATCAGCAACAAATGGGTTCACAAATTGAAATTAAATGCTGATGGCTCAACAGGTTCAAGTCAAGACTAGTTGCAAAAGGATTTTCACAACAACCTAAAATTGACTATGTAGAGACATTTTCACCTGTTGTAAAACCAGTAACAGTTCGAACTGTTCTCAGTCTTGTTGTCTTCTTTGACTGGTGAGTTAAGCAACTTGATGATAGTAATGGCTTCTTAAATGGCATGCTAACAGAGACTGTCTATATGCAACATCCCCAGGCTTTGTAGATCAGTCCAAGCCAAACAATGTTTGCCTCTTGCATAGTTATCTATGGACTCAAACAAGACCCTCGTGCTTGGAATGACACACTGAAGGACTGCCTACTTCAATGGGGTTTTCATGTCTCTAAATCTAATACATCATTGTTGTTTGTGTATGGAAGTGGACAGACACTAATAATTCTACTTGTATATGTCAATCACATATTAATAATTCTACTTCATCATTGTTTGAAGGATCTTGGAGAAGTGCATTATTTCTTGGGAATAGAGGTTCATAGAGACTCCACGGGTATATATTTAACTCAAACTAAATATAACGGATCTGTTGGTAAAATTACACATGGAATGGGCCAAGTCATGTTCCAATCCAATTAGTACTTCTACAAAACTTTCCCTTCATAAAGGAGAGTTGTTTGAGGATCCTACACTCTATAGAAGCACAATTGGTGCTCTGCAGTATTTAAAGCTCACTCGACCTGAGATTGGCTTTGTTATAAACAAGTTAAGTCAATTTCTATAAACGCCTACTATGCTTCATTGGGAGGCTTACAAATGACTTCCTCGATCTCTCAAAGCCACCATTGGTGCTGAGTTCATCTTAAACATTTACTTTGATGCAGATTTGGCATCATGTGTGGATGACAGACGATCCATGGATGGCTAGCTATGTCATCTTTCGTGGCAGCAATCTTATCTCATGGTTTGCAAAAAAGCAGCAGGTGGTTACTCGCTCAAGTATTGAAAGTGAGATTTACTCACTTGCAAACACAATTGCAGAACTTAGATGGATCACTTTCCTTTACACTGAGCTACACATCACATTGAACCACTGTCCAGTAATATGGGTTGATAACCAGAGTGCTGCTGCACTTGCTGCAAACCTAGTGTTTCATGCACGCTCAAAACACATCGAAATAGACTTGCACTTTATGAGAGATCAAATCCTTATCATGCAATTATCAGTCAGATATGTGCCTACTCATGATCAAGTTGCTGATATTCTCAAAAAATCGTTGCCTACAGATCGATTTAACTATCTTAAAGCCAAACTTTAAATGGCTTCCTCCCCTTTTGTTTGAGGGAGGATGTTAACACCTCTGCTATTACTTAGTTAGTTGATTAGGTGTTAGCTAGTTAGTTAATTTTTTTTTTCTGTTATAAATGTTTTCTTTAACCGTTTGATCTTGTAATAATCATGTATGTAAACTGTGGTTCACATCAATAATATGCAAGTCTTTTTGCCTTATTTTCTTTCTTTGTTCAACTCTGTGCTCTACACTTTTATTGCTTTACACCTTCCTCCTCCTTCTGACCTATTTTTTACAACAAGGTGGTGGAACACTATATTGAATTTACATGTCTTCAAAAATAAAACACTTTTTTTTTTTTGGAAATCTTTTTATCATATTCTCCCTGTATCTTCTAACACTTGCTCTGAAAAAAAATCATCTTTTCTCCTTTATGCTCTTGTTGTTCTGCAAGTTGTGAGATTGTGACTCATGCTCTCTTAGGGTGTTTCGAGGTTAAATTTATTTAGAAACATTCACATTTTAGTAAGTTAATGACTTTATTTTATGAGCTTATGATAATTTATCTAAAGATGATCTTACTTTACTGCTTGCTGTTCTTTGGGGTATTTGGGGATATAGAAATGATGTTTCATTTGGGAAAGTTCATTTAAAAAATTGTAATGTGGTTTCTTGAGTTAGATCTTATCTTCTTGGATACAAGGAAGTGCAAAATTGATAGGGACGTACAATATTCAAAGAAAATCAGAGTAGGCCAATGGAAGTTGCCTCCACTAGGTAGTTTCAAGCTTAATGTAGATGCAACAATTGGGAAAAACTTGAAGAAAGTTGGCATGTTGTAGGGCAAAATTGTTCTAACAAAGTTGTAGCAGGTTGTTTAGTACAACTTTCAGGAGTCGCAAATTCTGTTATTGCGGAGGATTTGGCGGCTTTGGCATAACATTGGTCTTTGGAATGGTGTAGGATAATGAGGTTATTACCCTAGCTATTACTGAAGTTGAAGTTGATTCAAAAATAGTTGTAATTGACAAAGTAAATTCTAGTTATATAAGGATAACTCACTTCTTTCTAATTTATTAGGATCTATTTGTATATCTTTATCTTTTCTCTCATGTGTCTCTCTTACTTATGTGTATAGAGAGTTAGCTTTTGTAGCTCATAATTTAGTCAAGAGAGCACTAAGGCTTGATAAAGAAATTGAGTGGAATGGTAATGCTCCATTTTGTTTTTTAATGTAATTAAACAGTTTATTCATAATGAAGTTACTTCTTTTGTAAAGAAAAAATATAAGTAAAGAAAAAAAAGAAAAAGAACTGAGCTCTGTACTTAGAGAGGAGCCGTTCTAATTTTTTTATTTATATTGTTGTTCTTTTTTTCAAACAATTAAGTTGTAATATATACATTTAGTCTTTTCTTTTTAACCCTAAAAAAGTAATAAATTTTCTTTATCCTATCCCCTTTACAGGTTCCAACCATATCGATATCCACGAAGAAATGTGAAAAAAACTTTGGAGTTTCCATACAAATTAGTGAAGGAAAATGATATATTATGATATTTATAATATTTTATCAAGGTGACATGTTATAATTAATTATTATTTTATTAATTTATATTTCAATTATAGGATATATATTTTCAATATCAATTTATGATCTGATTAGAGAAATTCCATTGAGGATAGGAATTGGTACCCATCCTGATCTTAATGGCCTTCTTATATGTACTTGTTTAGTATATAACCTCCATAAATTAATAGCTTCCATTAAAGAATACTTCTGATCCCCCTATTGAAGAAAATTTATAAATTAACACAATTAATTAATAATCCCAATTAAATTATATTTTGGGATTTTTACACTAGGTACCAAATTTAATTACTTTTTTACATTTTTAATGCTTATCAATTTATTAAACATTTTTACAAAACTACTTTTACTTTTTTAAATCTCAAAAAGTATTATAATTACAAAAATACTACATTCACCATTTAGTTTCTCTCATTTTCGTTCTTCTTCTTTGTCTCCGACTATTGATGAAGGGTGGTGGTTCGGCAACTGAGTTTGCAAGTCGGAGAAGTCGAGCTCTAATCGCCGCTTCCAACTACACAAAGCCAACTCGTTCATGGAGTCCTTCCCTCAAGAACACATTGCACCGACTCCGTTGTCGCAACTCACTCACCCCATCACTCGTTGCCCGAGTCATCGACCCCTTTCTTCTTCACCACTCACTTGCACTTGGATTCTTCAATTGGGCAGCCCAACAACCAGGTTTCAGTCACACTTTCATAACTTACCAATCAATCCTCAAATCTCTTTCTTGTTCCCCCCAATTCAATGCCATTGATGCTCTCCTCAAGCAAGTGAAAACTCAAAAAGTTACTCTCCATTATTCTATTTATGGCTCTATTAAATTTCGACCCAAAATATGTAACTCTTTATTAGCTACTTTAGTTTTTGCTGGTTATTTTGAGCTTGCTCAGAAGGTGTTCGATGAAATGTCTCAAAAAGGTGTTCCTTTTACAACTCTAGGATTTGGTGTGTTTATATGGAGATATGTGAGAAAGTTGAATTGGGTGTTGTTTTAAGTGTGTTAGATGAGGTTAAATGATGTGAGTCATTGATTAATGAGAACTGTAAACTTGATTGTGTTTGAAGTGTTTCAATCAATAGGGAATGTGTTTGAGATAGAGAAGTGTTTTTTTTTTTTTTTGAAAAAAAAAAAGAGAAAGCTTGGGGTAGCTCCAAGGACTAATGACTATAGAGACTTCATCTTATGTTTGATTATGGAGAGGAGATTATATGAAGCAAAAGAGTGGGTAATTATTTGTGGAAACTTTCCAATTGAGGATGATGTCTAAATTTGCATATTAAAGAGGAGTTGTTTGTTTGTTGTTATATAGTTGTTCAAGCATGTATTAAGATTGTTTGTGTGTTGTTCAATTTTAATCACACATTATTTATTTATGTCCAAAAGATAATATTTTCAATTAATTTGATTTGTGACAATATATTAATTAAGAAATTTATTTTTGTTGTTTTAAATTTTTATTTTAAGTTTGACGCTATATTTTGATGGGAGTTGTTATCCTTTTGTTTGTTTGTTGTTACTTAGTTGTTCAAGCATGTATTAATGTTGTTTGTATGTTGTGTTTATGTTGTTAGTTAGCAATTAAAACAAAATCCAAATGCAAGTTAGCGATTTTAATCCCACGTTATATATTTATGTATTCAAAGAATAATATTTTAAATTTCATTTGATTTGTGGCAATATATTTAAGAAATTTATTTTTCGTTGTATTAAATTTGTATTTTGAGTTTAGGCGCTATATTTTGATGTCTAATTAATTTTCATATTAAAGTAAAGTTATTATATGCTCTTCTTTTTTATTTATTTATTTGTTCAACCAATTTAAAAATGAGTATCTATTTCATTTATCATAGGTACATATACTTTTGAGTTAGTGTACAAGTATTTTGTAGTTGCTTTTAGTTTTAGTTTTTTTTTTTTTTAGATTATTAGTTTGTAGCTTTTATTTTTGTTATTGCAATGTGTCGAAATCTATTTAATTTGCATAATAAAGTGGGGTTGTTATTATGTTATTTTATTGTTGTTCTTTAGTTGTCTAAATAATATAAAAATAATAATATGTTTAATTTTTCACGAGTATACGTAAGATTACTTTTGTGTTGTTAATTAGCTGTTTAAACATGTATTAAGATTGTGTGTGTGTTGTGAGAACCAAAAAGTTACTGCAATGTGGTGTTGAAATCTATTTATTTTTGTATTAGGTTGTAGCTTTTATTTTTGTTATTACAATGTGGTGTTGAAATCTATTTAATTTGCATATTAAAGTGGGTTGTTATTGTGTTATTTTACTGTTGTTATTTAGTTGTCCAAATAATATAAAAATAAAAATATGTTTAACTTTTCATAAGTATATGTATTAAGATTGTTTTTGTGTTGTTATACAGTTGTTTGTTGGTTGTTAATTAGATGTTTAAACATGTATTAAGGTTGTGTGTGTTGTGTTTATGTTTTTTTAATGTTGCTGACAATATTTTGTTCATGTCCAATTTATTTGCATATTTTTTTGTTAATTAGTATTGTTGTGTAGTTATATTTTTGTTGCCAAATAAAGTTAAAAGTTAATTTTTTTATATATATATTTGAGTTTTTTTTTTTATATTGTTATTTGTTTACTGTTAGCTAATTGTTTATTGTTATTAAATGTTTAACTAAGAGAAGAAAAAAAAAATACATATGTATATATATATGTTTAGTTTTCATATGTACATATTTTAATATTATTTTTGGTTTATTTTTAGGTACTTTATAGTTTTTGAATGGTATTATAGTAAACAAATATCAAATTAATTTTTATTTTATATTTTAATTGATCATTATCTTAAGTATAATTTTGCATAGATATATTTTGAGTTAGTTATGTTTAAATTATATATATATATATATCAATGTTTGATATTATTGTCTACTTGATTTCTAATTGAGCAAATTTTTTTATTAATCATTTTATTTTTTTTTAAAAAATATTATTTTAGTGTAATTTTTATATTTTTTTAGTTTATGTGTTTCAATTTTTTTTTATATTTATTGTATTAAATTTGTAAATATTTTTTATATGTTCAATTAGTAGTTCTTGTACGGTGTTGTTGTCCAAATTTTAATTGTGTTAATGCAATATGTTAATATTTAATAAATTTCTTTTGAAGTTTGATTGTTGTTAAGTTGTTTTTGTGTTGTTAATTAGTTGTTTTCGCATAACTGTTGCATTGAGAAAAGAAAACCCTACACGCCCAAGCTCACTTTGTCTAAACTGCCATGTGGCAGCCGCAGAGTCACTGCCACATTCTAACGCGCGTCAGTAAAAAACTTTACTCTCCCCACTCGCGTGTGAGTCCCACTCTTCTATCCTATTCACATGTGTATCTCACTCTCTCCTTTTACACTTGGTATTTATCTCTCCATTGTATTTTTGTAATAAAGAAACTTTATAAATATTATTTTTGTAATTAGTAAAAGTACAAATGTTTATTTTTCCTTAAGATGGTATAAATGTTTATTTTGAGTAATTTTAACCTAAAATAGAAAAAAACCCGAATATTTTTGTAGTCTCACCTGTTAGAGTTTTAGGTAAAGTGATTGAGGTTGGATCTCAAAACTAATTGATAAAAAGATGAATAGTTCATTCATCTTTTACTAAAATAGTTAAACTAAAGTATTTTTTATATTTTTTGAGATTTTTCTTTTTTGAAAAAAGTTTTTATATATTATAAAATATTATATATATATAGAACACTTTTTAATGGGTATTACCCGTTAAAGATTACTAACAATTTAACTATAAATATTAATTTTAAAAATATTAAACTATTAGATTTTCAACCAACGACGAATAATAAAAAGAAAATTTTAAATTTCTATACTTAATTTAACTACTTAATTAAAAAAAAAATATCAAAAAATATTATTTTTTACACTATATCAAAAATATATTTATATACAAAATACTTAAGTCAAATTCAATTTTTTTTATTAATTATCATTAATTATAATTATTATTTATATATTTATTAGTTTGCTTATCCAGTTTATCTTTCATTTCTTAATTTTTTTTTTTTTTATGAACTTTATATTATTCATAATAATTTTATATATGATATGAGATACCCATTTGGCCATTTGATATTTCATTTTTTAAAATAGGTAATACAAACATTATAGTGAAGCAGAAAAGTTTGGCAGTCATAGATCTTCCAAGCATAAAGAGAGGAATCTTATCATTAGACCACATACTAGCTAGAGATGCTGTCGCAAGTCTTATCCTGTAGGCTATAGTGTAAATTTCACTAAATGGGCCACTCAAGCTTTCTCCTAGATATACATTTTCCTCTTTACAAAAACTAGCCCTTTTTCAACAAAGGATAATTAAGAATTTGCTTCAAACTCCTTCATTATATACACCCAAACCAAACCCCAATAAAGCAACAAATATTATAGAATAAGACAAAGATCGGTCCTTTTGTGTAAATATATCTTCAAATATATGCACACTATACAAAGATTGTGAAAAAAGAGAAGGAACAAAATTAATATCTTAATGATTCTGATTTCTATCGAATAGTTTCATCTTTTAATAATAATAATAATAATAATAATAATGAGAGATTTTGGAATATCATTTATAAAATGCATTCAAATAATAAGTTAAACTGAGTTAAATAATAATAATAATAATAAGTTAAACAAAAGCAGTTTATTGAGATATGCATCCAATATTTAGGATGAAGTATCACTTTTGCCAGTGGATGTGTTCTCTGTTTTTTTGTATATAAGAAATAATAAATGAATTTTTTTATTTACCTAAAATAAATAGAAATATTAAATTACTAACAGACCAAGAGTATTGGTGGTTTTACTATCAAAATTTGAATTTTTAGGGTTAAATACAAACAAAATGAAAGTATTGAAGGTTTTGCTGCAATTTACTCTTATAATTATTTTATCTAATTTTAAAGAATATACACAGCAAGATCGAAGGATAGAGGAATTGTGAGCTCCCAGAGCGAAAAAAGAAAGGTTTGGAAGAAAATCTTAATATTTATAAATTTGGGTGTAAAAGATCAAGCTTTGATTTTTGTTGGAAAATAATATTTTTAAATAATTATTTATTATATATTACAATATTATATATAAGAGAATAACTCTTACAATAAATAGAAAGTAATTGTAATAAAATATGATCACTTACTAATATATATAAAACAATAATATTCTCAAAATTATTTAGTTACTAAATAATTAAATTTAACAAAGTAAAATATACGCCTCCACCATATTCCTTATTCTTAATTGTTCATGACTATTTAGATGATACAGACTATCCTTTGATAGGTAGATACATATTCAATTTAGGAGTGTCAATGGAGTGGGTCGAATATGATCCGACTATAATCCGACCTAATTTGATTATCTTTGAAATCTTCAGCTTTGCCCACATGTTGAGCTATTAATCGATGTTAATTAATAATTCTTCTATAATTATAATGATGATATTTGTATATCTTTTACAAAAGAATATATATTCAAAACGGATCTGGTCATATCCGATTCGTAAAAAAATTAAGTGGGGCAGAGCGGATCTGATCCAAAATTCGATAAGTATCTGAATGTTTCGTATTAGTAATAATTCGTCGAATCGGATCACCGACCTGACCCGACCCGAATAAATGAATCTTTTGTCATGCCTAATGCAATCTTTAAAAGAAGGGTTAATTATAATTAAGCTAGGACTAAGCTAATTTTATCGTTCTCTGTCAATGATTCCCTTACATCTACAAGTACCAAACTGAGCTCTTGAAAGGGAATATACAAGTGAGCATATAAAGTCCAATAGGAAAACTACTAATAACAAAGAATTAGTAGTTTAATAAAAACCCATGCATGTTTAGCTTTTAAAATAAAACATCCCATCATCATCATCATCATCATCATCATGTACCAGAAAAATAGAGAGACCACAAATAATCACAAGAGACAGGCTACCTATGAACATCACATTGTCTTTTAGATCCTAGCTCTCAATACCAATCATAGAAAATGACATTTAAAATTGAGTAGTCGCACTTGATAATCAGCATAATACTGCATCTTAGATTTAATTAAGTTCCTATATAGATTCTAGGTCTTTCACCTACAGGTGGAATACATACCTGATCTACCTATGATAACACAAAGACTAGGTCGTGAAACAACAATATGCACAAAATAATGATTTACATGGCTTTCATTAGTATAACCAAAAACGGGTAAATAAGAAAAACAAAAGAACAAATTCCCTTTTGTTTTAGGGAATCCAACAGTATAACAGTTGTATTTTGAATAAACTCAAAAATCATAACCTGCATAAATATTTGTACAAAAATATATTTTGCACTCAGTGCCCCATAACAATCCACAAAAATATGTAGATTAAGTCTTCAATTTTTTTAAATATTTTATAAAATAAAAATTTGAATATGTGTAACGTTATTTAACACATAAAACCATGCCCAACAATCAAATTGAGTCCCTACCTCATTAGGATCGTCAAACTTTCTCCAAAACAGATGCTCCTCAGCCCCTAATTATTAAGTTCAAATAGATTAGTCACTTTATCCTACATTCTCAAATAAAATAAATAATTTTTATCTTTGTAATGTATTCTTAAAACTATGTCCAACGACATATACCATGACTATATTTGAAGATTGAAGTAACCAACCCTACGCGGTGCACAAAGACGATCAGTGACATTAAAAATTGGTGTACTTGAAACATAGCCAAAAATAAGAATAGTATATATGAAATTGACCACCTCGGTAAATAGATCACACCCGTGCCAACCACTTATCGAAACAGTATACGGTATCACAGAAAGTTACGAGGAAGTGGCAAAGCTACAAAAACATCACCAGAAAAAGTAGTGAACTGGGTCAAATGATTTAGTGGAGATTTTTCTCCTCGAAGGTGAGTCTAGCAGTGAAAATAGATCATTAAATGGAGGTCAGAGCTAGCCAAAAAATCCATTCAAAGTTTAAATACCAAACTTTGACCCACGATCCCGGTCTAATGATGATATTTGAGGCAATGCCACTTAAGGTGAAGGGTTGCGGAAGTTGGAGAGTACAATGCTCCGAAGCGTGCGATTGAGTGGTGAATGGAAACAAGTTGTCGGAGCTTGGTTAGTCATGGTAGTTATGGTGGTTTTTTGATGTGAGAGAAAGAAAATAAGAAAGAGGAAAGAGAGAGGTAGTTTGTGCGAGAAGGGAAAGATAAGAGGGATTGTTTAATAAAGTTGTGGGTCCCACCCACTAATTTAATATACAATTTTTTTACCGAGTCTAACATTTCTCCCTCTTAAAAAGAAATTTTATCCCGAAATTTTGAGATACAACCCCAAGTTAAATATTAAACAAGTGACGATGCTTCTCATACATCCTTGAGTCACTAATTCTCAAGTGTTCTCATCTTCTCTACGATTCTATCATAAGGCCTTAACTACATATTCGCTCTGTTCCATAGTACCTTTAACTCTCTTACCAATATCCAAACAGGTCGTTCTTCACATGTCATATCTTCCACAAGAGGGATAGCGTCATACTTAATGACATCTGACAAATTTGAAGTATACTTCCTCAGCATAGATACATGGGACACATTATGAGCATGTCCCAACAATACTGGTAACTTTAATCGATAAGAGACCTATGCAACCCTCTTAATAACCTCGAAAGGTCTAACATACCTGGGGCTAACTTATCCTTCATTCTAGACCTCATCACATATGCTTAAAGGTTACTTTTAGGAAGACATTATCATCAAACTCATACTCAACTTCATGTTGATGGAGATCAGCACAAGTTTTATGATGACTCTGAACAACCTTATGTCTGTCTTGGATTTTCTTAATCCTCTAATATGTAGTAGTGATCATCTAAAGTCCAATAATGACATACTCATTATTGTGATATTTTGCACACGCAAGTGCACGTATCATGACAAGTAGTAAACTCACCAAGAGTGAGGTCGATCCCACGAGGATTGTAGTTAAGTACGTTAAAATTAAACTCTTACTTCTATTTGGTTGAATAAAATTTAAGAAAATATTAAAACTAGAAAATTATAAAAACAGTGAAAGAAGAAGCAATTAAACTAATAAAGAAATTAACAGTTAATAAAACTAGGGCTTCGACTTCATTTTGTTTCTATTGATTATGGCCTAATATGATTATCTTCCTATTATAAATTTCTATGCAGTAGCAGGTTTACTAAGGTAATTTATAGTCTTCTCAGATATATAAACCTCAATTACATGCAAACTTTCTACTCTCGTGATAAATTTAACATGCAACAGGCATTAAACACAGAAACCCTATAAGCTATCTAAACCATATAGGTACTCTCGTCCTATATCGAAATTAAGTTCTATTTCACTATAGCATAATTGACACTCGCTTCTCAGATCTCGCATCAAAATCATAGATAGTTAATTGGTGATCAGACAATTAAAAGTAGTTAAGCACGAATGAAATAGATGTTGGGTTTTATGCCCTAAATAAAACTCATTTCATATAATCAGATTTACTTATTAATAAAGATCATAAATAACATTTTATGTTGCATGGTTCACATGATTTATTTCATGATTATATGTATATAATGTATGAGTTCTTTTTAAGTCCAGAACATATGTGTTGGTTAAAGATTATAGTGTTGTCAGCACAGTGGAATATAATCTTTATTATATGTTCAAAAGTTTATTCCCCGATTTGTCAGAACACTGAATTTAGACTGACATGGTATAATCAGCGATAGGTATTCTTACACCTTGGAAAAGTGTTATGTTCTTTCCAGGACATTGGTAAAGTTTACCAATATCGGATGTATGGAGCATACATCGGAAGGGACCGATATTGAATTTTGATTAGATATATTAAAATTTACCGTAATATCTATTCAATTCAATATCACCTGTTGATCCTAGATCACATGATCGAAATCCTGATATGGTTAGGCTCAATCTCAAGAGTGTTATTCGTGTTCTTTGATTTGTTAGTTAAGCCTAATTTATGGTCAGGGCAATACATACATTTTGGGAACACGGTAGTGCAATTGAGTGGGAGCACTAACATAAATATGGAATCTATAGCTTCTATTTGGCAAATAGAAGTAAAGGATGATTTCCTTCGAGCTTAACCAAACGAAGATAAATGGTGGAGATCTCATTTCACTTAGGTGAAATATCATTTATACAGGGTTTAGTGTTTTAAGGATAAAATACATTGTAGGGTGTTACGGTAATTTAATCCCTTTACAATGTAAATCATCTATATAGAGGATCATTGATCACATTAGGGTTATAACAATGGATAACTAATGACGTGTCTATATCGTGGAACATATAGAGCGTTCTATATGACTGAGAGTGCAATTCTAAGTTCTAAGTGTGGATTCAATGAGGAATTAATAAGTTAGGGAATTTACTTGGTAAATTCGGTTCGACTTATTGGAAGCTCGGTTATATAGACCCATGGTCCCCATACTAGTTGAGACCATACTGCTTGTAAGACTCAGTTAATTGATTTTAATTAATCAATTAAAATTCTAAAAGTTAGACTATGTCTACTTTATGAATTTTCACTAAGCAAGGGCGAAATTGTAAAGAAAAGAGATTTTAGGTTTATTTATTAATTAAGAGACTTTATATGTCTAAATTAATAAATATATTAAATGGCAATATTATTTGATAATTATTTCTAAGTTATTAAATAATTAGAATTGACATTTTTGAGAAAATAGGAATGGAAAATAACAAAATGGGAAAGTTGCAAAGTGAGGTCCAATACCCTTTGTATGGCCGGCCCTATGCATGAGAAATACCATTTGTAGTTTCCATTATTTTAATGCCATACAATTCTAACCTAAACCTAGAGGGTTTTCTATAAATAGAAAGTGTTGGCTTGAGGAAACTAAGACACACATCTTTGATCACTTTGTTTCTCTCAGAAAAAGCCTCACACGCCTCTCTCTCTTTTCTTCTCTCTAAATTTCGAAACTTTGAGTGAATGAGTAGTGCCCACACACATCAAGTGGTATCTCAATCATAGTATGTAAGACTATGGAATTTCTGCATCAAAGAAGGAGAAAAGAAGATCCAGGTTCAGATCTTGGTGATGCTCTGCTACAGAAAGGAATCAAGGGCTAGAGATCTGAACGGAAGGAGTCATAATATTCCGCTGCACCCACTGTAAGGTTTTCTAACTTTATATGTGTTTATTTTCATTGTTTTAGAATTCATATTAGGTTGTTAATCCAACATACTTGTTAGTAAATCTAGATCCTGGTAAAGTAATTTCCAACAACTGACACCAGAGCCATGGTAATGATTTAATTTCATGTAATATGAATTAAAACGATGATTTGCATGTTTCTGTGTTGATTTGGATGGCTTCATGTTGGTTTATGTGCTTATGTGATGAATGTATGTGTTGTACGAAATTTTTCCATGAAATATATTTTTTCAATTTTTTAAAATATTTTATTTGGATTTATTGTGAAAAATTAAGCAATTTTGTCTTTTACGGAACTTGATTCCGATAAAAATTGAAAAAGTTATGAATTTTGGAAAATTGGGATTTCGGGTACGCATGGGTGCTCAATCGCACGCATCATGCGCGCGCGAGCACCCTGCTGTCTGCCCGTGAAAATCCTGCCAGCGCCCATGTTTCACGCACAAGCACCCTGCAACGCCGAGAAACCTCGGCTGGGTGCATCACCTCCGCGCGCGTAGGAGGCTGCGTGCAGCCTTCCTGGGCTGCACGTGCAGCCTCCTGGGCAGTTTCCCAAAAAGTTGTGATTTTTGGGGTTTTTCCCCAAAAATCCAATTTTTTCATGGGATTGTTTCCCAAAATTCATTTTTCTAATTTTAAATATTTCTAAATTGAAATGTTTCCAATTTTAAATATTTTCAATTTGGAATTTTTCCAATTTTAAATATTTCTATTTTGGAATGTTTTCATTTTTAAATATTTCCTATTATGGTCAGATTTAAAAATTTGTTAACTTCTTTAATATTTATTTATTATTTAATTATAAGATTAGATATTTTGATATTTAAGATATTTTAAATTAAAAGATAACTTTATCTTTTTATTTAAAATATTATATTAAAATTTTCTTATATGGCAAATTAAATAATTAATAAATTTGAAATTAACATAGATATTTTTATAGATATACTTACCATAATGTTTTTCAAATTCAAAAATTTGTTATTTTGTTAAATATTTAATTATTTATAAATTATAAGTTTAAAAAATGATATTTTTCTATATATATCATTTTTTTCTTATTAGAAATTTATAAATCATATCTTAAATATTTAAATAACATAGATATTTTTGTAGAGATTTGAATATTGCTTAATTTGAGATATTTTGACATATAATTATGGTAATTATTATTCATTTATTATTTTATTCCTAAAATAATAATTATCTAACCAAATCTATTTTAAAATTGGTTTATTTTATTAAATTATAAGATCTGAAAGTGATATTGAAGATTCTTTCCTTTCAAATCATTGATCTTATTAGATATTTAATTTGATTCAAATAAACCTAGATATTTTAAAATTAGTTTCCTTTATTTGGTTAGTTTAAGAATAATAATTTAATTATATTAATATCTTATTTCACATCTGTTACATGGACAATGTTTGTTTGTTTATATTGTTTATTCAAAACTTTTTAACAAACCTATTATTTATCTGATCTAAATTGCTATGATTAACTTGTTGACAGATCATGATCCAATGATCTGATATTAATCATAGTCCAATTGACGATAGATCTTACAAATAATTTGTAACAGGTAAATTTTGTACTTCTTTCATCTGTGTAAACCTAGTAACATGATAGGGCCCATCCAAATCATTTGACCTGTGTGAGCTTATATGTTTGCTTTTGGGCTTAGATGCATATAGGAAGCCCATTTAAGTTTTTACTAAGTAAATGGACTAGGTTGCTAAAATAAATTTTGACATAAGGAAATTTATTTAGGCCCAATTAGATTTGGGCTTATTCAATGAATAACAATTGTTTATTTTAAGGTTAAATTCCTCTCTTTTGGGCCTTGTGTGAGAGTTGGGGGTCATAGAAGTGGGTACGACATACTGAACCCAGCTCCCCCTCACATGAACTACTCCAATTGTGAAGGCCCATTTGCCTTATTTAAATAATTGTATTAGGTTAATTATATTAGTCTAACCTAATTAAAATTGAATTAGCAACATAATTAACTTTTAAAATATATGAAATTTATTTTTCATGTAATATTTTAAAGTTAATTTTAGAAAAACACTTAGTCAATGATATATTCTAGATAGTTATTTCTAGTACGAGTTATTATTTCTAATATTAAATAGGAAAATATCATTGATTGTGAAATTAATTGTTTCCTAATTAATTTTGGTACAATCTAAGTTTAGTATATTTTCCTAGTATTAAACTAGAATTAATAATTAAGTTTCCTCTTTACTTAATTATTTATTTCTTGAATTTAATACATTTAATTAAATTGAAAATTTCAATATCTAAGTTGATTTTCATCATGATACTTAAATATTGTGATTTTCATGTTATTTAATTAAAGTTGAAAATTATCTTAAGTTTGGAATCTTGTTTCAGAATAACTTAAAGCTGAATAATTTTCAGAATATATTTTATTTTATTTTATTAATCATTTCCCAAAATTTCGAAATTACATTTCTTTAATGTAGAAATTTTGAATTTTATTTGAAAAATAGATTAAAGTTGAAAATTATTTATTTAATTTTGGACCAACTTAAATCAATGATTTTTTCATTTAATGATTAATTAAAATAAATGAACTAAAATATATTATAATTAGAAATTGGATTAATTAGTCTATGAAAGTCTAGATAGATATTATCTGTTTTGCTTGAAGTATTTTTCTAGTGTATTTAATTAAATAAAAAATTAATATTTAAGTTGATTTTTAATCATGATACTTAAATATTTGAAATTTTTCTTAGATATTTAATTAAATAGGAAAGTTATATTTTTTGTTGAAAATTAATTTTATTAATTAATTTTGGGCCAACATAAAATTAGAGTAATTTTCCAAGATTTATTTTTATTTTATTTTAAAGCATTTTCGAAAATACAATATATATTTATAGAAAATTAAATTTGAGTTGTAAATTAATTTAAATTAATTTTGAAACAACTTAAATTGAATAATTTTCTAAATATTTATGGAAATTATTACTAAGATGGAAATAATTCACGTTATTTTCATATCCATCTAAGTATAATTTATAAATATTACATTAAAATTTATATTTGGAATTTTTCATTCTAAATTGGAAATTTTAATTAAATAAATATATATTTAAAATAAATGGATTAAAATAAATATTAGAAGAAAATACAACCCTACATTAAATAATGAGCTTTATTGTTATAAGGATATTCGATCTCCATTGTTGGTTTTACACAGCTATTGTTTTAGTGAGTAATTGTAAAGCCCGCTTAGTTAATTTGGAAATTATCAGTTGGTTATGTTTAATTATGAAGTTATTTATAGCTATTTAAATAATTTATTACTGTTATTTATGGAATTCAGAAATGCATAATTATGTCATCAGTAGTTTTTATATTTTTCATTTCCGGTGTCCGGTATTTTGGAACTCGGCGTTTGGCTCAGTAGAAATCACAACTTAGTATGTTAGTAATTTGGGGACGGGTTTTAGACATTGGGAATGTCGGGAATGGCCGGGAATTTAGAATTTCCCAAAAATACCCCTTTAGTATGATTTTCATGATTTTATGGTGGAGGGGCAAAATGGTCTTTTTGCCCCATTAGTGTTTTGTCTTATGTGAGTTTATTAAATGAATTTAAATGGTTATTTTATTTTAATTAGTGGCTGAAATAAGTGGTTTAAGTGGCATTATTCATTTACTTTTCTCATTTTCTACACTTAGCAAAAATTAAGAAAAAACTTTGAAAAGAAAATTCTCTCAAGCCTTCTCTCTATTTCGGCTGAGGCATTAGGGTGCATGAAGCTGATTTTTCTCTTTGATTTCCAAGCAAACTCTCATCCTTTCTAAGCATTCTTCAAGCTAGGTTAGCTTCTCTTAATTTTCTTCTTTGAAATTATGAAAAATGGTGAAATTTTGAGTATATGCATGCTTCTTGTGGCTGTGGTTATTATTGTGTTTTGTTGTTGATTTCTGAAGTGTAAAGCATGTCTAATTGAAATTAATTAAGTGATTTTGAAAGCATGTTAGATAGGTTGTGCAAGCTTTAAGTTTTTATGCAAAGTATGATTTTCAAAGAGTATTGATTGAATCTGTTGCTGGGTTATTGTTGAGGTTTTTGTTTGATTTCAGAAGCTATTTCAAGCTTATTTGAGTAGAATTAACTAGGTTTGAATGCATGTTAGTGGATTTAACCAAGTTTGAGTTTTGGAACTCAAAGCTTGGTCTTTAATGGTGAATTTTGTCTCTGTGAGTTCTGGGTGAATTTGTTGCCTTTAAATGGTTATTTGGGGCATATAGAATGTGTCCGGAAGGTTTGGATTGATTTGGGTTTGAATTGAGCAAGTTAGGAATTTTTGAAAAATTCTGCGAGGAACCTAATTCCGGTTGTGCAACCGGAATCGGATGGGTGTCCAATAATTCCCAGAACCTAATTCGGTTGGGCAACCGTCTACCGGTTGGGGAATTTTCAGAAACCCTAGTTTTCCTCGTTTTTATGTTTTTAGGGGTATTGCCACGCTTTTTATCGATAGGGAAACTTTTAGTTCCTAGTTTTAGTCCCCGGGAAGTGATTTAGCGTGTCACTTATAGCGTTGTGATTTTTATGGTTTAGGAGCCAGTAATCCGCCACTCAGCTTCAGTTCCAGTCAGGTTGACCGGCACACCTGAAATCGGAATCCAGGTAAGATTAGTATAACAGTATGCATATGCAGATTACATGTTTAGCGTGCATGTAGGAAGCCTGCTAGATTACATTAGTTATGTATATAGGCTTCGAACCATCCAACCCTGTCACGTCGGTACAGCCGGAGTATGACCAAGCCGGAGTATGACCTGGTTTGACCGATTAGGCCGACATTTGGTTGGTGGTTCATTGTTATTGACCTATCCGTCGGTACAGGGTGGAGTATGACCAACGGCGGAGTATGACCGGCTCGACCGATCAGGAGGATACTTGTCAATAGTACCGTCCCTATGAACGTTCAAAACCCGCACCATGTTGGACATGGCAAGGTAGTAGCTCGCACCATGTTGGACATGGCAAGCGGGACTCGCATCGTGTTGGACACGGCAGTTAGAATTATGTATGATATTATTATGCTTTTCTTACTGAGTCTGTCGACTCACAGTTTATGTTCATGTGTAGGTAAAGGCAAGGCTATAGCTGATGGACCGTGAGCGAGCTTATGAGATTGTACATGTCGGGGCGGTTAGGCCTGGAGCGTACGATCCTCGGGACAGCAAGGCTGAATTTTGTAACTGGTCGTTAGACGACTTTTAATTTTATGTAATAGTTAAACAGTTAAAACTTTTGTAAATGATTTTACAAATCGGGATCCCGAGTCTTTTGTAATATGGTTTATAAGTTTAATTAAAAAGCAAAATTTTAATTAATCACGTTTTTCCATAAACCTCGTTGATTAGCAACGAGCTGCACAGTACGTTTAAAAATCACGTAATACGCCTAAGATAGTTAGGGTGTTACAGTAATCCTCCCTAATAAAGGAACGTTCATTAGCAAGTTAGCACCGTTTAATCTCGAAAGATAAGTAATCTTGTTAGTTTTTTATATAGTTTATGCTCACCTTTTATAAGTAATATGAAACAATGGTGGAAGCTCATAAGATAGAATAGCCTTGACTCTCGCCTAAACGGGACAACGCGGATTCCAATCTTGATCGAATAAAAGGTTGCTAGAATGTTTGACATTTTAGATGAGCTGACAACTCTATTCAATGGATGGTAACTTTGACTCTCGCCTAAACGGGACACTGATATCAGTTTGTTGAAAACTTTGGAAATTATTTAGGATTGTATGTTTTAGTATTTTCACTTGTCATTCCTACTTGCTATGTGCTTCATAATTTCTGAATTGTGTATGAATTTGTATTGAACCATGTTATTTTCTGTTATTGAATTGTAGTTTAATTTCGAATCTTCATTGTTGGTCTAACTTGATTTGTTTTTCTAATGAGATAAATCCCTAATGGATTTTTACCATTAGACTAACATAATAGTGTTAGATCTCGAAAGATAAATATTGTATATGCAACATCTAACTGTTCATCAATTGATGACATCTTAGACTAGTATTTTACAATATGAAACAAGAAGATTGTATAAATAAGATTACTTTGACTCTCGCTAATCGGAGCATCGTTGGATTCTTATTTAAAACGAAATTATCCTAATTCCTCTTAGCTTATTCATTTCGAATTAGCTCAATAACATATCATTGGATGAATGGTCTATAAATCATATAAAGTCTTATTTTCTCTTAAGAAATTAGATGATGCATATGATTATATTCCTGGAATTCTATCCCAAAATGATATAAATCCTCAATCTTAGATATCTCCTACTTGTATAGGCAAATCATAGAGTTAGATTAGTAGTGGTGGTCCAAGAAAGAGTTACTAATTATACAGTTACATTTTCACAAGTGTTTCATGACAATTTTCTTTCAATGGATTCAAACTGTATGAGTTTAGTATTCTGTGACCAGAATCCACTTGCACTATTCTAAGAACTCTTTGATGTAACTAAACTTAAGTCATCAAAAGATACAACCACATTTTATAAATCTATGGCATTTGTATCTTGTTCATAGTGGCTTTGACAAGATCATTCTCTGCAAAGAGTTAATATGCCTATATCCACTGAAAGTAATTTCATCTCATTCGAAGATGGATGTATATTCAGGGGTGGATATGAGTTTTCGTTGTATTCTTAAAACGATCACTTTAGATTTTACCTTACGCAAAAGAAATTTGAAATGTTTGAAAAATTTCATTAATTTCTAGCAATGGTAAGTGGTTAAAGATCTTGCGAACTGATAGGGGTGGAGAAAAAGTTAGTTGATATGCAGTTCAAAGATCATTAATTTGATTTTGAATTATTTCCAAACTTACCTCCCCAGAAATTCGAGTTGCATATTGATGATTAGTTACTAGTCGTTGCCTAAATCCTTCTATGGGAATAAAATTTCAGAATGATGCAATGGTTGTATACTTAATGTAAATCATTACTAGATTCATGGATGACCTAATCGAAATCTTAAAAAAAGCTAGAACTGCTAACCCTGGTTTGCATGTTTGTTAGCTATTCTAAGTGATTAGGGGTGGAGCATCCCATAGTCATTAGATAAGAAAGTGTTTGTTTAAACAAATACCACTTTTTCTAAGAAAATGACTAAGTCTGAAAATAAAGTAGCAAATCAAGGAGATATTTTTTTTCTTGATTCCATAAGTGTTCTATCATCTTATTCGTTACAAGATGATCCCACTGCCTCTGTTGTCTTAACACAACCGAAGAGGTCAATACCATTTAGTTTTCTTTGACATAGTTCACGGTACCTTGTTGTAGTGGGAGAGTTTCTAGGAACTCAACTTCTTATGACTTGGAAGACACTAGTGATTAAAATCCATTGTGAGTTTAAACAAGTAATGGATTGTCAAGATAAGAAACTAAGAAGAAAGCCAAGAGAACTATGGTTTGATCCATTCACATGGAGTAACCTAAAGTTTTCTATTACAAGGACATGAAAGGAAGTTTTCGTTCATAAGTCTATTCAATGGACTTAACAAGACTTCCTGTTCCTAGTATTATAGGTTTGAGTTTATCTAAACCTATGGCTTGTGGTATACCTGGTAATTACTTACTCTAATGCAAGCATGAGATGCTGATGCATTTTATTTCCTATGGAAATCTATAGAAGCTTCACAACTTCTTAAATATAGATTTTATTTATCTAAGGAAAAGTATCAACTATTCGAGAAAAGATAAAGCCAGGAAAGAATTTCTTAAATCAACAGTGAGAGGTCTCAGATATGCTTTTGTATGCCTTAGACCAGACACCTGCTGTTGAGTGAGAGTAATGAGTAGGTATCAGATTAATCTAGGAGAGGAACATTGGAAGACAATCAAGTAAATCTTAAGATTAAGAAGAGGAACTATATGTTAGTCAATAAGGGTGGTTTTGAAACTCTTAGACTACACCACATCAGATTTCGAGACTTGCATGTGTGCTAGAAAGTCTACTGATGAGATTGTGATTACTTTGGGGGTGGACTACCAGGAGTTAGGGCAACTCCGTAGGGTCGAATCAAGGCCAGAGAGCTCAGTTTCCCCCACCTGCTAGGGGCCGAGGCAGAGGTCCCCGAGGCAGGGCTCGTGGCCGGGGTGATGAGAACCCGCCACAGGCTGCCCAGGCTCCCCCAGCCGATCAGGGAGCCCCGAACTGGGAGTTACGGTTTGCGGAGATGCAAGCCCGGATCGAAGAACAAGACCTCGAGATTCAGAGGTTGAGACAGCAGGGTGCTCCTGCAGCCTCGTGCCCATAGTTCCAAAGTGGCACCCGCCCCTCGCCGCCTGTGCCGAGATAGTGGTGGCGGCCCATAGATTGGAACCTTTGTATGAGCGGTTCCTGCATGTGCACCTCCGGTATTCCTGGGAGGTCCGGATGTAATGAAAGCCGAGCAGTGGCTGACGGTGATCACCAAGATACTGAATTTCATGGGTGTCACCGGTAACGACAGAGTGGTGTGCGCCACGTTTCAGTTCCAGGAGGACGCGTTGGTATGGTGGGACATGGTGTCTCAGATCCATGACGTCACCACCATGACCTGGGAAAGGTTCCAGGAACTCTTTAACGCAAAGTATTACAATGAGGCGGTCAGAAGCGCCAAGAGGAAAGAGTTCGTTCACCTGACCCAGCGGGAGAACATGAGCGTCACTGAGTATACTACTCAGTTTGATCGGTTGGCGAGGTTAGCCTCGGGAATTGTGCCGACCGATTTCAGCAAGAAGGAGAAGTATCTAGACGGGTTGAATCCCAAGATCAGGCATGATCTGATGATTACCACCGACGACAGCACCACCTATGCTCAGATGGTGGAGAAGGCACTGCGAGCTGAGGGCGCAGTGGGGTGCATGTCAGAATCAGCGAGTACTCCGGTTAGTGGCGGGGCTCCTACCCCTCCTGCATCAGGCTATAGCAGGGGGAGTAGTGGTTCGGCCATTGATCAGAGGAAGAGGGCACCCACTGCTTCCGGCGGCTCGAGTCAGAACAAGAGGTTCCGGGGGAACCAGAACAGAGGGAGTCGTCCTGGTGGTACTGAGACCCGATTCTCCTACCCCGAGTGCCCTAGCTGCAAGAGGCACCATCGGGGTGAGTGCAAAGGTCAGGGATGCTTTCATTGTGGCATGCCCGGACACTTCAAGAGGGAATGTCCCCAGCTCCGACCAGAGGCACCGAGAGCTCCAGCGATACCCACTCCAGCCAGGGTATTCACTATCACGCAGGCTGATGCAGATGCCAGCCCATCAGTAGTCACATGTCAGCTTCCTGTTAACAGCTCGCTATATTCAGTGCTGTTTGATTCTGGGGCTACACATTCTTATGTAGCGCCCAGGGTCTTTAGTAAGTTGGGTAGACCCTTTGATAGATATGAATCAGGGTTTGGAACCCTGTTACCTGGCGGAGAATTGGTTATCTCCAATAGGTAGATTAGGTCTATGCCGATCAGGATAGATGGTAGAGAGTTAAGCGATGATCTGATAGAGATGAGCTTAGTCGAATTTGATATTATTTTAGGAATGGATTTCCTATCTAAATATTCGGCAAGCATTGACTGTAAGAGGAAGATGGTGGTCTTCCAACCGGAAAGTGAAGAACCATTTGTATTTGTTGGTTCGGTTCAGGGATCTCGGATCCCGGTGATCTCGGCTATGTCAGCGAGAGAATTGTTGCACGGCAGTTGCTTAGGGTTTTGTTGCTATAATTTTAAACACTACGCAAGTATACGCAATCAAGTAGTAAATCTCACACAGGTGAGGTCGATCCCACAGGGAATTGGATTAAGTACCACTAAATTATACTTATGATTCTATTCGGTAAATCGAAAGCAATTATGATTTAAAAACAGTAAAATATGAAAGAAATTCAGAAAACTTAATAACACAATTTAAAGTTGAGCAAGATGAGACAATAGGGAGGAGAATCCTGTTGTTGTTTACCCAAATCGTTAATGCTTAATTACTATCCTATTCTTGGAGTGAATGACAGATTATGAAATAACCTAGCTCCTTTCAGATCTTCTAGATTCTAAATCACATGTTATCTAATTAATTCCTTAATTAAACTAACATGAAATCAGCATTAAGCAATAATCTACTCGTCACATAAGTCATGTAAATACTTTCGTTTCACATAGAACATCGATTATCTTAATTTTAGCATTCTCAATTCTCACTTTTCAGATTTTGAATTGAGATCATAGAACATGCACAAGGTGATCAATCTTAAACATGAAATTAAACATAAATTAAGATAATTTCACAAACAAGAATGGAGGAATGGTAATTAAACATTAACTAGGAAAAACATTAAACAACAATCATCATCCTCCCTAAATGGGAAATTTAGTTCAGAAATAAATCCATAACCATTCCTAAAGCAATATTCAACATAAATAAATTAAAGAGGAATAGAGAAAGAAACTGTTGGTGGATGAATCTGGATCTTCACTTTGATTTCCTTTGCTCTTCTTGCCTCTTTCTGCTGTGTTTTAGGGTTCCAAATCGCCTCCCTTGACTTCCAATCGCAGTTTTCTATTTATAACTAAGTTTTAGGGTTCGTCGGACAAAAATACCCCTAACCGTACGGACGCTCGCCGCGGCCAAAAGTGGTCTCGCCGCGGCCAAAAGTGCATCAAAAAACTACGTTTCTGCCCAGACTTTCTAGCCGCGGCCATGGAATTCTCGCCGCGGCGAGATGGAATTTTCAGCTTCGATCTGTTTTAGTAAAATGAGCATAACTTTCTCATCCAAACTCCAAATGAGCTGATTCAAGATGCGTTGGAAAGATAAGAAAGAGATCTAAAACTTTTATGTTTTGACTTTTTCCAAAATATGATCAGAACATAGTCGAATTTAGGCTTGAAGTTTCAGCTTTATTCTCTTTCAAAATTTTTTCTATTTTATAGATCACTGTTTTCCGAAATTTGTCCAATTTATACATTCCAAGTGTAGAAACCTGAAATCAAAGAAAACAAGCGTAATTCTATTCTAAAAATAATAATAAATAAGGAAAACAACTATAAAATGTGACCCGAAACTTAGGCTAAAAATAGCCTAACAAATTCCCCCAAATTGAATCTTTACTCGCCCCCGAGTAAAGCTAAAACTCAACTAAACTAAAAAAAACAATGTAATAGATAACTAAACCTTCCAATGATTGAACTACCACTACCACCTGCACAACTTCAAGCAATCAATAACCAGAATTTCAACTCAATAACTCTAAGAACTAACTTGGATGTACAATTTAGAAGTATTTGACGTTCATATCACAACCATTCTACACTTCCCGACATTCCACTAACACATGATCAATAAGTTTGGATGACATACCTCTCTCCACTAATGTTGACAAATTTTTCTTTGGAATCAATAGGTCTTTTTCGGTTATCACAACGTGGCTTAGGTACATGGGTAGGTGACAAGTCATTTAAGCTACGTTATACCATAAGCACAATTAACCAATCAAGCACCCACACTTATCCATTTTTTCATCCCAAAGAAGATATTAAGAGATTGCATATTTTTTTCCTATGTGCCTACCTCATTGTTCACAATTGATTCTCAAGAAGAAATTATCACATTTCATTTTTCTTTTGTTTTTTTCTTTCTTCTTTTCTTTTTTCTACACTAGAGGCACATCACATAACAACTATTTTTTTTCAATCCCTTACTTTCAAAATTGTTCCCCACTTACACACTTCATTCCCCCCAAACTTGATTAAAAGCTTATGGCATAATAAGGTACGTTGAGAATGTAAGTAGTTAAAGATAACGAATTAAGCTTAGTTAAGTGGTGAATATATATATATATATTTTTTATTTATTTATTTATTTTTTTTTTTGAAATAGGCTAAGGCTCAACTTTGGGTAACTAAGGATAAAACTTTTCAGGTAGGCTTGAAAGGCTCAATCGATCCAAAGAAAATTTGCCTAAATCACTTTCCAAACAAAAATCAACAAGAATTTCGCTTCAAGAGAGTATGTCAAACAAATTCTATTCCATGTTAAACCAATCATTCCACAATCCAAGTAGAACAAAAGTGATATGTGTCAAAAATAAATGTTTTACATCTACATGAGCAACCTTCTAATACACATCCAATTTAATTCAAAAAGTTATGAGTCAAGCACACAATTAAGATTTCAATCAATTGCACAAGTGAATAACAGTAAGTCAATCAATATTCCAGCTCAGTTATCAACACATGACACTAACAAAAAAAAAACTAAACTAAAAAAACAAAAACATAAACTGAAAAACTGAAGAAAAAAAAAAAAAAATTAAATCTCTCCCCCCAAACTAAAGATGCACATTGTCCCCAATGTGACATTAAAGAAAAAGGAAAGGAAACTTACCTGAGTGCCACATCAATAAGCGGTTGACGCCCGTAATAAGCGTCATGCAAGACAACTTGAAAATTGGTGTTGTACTTGCCTTCAAGCTTGGCAAGTGATGAGTTTGAACCAAAATCAGCACCAACATAAGACTTTGGATGATGAGCTTGGGGAGATGCCTTTTGTAGCTTGTAGAGGATATAATATGGTGTTGATGAAATATATGAATTCATTGGTGGTTTATTAGTCAATATCATTGATAAAGTTGAATCAATGATGCCATGTTCTTCTTCATCCTCCAATGTCACAGTTTCTACACTTTCATCTAACAACCCTTCTTCTTGTTGCTCACTCTCCACTTGGCTATCCATACCCTCACTTGTGATTTCATATTCAATGAGTTCCTCTTCACAAGGATCTTGATCTTCAATTGTAGGCTCATTATCTTCCTTGTATTCAAATAATGACCCTTCTTCATTGTACCAACAACTCTCATAACTTTCATCATTGGAGTTATTACATTCTGAATCATGAGTCATTGAATTATCACATAAGGATCTCACCATGTCAGTTAAGCGGTTAATCTCTCCTGGAAGTGATTGTAGAAGTGATAGAAGTTGCTCCTCTTTTTCAGTTTGTTGGGATGAATTCGGGCAATAAGGTGGATATTGGTGACTCCAACCCTGAAGTGATGGATCCCAATGCCAGTCGTAATCAAAATCTGCCATATCATTCAACAGATTTATTACGTCATAACCTCTCATTAATAGAGGCGCTCCAGTGACCTCTGCTCCATAATCAACCCAGTTTCTTGTTTCATCATTAAGTCCGTTATAAAAGAGCCACGTAAAACATCCACTTGAGAAAGTGGGATAACATCTCTCTCCAAGCTCTTTAAATCTCCTCCAAGCAGAATAGAATGGTTCATTGTGTTGTTGGGCAAAATCCTCAAGATATAGCATCTGGATTTATCTTGCAGGTCAAACTCATAAGTAACACATTAGTAAAATTAAAAGAAAAATAAAACTAAATTAGTACTAAAAAGAATAAACATTTAAAACAACAAAATTAATACTAAAATCAAAAAGAAAAACTAAATTAGAACAAAATTTAATTTTTAATAATATTACAAAATTTAATCTAAAAGAAACAGATTAGAAATAAGCAAAAAAAATTAACCAAAGTAGAAGTTAGTATAATTTTATGTAATATCAATCTTTATACAATTCCCCGGCAACGGCGCCAAAAACTTGTTGCTATAATTTTAAACACTACGCAAGTATACGCAATCAAGTAGTAAATCTCACACAGGTGAGGTCGATCCCACAGGGAATTGGATTAAGTACCACTAAATTATACTTATGATTCTATTCGGTAAATCGAAAGCAATTATGATTTAAAAACAGTAAAATATGAAAGAAATTCAGAAAACTTAATAACACAATTTAAAGTTGAGCAAGATGAGACAATAGGGAGGAGAATCCTGTTGTTGTTTACCCAAATCGTTAATGCTTAATTACTATCCTATTCTTGGAGTGAATGACAGATTATGAAATAACCTAGCTCCTTTCAGATCTTCTAGATTCTAAATCACATGTTATCTAATTAATTCCTTAATTAAACTAACATGAAATCAGCATTAAGCAATAATCTACTCGTCACATAAGTCATGTAAATACTTTCGTTTCACATAGAACATCGATTATCTTAATTTTAGCATTCTCAATTCTCACTTTTCAGATTTTGAATTGAGATCATAGAACATGCACAAGGTGATCAATCTTAAACATGAAATTAAACATAAATTAAGATAATTTCACAAACAAGAATGGAGGAATGGTAATTAAACATTAACTAGGAAAAACATTAAACAACAATCATCATCCTCCCTAAATGGGAAATTTAGTTCAGAAATAAATCCATAACCATTCCTAAAGCAATATTCAACATAAATAAATTAAAGAGGAATAGAGAAAGAAACTGTTGGTGGATGAATCTGGATCTTCACTTTGATTTCCTTTGCTCTTCTTGCCTCTTTCTGCTGTGTTTTAGGGTTCCTAATCGCCTCCCTTGACTTCCAATCGCAGTTTTCTATTTATAACTAAGTTTTAGGGTTCGTCGGACAAAAATACCCCTAACCGTACGGACGCTCGCCGCGGCCAAAAGTGGTCTCGCCGCGGCCAAAAGTGCATCAAAAAACTACGTTTCTGCCCAGACTTTCTAGCCGCGGCCATGGAATTCTCGCCGCGGCGAGATGGAATTTTCAGCTTCGATCTGTTTTAGTAAAATGAGCATAACTTTCTCATCCAAACTCCAAATGAGCTGATTCAAGATGCGTTGGAAAGATAAGAAAGAGATCTAAAACTTTTATGTTTTGACTTTTTCCAAAATATGATCAGAACATAGTCGAATTTAGGCTTGAAGTTTCAGCTTTATTCTCTTTCAAAATTTTTTCTATTTTATAGATCACTGTTTTCCGAAATTTGTCCAATTTATACATTCCAAGTGTAGAAACCTAAAATCAAAGAAAACAAGCGTAATTATATTCTAAAAATAATAATAAATAAGGAAAACAACTATAAAATGTGACCCGAAACTTAGGCTAAAAATAGCCTAACAGGTTTCTGGCCGTGGTGGTGGACACCACTCGGCCAGATACCATTCGGCCAGAGGACATCAGAGTGGTTCGGGAATTTTTGGACGTCTTTCCCGAAGAACTTCCAGGGTTACCACCTCAGCGGGAGATTGATTTCGTGATTGACTTGGCACCAGGGGTGGATCCGGTTTCCAAAGCCCCGTATAGGATGGCTCCAGCTGAACTTAAGGAATTAAAGATTCAGCTCCAAGGGTTGCTTGACATAGGGTTCATTCGGCCCAGTGTGTCACCCTGGGGAGCCCCGGTTTTGTTCGTCAAGAAGAAGGATGGATCTATGAGGATGTGCATTGACTACAGGGAGTTGAACAAGCTGACGGTGAAGAATAAATATCCATTACCTAGGATCGATGACCTGTTCGATCAGCTTCAGGGGAAGACGGTCTTTTCTAAGATTGATCTCCGTTCGGGTTATCATCAGTTGAGAATCCGAGAGGAGGACATTCCGAAGACGGCTTTCCGCACTAGGTATGGACATTACGAGTTTCTGGTTATGTCATTCGGACTAACCAATGCTCCTGCAGCATTCATGGACCTGATGAATAGAGTATTCAAGGATTTCCTCGATATCTGTGTGATTGTGTTTATCGACGACATCCTCGTGTACTCTCAATCAGAAGAGGAGCATGAGTTACATCTTCAGATGGTACTGGAACGACTTCGAGAACATAAGCTTTACGCCAAGTTCAAGAAATGTGAGTTCTGGTTGTCTCAGGTATCCTTCCTAGGGCACATTGTGAGTAAAGATGGGATCAAGGTGGATCCCGGGAAGATTGAATCCGTCGTGGATTGGCCGAGACCGAAGACAAGTGATGAGATCGAAGCTTCTTGGGATTAGCCGGGTACTACCGTAGGTTCGTGGAGGGGTTCTCCAAAATTTCAATGCCCCTAACCGAGCTTACAAAGAAGAATCGGCGGTTTATCCGGTCGTATAAATGCGAAGCTAGTTTTCGTGAGCCGAAACAGAGGTTGATTACCGCTCCGAGATTAGCTTTGCCTTCGGACAAGGAGAAGTTCGTAGTTCATCAGGACGCATCCAAACAGGGGTTTGGGGTGTGTATTGATGCAAGCCGACGGGTTATCGCTTATGCCTCCCGTCGCTTAAAGGATTATGAACAGCGATACCCGACTCATGATTTAGAATTGGCCGCAGTGGTTTTTGCACTGAAGATTTGGCGGCATTACCTTTATGGGGAGAAGTGTGAGATCTATACCGACCATAAAAGTCTCAAGTATTTCTTTACTCAGAAAGATTTGAACATGAGACAAAGGCGTTGGTTGGAATTAGTGAAGGATTACGATTGCGAGATCCTCTATCATCCCGGAAAAGCCAATGTAGTGGCCGATGCCCTGAGCAGACAGGGTCCCGGGCAAGTAGCTAGCATGGTTCAGATCTCACCTCGCCCAGCGAGAGGATATGGTTAGATCCGCATTGAGTTTGTGATAGGTCGCCTTCACAACTCGACGCCGCAATCCGATCCGTTGGAAAGAATAAAGGTCGCTCGTATGACAGATCCGGAGTTAGTGAAGATCCGAGATGAGGTATTGGTCGGTCAAGCCAAGGACTTTTAGTGTCGACATGCTGGGATGCTTTTGTTTAAAGCCAGGGTTTGTGTTCCGAACAGTGTGGAACTTAGAAATGAGATCTTCGAGGAGGCTCATTCTACCCCCTATTCTCTGCATCCCGGCACCACCAAGATGTACCAAGATTTGAAACCGTACTTCTGGTGGAGCGGTATGAAGAAGAATTTGGTAGAATTCGTATCGAAATGCCTCACGTGTCAGCAGATTAAGGCTGAATGATTCCTAGGACCACGGGTTACCTAGGACCACGGGTTTGTATGATTCCATCTGGGTAGTGGTGGATCGATTCACGAAATCTGCTCATTTTCTGCCGGTTAGAACAACATTTTCAGTGGATCAGTTGGCAGAACTGTACGTCAGAGAGATAGTGAGACTTCACGGGGTACCGAAGTCTATAGTTTCGGACAGGGATCCGAAATTCACCTCCAAATTCTGGCAAAGTTTGCAATGGGCAATGGGTACGAAGCTAAAATTCAAGATGCGCATTCCATCCTCAGACAGATGGTCAGTCCGAAAGGACAATTCAGATATTGGAGGATATGTTGAGAGCCTGTGTTATGGACTTTGAAGGCTCATGGAGTAAGTATCTACCATTGATAGAATTCTCGTACAACAACAGTTATCAGAGTACGATAGGGATGGCTCCCTATGAACTGTTGTACGGTAGGAAATGCAGATCCCCTATCCACTGGGATGAGACAGGGGAGAGGAAATACCTAGGTCCAGAGTCAGTTCAGCGGACCAATGAGGCAATAGAAAAGATAAAAGCTAGAATGCTTACTTCACAGAGCAGACAGAAGAGTTACGCAGATCCGAAACGCAGAGATGTTGAGTTCCAAGTAGGGGAACATGTGTTTTTACGAGTATCTCCGATGAAGGGGATTAAACGTTTCGGGAAAAGAGGCAAGTTATGCCCTAGATTTACAGGACCTTTCGAGATTCTCGAGAAGATAGGTCAAGTGGCATATCGGTTAGCATTGCCTCCAGCCTTATCGCAAAGGCACAACGTATTCCATGTCTCAATGTTGAGAAAATACGTTTCAGACCGCTCTCATATACTCAGTTATGAGAGTCTTCGGCTTCGGCCGTACATGTCATATGAGGAACAGCCCGTGCAGATCCTGGATAGAAAGGATAAAGTCCTTCGGAATAAGACCATAGCATTGGTCAAGGTTCTCTGGAGAAACAGTAAGGTGGAAGAAGCCACCTGGGAGCTAGAGTCAGATATGAGAGCTCAATATCCAGAGTTATTCAGGTTAGATTTCGGGGACGAAATCCTTTTAAGGGGGGAATAGTTGTAAAGCCCGCTTAGTTAATTTGGAAATTATCAGTTGGTTATGTTTAATTATGAAGTTATTTATAGCTATTTAAATAATTTATTACTGTTATTTATGGAATTCAGAAATGCATAATTATGTCATCAGTAGTTTTTATATTTTTCATTTCCGGTGTCCGGTATTTTGGAACTCGGCGTTTGGCTCAGTAGAAATCACAACTTAGTATGTTAGTAATTTGGGGACGGGTTTTAGACATTGGGAATGTCGGGAATGGCCGGGAATTTAGAATTTCCCAAAAATACCCCTTTAGTATGATTTTCATGATTTTATGGTGGAGGGGCAAAATGGTCTTTTTGCCCCATTAGTGTTTTGTCTTATGTGAGTTTATTAAATGAATTTAAATGGTTATTTTATTTTAATTAGTGGCTGAAATAAGTGGTTTAAGTGGCATTATTCATTTACTTTTCTCATTTTCTACACTTAGCAAAAATTAAGAAAAAACTTTGAAAAGAAAATTCTCTCAAGCCTTCTCTCTATTTCGGCTGAGGCATTAGGGTGCATGAAGCTGATTTTTCTCTTTGATTTCCAAGCAAACTCTCATCCTTTCTAAGCATTCTTCAAGCTAGGTTAGCTTCTCTTAATTTTCTTCTTTGAAATTATGAAAAATGGTGAAATTTTGAGTATATGCATGCTTCTTGTGGCTGTGGTTATTATTGTGTTTTGTTGTTGATTTCTGAAGTGTAAAGCATGTCTAATTGAAATTAATTAAGTGATTTTGAAAGCATGTTAGATAGGTTGTGCAAGCTTTAAGTTTTTATGCAAAGTATGATTTTCAAAGAGTATTGATTGAATCTGTTGCTGGGTTATTGTTGAGGTTTTTGTTTGATTTCAGAAGCTATTTCAAGCTTATTTGAGTAGAATTAACTAGGTTTGAATGCATGTTAGTGGATTTAACCAAGTTTGAGTTTTGGAACTCAAAGCTTGGTCTTTAATGGTGAATTTTGTCTCTGTGAGTTCTGGGTGAATTTGTTGCCTTTAAATGGTTATTTGGGGCATATAGAACAGGTCTGGAAGGTTTGGATTGATTTGGGTTTGAATTGAGCAAGTTAGGAATTTTTGAAAAATTCCTGCGAGGAACCGGAATTCCGGTTGTGCAACCGGAATTCCGGATGGGTGTCCAAGAATTCCCAGTAACCGAATTCCGGTTGGGCAACCTGGCCTACGGGTTGGGGAATTTTCGTAAACCCTAGTTTTCCTCGTTTTTATGTTTTTAGGGGTATTGCCACGCTTTTTATCGATAGGGAAACTTTTAGTTCCTAGTTTTAGTCCCCGGAAGTGATTTAGCGTGTCACTTATAGCGTTGTGATTTTTATGGTTTAGGAGCCGCAATCCGCCACTCAGCTTCAGTTCCAGTCAGGTTGACCGGCACACCCGAAATCTAATCCGTGTAAGATTAGTATAACAAAGTATGCATATGCATTACATGTTTAGCGTGCATGTAGGAAGCCTGCTAGATTACAGTAGTTATGTATATAGGCTTCGAACCATCCAACCCTGTCACGTCGGTACAGCCGGAGTATGACCGCAGCCGGAGTATGACCGGCTTTGACCGATCAGCCGACATTTGGTTGGTGGTTCGGTGCTATTGACCTATCCCGTCGGTACAGCCGGAGTATGACCAACAGCCGAGTATGACCGGCTCGACCGATCAGAGGATACTTGTCAATAGTACCGTCCCTATGAACGTTCAAAACTCGCACCATGTTGGACATGGCAAGAGTAGCTCGCACCATGTTGGACATGGCGGTAGCGGGACTCGCATCGTGTTGGACACGGCAGCTTAGAATTATGTATGATATTATTATGCTTTTCTTACCGAGTCCGTCGACTCACGCTTATGTTCATGTGTAGGTAAAGGCAAGGCTATAGTCGATGGACCGTGAGCGAGCTTATGAGAGTGTACATGTCGGGGCGGTTAGGCCTGGAGCGTACGATCCTCGGGACAGCAAGGCTGAATTTTGTAACTGGTCGTTAGACGACTTTTAATTTTATGTAATAGTTAAACAGTTAAAACTTTTGTAAATGATTTTATAAATCGGGATCCCGAGTCTTTTGTAATATGGTTTATAAGTTTAATTAAAAAGCAAAATTTTAATTAATCACGTTTTTCCATAAACCTCGTTGATTAGCAACGAGCTGCACAGTACGTTTAAAAATCACGTAATACGCCTAAGATAGTTAGGGTGTTACAGTAATCCTCCCTAATAAAGGAACGTTCATTAGCAAGTTAGCACCGTTTAATCTCGAAAGATAAGTAATCTTGTTAGTTTTTTATATAGTTTATGCTCACCCTAATGGTGGCGACTGTATAAGACTTGCAAGAATATGAAACAATGGTGGAAGCTCATAAGATAGAATAGCCTTGACTCTCGCCTAAACGGGACAACGCGGATTCCAATCTTGATCGAATAAAAGGTTGCTAGAATGTTTGACATTTTAGATGAGCTGACAACTCTATTCAATGGATGGTAACTTTGACTCTCGCCTAAACGGGACACTGATATCAGTTTGTTGAAAACTTTGGAAATTATTTAGGATTGTATGTTTTAGTATTTTCACTTGTCATTCCTACTTGCTATGTGCTTCATAATTTCTGAATTGTGTATGAATTTGTATTGAACCATGTTATTTTCTGTTATTGAATTGTAGTTTAATTTCGAATCTTCATTGTTGGTCTAACTTGATTTGTTTTTCTAATGAGATAAATCCCTAATGGATTTTTACCATTAGACTAACATAATAGTGTTAGATCTCGAAAGATAAATATTGTATATGCAACATCTAACTGTTCATCAATTGATGACATCTTAGACTAGTATTTTACAATATGAAACAAGAAGATTGTATAAATAAGATTACTTTGACTCTCGCTAATCGGAGCATCGTTGGATTCTTATTTAAAACGAAATTATCCTAATTCCTCTTAGCTTATTCATTTCGAATTAGCTCAATAACATATCATTGGATGAATGGTCTATAAATCATATAAAGTCTTATTTTCTCTTAAGAAATTAGATGACGCATATGATTATATTCCTGGAATTCTATCCCAAAATGATATAAATCCTCAATCTTAGATATCTCCTACTTGTATAGGCAAATCATAGAGTTAGATTAGTAGTGGTGGTCCAAGAAAGAGTTACTAATTATACAGTTACATTTTCACAAGTGTTTCATGACAATTTTCTTTCAATGGATTCAAACTGTATGAGTTTAGTATTCTGTGACCAGAATCTACTTGCACTATTCTAAGAACTCTTTGATGTAACTAAACTTAAGTCATCAAAAGATACAACCACATTTTATAAATCTATGGCATTTGTATCTTGTTCATAGTGGCTTTGACAAGATCATTCTCTGCAAAGAGTTAATATGCCTATATCCACTGAAAGTAATTTCATCTCATTCGAAGATGGATGTATATTCAGGGGTGGATATGAGTTTTCGTTGTATTCTTAAAACGATCACTTTAGATTTTACCTTACGCAAAAGAAATTTGAAATGTTTGAAAAATTTCATTAATTTCTAGCAATGGTAAGTGGTTAAAGATCTTGCTAACTGATAGGGGTGGAGAAAAAGTTAGTTGATATGCAGTTCAAAGATCATTAATTTGATTTTGAATTATATCCAAACTTACCTCCCCAGAAATTCGAGTTGCATATTGATGATTAGTTACTAGTCGTTGCCTAAATCCTTCTATGGGAATAAAATTTCAGAATGATGCAATGGTTGTATACTTAATGTAAATCATTACTAGATTCATGGATGACCTAATCGAAATCTTAAAAAAAGCTAGAACTGCTAACCCTGATTTGCATGTTTGTTAGCTATTCTAAGTGATTAGGGGTGGAGCATCCCATAGTCATTAGATAAGAAAGTGTTTGTTTAAACAAATACCACTTTTTCTAAGAAAATGACTAAGTCTGAAAATAAAGTAGCAAATCAAGGAGATATTTTTTTTCTTGATTCCATAAGTGTTCTATCATCTTATTCGTTACAAGATGATCCCACTGCCTCTGTTGTCTTAACACAACCGAAGAGGTCAATACCATTTAGTTTTCTTTGACATAGTTCACGGTACCTTGTTGTAGTGGGAGAGTTTCTAGGAACTCAACTTCTTATGACTTGGAAGACACTAGTGATTAAAATCCATTGTGAGTTTAAACAAGTAATGGATTGTCAAGATAAGAAACTAAGAAGAAAGCCAAGAGAACTATGGTTTGATCCATTCACATGGAGTAACCTAAAGTTTTCTATTACAAGGACATGAAAGGAAGTTTTCGTTCATAAGTCTATTCAATGGACTTAACAAAACTTCCTGTTCCTAGTATTATAGGTTTGAGTTTATCTAAACCTATGGCTTGTGGTATACCTGGTAATTACTTACTCTAATGCAAGCATGAGATGCTGATGCATTTTATTTCCTATGGAAATCTATAGAAGCTTCACAACTTCTTAAATATAGATTTTATTTATCTAAGGAAAAGTATCAACTATTCGAGAAAAGATAAAGCCAGGAAAGAATTTCTTAAATCAACAGTGAGAGGTCTCAGATATGCTTTTGTATGCCTTAGACCAGACACCTGCTGTTGAGTGAGAGTAATGAGTAGGTATCAGATTAATCTAGGAGAGGAACATTGGAAGACAATCAAGTAAATCTTAAGATTAAGAAGAGGAACTGTATGTTAGTCAATAAGGGTGGTTTTGAAACTCTTAGACTACACCACATCAGATTTCGAGACTTGCATGTGTGCTAGAAAGTCTGCTGATGAGATTGTGATTACTTTGGGGGTGGAGTAGCGATTTTGGAGAAGTGTAAAAACCTATCTGAAATCTCTTGGTCTACCAGAGAGAGACTGAATGTTAAAAGTTGCAGGAAAGATACTTATTCAGTCTAAGGAAAGTTCTATACATTTGTGGCACTGTTCCAACTTGCCTTAACTACTAGGGTTACTTCCTGAATAACCAAAGAGTAGTGGCCCAAAAGTATAGAATCCAGTATCCCAAGAAAGTAGACATATAGAGAGGAATTTCACATTATCATGGATTTTATGATTAAGGAAGAGTAATGGTAGAGAAGAGGTTGTGTTTAATTCAACCTGTCAGATCCTATTATGAGGAGTTTACTACTATTACACTTGATTTGTATATCAAGGTGTTAATGATTATTTGAAATGTACTTTTTGTTTTATATTAGTGCAAGTGGGGGTTTGTTGGGTTTTATGCCCTAAATAAAACTCATTTCATATAATCAGATTTACTTATTAATAAAGATCATAAATAACATTTTATGTTGCATGGTTCACATGATTTATTTCATGATTATATGTATATAATGTATGAATTCTTTTTAAGTCCAGAACATATGTGTTGGTTAATGATTATAGTGTTGTCAGCACAGTGGAATATAATCTTTATTATATGTTCAAAAGTTTATTCCCTGATTTGTCAGAACATTGGATTTAGACTGACATGGTATAATCAGCGATACGTATTCTTACACCTTGGAAAAGTGTTATGTCCTTTCCAGGACATTGGCAAAGTTTACCAGTATCGGATGTATGGAGTATACATCGGAAGGGACCGATATTGAATTTTGATTAGATATATTAAAATTTACCGTAATATCTGTTCAATTCAATATCACCTGTTGATCCTAGATCACATGATCGAAATCCTGATATGGTTAGGCTTAATCTCAAGAGTGTTATTCGTGTTCTTTGATTTGTTAGTTAAGCCTAATTTATGGTCAGGGCAATACATACATTTTGGGAACACGGTAGTGCAATTGAGTGGGAGCGCTAACATAAATATGGAATCTATAGCTTCTATTTGGCAAATAGAAGTAAAGGATGATTTCCTTCGAGCTTAACCAAACGAAGATAAATGGTGGAGATCTCATTTCACTTAGGTGAAATATCATTTATACAGGGTTAAGTGTTTTAAGGATAAAATACATTGTAGGGTGTTACGGTAATTTAATCCCTTTACAATGTAAATCATCTATATAGAGGATCATTGATCATATTAGGGTTATAACAATGGATAACTAATGACGTGTCTATATCGTGGAACATATAGAGCGTTCTATATGACTGAGAGTGCATTTCCAAGTTCTAAGTGTGGATTCAATGAGGAATTAATAAGTTAGGGAATTTACTTGGTAAATTCGGTTCGACTTATTGAAAGCTCGGTTATATAGACCCATGGTCCCCATACTAGTTGAGACCATACTGCTTGTAAGACTCAGTTAATTGATTTTAATTAATCAATTAAAATTCTAAAAGTTAGACTATGTCTACTTTATGAATTTTCACTAAGCAAGGGCGAAATTGTAAAGAAAAGAGATTTTAGGTTTATTTATTAATTAAGAGACTTTATATGTAACGCCCTAATAATTAGGCACGCTACCCATAATACTTATAAAACCCTAATCCCCTAACCAGGATTACTAATTAAAATAGCGCAGAATTTAAACTTTTATATTAAACAGACTGAAAATAAAATTGTAATATATTTAAACTTTTCAAAATAGTTGGGATCCCAAAAATATTTACAAACTTATTACAAGTTCTTTCTTACTAGCCGACCTAAGCGGCAAAACAGAATACAAAAGTCAACACTGTTAGACCCATAACCCGCTTGGTCTGAAGTGGCATGAACATGTACATTCTTCGCCCTGCTCTTGAAACTCATGGCTGATCAGCTAATGCCTTACCCTTTCCTGCACAGTAGAGCACCCGTGAGCCAAGCCCAACAAGACAGCATAAATCATAACAAATATATTATGCTCATTCACATATGTCTGTATAGCACAGACCTGATCATTATTTCATCATGCCCATTTATGTCTACGTGGCGTAGACCTATGTGTTGCGCTCACACATCTAATTAAATCTACATGACGTAGACCCACGTGTTACTCTCACACGTCAAAATACATTAAGGCCTTAGAAGCGGTTCATCTCGGTTATGAGTACCGAGTCCAACCTGATTATGCCTTGAGCACATAATCCTTAAATCTCATTTCAATTAACATGGCATGACATTTATACACATATATCACTAGGGTAATAACCCTAGGCTATTAGACCGTTCCTAATCCCGGTTACTAAAACATTCATGCATATCATTCTCAACATAAGCGCCACTGCGCATACTCTACGTGCTAATCACTGTCTTACCTGTTGTCCCGCAATAGTAGAGATTCCAAATCCCCGGGTGCTCCTGACCAGGTGCCGGTAATCCTAGTCACACACAATACGAGATTTTCACAAATAGGGTTAACCCCTGATTTCACATTCATAAAATAAATTAATGGCATTTCAAATACAGATAATAACATAGAGCTCAAAAAGAGCTTTCCAACGGTATAAAGAACGTCCCAAACAGAGTCCCGAGTCAAAAGTTATGGCCAAAACAAAATTGAGAAAAACAGAATTTCTCACTGCCAAATCCAGTCGCGACGGCCGAAAATCCCGTCGCGACGACTGGGTTTAGAACACCCCAAAACTCCATTTTTAAGGTCTTAAACATGCTAATTTTCCATAACTTCGAACCTCAATCATACCATACCCAAAATTAACTTCTTACAGTTAAAAATCATCACAACAAACATCAATTCTAACATTAATCAACAACACCCAACCAAAGCTCCAAAGCTTGAGCAAAATCAACAAAATTCCATACCCAAAAGCTTGAATACCATGTCCAAACTCAAGCTTAGCAACAACAATAAACTTCAAAGCTTAAAACAGATTATAAACACCAATCAAAACCTAAAATTCTCTCTAGAACTCACCACAAAACAACATACTCCATTCTACTAACACAATCAAGCATAGCTTAGCTTATATGAACATAATTACACCCACATGCATTCAAGAACAAACACAATAGCATAAAACATATATCAAGTTTCACCTAACTCAGAATTTATTAAAGAGAAGATCAAAGTATTACCCAAATTCCAAGCCTACAAAGCTTTAACAAAATCCCTCCAAGATTTCCACCAAATTGAAGTAAGATTCAAGGTTAATTTTTCAAGAATTAAAATGGTTGAAAAGATGAAATATAGAGAGGATGAGGGAGGGTCGGTTAGGGCTGAGTAAAACCAGAAAAAAATGAATTTCATTTACTCACAATTCATTTTGTTAGAAATACTCAAATAGGCAAAATGACAAAAATGCCCTCTTGGGCCAAATAAAAGCTTATGCACAAAAACAAGGGCAATAAAGTCATTTCCATCACCAATTACATCTAAATAAATTTTAGATTATTCACTCAACCATAAAATGCCAAATAATCAATCCAATTTACATTTCGGGCCCGAACCCGGTTCGGCCCGAAATTCCCGGGTGTGACTATACCGCGCTAACCTGTCAGAACACACCTGAAAAGACAACACAGGCATACTATATAATAATATAGTTCTATTAAGCACGTAATTAATTTAATCTCAACAATTTACCCTTCTCGGGTCATAATTACCAAAATGCCCCTGGCTCACCAACGGGGTCTTTAATATATTAAAATTCATATAAAATCACGTATATTAAATTATATAATAATATAATTTCCTCAATTATACATAATTATCTAGTTAGGGTTTTGCTAATCCATTTCTTAATTCTGGGTATTACATTATATGTCTAAATTAATAAATATATTAAATGACAATATTATTTGATAATTATTTCCAAGTTATTAAATAATTAGAATTGACATTTAAATGGTTAAATTGGAGAATTGGCATTTTTGAGAAAATAGGAATGGAAAATAACAAAATGGGAAAGTTGCAAAGTGAGGCCCAATACCCTTTGTATGGCCGGCCTTATGCATGAGAAATACCATTTGTAGTTTCCATTATTTTAATGCCATACAATTCTAACCTAAACCTAGAGGGTTTTCTATAAATAGAAAGTGTTGGCTTGAGGAAACTAAGACACACATCTTTGATCACTTTGTTTCTCTCAAAAAAAGCCTCACACGCCTCTCTCTCTTTTCTTCTCTCTAAATTTCGAAACTTTGAGTGAATGAGTAGTGCCCACACACATCAAGTGGTATCTCAATCATAGTATGTAAGACTATGGTATTTCTGCATCAAAGAAGGAGAAAAGAAGATCCAGGTTCAGATCTTGGTGATGCTCTGCTACAGAAAGGAATCAAGGGCTAGAGATCTGAACGGAAGGAGTCATAATATTCCGCTGCACCCACTGTAAGGTTTTCTAACTTTATATGTGTTTATTTTCATTGTTTTAGAATTCATATTAGGTTGTTAATCCAACATACTTGTTAGTAAATCTGGATCCTGGTAAAATAATTTCCAACAATAGAATACATAGAAACTGGGGGAAAATAAATCATATTAATACCATAAAGCAATATCAAACAATATCCATCTAACCCTAATCAAGTGTTTAGCTACACATGTTCATGGAAGTAAAATCACACATATTAACTTTAAGAAAGAGAAGAAGATCCTCTACAGAATGCCTCCAGTATTGACTTCTGTCTCTGAAATTCGTACTCTTTATACCCTCTAAATTGCTTGCCTCAAATCAACTCCAATTCACCCTTTATATAGGCTTTCAGGGACTAAAAAGATATAAAAACTCACATGTTAAATGCTTATTCCAATTAGGAAACCACCAAATCCTAGTGAGAGAAAAATACGATTTTTGAGCAATTTAGGGGGGCGGGCCGCGGCTCCACAAGTGTTGGGCCGCGGCCCGTGTTGGAATTTCACCAGATGGCTTCGTTTCTACGGTGATTTTTCTCCTGCGTCGACTGATAGTATTTTGGCCATAACTCTCTTGATATAATCTCAGAATTGGATGATTCAAGATGTTTCGGAAAGATAAAAGAGAGATCTAGAACTTTTATGTTTTGTACTTTTTCAAAATCTAATCAGAAGATAGTCGAATTCAGGCTTGAAGTTTCAGCTTTATTTTCTTGCACAATTTTCTCTATTTTATATATCATCTTTTTGTGAGATTTTTTTTTTATCTCTTTTCCATCTTATTCGTTTGATATTTTTTAATCTTGTTCTATTTTAAATCTTAAAAAATAAAAGATAACAAGCGTGAAAATGCTCCAAACACGATTAAAACTAAATTAAAAATATACTAAATTTTATCTAAAATTAATACTCAAAATAACCTAATAAATTCCCCCAAACTAAGATTTTACTCGTCCTCGAGTAAAACACTAAATAAACATTAAACAAGTCAATATCCAAAACATGGGTAATTTTTAAGTAGTTTCAATAACATGATTACCATAGAATGCAATTAACTAACAATTAAACCACTTTATGCATGACAATTACAATAATCAATCCACTAACCCAAAATTCAATATGCTTGCAATACTTACTATTCTCCACTAATATAGATTAATGCACAACTAAGAATCAGAAGGTCTTTCTAGGCTTGTAATGTTAGGCTTAGGGTAAAGGTAGTTAAAATGGTCATTTAGGCTTTATTATACCCCAAGCTTCTCCAATCATGTCACCCAAAATATTTTTCACACAATCCCAATACCCCTTTTTCTAATTACATGAGAGATGTATTTTATTCAATAAGGTTGCAACAATTTTATATTTATCTTTTTTTTTTTATTTGACATTGGTTGTTAGATTTTTCTTTCTTTTCTCTTTTTTTTTTTTTTTCAAGTTGTTGCCAATCAATTTTTTTTTTTTTTTTATATTCTCTCAATTTTCACACCTTTTTTTCACACATACAACAAACTTCCCATCCAAATTACCCCAAACTAAAGATTTACTTATAGTATAATTAGGGTTAAATTGTAGATATTCGTGGGATTATCTTTTTAGGATCAATATGTACGTAGAACAAAGGATAGGTTAAGGCTCAAAAAAGGGTAACTAAGTGTTGCGATATTTAGCACACGCAAGTGTACGTATCGTTTCAAGTATTAGACTCACCAAGAGTGAGGTCGATCCCACAGGGAGTGGAGTTAAGTACGTTAAAATTAAACTTTCACTTCTTTTTGATTAAATAAAAGATAGGAAAAATAATGAAGTATAAGAAAAATAGTTGGAAGCAACGATTCGAGAAAATTGATAGTTAATAAACTAGGGTGTTGATTTCAATTGTTTTTATTGAATATGGCTTAATATGATTATTTCCTAATATTAATTCCTATGCAATAGCAGGCTTACTAAGGTAATTTATAGTCTTCTCAGATATATAAACCTCAATTACATGTAAACTTTCTACTCTCGTGATAAATTTAACATGCAACAGGCATTAAACACAGAAACCCTATAAGCTATCTAAACCATATAGGTACTCTCGTCCTATATCGAAATTCAGTTCTATTCTACTATAGCATATTTGACACTCACTTCTCAGATCTCGCATCAAAATCATAGACAGTTAATTGGTGATCAGGCAATTAAAAGTAATTAAGCACAAATAAAATAGAATACATAGAAATTAGGGGGAAAATAAATCATACTAAAACCATAAACAATGTCAAATAATATCCATCTAACCCTAATAAAGTGTTTAGTTACTCATGTTCATTGTAGCACAATTACACATATTAACTTAAGAAAAGAGATGAAAATAGAGAAGAGAAGAAGAGAAGAATGCTGAAAAACCCTGAACAGTATGTCTCCAGTATTGCAGCTGATCTCTCTACTCTGTATCTGAACTCTCACTTCTTCTCTCTGAAATTGCTTGCTGAAATCAACTCTCTTCTTCCCTTTATATAGGCATTGAAGGCCTAAAAATATGGAAAAAAACGCAATATTTAAATTCCCACTCGAATTTAAATTTTTGGGAAACCTCAAACGAGATATTTTTTTTCTGCTGCATTGACTGATAGTATTTTGGCCATAACTCTCTCAATATTGCTCGGAATTAGACGATTCAAGATGTTCCGGAAAGATAAAAGAGAGATCTAGAACTTTCATGTTTTAAATTTTTCCAAAATCTAAACATAACATCGTCGAATTCAGGCTTGAAGTTTCAGCTTGCACAATTTTCTCTATTTTAAATATCATGATATTTTTATCTTTTTTCCCATTTTTTTCTCTGATATTTTTCTAATCTTCTTCTATTTTAAATCTGCAAAAATAAAAGATAACAAGCGTAAAAATGCTCCAAACACGATTAAAACTCAATTAAAAATATACTAAACTTAATCTAAAATTAATACTAAAAATAACCTAACAAATTCCCCCAAACTAAGCTTTTACTCGTCCTCGAGTAAAACAATAAATAAACATTAAAGAAGTCCATATCCAAAACATAAGTAATTTTCAAGTAGCTTCAATAACATGATTATGAAAAAAAAAATTTGCTTATGCATATAATCCAGAATTTCAGTTCAATTATACCCTTGACAGATTTCAATTTATTTTCATTTAGCTCATAAAACTATATAATGCAATTAACTAACAATTAAACCACTTTATGCATGACAATTACAATCATCAATCCACTATCCCAAAAGTCCATATGCTTGCAATACTTACTACTCTCCACTAATATAGATTAATGCACAACTAAGAATCAGAAGGTCTTTCTAGGCTTGTAATGTTAGGCTTAGGGTAAAGGTAGTTGAAATGGTCATTTAGGCTTGTCTATACCATAAGCTTCTCCAATCATGTCTCCCAAAATATTTTTCACACAATCCCAATACCCCTTTTTCTAATTACTTGAGAGATATTTAGTTTTTTTTTTCAACAAAATTGTAACAACTTTATATTTATTTATTTTTTCTAGATTTGACACTGATTGTCAGATTTTTCTTTTCTTTTCTTTTTTTCAAGTTGTTTCCAATCAATTTTTTTTATATTCTCTCAATTTTCACACCTTTTCCACACACATATAACAAACTTCCCATCTAAATTCTCCCAAACTAAAGATCTACTTATGGTATGATTAGGGTCAAATTGTTGATATTCATGGGTTTATCTTTTTATGCTCAATATGTGTAGAACAAAGAATAGGTTAAGGCTCAAAAAAGGTAACTAGGATAAAAACTACAAGGATGGCTTGAAAGGCACAATCGATCCAAAAATTGCCTAAATCACTTTCCTAGTCATGCATAATTTATTATTTCGCCTCAAATAGCAAGCAAGCAAGTTCTAGAATTTACCAAACAACTTTCCACATTCCACAATCAGCATACATAAAATAATTCAATTACTAGCAAATTACCTAATATGATTCCATGTTCTTTCAAGTATAAAATTGAAATTAGTTAAGAATGTAATATCGCCAAGCACACGGATTTTTCGAAAAATAAATAAACTTTTCAAATCATGCTATCTACCTACTTTCAAATCAACTCACATTAAGCAAATTGACTCACAACAATAAAAATTAAAAATTAAAAGACATAAAACTTAAAAACTCAAAATAAAAATTAAGTCACTCCTCCCCCCAAACTAAAGTGACACATTGTCCCCAATGTGACATTAAGGAAAAAGGAAAGGAAAACTTACCTGGGTGCCACATCAATAAGCGATTGACGCCCATAATAAGCGTCATGCAAGACAACTTGAAAATTGTTATTGTACTTGCCTTCAAGCTTGGCAAGCGATGAGTTTGAATCAAAGTCAGCACCAACAACATAAAACTTTGGATGATGAGCTTGGGGAGAAGCCTTTTGTAGCTTGTAGAGGATATAATATGGTGTTGATGACATGTATGGATCCATTGGTGGTTTATTAGTCAATATCATCGATGAAGTCGAATCAATGATGCCATGTTCTTTCTCATCCTCCAATGTCACAGTATCTACACTTTCATCCAACAACCCTTCTTCTTGTTGCTCACTCTCCACTTGGCTATCCATATCCTTGCTTGTGATTTCATATTCAATGAGTTCTTCTTCACAAGGATCTTGATCTTCAATTGTAGGCTCATTATCTTCCTTGTATTCAACTAATGACTCTTCTTCATTGTAGCAAGAACTCTCATAACTTTCATTATTGGAGTTATTACATTCTGAATCATGAGCCACTAAATTATCACATAAGGATCTCACCATGTCTATTAAGCAATTAATCTCTCCTGGAAGTGATTGTAAAAGTGCTAGTAGTTGCTCCTCTTTTTCAGTTTGTTGGGATGAATTTGGGCAATAAGGTGGGTATTGGTGACTCCAACCCTGAAGTGATGGATCCCAATGCCAGTCGTAATCAAAATCGGCCATATTATTCAACAGATTTATTACATCATAGCCTCTCATTAATAGAGGCGCTCCAGTTGCCTCTGCTCCATAATCAACCCAGCTTCTTGTTTCATCATTAAGTCCATTATAAAAGAGCCACGTAAAACACCCACTTGAGAAGGTGGGATAACATCTCTCTCCATACTCTTTAAATCTCCTCCAAGCAGAATAGAATGGCTCATTATGTTGTTGGGCAAAATCCTCAAGATATAGCATCTGGGTTTATCTTGCAGGTCAAACTCATAAGTAAAACATTAGTAAACTTAAAAAAATAAAACTAAATTAATACTAAAAAGCTAAAAATTTGAAACAAAAAAATTAATACTAAAACTAAAAAGAAAAACCAAATTAGAACAAAATTTAATTTTTAATAATATTAACTATCATCACTGCAAGAATCCGCGCCTAAAAAATTTGTTGCGATATTTAGCACACGCAAGTGTACGTATCGTTTCAAGTATTAGACTCACCAGGAGTGAGGTCGATCCCACAGGGAGTGGAGTTAAGTACGTTAAAATTAAACTTTCACTTCTATTTGATTAAATAAAAGATAGGAAAAACAATGAAGTATAAGAAAAATAGTTGGAAGCAACGATTCGAGAAAATTGATAGTTAATAAACTAGGGTGTTGATTTCAATTGTTTTTATTGAATATGGCTTAATATGATTATTTTCCTAATATTAATTCCTATGCAATAGCAGGCTTACTAAGGTAATTTATAGTCTTCTCAGATATATAAACCTCAATTACATGTAAACTTTCTACTCTCGTGATAAATTTAACATGCAACAGGCATTAAACACAGAAACCCTATAAGCTATCTAAACCATATAGGTACTCTCGTCCTATATCGAAATTCAGTTCTACTCTACTATAGCATATTTGACACTCACTTCTCAGATCTCGCATCAAAATCATAGACAGTTAATTGGTGATCAGGCAATTAAAAGTAATTAAGCACAAATAAAATAGAATACATAGAAATTAGGGGGAAAATAAATCATATTAAAACCATAAACAATGTCAAATAATATCCATCTAACCCTAATAAAGTGTTTAGTTACTCATGTTCATTGTAGCACAATTACACATATTAACTTTAAGAAAAGAGATGAAAATAGAGAAGAGAAGAAGAGAAGAATGCTGAAAAACCCTGAACAGTATGTCTCCAGTATTGCAGCTGATCTCTCTACTCTGTATCTGAACTCTCACTTCTTCTCTCTGAAATTGCTTGCTGAAATCAACTCTCTTCTTCCCTTTATATAGGCATTGAAGGCCTAAAAATATGGAAAAAACGCAATATTTAAATTCCCACTCGAATTTAAATTTTTGGGAAACCTCAAACGAGATATTTTTTTTCTGCTGCATTGACTGATAGTATTTTGGCCATAACTCTCTCAATATTGCTCGGAATTAGACGATTCAAGATCATCCGGAAAGATAAAAGAGAGATCTAGAACTTTTATGTTTTGAATTTTTCCAAAATCTAAACATAACATCGTCGAATTCAGGCTTGAAGTTTCAGCTTGCACAATTTTCTCTATTTTAAATATCATGATATTTTTATCTTTTTTCCCATCTTTTTCTCTGATATTTTTCTAATCTTCTTCTATTTTAAATCTGCAAAAATAAAAGATAACAAGCGTAAAAATGCTCCAAACACGATTAAAACTCAATTAAAAATATACTAAACTTAATCGTAAATTAATACTAAAAATAACCTAACAAATTCCCCCAAACTAAGCTTTGACTCGTCCTCGAGTAAAACAATAAATAAACATTAAAGAAGTCAATATCCAAAACATGAGTAATTTTCAAGTAGCTTCAATAACATGATTATGAAAAAAAAAATTTGCTTATGCATATAATCCAGAATTTCAGTTCAATTACACCCTTGACAGATTTCAATTTATTTTCATTTAGCTCATATAACTATATAATGCAATTAACTAACAATTAAACCACTTTATGCATGCCAATTACAATCATCAATCCACTATCCCAAAATTCCATATGATTGCAATACTTACTACTCTCCACTAATATAGATTAATGCACAACTAAGAATCAGAAGGTCTTTCTAGGCTTGTAATGTTAGGCTTAGGGTAAAGGTAGTTGAAATGGTTATTTAGGCTTGTCTATACCATAAGCTTCTCCAATCATGTCTCCCAAAATATTTTTCACACAATCCCAATACCCCTTTTTCTAATGACTTGAGAGATATTTAGTTTTTTTTTTCAACAAAATTGTAACAACTTTATACGCAAGTGTACGCAATCAAGTAGTATCTGACGCAAGTGAGGTCGAACCACAGGGAATTGGATTAAGTACTACTAAACTATACTTATGATTCTATTCGGTAAAATAATAAGATTGCAATTTAGAAAGTAAATAACTTAGAAATTAAAGAGAAAATAAACGAAGATTAATCAAGATGGGAGATTAGGGAGGTGAATCCTGTTGATAAGCTACCTATGTTAATACCTAATTGCTATCCTTATCTCAATGTGAAAGACAGATTATAAATTAACCTAACTCTTTTCAGATCTTTTAGGTTCTAAATAATATGTTCTTTAATTAACTTCTTAATTAAATCAACACAAATTCAGCATTAAGCAATAATCTATTAGTCACTAAGGCTATGTAAATACTTTCGTTTTACATCAGAACCTAGACTATCCAAATTTTAGCATTCTCAATTCTCACTTTTCAGATTTCGAATTGAGATCATTAAACATGTAAAAGGTGATCAAGCTTGCACATGGAATTAAACACAAATAAAGATAGTATTCACACATAAGATGAAGGAATGACAATTATTTATTAACTAGGCATAAACTTAAACAACAATCATCATCCTCCCTTATTGGGAAATTTAGTTCATAATAACTCTAAAGACATCCATGATTAATTCAGAAATAAAAACAAACATAAAGAAGAATTAAAAGGGTAAAAGAAAGAAACTAGAAGGTGGTATCGCTCCGGGTCTTCAAGATAGCTTCCTCTCCACTTGCCTCCACTATTAAGTCTGTTTTTGCTTCGTTCTGACCTTCAATGTCGTATTCCTTATGTAGGGATGAGTGGTGTGCCTCCAATTGAGAGAAAAATCAAAATTAGGTCAAATCTGCGATTTCCGTACCTAGTCGCGACTAGCATTTAAGCTGGTCGCGACTACAGGCAAAACTCGAAAAACCGAGTTTCTGCCAATTCTCGAAGTCGCGACCAGGGTCGCGACCAGGAAAAAGGGTCGCGACCTGGCTCTCTGGAGGTCGCGACTACTGATGCGTCTGGAGCCGAATTTTCCAATTTTTTCCAAGTTTGTCCCAGTTTTTCGCCATTTGACTGAATTCGAACTTTAACACCCCGGGAACCTAAAATAATGAAAATCAAGCATAAAACTGCTCCAAAAGACACCAATAGACGAGATAATGGTAATTTTGAAGACCCGAAACATAGGCTAATAATAACCTAACACTAGGATAAAAATTACAAGGATGGCTTGAAAGGCACAATCTATCCAAAAAATTGCCTAAATCACCCACTTAAGTCATGCATAATTTATTTATTTCGCCTTAAATAGCAGGCAAGCAAGTTCTAGAATTTATTTCAAACAAATTTCCACATGTTCCAATTAGCATAGACAAACCAATTCAATTACTAGAAAATTACCTAATATATTTTCATGTTCTTTCAAGTATAAAATTGAAATTAGTCACAAGTATAACATCACCAAGCACACAGATTTTTCAAAATAATTAATTTTTCAAATCATGCTATCTGCCTACTTTCAAATTGACTCACACAAAAAAATTAATTTTAGAACTAAGAAAACAAAAAATTTAAAATTTAAGTTCACCCCCAAACTAAAGTGACACATTGTCCTCAATGTGACATTAAAGAAAAAGGAAATGAAACTTACCTGAGCACCACAACAGCTAGCGGTTGACGCCCATAATAAGCGTCATGCAAGACAACTTGAAAATTGTTGTTGTACTTGCCTTCAAGCTTGGCAAGCGATGAGTTTGAATCAAAGTCAATACCAACAACATAAGACTTTGGATGATGAGCTTGGGAATAAGCTTTTTGTAGCTCGTAGAGGATAATGTGGATCCATTGGTGGTTTATTAGTCAATATAAATGATGAAGTCGAATCAATGATGACATGTTCTTCTTCATCCTCCAATGTCACATTATCTACACTTTCATTTAACAATCCTTTCTCCTTGTTTCTCACTCTCCACTTGGCTATCCATACCCTTACTTGTGATTTCATATTCAATGAGTTCCTCTTCAAAAGGATCTTGATCTTCAATTGTAGGCTCCTTATCTTCCTTGTATACAAATAATGACCCTTCGTCATTGTACCATTAACACTCATAACTTTCATCATTGGAGTTATTACATTCTGAATCATGAGCCATTGAATTATCTCATAAGGATCTCACCACGTCAGTTAAGCGATTGATCTCTCCTCGAAGTGATTGTAGAAGTGCTAGTAGTTGCTCCTCTTTTTCAGTTGGGTGGGGTGAGTTTGGGAAATAAGGTGGGTATTGTTGACTCCAACCCTAAAGTGATGGATCCCAATGCCAGTCGTAATCAAAATTTGACATATTATACAACAAATTTATTACATCATACCCTCTCATTAATAGAGGCGTTCCAGTGACCTCTGCTCCATGATCAACCAAGCTCCTGGTTTCATCATTAAGTCTGTTATAGAAGAGCCAAGTAAAACACCCACTTGAGAAGGTGGGATAACATCTCTCTCCAAACTCTTAAATCTCCTCCAAGCATAATAGAATGGCTCATTGTGTTGTTGGACAAAATCCTCAAAGTATAGTATTTAGATTTATCTTACAGGTCAAACTCATCAGTAAAATATTACTGGAATTAAAAAATAATAACACTAAATTAGTACTAAAAAAAATTGAAACAACAAATTAATACTAAAATTGAGAAGAAAAACCAAATTAGAATAAAATTTAATTTTTAATAATATTAACTAACAATTCCCGGCAACAACGCTAAAAACTTGTTGTGATATTTTGCACACACAAGTGCACGTATCGTGACAAGTAGTAAACTCACCAAGAGTGAGGTCGATCCCACGAGGATTGTACTTAAGTACGTTAAAATTAAACTCTTACTTCTATTTGGTTGAATAAAATTTAAGAAAATATTAAAACTAAAAAATAATAAAAACAGTGAAAGAAGAAGCAATTAAACTGATAAGAAAGTTAACTGTTAATAAAAACTAGGGCTTCCTATTATCAATTTCTATAAAATAGCAGGTTTACTAAGGTAATTTCTAGTCTTTTCAGATATATAAACCTCAATTACATGCCAACTTTCTACGCTTGTGATAAATTTAACATGCAACATGCATTAAATACAGAAACACTATAAGATATCTAAACCATATATCTACTCTCGTCCTATATCGAAATTCAGTCCTATTTCACTATAGCATAATTGACACTCACTTCTCAGATCTTGCATCAAAATCATAGACAGTTAATTGGTGATCAGACAATTAAAAGTAGTTAAGCACGAATGAAATAGAATACATAGAAGCTGGGGGAAAATAAATCATATTAATACCATAAAGCAATATCAAACAATATCCATCTAACCCTAATCAAGTGTTTAGCTACACATGTTCATGGAAGCAAAATCACACATATTAACTTTAAGAAAGAGAAGAAGATAGAGAATAAAATAATGCTAAAAACCCTCTACAAAATGCCTTCAGTATTGACTTCTGTCTCTGAAATTTCGTACTCTTTTTTCCCTCTAAATTGCTTGCCTCAAATCCACTCCAATTTACCCTTTATATTAGGGATGTACAAAAAAAGTTTAAACCGTCCAAACCAAATAACCCGCCCTAACCGAACCAAAAAAACCGATAAAAATTACAAACCGAAATAACCCGAAAAAATTACAACCCGCCCAATTTGTTAATTGGGCGGGTTGAAAATAGGTCCAACCCGTCCAATTAAACAGAATAACCTGACCAATGCGACTTTGGCTTTTTTTTTTTTTTTTTTTACTTTTTAGTTTTTATTATATATAACATAAATGATTAAATATATAATAATATAAAATTGTATACTTAATTGTTGGTTTCAAAGTCATATATATTGTGTTGTGCTTTGGTGGAATTTGATATTTTTAATTTATCTATTTAATTTTTATTGACTTTGAAACCCAAAAAAAAAAGTTTGGCCGGTTTGGGCGGGTTAACCCGACCAAACCGCCCAAACCATTGGTCGGTTTACATATTTTTTTTAAATTGGGCGGGTTGCACTTAAATTTTAGCAACCCAAACTTTAGATTGGGTTAGAAAATATATAGGATGAACCGCCCAAACCGACCGAGGTACAACCCTACTTTATATAGGCTTTCAGTGATTAAAAAGATATAAAAATGCACATGTTAAATGCCTATTCAAATTAGGAAACTACCAAAATCCACGTGAAAGAAAAATACGATTTTTGGGCAGTTTAGGTGGGCGGGCCGCAGCCCGTGTTGGAGTTTCACCATATGGCTTCGTTTTGACGGTAATTTTTCTGCTGCGTCAACTAATAGTATTTTGGCCATAACTGATATTGCTCAGAATTGGATGATTCAAGATGTTCTGGAAAGATAAAAGAGAGATCTAGAACTTTTATGCTTTGACCTTTTTCAAAATCTAATCAGAAGATAGTCGAATTCAGGCTTGAAGTTTCAGCTTTATTTTTTTGCACAATTTTCTCTATTTTATATATCATCTTTTTTGTGAGAATTTTTTCATCTTTTTTCCATTTATTCCTTTGATATTTTTTAATCTTTTTCTATTTTAAATCAGCAAAAATAAAAGATAACAAGCGTAAAAATGCTCCAAACATGATTAAAACTAAATTAAAAATATAATAAATTTAATCTAAAATAAATACTCAAAATAACCTAACACTCATCTAGCTTAGCTCAACATAATAAAAATCTACATTGTTCCTTATATAAATTCTCATAAGGGTTCATGCCTACACTAGCTCAGTATTTGTTGTTATAAGTGGATTTCCATTAATGACAAGTGTTCTCCCCAACAATTTGCAAAATCCAAAACATAAGAACAAAGCATCTCTTCCAAAGTCTCTAAGGTCTTCTCAGGCTGTCCATCTTTTTGCAAATGATTGAGGATCTCTATTAGAAAAAATGCTTAAGGGAACTCCATGTAGTCAAACTATATTGTCCACACAAAGTTGAGCTAGTTTGGCAAGCTTATAATTCTTTCTAATTGGTATAAAATAAGAAAACTTACTGAAATGATCAATAATCACTAGACAATGACATATCTTAAGGGTTTGTCAATGGTAACCAAGGTACAAAGTCCATAGTGATACTATCTCATTTCAACTCTTGTATAGGCAAAGGCAGAACCAAACCTGAAGATCTTTGGTGCTCAGCAATACCCTGCTGATAAACCATACTCCTAGCAACAAAGCTAGCCACATCCTACTTCATACTTTCACTTTATTATTGCCTCTTCAAGTCTTGGTGCATCTTTGCACTACCACGATGCACAATAAACCTTAAGCTACATGCCTCAATCATAATAGACATTCTATGATTTTAGGTATTTGCAATGACTAATCTTATCTCTTGGTATAAGTACCTTTTTAGTATTAATTTTCTATCCATCTAACTTTTTATCATCCTGGATTCAATTCTAGATTAGTTTTAATTTCTCAGCTTACCACTGTGTTATTTAACTTACTGAAACAACATTAACATAGTCCTCATACTAGAGACACAAGCAACAATGTTTCCTTTGTAGTATTGTAAGTTATAATCATCCAACTTGATTACTTCTTTTTCGGTCCTCATGAGCCAAAGATATCAAAGTACCAGGAGGTTTCCTACTTAGTTGAACTTATACCACATAATTCCTTTCAAGATGATACTACAAGGTAAGACCATAATCTTCATTATACTCAAATATATTTGTAGCCTAAAATTCATGTCTTTTAAGTAAAGAGATACTTTAAGCTTTTTTGATAAGGGTATAATTCTAACTCTGCACCATACAAGTAGCATAACAAAACCCACACATAATAAAAATTTTGGAGTAAGTATTAATTTGAGTGTCGGGTAATCCTTTTCATGCAGTTTTAATTTTTGAGAAGCATAGGCAAAAAACTTGTCATACCCCTAGAGAATTCCTCCTATCTTGTACTTGAAGCATTAGTGGATGCAATATATGGTTCCTCACTATTAAGCATAGGGAGAACAAATTTTGTGTTCAATCTTCACTTAAATTCATAGAAATATCCTTCACCATTCTCATCCCACACAACTTTACTTTATTCCATGTCTACTTTGTCAAAGGCATAACAATCAGAGAGATATTCTCTACATAACAACAATAGTAGCCTGTTGTTGTCGGAGGAATTTTGACAGCACCAAATATAAAATAAAGAGTTGATATTTAACTAAAAAACAATGAGTACTCAACCTAAAATAGAGAGTATTCAAATGAGGTTGCCTACACAATAGAAAAGTAATGAAAATAATGAACACAAGGAAGTATAGTGGTTCAGACGGATCACGGTCTGCTTAGTCCACTGTTGCAAGGGATTTTCTGACCTCAACAAACCCATCTTCTCTGGCTTCTTTCTTCAACGGTAACGCCTCAAATATCTATGGCTTCAATACAGTTATTAGAGATTCTCCAAGTTATGCTTTAAATGGGGCTTGCTAACCCATGATCAAAGCATTTTCTTTGAATCTCCAACTTTAGTTAAAGACGGCAAAGGTAATTTTCACCCTATGTATGGCGTATGGCTAAGAAGTGATGCCCAAGAAATATCCACATTTTCCACACCTTTGGCCAAATGGTTGCAGGACTGGGTTCTCCAAACGCGTCTAGGCAAGGATCTCATCCTCCGCAATCAAATGAAAATTCATAAGGCAATTTAAAATAGCGATTGTGATGAACTCCAAGAATGTCACATGCAATTTTTGGCAAAATGAAGAGTCGTCACGGATGATGATGGTGGTGCCAAGGATCCCTTGTCTCGACAGGTTATTAGAGAATTTGCCCCTTTTAGTAATAATTTAAAAACGGTATACACCCAAGACCTGAAAGATGCTACACCCATTGATACAGGGACTTCATCCAATAATATTGCCAGCTCCAATACGTCCTATAAGCATAATGACTCGTAACACAGGCTTACGAATTCGAAGGTGATTGAGACTTATGACAGGAGTTCCTTTTCTGGTGAAACATCGAAAGCTAGTAATTTGATTCTAAGGGATATTGGCTCGAATAAGAAGAAGCTTACAAACTAGTCCCTTCCAACCCCAATCAATTCTGATGCTAATAACCAATCCCTCAATCCAACTATTCATACTGCTACGTCTAAGGGCCCTAATACACCCTACACTGTGTCACTGCTTGGTACCCAGGCCCAAATCGTGAGTTGGCCTTCCAAGGAATGTTGGGCTGAACCTAAGGCCTGTGACTTACTTGTGGGCTCGCTTACTGTGGATAAGTATTACAGGGAACCCACACTTTTCCACCCGTTATTGGACATTGAGGACTCTAGAGTCCATGAACATTTAAATGGACCTAGGAAACGTGTCACGGGCTCACCTTTTCAGGCAGCAGAACACCCGTGCGGCACCTTGACTTCTCTAAGCCAAGGTCAGCCTTCCAACCATCCGAGTAACAATGGGCTCATTTTTCGCACGACCGTGTGCCTCGTGCACACTTCCGTCTCTCGAACAACTCCCGCCGAGTCATGCTCGCAAGCATCCATGAGTGCATCCATGCATCTAGACTCTCTAGCCAAGATACTCGCACGGTCCATAGGTTCCCATCATGGGAAGGCAAATCCCAACATCGACGCTCACCTCGTCACTCGAGACCAAGGTAGCATGTGTGGCTAGATGCCAACACCAAGCCAACGCCTCTATCATGCCCCATTCGATACTGTCCGAATAGTCTCTCTCGTCGCCCAAGGACTCCCATACGTCCATGGACCAATCCTCAAGGCACCATGCCTCCACGCATGTTGGCAGGCCCTCAAGACAAGCCACCAAACCAGTTGCATACATTAGACCTTAGTCCCTTTCCAACATGGTGCATCCGTCCCATGCGCGTATGCAAACTAATCCACGAATGACTACCCGTGTCATCTCGTGTTGAGACTCGTGGTCTAGGCGCACCACAACATCTCTTGGAGGATCTAGGCCACGTCCCGTGCAAGCGGCATACCGGCAAGCCAAGGGAAACGTACCGTTGAACCTCTGGCGGCATTCTTCGACGCACTACCGGGTCGGCCCGATAATGTCCATGAGTACTCCAACTCATGGAGACATATGAGTCCCCTCGTGGTCCTCATATGCCCGCCCTACTAGTCCCCACTGGCTAGTAGTAGCTCACTTAGCACCAAGGTGCAAGGGGTGGTGGAGAGCTGACACCAGAGTATCCCCCCTTAAAGAGCATTCTGAGCTTTTAGCCTTCTACCATATACCAAATCACCTATTTTCGCCAAGCCGATTGCACCATTCTATTTGTAGACCCAAATAAATGGTGAATACCAAGTCCCGTCCCATTCCGGACAATATTGAAGATATTTACGAAAATACCCCTGCATACAAACTACGCACCAGCATGCCACCTGCATGCACCACAACATGCGCCACCACTTGGCCAACTTGTGGGCATCACTTAGCTTGTAACGTGCCATCATAGACTGCACGTAACATTCTCCCCCACTTCAACATGTCGATGCCCTCATCGACGGACCGCAGGCAAATCTCCCTGATCTCGACTCCTAAGCTTACCCCACGCTTCTCCCAACATGAACTCCTCTGAGTCCATCACGATGTCCCTCCAGTCAACCAAGTAGCCCTTGCAACACTGACCCTGAAGCTACCACATCCTCTGATTGCAGCTCACTCGCCAATCGTTCAATGCATACTCCTTTCGACAAGGACAAAGTATGGTGCACCCCTCAGGGTGAGGTTCGCAAACCAACCGTTCCCAACGGCACCTACAAAACACGCTTCCACTGAAGCCAAGTCCCTCTGGACAAGTCCCTTCGGAAACTACACACGCCAACTCTATGGCACACCATCCTCCTGATGGCAATCGAGCAAGACACTCTCATCGCAGGATAAAGTTTGGTGCGTCCCACCTGGACGAGGCTCGCAAGTCAACTGCACCCAATGCAGCACCAAGTGCACTCTTGCACCCAATTTCTTCGCGAAGTTCACAACATTGGCCCTTCGGCCCAACCGCATACCCACGGCTTCATGCAAAAGGCCCCACTGACCCATTGCACACTCGCTCCTCTGAGCTCCTGCTTGTGTCGGCTGCCAAAATACTGTCACAAGTTTATCTCCCAAAATCAACCCTGCATCCTCTGATGACTCGCTAATTTTTGATAAACTTGATGACAGCCAGTCTTACTCTTAAGACTTGAAGTCATCCCAATCCGCTATCTCCCATCGGCATATATTCTCTGAACCATTCGGCTTACAGTGTCCCATACAACACCAGTGTCCCATAAACACAAAACATGCCCATAACATGCCGCAAACTAGCTCAGTCTCGATCTCAGTCTACGCCCTTGCATATTGTCTATCTGCAGCTTGCAGCAATCATGCAAGTCTTCACCCTGAACAACCAATCTGTTGTAGTGTTTCTCTCTGGATTCACACACCAAAACTGAACAAGTACCCTGATTCTTCAAACACATGAATTAGTGGGCTCCCCCACTTCAACTTGGGAAGAACTTCTCTATAAGAGGAATACCTCTCAAGGTACAGCTCGCAAGCTAACCGTATACTCGCATACGGTTCCTCCACTCCACATTTCACTTTGATGAAGATGTTGAACTAATGCCTCGATCATTCTGACTCTTCGCCCCTCGACATTTCATTGTTGCCTTAGTACCCTAGTCCTCCTGACTTTTGCCTTAGGCCAACATTGCCATGGTGTTATCTTAGTACTTGAGTCCTGCAGACTTTCACTCTAGATAACTGGCTCTGCCTGTGTCCTGAGTCTTCTTGACTTTACATCCTGAACAACAATTAATCTCCATGATACTCATCTCGATGCTTGTAATGAATAACTAGTCTTGTTGAGTGAACCGTGAAGGTCTCTCCCCCACTTCATCTGTTGGCGTCCTTGACAACATGCCCACACGCAAATGCCTGACCGCCCCAACTCTTCATGCACACCATGTCATCTAAAAGTGCATCCCGCAGGATGTGACTCTCGAGTCAACTATCTCATATAGCACCCCTGTCGATTTCCACAGGCATGCAATGTCCGCTCAACCATCCAACTAATTCACACTTGCATCGCGCCCTTCTGGATCCCACGGTACACTAAGTTCCAATGATGCAGCCCTCTGGCCATCATGCAAACTCTTGCACCCTTCTCAACCTTCGCAGGCTCACATGACTACTAAGTCTCACTGGCACGACCCTCTGGCCTCCACACAAACTCTAGCGCCATCTCAACGCTTGCGCTCGGTCTTCTCAGCCCTGCTGGCTTCCTTGATGCCTTTATTTCACAACTCCGCATTTCTATCGATGTCTTTGTGTGACTTACGCCCTATGGCGATTTAGCAAGCCAACGCATTCCACTCAACTGCCTCGGCGTTTCCATATGAATCAAATAAAACTCGCATGCGAACACCTCCAAGTACAACCATCCTCTGACGATTGCGGCCTCTGCCTGCCTTGGTCTCCATGTGCATCCCTCTCGACACACAATGTAGCAACTGAAGCATTCCATGTCTGTCCCCATCTGAACCATCTCGGTTATCAACTCTCGACCTATGTCGTGACTAACAAGAATCTGACGGTCCCTGCACTACTTCCACACTCCTGCCAGCAAGCTTCCTTTTCAACAAAAGCGCCTCCTGCGGCTTACACTGTCACTCAGGCAAACTTGGCCTAGTGTACCAAGCATACAACATGGACTATCCCCTCAACCTTTTCCTATGCCAACGAGTTTCAAACATTTTGTTGCGCCCCTCTATAGTTTCATGTGGTAGTTGTCTTTCTAGCATCCCTGAACTTGACTCGAAGCAACCATCCATGTCTCCTCTTTAGGATGTCCAGTATTCCCATGAAGAGAAGCAACCAAGTCTTAACTCCATCTCAGCCTACTGACCCTCTTTAAAAGACTAACTGGCTCAACGACGTATTGTTCCAACATTCGGACCATCTCGATCCGTTCACACGCCTACATCCTCTCTAGGATAGGCCAACCAGGTTCACCTCCCACTGAGATGAACTTGGCTCTGATACCAACTGTCACGGGCTCACCTTTTCAGGCAGCAGAACACCCGTGCGACACCTTGACTTCTCTAAGCCAAGGTCAGCCTTCCAACCATCCGAGTAACAATGGGCTCATTTTTTGCACGACCGTGTGCCTCGTGCACACTTCCGTCTCTCGAACAACTCCCGCCGAGTCATGCTCGCAAGCATCCATGAGTGCATCCATGCATCTAGACTCTCTAGCCAAGATACTCGCACGGTCCATAGGTTCCCATCATGGGAAGGCAAATCCCAACACCGACGCTCACCTTGTCACTCGAGACCAAGGTAGCATGTGTGGCTAGATGCCAACACCAAGCCAACGCCTCTATCATGCCCCATTCGATACTGTCTGAATAGTCTCTCTCGTCGCCCAAGGACTCCCATACGTCCATGGACCAATCCTCAAGGCACCATGCCTCCACGCATGTTGGCAGGCCCTCAAGACAAGCCACCAAACCAGTTGCATACATTAGACCTTAGTCCCTTTCCAACATGGTGCATTCGTCCCATGCGCGTATGCAAACTAATCCACGAATGACTACCCGTGTCATCTCGTGTTGAGACTCGTGGTCTAGGCGCACCACAACGTCTCTTGGAGGATCTAGGCCACGTCCCGTGCAAGCGGCATACCGGCAAGCCAAGGGAAACGTACCGTTGAACCTCTGGCGGCATTCTTCGACGCACTACCGGGTCGGCCCGATAATGTCCATGAGTACTCCAACTCATGGAGACATATGAGTCCCCTCGTGGTCCTCATATGCCCGCCCTACTAGTCCCCACTGGCTAGTAGTAGCTCACTTAGCACCAAGGTGCAAGGGGTGGTGGAGAGCTGACACCAGAGTACCCCCCCTTAAAGAGCATTCTGAGCTTTTAGCCTTCTACCAGGAACATAGATGATTTTTGCTCTGTAGACATATGGGAAGCACCATATACCAAATCACCTATTTTCGCCAAGCCGATTGCACCATTCTATTTGTAGACCCAAATAAATGGTGAATACCAAGTCCCGTCCCATTTCGGACAATATTGAAGATATTTACGAAAATGCCCCTGCATACAAACTACGCACCAGCATGCCACCTGCATGCACCACAACATGCGCCACCACTTGGCCAACTTGTGGGCATCACTTAGCTTGTAACGTGCCATCATAGACTGCACGTAACAAAACGCAAGGCATCTGATGGGATTCTATTTACTCCTCCATCAATCTCCACTGGCCTACACTAGTGTAAACCTCAGTTGTCCAATATTTTTGCACAAGTTCAAAATGCACGATGACACTAGGATGGCACCCCCTCCCCAAACCTTGACTACTCCTACACGAGTGGAAGGGTCAAACTTCACTCTCAACTCAGGCAAGTTTTCTACTGGCTCCAATGGCAACCCAAGCTTATCCAAACAGAAAGGAAGACCAAGGGGAAAGAAAGCAATCGCAATTAATGAGAATTGTAAATGCAAGAAAAGAGGCAGGCCACCAAAAAAATCAACCGGGCATCTTGGCCACACCTAAGTCCTTCAAAGGGAGCAAGCCATCCAAAAATGGTACTAGAAGCTCTTTCTTTACCCAAAGTCATTGGGAAGGTAGAATTATTGATCTAAAAGTGGATCTAAATAACCACTTTGTCGTGATTGAAAAGCATCAAAAGTTAGAAGGAAGTTGTATCATCAAAGAGATTGATGATGAATTGTCGAAATCTCAAGAAAGCAAGGATGGAAGGAACACGAAGGATTTTTCTTTTGGGGCTACGGAGAGTTGACCAAAAAAGTCTCCACGGTCGCCATGAAAATCCTACCTTAGAACTACCGTGGTCTAGGGAGCACCACGATAGTTCGTCAATTGGCGGCCCTTGTTCGTCAACAAAAATGTGAGATGCTAATCTTGTCTAAGATTAGACTACCTTCAAAAAAATTGCTAGAACCTGTAACAAACTCAAGTTTGAGGAAATGCATTATGTCTCTCCTGAGGGACTTTCAAGAGGCCTATGCATGTGCTGGATGAAGGGGTCCAATGCAAAATCCTATCCTCCAATAAGTATGTGATTGTTGGAGAAATCACGTCTGATCCTCTGAGAGAATCTTGGTTGTTACTAGGCATATATGGGCCGCCTCACCAGGGTGACAAAGAAAAGTTTTTGCTTCACATTGGCGAGATGGCTCTCAATGTCGCCTCACCAATTCTGTTACTAGAAGACATGAAAGGAATGTTGAATGACTTGAAATACTTCAATTATGAAAAACAAGGTAACTCCTCTCGATACGCTTTTGACTTTTTCCGTATGGTTCAACAGGTTGGTTTGGTTGATTTGAGTTTCTAAGGCCCTAGTTTTACCTGGGCTAAAGGCGGTAGAAATTCTAGTAAAGGAGGCGCAATGAAGAGAGCTAGATTGGATCGTGGTCTTGTCTCAACTAAATAGCGCATTCTCTTCCTGAAGGCAATTATTAACCACCTCTCCTCTACGGCCTCTGATCATCGGCCCTTGCTACTGGATACTACAGGTGGAGTTAATTGCGAAGGTAGGACTTTCAAGTATGAGAATATGTGGGCCAGAGACCCCCATTATTTTTTGGTCGTTAAGGAAGCTTGGATCACGAGACTACATCACAATCCTATGATCAACATCCATAGGAAAGTGAAACTTACTTGTCGACAACTTCAAAGTTGGAACAAGAAGCAATTCATGGATGTAACTCGACAAGTGAAATTAGCTACATCAAATCTTGAGGAAACTGAGATTAAATGCCTTGATGACTCTGATGCAATTAACCATGCAAAACAACAACTATCAAAGGCTTTTCTTAGGGGGGAGATTCATTGGAAGAAAAAATAACAGGTTCAATGGCTACAAGAAGGCGATATGTGCTTTAAGTTCTTCATGGCCACAACGATAATAAGAAGACAAAAGAACTATATACAATGCATCAAAGCCTCCTCGCAGGGGGATTGGATCCGAGACCATAACAAGATTGCCTATTATTTTCTCCAAAAATTTAACAAACTGTTCAAGAAACAATCACATTACAATCAACCTCAGCTTGATGGCTGATTCTCCAAGATGTTTTCTGCCCAAGAAGTCGAAATACTAAATGCCATTCCTATTGTGGAGGAAGTGACCGCAACTTTATCTGAGATGGGCAAGAATAAGGCTATGGGGCCTAATGGGTTACCCCCAAGCTTCTACTCTCACCATTTGAACACTGTACAATATGATTTCCTTGAAATGATTATTCACTTCTTCACTCGGACAGAGCTGGCTCATTTTATTAACGACACTTCCATTGTCCTGGTCCCAAAAAAAGATTCTCCAACTTTTGTTAATGACTATAGGCCCATTGCGCTTTGAAATGTTGCCTACAAAGTAATTTCCAAGTTTTTTGCCACAGATTGAGAGCCTTATTGCATAAAATTATCTCACCTAACCAAGCGACATTTGTAAAGGGAAGACACATAGCAGAAAACACGATGATTGCTCGTGAAATCTTTCATTCCATGAAAAGAAAGAAAAGGTAAGAGAGGCTTCATGTTAATCAAACTTGATATGGAGAAAGCCTATGACAAAATGGAGTGGGAATTCATCATCTTAGTGCTTCATCAACTCAGTTTCTCTAGTACTTTTACTTAGTGGATAAGGGCTTAGATTTTGGTGGAAGAAATTAAACTTCTTTTAAACGGATCCATTGTGAGGAAATTTAAACTGCAACGAGGGCTGAGACAAGGAGATCCCTTATCTCCTTCGCTATTCATCATGGCTTCTGAAATACTATCCCGCCTTCTCATTAACAAGGAACAGAAGGGATTAATCAAAGGCCCACCTCATGTTTTCTGACGACATAATCGCATTCGGGTAGGCAACTTTGCGAGAAGCTAGATCATTCCTAGATTTTCTTAATACTTATTGCAGCCGGTCTGGGCAATTTGTAAACATTCAAATATCCTCAGTTTTCTTATCCAAATGAGTGTCCAGTAGGAAAGCGCAAACTATATCACAGTTCTTGGGGATAAAAGGAATGATCGGGAAGGCCACCTACCTAGGACTACCTTTGTTTAGATCCATCAAAAGAAACAGAGGATACCCAAGATATTGTGGATCGTGTTCTTAAGCGAGTCCAAGGGTGGAAGGCCAAGTTACTGTCAAATGCAAGGAAAACTTGTCTGGTTAAGGCCGTGGGTACAACTTTATCAAACAATGTTGCATCCTCTGATGTCATTCCTACCTCGACAGCTAACAAACTTGACAAAGTTCTACAAGATTTCTAGTGGGGCGATACTGATGACAAGAGAATGGTACACACAGTTGTGTGGGAGAGGTTGTGCCATCCTAAAGTGCATGGGGGTCTAGAATTTCGCTCTACGAAGGACATCAACAAGGCTTTCCTTATGAAAGGGCATGGAAAATTCTGATGGATAAATATAGCATGTGGAGTGATCTTATGGAAGCAAAGTATATTAAAGATCAAAATTTCCTTGACATGGAAGAAAAATATTCAGACTCACTCATTTGGAAGGCAATCCTTCATTCTCGCAGCTACCTCACTAAGGGCCTTTGTCGCAAAATTTGTAATGGAAATTCCACCTCCATTTGGTTTGACCCTTGGGTCCCTGGAAATAACATTCAACCTCGTTCTGAAGTATCGGTAGGGATGAGTCTAGTTAGCAACTTCATCTCTCAAAACCAATGGAATGAGGAGTTGATAAGACGCTGGTTTTATGATGATGATGCTAAGAGAATACTTAATATCACCCTTCCTAACCGGCCCTCTAAGGACTCATGGCTTTGGCTTTCGAAATCCAATGGTGTCTTCTCTATTAAATCAGCTTACAGAGTTATAAGAAATTTAAGAAATAGAGCTACAATCGAGAGAAAGTGGAGAATCGTATGGGGAGCTAAAATTCATAAAAGACTCAAGATGTTTTGGTGGAAAATTCTTTCCAACTGCCTTCTTACGAGGGAGAAATTAAGATCCTTCCTCCCCATACCCGACTACCATTGCCCTCTTTGCTCTTTGGCATTGGAAAGCTCTCTTAATTTGTTTCGGGAATGTTCTTTTGTAAGGGCTATTTGGTTCGGCTGCTCATGGAATGTGAGAACAAGTGAGGCTAACTATCCTAATTGGGATAGTTGGTTGAATTGGTTTGTCATGGAAGATAATCGGCCCGGCCGTATTCATTACCACATATTATTGGGGGCTGCTGGGGTTTTTGAGAGTATATGGAAAGAGAGAAACAGCCTAGTTCATGGCGGAAATTCAACTCCCCTCGTGGTTATACTCACTCACATCAATCGTAGATTTAATGAACTTGCTAAAGCCCATCAACCAGCTGGTTCTATTCAACCCAACTGGCTCCCGCCTACTACAGGGTGGCTAATGTGCAACACTGATGTTGCAGTAGGGGAGTCTCACACAGCGGGGGCAGGGGGGTTTTTTAAAATGAGGATGGTGCTATCATAAAAATATATACTTTTCGAATTGGTTACCATGATCCTTTGGCAGGGGAAATTGTGGCTCGTTATGGAGCAAAGATGGCAGGTAAGCTAGACTATAAGAATGTGATTCAACGAATGCGATGTTCGCAGTGAAGAGGAAGTACCATGAGATCAAATCCTTACACCACAACATCCAAGATCTAGTTCACAACTCTCTTTCTTCAATTGGCAATCTTAACCTTTGGGAGGCCGTTTGGATATCAAGATTGTGCAATGGTGTGGCCCATGTTGTGGCGCAATGGGCAAATCGTAACAACAATTTCGGGTTGTTTGATTTGGCCAATTTTGACAGCTCCCTGCTCGTTGGAGTAGCAAATGGCTGTGCCTCTTTTTCTGGTGTAGTGTAGCGCTTTTTTTTGCCCCTTTGCTGGTGTAGTTTTATGGTTTAGTTCGTGTTGCTGTTTTGTTGTAGTTTTCTGTGTTTATTTCTTATGTTTGTTCTGTTCTGATGTAGTTTTTTGGTGTTTGTTCTCTTCTTGGTGGCTCTATGAGGCTCCAATCATCAAAAAAAAAAAAAATCTCTATCACCCGATATACATAAAGCTCTACGTATCCACTGACAAAATACATGGCGCCATCACCTGTGTTAAAATCATCCTATTTTATAATTCAATCAATGTTATTATCAATTACAAAACAGGATCATTACGAATTAATGGATAATGCATTCATTTAATAACATTTTCATTACTTCGAATCAATGAGATCGAATTATATGATTTCTCTATTCATATATTCATAAACTAGGGTTGTTCATATAAACTGGGAAATCGCGGTTTAAATTCGAACCACTACAATCCGAACCATTGTAAACCGTAACCGGAGAAACCGTTTTTGGTGGTTTGGTCAATCCGGACCGTTTACGTCGTAATGGTTCAGTTGCGGTTCGTAATAAATAATTAACGGTTAAACCGGACCGGACCGTTTATAGTAAATAATTAATTTATATACTTTTTATATATGACTATATGTATAATTTAGAACTTTTTTGTGTGTCAAGTTTTTTATTGGATGAATTTTAGATTTTTATGTTATATTTGACTTTTGAGAATGTTTTTTATATCATTATTTATATCTTATAGATCTATTACTTATCATGTTATATATGTATTTTGAAAAATAAAATTAAAAACTTAGAAAAAATAGTACAATTACTAAAAAAAACATGAATAATTATCAATTCCACATAAACCGTGGTTTCGAACCAAACCAAACCGTTCTTAATAGTTTGGTTTGGTTTGGTTTGAGAAATTTTTTGGTCTGGTTTGGTTTCTAATATTGAAAAAACCGTTATACTGGTTTGGTTCAAAAACTATAAAAATCCGGACCAAACCAATCTGTGAACACCCACATCATAAACTACAGATAATGCAGTGCATTACTCATTTTAAAAGTAGGGATTTGAAAAAGTTGCTAAATCAACACGCAAGGTAAGAATCTTTAACATATATATTGTGAATATGTCTCTTTTTCTGATGTTGAAAGATCTTTGAATATGTGTCAAAAGGAAGCCATGTTACCCTGCCCTCCACCACCACCACCCTAGAATTTATTATAAATGAGAGGTAGCTACAAAGAATATGAGTACAATAATTATCTATAACCTTTCTTTTTCTTTTTATTGATATTTGTCTTTTTTTTGAGTAATAATCTATTACCTAATATCTAGTGGCCTAACTTTTAGGATTCCATGTCTAAAATAAATAAATAATAAAATATAGAAATGCATATTCACAATATATAAAGGCCTTAGCATTAGTTCCCTGTTCCCCAAGCTGATCAAACAAATATACAAGAAAACGAACATTAGTAGTACTAGTTCAACTCATATTGTTCCCTTGTTAAAACATACTGCATACAGACTCAAGCCAGATGTATGGTCCTACGGTTTATCAGAAGAATATTGCAGGCAACTGCTGTGTGATTGCGACCAACGGTGTCAAAGCAGTCCCATACAGCGAAACGCAATTAAAAAGCAAGTTTAGACTGAGCGACGCCAACGGCGACGGTCGTCTCAGCAAGCAAGAGCTCAGAAATGCTTTCGCGAGTTTAGGCTCTTTTGCACCCGGCTGGAGGGCCTTTCGTGCCCTCCGCCGCGCTGACAAGAACCGAGATGGCTTTATTGACGAGGAAGAGTTAGATAAAGTGGTCAAATATGCCGCAAAACGTGGCTATACCATTAGAGATTAGATACATCTACTGTTAGACTGTTACTATAATTTCCTACCTGTTCTCTTGTGAACAGAGTATCTCTGTTTTTAGTTCCTTAAAAGGTTTTTTTGTTTTTCTTTTTTTCAGTTTGGAAGGTGTGTAACACTGTATAGACTAGGGTATGTAATTTACATAAATGGACTATAACGAAGTTAATGTAAACTATTTGTTTCATATTTCACTCTTAAGTAGAAAACATATATGTACTTTTGTAATTGTTTCTTTCTTTTTTCCTTTCTGCTACCTAACTGCTACTTGAAATAATTATTATTAGCTGCTTTTTTAGTTTTGCAGATTAAAATAATTTTTTTTGTATTTTTATGGAATTCTATATAGAAACTCTTATTGCAACTAGCGCTATAATCTAAATCGCAGCAAAAAATCGTATAGAAACCCTTATTGCAACTAGTGCTGCAGCCATTTTAGAAACCTAAACTGCAAATTTAAAAAAAAAAATGAAAAAAAACAGTATATAAAATAATTCCACTTATTATCATCGGTTTTATAAATAAGTATTACAAACATTCAAATAATTAATAAATAAATAAATAACTATTAAAACTTTCTCTTTATAAATTAAAAAAATTAATATAAAAGAATTTTTTTTATTTTAACATTTTAAAAGTAATTTATTTTTTATTTTTACCAAAATTCTCACAGAAATACAAAAGTTACAGCTAAAATCCACGTAACAATCTACGTAGAAACTAGCATAGCAACACAAACAGTAAATTAAAAAAAAAAAATCTACAAAATAATTTCTCTAATATTAAACCATTTAAATAAAAATAATACTCTTATTTTATACACTCATTTATCAAAACGATTTAAAGTAGATTTTGTTTTTTAATCACCGCTCATTCTTATTACCATTCAATAAATAAATAGAAATAACAACAAATCACCTTCCATCTAATTATAAGGTAAGTTAATGTCAATTTTTCTTAGACAAATATGGTAAATGGCTTCTTCAAAATTGTATGACCTATTTATTTCCAAGAAAATATTCTTCACCAAAAGCCTCCACTTTTATCTCTTCCATTTTTTTTGGGGGGTATATTACGCGGGTTGGCCCTGAGTTGAAATAGGTTGTAGGCAAAAATTATTTTTTTGGACCCTTACTATAAAGATAAATGGTATTTTTAAAAATTATTAAATACATATATTAAAATGTTTTTTTTTTAATTTGGACCTCTAAAATGAGTAGACCCTAAGTGTGGGCCTAGTTCGCCTGTGCCCAGGGCTGACCTTAATATTACGTCATACACATTTCAGAATTCAATAATTTGTATTCTATTTGATAAAAATTTTTATGTTTTTTTTTAATTGGATCACTTATTTTTTTATTAATTATTAATAGATTCGTAATATTTATTTATTAGAGTGTGTTTTAAGAATATCACATAGCACAAAATAAACATCAAAATAAATATACTAAAAATTTAAATTAATATTTTATTCTATTATTATAATTTAGAGAAAAAAATAGAAAAGGATGAAAATTTTCTTAGTATATTATTTCAATGGGTGTTCTCCTGTTTATACACATATGAGAGTATTAGGAAACTAAGAAAAAATGAATATTAATTACAATTAATGGTAACAAATAAAATATTTGGACATCCATATGTTTATTAATATTTATAACACTCCCTTTTGATGTCAGGCTATTTACAAAAATATGGGAAAATGAAGATATGTTTTGATATATATGGCATAAAAACTTAATTACCCTAAATATGACATTTTTTTAAAAAAAACTTACAAATATGAGAAAAAGTCATGAGGAATGCCATAAAAAACTTTAAATTTGTGTTTCTTTTTATTTATTTTTTCTTTTTAAAAAAAAAAATACTAAAATAAATAAAAAAAAATAATCTCAACTGTAGATGTTGTTTTTTTTATTACAGAAATTAAACTTGTTTTTTTTTTTTATTTAAACTATTGTTTGTTTTTTTTCTTTGTTTTTTTGTTAAAAACTAATTATTTCATTAAAAGTAGCAGAAAAAAAAACCAGTTTCATCAACATCATTCTGAAAAAAAAAAACAATTTTAAAAAATATTATCTAAAAATAATACAAGCTTTAAAAATCAGTTTCATCAACATTAAAATAAACTAATAATTTCATTGAAAGAATAAAAAAAAATAGTTTCATTATGTTATTACAAATTTTTTATTTTAAGTTACTTTTTTATTATTTTGTTTCTAGGCTCGAAACTTACACGTATATTTTGTTTTTAATATTGGTATGCATGGTGTGTTGTTTTGATTATATTTGTTATTAGTATTTTTGTGTGTGTGTATTTTTTTTATTTGATTATTTGATGAAACTGGTTTAAGTTAACTTTATAGTTAATATTTATATTTTGTTATGGTTTTTATAGCGTCAAAACTGATTTCACAGGTTTTAACTATTCTGTAACGGGGTTGCTCCATTTTTATGATATTATTGTATTTTTTTAGTTTGTATAAAACCAGATTTATTATTGTATGATATTTGAACAACAATTTTTATTTTATTTTAAATAATCAGTTTCCGACACACATATTGCTTTATTATTTTCATAACTGGTTTTTTTTAAGTAACTAGTTTTCATAACTGGTTTTTTTTTTATTGTTGTTCATAATGGAGTTTTAAGTTTCAATTTTTTATTTGATTATTTCAAGAAACTAGTTTTTATTTGTTTGTTTTTATTTTGGCTGTTTTACTAACTGGTTTCTCACATTCCACTGTTTTTTTTTTGTTATTCTTTTATGGTTTTTATTGCATTTTCGTCTCTTTAATTTTCTTTGTTTCTTTTTTTCTCTTTGATTTTAATTTCTGTTTCTCTTTGTTATATTTGCTACATAATGTATGTTTAAATCAATTCTATTTTTTGAGCAAGCAAATAAAAATTAAATGCCAAAATAAAGAACGAAATTAGAAGTTTGGTTATTAGGTATTCATATAAAATTTATATGTTCAAAACTAGATTTTAAATTTAGTATCGTTTGTAAAAATTTAGTTATTAGGCATTGTGTATTTTTCATTATGTTACTGATGAAACTATTTTTTTTTTTTGCCTCTTTTAATGAAATAATTAGTTTCTTTTAATATTGATGAAACTGGTTTTTAAAGTTAGTATCGTTTTTAGATTGTAATTTTTTTCATTATCTTGTTGATGAATTTTTTTTTTTTATTCTTTTAATGAAATTATTAGTTTCTTTCAATGTTCATGAAACTAGTTTTTAAAGTTTGTATTCTTTTTAGATTATGATGTTTTATATTGTTTTTTTTTTTCATGATGATGTTGGTGAAACTGGTTTTTTTTCTGCTATTTTTAATAAATAATTAGTTTTTAGCAAAAAAACAAAAAAATAAATAAAGAATAGTTTAAATAAAAAAAAACAAGTTTAATTTCTGTAAAAAAAAATGAGATACAAAATGTACACTTATTATATATATTTTTATATATACAAAGAGAAAAAAAATAGTTTGAGAAAAAAAATTAAAAAAAAAAAAAACAGAGAGGCACAAAGAGAAATTAGAAAGAAAAATAAAAAAGAAAATTAGAGAGAGATAAGAGAAAGAAAGAAAAAAAAAAGTCAGCAACTGACTTAGAAAATGAAAAGAAAAAAGAGAGCCAAAATTGACTAAAAATATATATATAAAAAAGACGAAAAAAAAAGCTTTTTAAAGCTTTAATATATAAAAGAAAAAAAAAATTAAGAAAAGTATAAATGTAAAAATTTCTTTGTCAAATTATAAATGCAATGCTTGAAAAAAAAAAGTTTGTATTTGGTATAAATTTTCTAAATAGAAAGAAACCTTAAAATGTAAATGTAAAATAAACTAAAAAATAATAAAACTAAGGGAAACTTACAAAAATACTGGATTTTAACTTACTCTTTACAAAAATACTGCCACACGGCAAAAATAACTTTTATACTGCCTTGAGACTTTTTTTTTCTTTTATACTGTAAACATCAAAAATAAAAAAATGAGGTCTTTTTTTTTCCACACCCGCAGACAAAACTACTACAACAACACCAGAACAGACAGAAAACAACCATTAAATTCGTTTAGATGAAGCAAAAACATTAAAACCATTAATATTGGGGTTGTCATGGTTTTTTAATGTTGTTTTTGGGTTGTTCTACTATTGTTTTGTATGTTTAACAAATATTGGTTTTAAATTACACAAGTTAAACTAATTACTGAATATTTATTTGAGGTAACCAGAATGAAATAATCATGGACAGTAATAGTCTTACCTTCTATTAAAGTTGTGAAATCTAGAAGACCAAAAAAAAGGATTGAAGCTGGATGGGAAAAGAAACAACATAATAAATGCAGCAAATGTAGGGAGTTGGGGTACAACAAAAGAACATACAAGAGAAGACAACAAAAATGAAAAGAAACAGAACAACTAAAAAACAACAGTAGAACAACAGAGGAAAACTGAACATATATTAGAGCATATGAGAACTGAAGAAAATAACTTACATACAAATTTCATTATTCTCTATTACTATTAAAAATAGAGCAGTACAATAATATTTAGAAAAATGTGATAAAAATTGAAAGAAAACAACAGTAAAACAACATTAAAACAATAATAAATCAATAACAAAATAAGTCATAAGAGTTATCAAACGATACAACAACACCACTCACAAAACCAGAGCTAAACTACAACCCCAAAAAAGAAAAAATAAATAAAGAAAAAAAGAGAATTTTTTTACTTAGAAAGTTTGAGTTGTCTGTTCTTCTTCTTCTTCTTCTTCTTCTTCTTCTTCTTCTTCTTCTTCTTCTGTATTGTTCTTCTTGAAGATATTCTCACGAGATGGACTCTCTTCACCAAGAGAGCCTCCACACTCCTTCATCAGTCTACTCTCGTTTCAAGTTTTTTCTATCTCTCTCTCTGAAACACACCCACAAAAACTTTCTCTATACAGTAGAACCTCTATTTAAGAATACTCTATTCAAGAATAACCTCTAATTTGTTATAAAAAAATCAAGTCCCGATTTGGGCCAGTTATAAATAAGAATAACCTCTAAATTGTAATTAGTTATACATTTTCTAAGTCTCGTATTAACAAAATATACCTCTATATAAGAATAATTACATCTTAATAAAATATATACATGTATTTTGTAAATTTATTTATGTAAAATTAATAATTTTATTTTAAATTATAATACATGTATGAAATTATATTTACTCTAAAATATTTCTATTACGATATAGTATTAATGATTATTTATTGTTATTATTATTACATTGATATTTTTTAATTTTTTAATTTTTTTTTTCTAGTGTAACTCTATTTAGTTATAACCTCTCAATTAGAATATAATTTACTTGGTCCCAAGTGTATTCTTGAATAGAGGTTCTACTGTATATATATCTTGATTTTCTCTCTCAAAACCCAAGTAATAAAAAATAAATGAAAGGAGTGAGTTTTGTAAATTTCTGAAATAGTGAAGAGTGGGAAAAAGGATTTTATCTAAAGTCCTTAGTTGATGGTCTTCATCTTAGACACTAATCTCAATAAATTTTCTTTATGCAAGACACCAATCTCAAGAAATTTTTAATAGATACCAACCCACAAAAAGAGATAGAGAGAGAAATAGAAAATATATGTAAAGCCTTGGAATTAATGGAGATCACGTGGGTGGGTGGGTGGGTATTTCACTTTTTCAAATTTAATTAAAAAAAATAGTCAAAAAAGTGATGTAAGTCATCAATCACCAAAACACATATATAAATTTTAAAAAATGGGACCACATGTTGGACTTAAAATTTAAATTTAAAAAAAATAAAATAAAAAACAATCAGTATATTAAATAAAAAAACTTGACATGAAAGGACATAAAAATCATCAATCAGTACATTAAATAGGTTTGAACAAAATTTAAAAAAAAAAAAAAACAGTATACACAGTAAAAATATAATAATTGCCGTGTAACAGTAAAAAAGAAATAAAATGAGAAATATCAGTACAGGGTGTAAATTTCCCTAAAACTAATTAAGTTAGAAACAAAAACATGAAATATGGGTTTGGATAATAGGTTTACAAAAATATGGCATCTCAAATACCATAAAAAATCTTAAATGTGAAAAAATGCTATAGAAGAGTGGCAAACCTATAAATGCCATACTTTTGTAACTTTTTTACAAAATCCAATATTTCATGTTATTTTCACTTTGATGTCTATAATAACTGCCTCATTAAAAATCTTGTCGAGAAAATCCAGTGGAACGAAACTCGGTCAAAGAAAAAAGAGCACAGTATCAAAATTACTCCCCCTCTTTTTGGCATTCATGGAGATCTTTTAATCAACGTAATCCATTCTTGTAAACCATCTTCTCTAAAGTTGATGTTGGTAATGACTTTGCGAATAAGTCTACATGATTATCACTTGATCGAATTTATTGAACATCAATATCACCATTCTCTTGAAGATTGCGTGTAAAGAAGAATTTTGGTGAAATGTGTGTAGTTCTATCTACTTTAATGTACCCTCCTTTATGCTGAGCAATGCAAATAACATTATCTTCATAGAGAACTTTTGGTACTTCCTTATTGGATGTTAATCCACATATTCCTCAAATATGTTGTGTCATGTATCTTAACCATACACATTCTCGACTTGCCTCATGAATTACAAGTATCTCAACATGATTTGAAGAAGTAGCCACACGAGTTTGCTTTGTTGACCTCCAGGATATAGCTGTGTCACTGCAAGTGAACAAATATCCAGTTTGAGATCTAGCTTTATGTGGATCAGATAAATATCCTATATTTGCATAGCCAATAAGTTGTTACCCACAATTATTAGAATAGAACAATCATTTATCAATAGTACCTTGGAGATAGCAAAGTATGTGCTTAATCCCTTTCCAATGTCTATATGTTGGAGCAAAATTGAATCTTGTTAACAAATTGACATAGAAAGCTATATTAGGTCATGTACAATTAGCAAGATACATCAATGCTCCTATTGTACTAAGATATATATGCTACTTCTGGACAAATGCGCTCTTCGTGTTCTTCTCTAGGTCAAAAAGGATCTTTTTTCACATCAAGTGATCTAACTACCATTGGGCTACTTAATGGGTGTGATTTATCCACATAAAATCGTCTCAAAATCGTTTCAGTATAAGTTGACTAATGAATACAAATTCCATATTTTAAATGCTCAATTTGTAAACCAAGACAAAATTTTGTTTTTCCTAAATCTTTCATTTCGAACTCTTTCTTTAAATATTCCACAGCTTCTAAAATTTTTTCAGGAGTTCCAATAATATTCAAATCATCAATATAAACAACAATGATAACAAACTCAGAACTTGAACTTTTTATAAAAATATATGGGCAAATAGAATCATTTGTATATCCTTCCTTTAATAAATATTCACTAAGTTGATTGTACCACATGCCTCCTGATTATTTTAATCCATACAATGATCTTTGTAATTTAATTGAGCACATTTCACGATTGCTTAAATTATATGCATCAGGCATCTTAAATCCTTCAAGGATCTTCATCTAAATATCACTATATAGTGATCCATATAAATAAGCTGTGACTACATCCATTAATCGCATATCAAGTTTTTCACTCACAACCAGGCTAACCAAATATCTAAAAGTTATTGCATCCACCACAGGTGAATATGTCTCTTCATAATCAATACCCAGTCTTTGAGAAAGACCTTGTGCTACAAGTCTTGCTTTGTATCTCACAACTTCATTTTTCTCATTTCTTTTACGTACATGCCCATTTGTATCCAACGAGTTTCACATCTTTAGGTGTTTAGGCTATAGGTCCAAATACTTTACGCTTAGCAAGTGAATTCTATTGTAATTGAATTGCTGCTTTCCATTTTGGCCAATCTTTTCTATTTTGACATTCTTTGGCATTCTTTTCGTTAGCAAGTGAGCGTTTGTTAGGATTTTATGCCTTAAATAAAACCCATTTCAATATAATTAGATTTGCTAATTAATAAAAGATTGGAAATTATTTTATGTTGCATGGTTTACATGATTAATTTCATAATTATATGTTTAATGTATAAATTCTATTAAATCATGAACATATAGTTATTCACAATTACAGTGATGTCATCACAGTAGAAAGTAATTGTGATAATATGTTTTAAAGTCTTTAGTCCATTGATTTATCAGTGCACTAAATTTACACTGACGTGATAATTAGCGATAAAGTTTACTTACACTTGTATAAGTGGTATGTCCTTTTCAGGGCATTAGTAAAGTATACTAGTATTGAATGTTAGAGTATAAATTAGACTGGACTGATATTGACAGTGGAATAGATATCATAAACTTATCGTTATATATTTCTATGTTAATATCAATTAGTTGATCTTAGATCAATAGATCTTAATATTGAGATGGTTAGCTTCTAGCTTAACTATATTATTTGTGTTCTTTGACTTGTTCGTTAAAGTTGACAAAATGGATCTTCCCAATACTTATATCTTAGGAACATGGTTGTACAATTGAGTGAGAGAGCTAATAATAGATATGGAATCTATAGCTTTTATAACTATATATAGAAGTGAAATAATGATTTCTTTTGAGCATGGCTTAATAGACATAAATAGAAAAGCTCTTATTTCAATAATTATATTAGTTTACTGAAATATCATTTTTAAGAAACTAAGTGTTTTAAGGATAAAATACATCGAAGGGTAGAATGATAAATTTATCCCTACTTTATGTAGATCATTTATAGAAAATTTTTGATTATTTGGATTAAAACAAAGGATAATTCATAGCGTATCTATATTTGGAACACATAGAGCGTTTTATGTAATTAGGAGTGCAATTTCAAATTTATAGTGGAGTGAGTTAATAAGATAGAAAATTTACTTGGTAAATTTTAGATCTACTTATTGGGAGCTTGGTTACATAGGCCCGTGGTCCCAAATTGTCAGAGATAATATTGTCTTGTAGACTCAATTAATTTGTTTTAATTAATTAATTAGAGTTCTAAATAAGACTATATCTTGTTTATGAATTTTCACTAAACAAGGGCTTAATAGGAAATAGAGGATTTAGGGTTTATTTGTAAATTGAGAGACTTTGTAAGGTATAATTAAGAAATAAGTTAAATTCAATTTTATTTTATAATTAATTATAATTATTAAATAAATAGATTTGATATTTATAGGATTAGAATTGAAATATGACTTTTGTGAAAGAAAAGATAAGTTATTAAATAAAATGGAAAAATTAAAATCTGTCGAACACACATAAGGTTCGGCCAACAAGGTTTAAATTAAGTCATTATTTTATCTTTTTTAATTCCATATAATTCAAATCTTAACCTAGATGAAATCCTATAAATAGAAAGAGATGCCTCTTATTTTCTAACATAAGCTTTTATCAAACTACTTTGTCAGACAACCTAGAAAATAAAGAGAGCCTCTTATATATTCGAAATTCTCCTCTTTTCATCTTCTAATTTCCGAATGCCCTATAGTGAGTTGAGTGATTTCCCACACGATTCAAGCCAACACTTAGGCCTTTGTGGAAGATTGTGAAGAATTCCAACAACAGAAGGAGATCGAGGTTTAGATCTTGATCATACTCTGCGACAAAGGATCAAGGGTTAGAGATCTAAACGGAAAGAGAATTATATTTCGCTGCCACCAATATAAGGTTTTCTATAACATTATATGTGTTTATTTTATTGTTTTAAGAAATTCATACTTAGGATGTTAGATTATAATTTATAATATTACATACATGTTAGTAATGTAGATCCTGATAAAATAAGTTCCAACAATGCTTCCCTCAGCCAAATCCCATCATGGTGGGTAGGCTCGAGTTGCCTCAGTTGGCTTGTTGAGCTTTTGTCTCGTGACAAGCTCCTTCCGTGTTCATCTCCAGGGGTGTGCTATTAGTAGATGGTTTACATTCTCGACTATTTTCCAATGTCTACCTCTAAGCAAATCATCGAGGTAAAATACTTGCTTAGGTTGGGTAGCAAGTATAAATGGGTCATCTTTGTACCATTCACCACTAACATTGATGCTAATGATATTATTCTCAATGATTGTTTTCTTCCTCCGTGGATTGGTATAAACCATTTACACCGAAATAATGTCACTGAATACACACCAGAAAAAGTTAACATCATCAGCGTTCCAAAATAATTAAATCCTTTTATTCCCACCGTAGAGACACCGCGATTTTGTGTAGTACGCTTCTTATCACGTTCAGCTACCATGTAACGAACACCGTTCACTACAACCCCTTCATAATATGTTACTAAGTGATATGACCCACATTCTAAAGCTAGCAACTCTTCACCGGTATTGGTCTGCCGCTAATGAGTTTTGAATGGGATAGGCGAGATTTTTTCTGCACTTAATATCCCTGCCCTATTAGCGGCGAGCTATCCGGCAGTATTAATAAATGCCCGCCGCTAATGAGTTTTATATTTATTTTTAAAAAATAATACAGAAATACACAATAATACCGGCGGGCCCCCACATCCGCCGGTATTAATCCCATTATTAGGGGCAGATGTGGCCTACCGGTATTGTGTCCGCTGGTATTAATCCAAATTATTGTAGTGATTTATTATGTGTAGTATTTTAGAGATTTGCATACAATGTAAAATATTATTTATTAATTCAAGTCACTAATTAGTATTGTTGTTTTTAAAAATTATTTTAATTATTTATTTTTTAGTTAAAGTTTTTATACATATTCAATATAATTATAAATATAAAAATTAGATTTATTAATTATTGCAAAAAAAAAATGAATGAAATGTAATAATTTTTTTTTAAAAAAATGTGAAACACCTACATTGGATAAAAGGTCACGTCTTTTAAGACCTCTTATCCCAGTTTTTTTTATAAAAACTGGGATGGTACCTTTTATCCCGATTTTTTCAAAGACTTTTTATTCCACTGCAGGCATATATCCTATTTTTCATTTTAACGAAAACCAGGATAAAAGGCCTTAAAAACTGGGATTAAAGGCCTTTGTTTGTAGTAGTCTTTTTTTTAAAAAAAATTTACGGTTAGGGTTGCTCCAGTAGTTTCTATGTGGGTTGCTATATACGGATTTTGATAGTGATTTAGGTTGCTCCGTTAGTTGTTAGTTGCTATAAAGGTTTCTGTGCGGAATTCGGTAAAAATGCAAAAAAAAAAAAAAAAAACTTTTAAAAGTGCAAAAATAAAACTTAGATTTTAAATAAAAATTTTAAAAATTGGTTATTACACAAAATGGTAAAGCTGAAAAAAAGTCATAGGAGACTCCTATGAAATAACATGTTGTCATAGGGGCCTTATGTGACAGCGCTTATTACATAATAATCGTCGCCATAGAGTTCTTCAAGGCTACGGGTTAGCGACCCTTAGAACAACAACGGTCGTGAATTTCTTCAAAACTAACGCTATATGTTCGAAAAATTGCTTCTAAAGCCCAATTTTATAATATTGGTGTTTCAAGTTCCCTTGAAAATCTGAATCAACTACCTTGATTCTCAGCTCAAATCCCCTTCAGATTGATTAGAACAGCTCATGACTTGTTCTTTAATGGAGTAATAGAGCTCCAGACTCGATGTCAATGATGGGGTTCATGCAAAACACAACAGAAATAGTGAAAAATAGTATACGAGAAATAGTGAAAAAGGTAAACACAGTTCCATTAATTTGTTTTGCTGGCATGGACAAGTCACTAAAAATATCTATTCTATATAAATTGTGGCTATATAACAGAATTTTTAGTTTATGAGAAATTATTCGGTGACTTTTTTTTTTTTAAAAAAAAATAAATTATTAGATATTGTCACGTAAAGGGTCGGCATCTATCAAGTTAGTTAAACCTAAATATAATTAATTCACCTAAAGTGTTGCAATTAATAATAAATTTGTTCATATTGTTTATTTTTTATTAAAAATTATTTTTAAATTTTGATATTTAGAATTAGTTAAATTTTAAATATTATTTTAAATTAAATTTGAATGTTTTGATAGTTTAGTATTTTCGCGAAGATAAATTTAGAACGAATAATAATTTTTTTTAATTACTATTACAAAATATAATAGTAATTTTTGTTTTTATTTAAATGACTATTATGCTTTTAAATTTCAATAATTATCATTACATTGAATATTATTAATTTTAATATTATCACTACTACAAAAACACCCTTTAGAGGCGGTTTTTAAGCCCTTTAGGCGTCGGTTTTCGCGAAATTCGCTACCGACGCCTATCAGGGCGACGCTAAAGGGTTTATTTGAACCGACGCCATATATACCCCTATGGCGTCGGTTCTTAGCTAGGAACCGACGCCATAGGGGTACATATGGCGTCGGTTCCTAGCCAATAACCGACGCCATATGTGGCGTAGGAACCGACGCCAAAACTCCTCAGATTTCAGTTTTTTTCATTTTTTTTAATTTAATTATATTATTTTAATTTTATATTTATTAATTTATATACATATTTATTTAATTTAAATTACATATTTATTTAAATTTTAAATTACATATTTATTTAATTTAATTATATATTAATTACATTTTAAATTAAATAGTAATTAAATTTGGGTAAAAACATAATTTGATTTCATAAAAATAATTAAATATTACACAAACATGTAAAATTAGTTAAAAATATTAATAAGTTAATAAATCTAATTACAAGTTAATCTATAAAAATTACATAATGAAGAAAAATTCTTCGACCTTTGAACCTCAATCGTCACCGTGAATCACCGCCATCAATTGTTCGATCCACTTTCGCTGTAGTGGTAAAATTTCTGTTTTTGGATCGTATTGCTTCTTTACCCCCAAACTGTTAAAAAAATTAAAAATTTATATTAGTTTATGTATATGTATATTATATATTTGTTATTATAAAATTTATATACTATGATCAATAATTAAAACTTACAGCTTTTTGATCTTCTATGTAACGGTTGGGGTTGGCACGTGCGACGATGTCAGTCATATATTTCAAAACATAAAAACCGCATTCTTGGCTTTTAGGTTGTCTTGGACAGTTTGCTTGTGCAATTCCTTGCCACGGGCCAAGATACTGATGTGCGTCCCCTATATACATGAATGCCCTGTTTGGAAAAATTATATTAGCATTTCAATTCGTTAGTTAATTTAAATTCGTTACATAAGAAGTCATTAAATAATTACCTTCCGATCATTTGTTCTATTTCTTCGGGAATTGGGCGGCCTTTTAGAGGGTTTAAATGGATAATTTTCTTTGGCGCAACCACCACTAGCGTCCAATGCATCCTAGAAAATTATATTGGAATATAAGTAAGATAGTATAAAAATAATTTGAAGACATAATATAGAAATGAACAATTAGCACTAAAGAATTTAATAAAGTTTACCCGATATTCCAAGGAATAAAGAACATTTGGTGGTTGCTGTTCATTAATGATAACCAATTAGCCAATCGTCTTGCCGCATCGTCAAAAGACTGACTCTGTTCTTCATCGGCCGATCCCATGCCTTTGTGAGAAGCTCTGGGTCGTAAAACTTGAAAATTTTTCTCGTACCGTTGATGCTTTCTCCCATATGTGCTGCCAAAAAAAAGTGTTATTGCCTTATAATAATTTAACTATAATTTGATATAAGGTTAATTAGATTAAAGAAGAGTATACATCATTCCAAACGGCATTCCACAGTTGCCGATGTAGTTACACGTAGCAACTCGCTCGCAAATCCTCTCCAGATAAAATGATCTGGGTACGCGGTGCAATGAATCCTCGGGGGACAGAAATTGTGATTATATCACGTTTATCTTTGAGCCTTAGGAATTCATGAATCATCCATTTCAGCGAATTAGGGATCAACGCCATCTTCTCTTCCGTGAACAACTCATCTTCCCGTGCACCACGGCTTTGTGGAGAAAGCATCGGAGCTTTCCCCTTTGACGCATCACGTCTTGAGGGCGGTTGAGCGAGTGGACCCTAAACAAAACAGAACATAATATATATATATCAAATTTTATCTAATTTCTACCGAAATTTCGGCAGCATAACGGTTGTAATTGAATGATCCCAAAAATTTTGAACATGGCTGTATAACGACAAATAACACATATATAACAGTAGTTTGTTCATCCATCCCACCGCAAAGACATATATTCGCGAACCTACTTCACTACGGATGAATATTGAAGATATTCAAACTCCACTAATCATTAATAATTAATTTCAGTTGAGAAGTTACCTCGGTTGTTAAAATTAAGTGTTTAGGCCAAGGAAGGAACATCTGGTACACGTCCCTAACATATCTGAACTCTTCAAGTGGGACTGGGATTTCAGCGTCCTCTTGCAGGATTTCCGAAACCATGATCCGAGCATGTGAATCATCGTAATCCTTGCAGTGTACTTTGATCTCACCCACATGCTCGTACAAATACCCTCGGGCCACAATATTGTCGATGTTGTCAGAGCAGAGATGTACTTGCTGATTAAGGGCCGCATGGTCATCAAAATTGTATAGGATACCTTGGTCGTTGAGGGAAATGAACTCCTCAGCATAAATTTGTGGTTGTACCTCATCCTGAGGAGCGTATGGTTGTGGAACATACGCCTCACCAGCCACCTCTCCTTCTTCCTCTTGTTCGGCAGCGTTCCTCTGCTGCTTAAGGGATTGGACTTCGGCTTTTAATTGTTCAATCTCCTTCGCTTGCCGAGCCACAACATCAGACACTTCCCTTTTCTTCCTGCCGAACAGTTGAGATGCCACAGTCGGGAACCTACAAATCATAAAATGCAAATTAGCAACGATTTCATTTGTGTAACTAAATAAATAACATTTGAAGTAATAGCATACCCGGCGGCCACGACACGTCCAGGATGCTCTGGTGTCCCGAGCGCCTGCGTGAGGATATCGTTTTGGCCCTGGACCTGAATTTGTCCCTGACTAAGCTTCTCCTCTAATTGAGCCTAATGCACGCATATATTCAAGCAATTAGTATATGAATTATATACACTAACTCTAATTGAATTATATATTCAAGCAATTAGTATATGAATTAATATATACTTACTATCTTCTCGGCAATTTCCTTGTCGTAATCAGTGACAAGTTTTCTACTCTTGGTGCGAGATTTAATCCAAACACGGTGGCGGGGAGGATCTGCAACTTCGAGGTCCTTTTTCTACATAACGTTATAACAATGAAATGAGTACCAATTAAATTGTATAGCACATTATAGCACATTAAATTTTTAGTATTACTTACCACAGCTTCCCGTACGTTCACCATCCCACTCCGACCACTTCGATGTCTGGATTGAATTTTTGAGGAACGTTCACGTTGCACCTTACTCAATTCCTACAATGCCAAAAAAATACATTAGATACATGTACTTGTATTTAAGAGTTTATCTTAGTGTTAATATAATTAGCGTACCAGAAATTCAGGAGTTAGTCTACTTTCAACAAATTTGCACCAATCAGCAGCGTCGATCTCCGGGTGCTTTTCAGGGACTTGTGCCAGTCGTCCCAGATCATTCTCTTTCAACGCGGGCATTATGATGTCTTTTGTCATCCTATTCTTGAAGTCTTTCATTAACTTCCCAGCTAGGATGAGACAATCATGTTTGAAGGTGTCCGGCACAATGAACCCCGTCTATTTTGAAGGAAAACAAACACGGTTAGAGTCAACATTTGGAGTAATAGAAAAACAAATCAAAATTCTAACAAATAATAGCTTACCTGAATGTCTTTCCAAACTTTATTTTTCAGAGTCTGGTTGACTTCTTTCCAATTTTTATAAGCCAACCCTATTGTCTGCCGACATCTGACTCCCAGAGTGGATACGAGCTTCGCGTAGCTTTTTCCACAGTATTGACCTTTATCATTAACTTCGACATCTGCCGACAATGTACGCTTCATGCTTTGCAACCGCAAAAGTTGGTCCAAGGGCAATACGACTCAACACATCAGATACTCCATGATTCGGTTCGTTCAACTTTGCTATAATGGTATTCCTTAACCACCCAATGAAAGTTTGACGATGTTGGTCTGCAACCCATTTTTGTTTATTTTTTTGATTTCTTGGAACCATTGATTGTAACAGCTCCATATGGTCACTGTAAAACAAGTAAGATAAATCAAGTTATTGTTCATCGTGACTTAAGTAATGTTAATCAAACAAAAGGTACTTACGTTATATATGGTTGAACCTCTGCGTTATTGTTCATCACGACTAATTGAGCTTGATCTAGTTCAAGCTTGGACACTGTCACCATTGTCCCTTTGCCCCTTAATCCTCTATCAACATCATCTGGGTCAGTTCTTGGTTTGCTAATTCCTATTGCCTCAACTCCAGCCATGTACTCTGAACAAAATTCCACAGCCTCTTCAGATATGTAGCACTCAACCATACATGCTTCTGGCCGATAGTGGTTACGCACATAACTTTTAAGTACCTTCATATTTCTTTCAAATGGATACATCCATCTCGCCCACACCGGCCCACACAGCCTTGCTTCTCTCACTAGATGAACCATTAAATGGATCATGATGTCGAAAAAAGATGGCGGAAAAAACTTTTCCAGGTTGCACAATGTTTTGACTACATGTTCATGTAATGCATCTAACTTATCCAATTCTAATTCCTTCCCGCACAGCCTATTAAAGAAAATGCAAACATGTGTCAAACACTCTCGAACATTTTTTGGCAAGACTGATCTAATGGCAATTGGAAGTAGATGTTGCATTAACGCATGACAATCATGTGATTTCAGACCCATTAGTTTCAATTCAGTCTCATTCACCAAGTTTTTGATGTTAGACGAGTAACCATCGGGTACTTTCATATTTGCAAGTGATTTGCAAACTGTTTGTTTCTCTTTTTTGGATAAAGTGAAACAAGCAGGAGGCAAATATAAACGTTCACCTTTCTTCTCAGGTGCCAGAGATTGTCGTATACCCATTTCAACGAGATCTAAAAGACTATTTAGACCGTCCTTAGTTTTGCCGGGAATATCAAGTAAGGTACCAATAATACTCTCACACACATTTTTTTCAATATGCATGACATCCAAACAATGTCGAACTAGTAGACTTTTCCAATATGGAAGACGAAAGAAGATTGACTTTCTTTGAAAACAACCATTAGTTTTTTTATTTTTTTGCGTCTTTCCATACTTAAAATCTACAAGTTGAACTTGTTGGAGAATTTGTTCCCCAGACAGTGGCAAAGGAGCCATATCACCCTCTTCAGTACCATCGAATGCTTTCTTCTTCCGTCTATCAGGATGATTTGCAGGCAAGTACCGTCTGTGACCCATATAACACATCTTGTGTCCATTTGCCAAGCGACGAGCCGATGTGTTAGTGCAACAAATCGGACAACCTTCGTAACCTTTTGTGCTTAAGCTGATAAATTACTATAAGCGGGAAATCAACGACGGTCCACAACAACACGGCTTTCAGATTAAAAATTCTTTTTAAAACCATCATAGACACGAACCCCGTTCTCATACAATTCTATTAAATCGTCAATCAATGGTTCCAAATATACATCGATATTATGTCCGGAGTTGTTGCGGGCCTGATATCATTAAAGAAAGCATGTTAAATTTCCTCTTCATCACTAACCAGGGAGGAAGATTGTACATAACTAGGAAGACGGGCCATGAACTATGACGACTACTTAGAGATCTATGTGGATTTACTCCATCCGCGTACGTACCGAGACGAATGTGTCTTGGTTCGATTTGAATTCGTGGTTTATGTAGTTCACTTTTTCCAAGCTTGGGAATGCGGGATGTCTAAGTTTTCCATCTTTCACTCTCTTGGTCTCATGCCAAATCAAATTTTCAGAATGTTCTGCACTACGATATAATCGTTTCAGTCGCGGAATCAAAGGCATGTACCACATCACTTTTTGGGGGATAAGTTTCCTATTCTCCTTACTCTTGTTTACTTTATGGCGGGATAAACCGCAAGTCGGGCAATAATTCATGTCTGCATATTCCTTACGATATAAAATGCAATCGTTCGGACATGCATGAATTTTTTCATACTTCAATCCTATAGAATTTAACGTTTTTTTCACTTCATAAGTAGATTCGGAAAGCAGTTGGCAAATGGTAAGATATCTTTAAAAGCAGCTAAAAATTGAGTAAAACATTTATCGCTCACTCCATTTTCTGCTTTTATGTTGTAAAACTTTACCATTGTTGGTAATCTTAGTTTTTTACAACCATCGAACAGAGGTTTATCAGCATCACTAAGAAAATTATCGAATTTCTCAGGATCATTAAGAAATTCCTCCTGTGCTTCGTTAAGCAAGTCCAATGGATAATCATCCAAATCATTACCCTCGATATCATCTACCCCCCGCTTTCCTAATGGATATGGATCATTAGGTAAATGTTCGCCATGGTAATACCAATTAGTATAACTTCTATTGAAACCTCGTAAATACACATGGTCCTTAATCATTGTAATATTCCCTTTAGATACATTACAACAATCTACACACGGACAATGAATACGATCGTGATTTGTAGAATTCTTTAAGGCAAACTCTAAAAATACATCGAACCCTACTTGAAATCGCAGTGTGTCTCTCTCCTCACGCATCCATGATTTATCCATAACAAAAATCCTATCCAAAAAAATTCAGTATTTAGTAACTACTTATAGCTAGTTACTAATTACACAATGTAACTAACTAAGTTTCTCACAATTTATTCATATTAATTTATAAATTACTTAAATTCTCGTTTTAGATTAGTTCATATTATTAGGTTGTTTTGTTGATTAGAATGTTATTAAAATGTTAAATATTTTTAATAAATAAAATTGAGGGGAAAAATTTTTGGTAAAGCAATAAAGGTATTAACTAATATTTTCCCCTTTTAATTAACTTTTGCTCTTTATTTTCTTTGAAAAATAAAAATCCACATTGAACCTCTCAAATGAAAGAAAAAAAATAAAAAAAGAAGGATTTTATATGTTTATTTTGTTAATTTATTTAGTAACTAATTATATCTAGTTACTAATTACACAATGTAACTAACTAAGTCTCTCACACAATTTATTCATATTAATCTAAAAATTACTCAAATTTTCGTTTTACATTAGTTCATGTTATTAGGTTGTTTAGTTGATTATAATGTTGGTAAAATTAAAAAGTTTTCATAAATGTGAATATTATTATTTTTTATGTGACCTAACTTCTTATTACTATGTTATAATTAACTATATTATGAATGGTTTTAGTAAGATTTATCCTAATTCTACCGAAATTTCGGCAGCATAACGACTGTAATTGGACGTTCCCAAAAATTTTACAAGTGCCTAAAATAACAAACAAAACAGATAAACAATACAAAATTAATCCACCCATCCGACCGCAGTACATGTATTCGCAGAACCTACTTCACTACGGATGAATATTTAAGATATTCAAACTCAACTAACATGCATTGATAATTAATTATATATTAAGAAAAAGTTAGTAAAAGTATATACCTATAATTGCAAGCCCAAATACGCTACACACAAAATTATGCCGAACCCCTATAATATAAAGAAATACAACGAAATTACAAAATTAATTATTTCATAACTTATAACTAGTTATAAAAAATTGTAACAAGTTACTTGGTTACTAAATTATACATACATATATATAATCAATTATATCTCACACTATTATCTCAAAAAAATAAAATTATATCACACACTAATTCCATTTTAAAATTTTTATTTCTAAACTAATTTTTTTTTTTGAAACTAATAAAATCCCTCCAATGTCATTTTATTCACAATAAATATACATTGCAAAAAATATATAAAATACAATTACAAAATTTATTTTCATAAAAAATATACACACACTATATACACACACAATATATACACACATTATATACAAATATTCAATAAAATATACAAATACATATATATACTACATTGTGGTATAAATTATTACCTAATAACCGCAATCCGACGACCACCGTAAAAAATCCCGACACTATACACATAAAACACAATAATATTACTAATAAAATAAAAAAACTCAAATAATAATTTACAAAAACATAAAATAAAACAATATACATAATACAATAAGAATAGAAGCAATATTTATACCTTAAACGAGGTTGAGATTGAACAATTTCTCAACAAAAATGGGTGGCCGGATTTCACACCCAAAGTTTACTATTTGGGTTCGGATGACACTTAAAGAGGCTAAAAAATTAAAACTTTTTAGGTGTATGTTATTAAGTATCGAAAATGGAGGATTTTAAAAAAAAAAATGGGCTAAAAAGGTTAAGAAATGGGGGAGATAGGGTGGGGAGAAGGGGCTGCGGCGAGGGTTTTTCTGGGTTTGGTCGAAGCTCTCTGGTTTGGTTGCTGAGTGAAGTGGGAAGGAAGAAGAAAGGTCGAAGAGTATATGCTACGATCGACCACTATGCGAGTCCGGTTCCTTTATAGGAACCGACGGCATAGGGTACACGTGTCATGATCTCGTGTACCCTATGCCGTCGGTTCCTATGAAGGAACCGACGGCATAGGGTAATTCAGAAAAAAAAAAAATAATAATTTCCAACCGCCTCTAAATGGTATAATGCAATTTTATACCTACGGTTTTTATCAAAAAACCGCCTCTAAATGTCAATTTCGAACATAGCGGGTATTTTCACACCCTTTAGCTTCCCTTTTTATAAATGGGGTTGAAAAAACTGCCTCTAAAGGCTAACATTGTAGTAGTGTATGATATTAAAAAAAATTAACAACTAAAATAAATTAACATACTAACATCTATTTAGTATTTGTAGATATGACAAAATGTATGCCAGATGTAACTGGGAGATGATTTGCCGTTATATGACACAGTGGTTGTTAGTTTCAGTTATATATCTCATATATGTATATATTATACCTAATGTCGTTCTTTTTTTGCTTTGTGTTTATTCAAGATCTTAAGAAGATCTTAACTTAAAATATAGTAAATCACAACCTTCCAAATTCTATTGCCTATCAACGGGTAAGATAGAATCATATGTGTGTTGATACTGATATTTATTTTTATAACGTGTCAACTTGCTAATAGATAAAGATGCCATATGTGTCCATATCTTTATGGGTCCTGCAGCAATCTTATATATATTGTATGTGAAATTATATAAGTTTAAAGGGATTGTATAAAGAATATATATGGAGTGGAGTGTGTAATTACTACAATATATTATATATTACAGTTATGTGAATCTTTTCATTTTTTGAGACAATATTGCGCATCGTGTAGTGGCGACTAATATTCCATCTAACCTAAGAGTACAAACTTTACCTGAGTTAATTATAAGATACATTACAGACCCAGTCAAAGAGTATTTAATTTACTCTCTGTGCCTCTATTTAAATCCTTTCCCATCTCAAACTACTATAATATTTTTAGCTCTTTCTGCTTTAGATCAATTCTGATAAATAAGCCTTTTCGAATGGGTTTTAATTTTAAGGTTTTGACTCATCCGTACGACGACAAACAGTTGAAAGGCATTTTTGAGCGATACGATGCCAACGGAGACGGTCGGCTCAGCAAAGAAGAGCTCAAAAATGTGTTCAAAAGTTTTGGTTGTTTTGCTCCTGGCTGGAGAGCCTTCCGAGCCCGACACTTTGCCGATAAGAACGGAGACGGGTTTGTAGATAAGGGTGAGTTGGATTACCTAGTCCAATACGCTGCCAAACACGGTTTAAGTATTAAATAATTGTCTTAATTTGCTTAATTACTATAATTATTAAGTATGTATATACGTAGCGACTTTGAAATAAAGTGGAAAAACTACACGTACTAGCTAGATAGATGATGATGATGATGATGATGGTGGGGGTCTCTGTACCACTCCCTGTTTCTTCTATATATAGTTAGGTTTTTATATTATGTATGTTCGTGTTATATAATATGCATTAGGATAAGTAGTAGTACGTATGGGCCAAGTTCATTATTATGTACTAGCTAGTGCTACGCCGACGTACTTTGCTTTGTACCTCACATGTATTACATGAAGTTTTCATTTTCGGTTTCTGTACTAAATCTGCCGCTTATTCTACTTTGATCTGTCTCTACCATTTGAAAACATCTACATTGTTTTTCAGTTAAACTTAATTATACACTATAACCCAACAACTTAATGAGCTCCAAATTATATACTCATTCCAACAAAGACTGAGTACCCTATATACCCATAAAACAAAGAAATATGACACCTCGAGATAAGGGGACAGAAACAACAATATCACTGCTCAAGAACACCAATTAATTAATTGATACAAGTTAGTTTAGTGAGATTTAATAAAATTTAGCAACAAAATAATATAACATATATTATTTAATCCGTAGAAAATAAAATAACACATAGTATTTAATCCATCAAAAAAAATGTGTTAAGCGTATGCAATTGAAAAGATATAATATTTATGCCGCAAATAATGCTGAGCAAAACATTGAGTCTTAGGGATTCAAATCTTCTGTCCCAATTCCTGTCTCATTTTCTGTCCCAACCAATTACATTTGCCACTTAACTAAAATTTTACCAATATATTTAACAGAACTTTGTATCAAGTAGCTCAGTTTGTTGATTTTTATTTAATTTTTTAATGAAAAAAATATCATCATTCTCTCTCTCCTTTCTCTCATCATCTCTTTCTTTTTTCCTCTAATTCGCGATACTCTCATCTGTTTCAATCTTTATTTCTTTTTCTTTTTCAATATCTTGCTTTACTGAAGGTGTTTAATTATTATTTTTTTATAAATCAAAACTGTGTATTGCATCAAACAATCATTTACAATCTATACAACACCTCTAAAAAAAAAGTCTAGTGTGCAATTTAAATTTAGTAGTCTTTTGGGTTTGCATTAGTTTGTCTCTGATTTTTTTTTTTCTGTAACAAATCTCAACTACCATTTGCATGTATAGTTGCTCTCAAATTGTTTAGAAGAGTTTGAGTTTTTTTCTAGAACCAGATCCGTGAATTGATTTTCTACAAATTGACTCTTTTTGATTTAGTTGGTTTAGTTAGATTTTTAGTAGATAAATTATGTTAAAAGTCATAATTCTAATTATCATGTAATAGAGTAGATATGTTCTATTGATTGATTACTAATTTCTTTTATAAAATGCTAGTAGTAATGACAGTTGCGATGCTTAGTGAGCCATTAAAAAGAGATGTGAAATGATAATTAATTAAAAAGATATATATTTTTTTTGAAAATAATTAAAAAGATATATATTAAATAATAGAAAAACAAAGAAACGGAGCTAACTGATGTAAGTCTCTGTTAAATATACAGATGGAATTTTAATTGACGTGGCAAAATACAATTAGTGGGACAGGAGATGAGACAGAAATTAGGGACAGAAGATTTGGATCCGAGTCTTAGCACCTCAGTCAGTGTTTACTACTAGTTAAAGAAATGAACAAGCTTCAATTTGGTAATGAAGACTGATCATGATTAAAATGATAATTAAATTTGGAAAATTATGCTCTAATTACCAAGTATAGATATCTGGTCGTTATATGAGTAGATAAGGAAAGACAATTGTTAGTTGTTGTCACATCTGCATAAAGAGGCAACAGAAACCTAAACTTTATTCCAATAATGTTATCAATTATTAAATGCCTTTTTTGAATGAATATATTCCCTTGAACATGGGAAGCAAGTAATTAAATGGAAATATACTTGGCTTCATGGCAAAGCTAGCATACAATTTGCCTCGGCAAGTAAAGGTGTCGATCACTGTCAGAAGGCCCAAAAGGATGGTCCAATTGAGTTGGGTCCTGTTGTAATACATGAGCATATGGGAAGTTGGGAGAGGGACTCGGGTCAGCCTACTGATGAAGACCAAATGAAAGAAGGCACCTGCAACATTACAACTTAAGAGAACGACAGTACCAGCAGTAAAAGAGAAGAAGAAATAGCATGTAGCAAGAGAGAGCGAGTGTGTCCTCAACTACAAAAAACAACTACTTTTAGTGACAACTTTTTAGTCACAACATAAATTTTTTTGTGACTAAATTATGTGACTTTGAGTTATAACAAAATGTTACTTATGACTAAAACATAACATTTTGTTATAAGTTGTCACTAATTTAGTTTTAGTCATAAAAACATATTTAGTCACAACAAATTGTAATTTTTGTAACTAATACATTTAGCCACGGATCTTTTAGTCACAACATAAGAATGATATTTTATAATTAATTAGTTACAATTTTTTTACTTTTAGTCACAAATTTTATCGTGACTAAAAGTAAGAATTTTTGTAGAGCTTGCTTGATGAGAGATCTCGTGATGATGCTGGAACATTGAGGGATTGTGGATGTGTACCCAAATTCAGTCAGCAATAGTTTGTTAGCAACTCAATATAAATAAAAGTTGTAAAAATTTTGAGAATTATGCTGAATGAAATTGCAGTTTTGCATAAGGAGACTAGCTCAATCTCGAAAAGAGCCTATATTATCTAACACTGGTGCTTTATTTGATTTTTTCTTGCTTAGGACGAACGAGAAAGACCTTGATGCGATTTCGCAAGCTATGGATCTAAAATGGGAGCAGCGAGCTCAATCGAAAATGGCGGAGCTCAAATTGATCCTCGATGAGCATTTGGCTTAGGCCTTTTCTCCATTGTTGTCTGACCATGATGGGGTGAATATCGCAAGTCATGAGAATACTCGAGTGTTAGGTAGAAGATTTGATGTTGTAACGAATTGTCGAGACCTTATTTCTATTCTCAAAACTCTCAGAGTAGAAGTTCCTCAATTTGACGGGTCTGAGATGGATGAGTTGGTTTACAAAATCAACAAATTCTTTGATCTTCATTGTGTTGATTCGGCTATAGATCAGACTTTTAGTGGTTGCTTTCCGTTAAGATGGGGTACCATCTACATAGTTTCAATGGATGGAAATAGGGTATAGGATTTGTAGAATGTGATTAATTTATTCAAGTTTATCAGTCCCGTTTTGGTAATTCCATTTATGATTATCTGTTGGGCCATATTTTGAAGCTTACTCAGACCTTTCAAAATTTCGTGATGAATTCAAATCATTATTGCTGAGAATTTTTGGGGTAACAGAATCTATGTTCTTGAACTTCTTTGTTTGGGGTTTAAAACAAGAATTTAGCAGGGAGTTACTATGGTTGAAATCGAGGCACTGTTGGGTTTTATGCCCTAAATAAAACTCTATTTCAATGTAATCCAGATTGTTCAATATCAATAAAGTAACAGAAGTATTTTTCATTCATTTGTGTATGTTTTGGTTCACTTAATCAATTGTTTGTCTATTTGATTTATAAATTCATCCAAACCCCTTTCACATACTTGATCATGTTTATTGTGTTGTCAACACAGTGGAAAGTAAACATGACTATGTGAATAAAGGATTCCTAGATTTATCAGAACACTGAGTTTTACTGATATGACAATCTACAACAGACTTTACTTGCATTTGGAGAAATGCTATGTTCTTTCCAGGACATTGGTTAAAGTAAAGCTCAGGTTAGATGCATGGAGTATGCATTGGAATGGACCGATATTGAACTTTGAAATAGATTTATAAAACTTACCGTAAATATCTATTCAATTCAATATCACTAAGTTGATCCTAGATCACATGATCGAAATCCTGATATGGTTAGGCTCAATCTCAAGAGTGTTATTCGTGTTCTTTGATTTGTTAGTTAAGCCTACTTTTGGGTCAGGGTGATACGTACATTTTGGGAACACGGTAGTGCGATTGAGTGGGAGCGCTAACATAAATATGGAATCTATAGCTTCTATCTTGCGAATAGTAAGCAAAGGGTGATTTCCTTCGAGCTTAACCAAACGAGATAAATGATGGAGTACTCATTTCACTTAGTTGAAATATCATTTATACAAGGTTAAGTGTTTTAAGGATAAAATACATTGTAGGGTGTTACGGTAATTAAGTCCCTTTACAGTGTAAATCATCCATATAGAGGATCATTGCTCACATTAGGATTATAACAATGGATAACTAATGATGTGTCTATATGGTGGAACATATAGAACATTCTATATACTGAGAGTGCAATTCTAAGTTCTATGTGTGGATTCAACGAAGAATTAATAAGTCAGTGAATTTAAGTAGTAAATTCTAGATCTGCTTATTGGAAGCTCGGATATATAGACCCATGGTCTCCCCACTAGTTGAGATAATATTACTTGTAAGACTCATTTAATTGATTTTAATTAATTAATTATAATTCTCAAGATAGACTGTGTCTATTTGAGAATTTATCACTTATTAAGGGCAAAAAAGTAAATAGAGATTTTGAAGGGCATATTTATTAATTAGAAAACTTTAATTAGTTTTATTATTAATAAAATAAATGACAATATATTATTTGATAATTAATTTTAATTATTAAATAATTATATTTGACATTTATGTGGTTGAACAAAGGAATTGGCAGTTTTTGACAAATAGGAAACTATCAATGTAGGAAAAGGAAAGTTGGAAAAGTGGCAAGCCTTGTTTCCACAATGCCTAGGCCGGCCACTTAAGCTCCCCTTTTCTCATTGATTTTTCAATTTTAAATGTCAATTAATTCAACCATAGCCCTGGGTGGTCTTCTATAAATAGAAGACAAAGGCTTCAGTTTTGAACATACATTATTCTGACAGAATTTTCTCACTCAAAACTCTCTCTGAGCTGCCACCCTCTCTCTCTCTATTCCTTCATTGTTTCGAAATCTATAAGTGTTAGAGTAGTGCCCACACACATCAAGTAATACCTCAATCATAGTGAGGAAGGCTGTGTAGAATTCAGAAACAACAAAGAAGGACTATCGGGCTCAAATCTTGATTATACTCTGCGACAGAAAGGAATTAAGGGTTAGAGATCTGAGTGGGAGGAGACATATATTCCGCTTCACCCAATGTAAGATTTCAGATACTTTTATGTGTTTAATTTTCCATCGTTTTAGAAGTTCATATTTAGGTTGTTAAATCAACATACTTGTGAGTAGATCTAAGTTCCTCGTAAAATAACTTCCAACAACTGGTACCAGAGCCGTGGTAATTGATTTGCTTGCAAGAAATTTGGACTTAAAACGATTTGTTTGTGTTTTGGATGGTATCATGTTGCTTTGTGTGTCATATTGATGTTTGATTGTTGTTTGTGAATTCTGGGAAAAATAGTTACTTTTCTGTCTCTATAATTGTTTTTGTTGGATAGTTTGGAAAATTCTAAGCAATTTACTTTTTTACAGATCTTGATTTCGATTTAATTTGAATTAGTTATGAATTTTTGAAAATTGGAAAAATCGGGATGATGAACCTCATCACACGCGCGCGGAATGGCTGCATGCAGCCTCCCCGCGTCGTGTGAGCTCGGCCATTCCCCCTTAGAACGCGCGCGGATGGACATGCCTGGCATGCCATCCGTACAGTTCATCCAATTTTTCAATTTTTTCGATTTTTCATGCTATTTCATGGAATTAAATTTCGATTTTTTGTGTAGTTTTGTATATTGATTTTTGTTTTTCAAATTTCAAATCTAATTATCAGAAATAAATTAATTTTACTTTTTAAAATTAATTTTAGATATTAGTGTAATTTGATTTTGAAAATAGGAAAAATCAAGTTTTGCTTACCTCTTTTCTTATTTCCTTTAAAATTTGATTATTTTTTTTTTAAGGTCAGATATTATTTTTTTTGGTAACTTGACCTTAATTAGAATAAGATCAAAATAATCATGATATTTTAAAAGAGGAAATAAGGTATTTTTGTTAACTTTTAAATTTTGTTATTCTTACTTAAATTAAATTGTAAAATAAGAAAAGGGTATGTATTTACCATTTTTGTTTTATTATTTAATTTATTAAATAACATGAAATTTAAAAGGAAAGTTAGCAATTTATTTTGAAATGACATTTAGGTTACCCAAAACCTAATTTTTCAAAATGGTAGGTTTAAAAATTAAATAAATCCTACATCCAACTATCCAAATCTAACTTGTTGCAGGAGTATGTATTTTAGATTGTTTGTAAGTTTTCTAAAACCTATTATTGCTTGATCTAAATTGTCATGGTTAACTTGTTGACAGATCCAATGATCTGATTTTGACCAATGGTCCAATTGATGATAGATCAAGTAAATAATTTGAAACATGTAATTTTAACAATCTTCTTTCATTTGTGTATGACCTAGTAACATGATAGGATCCATCCAAATGTGTGTGCTTGTGTGAGCCTATATGTTTAATTTCTGTTATAGATACATATAGGTTGTTGTTGCTAAATAAAATATCATCCCTGATAGATTTTATTTAGGCTCATTTAGTAGTGAGTCTATTCAATTAATAACAGTTGTTCATTTTAAGGTTAAATTCCTCTCTTTTGGGCCTTGTGTGAGAGTTGGGAGCCTTAGAAGTGGGTACGACATACTGGACCCAGCCCCCCCTCACATGAACAACCCCAATTGTGAAGGCCCATTTGCCTGATTTGGATAACTGTGCTAGGTTAATTATATTAGTGTGACCTAATAAAATTGATTAGCAACATAATTAATTTCATTCTTCCTTGAAATTAATTTAAGAAAAGCATAGTTTGAATAATTATATTCTAGAAAACTATATGTATTTTTCTTGTGTTTAATTAAATATGGAAATATAACCATGTAAATTCTTTCTGAATCTTAATTTTATAATTTCATTAAATATTCCTATTTAAGTTGAGATTTAGTTAAATCTATCAAATCAACTTAGATTTGAATATCTTTTGAATTTCCTATTATAAATTAAGTTGAGGAATTTTAGGAATTGGTTATTAAGATTTTTTAGATATTTTTTAAGTTGATATTTTATAAATATGGGAACTTAAAATGGAATATCTTCTAAATTAAGTGGTTACTATTTAATTGGTAATATTTAATTAAGTCATTGATTGAAGAATATTTAAGTTGGATATTTAGATTTTTCTAAAAAACTTAAATAAGATATTTTTCAAAATTATTCCATTTTGAAATTTAATTAAAGTTTTTACTTTAATTTGTAATATTTCATTATTGAGATATGGAATATAAATGATTAAACAAAATACATATTTTTAAATAATGAGCTTTAATCAAGAGAAATTCGATCTCCATTGTTGGTTTTACATAGCTATTGTTTTAGTGAGTAATCCTCCCTAATGGAGGAACGTTCATTAGCAAGTTAGCGCCGTTTAATCTCGAAAGATAAGTATTCTTATAAATTTTTTATATGGTTTATGACCACCCTAATGGTGGCGACTGTATAAGACTTACAAGAGTATGAAACAATGGTAGAAGCTCATAAGATAGAATAGCCTTGACTCTCGCCTAAACGGGACAACGCTGAATTCCAATCTTGATCGAATAAAAGGTTGCTAGAATGTTTGACATTTTAGATGAATTGACAACTCTATTCAATGGATGATGCTTTGACTCTCGCCTAAACGGGACACTGTATCAGTTCGTTGGAAACCTTGGAAAATAAATTATGTTAGATTTAGTATTTTTATAACATATGTGATTATTTATTTTCTGAACTTGTGTATGAATTTATTGAACGAAAACCTTACTTCTGTTAATTGATATGTTGTAGTGCCAATATGAATAACCCTCATCCCGATCCACTCCTAGTTAGTATCTTTGCAAAAGAACTCAATAGTGTGAAAATGTATCCTGGTAGTTGCATTAACTCGCACCTATTGTTGATGAATCTGAAATTCCAAAAGGCAAATCTACTACGAATTGATTTGTCAAAGGAACAATGGGTACGACTCATACTTAATACTCTTCCTCAGGAGTATGATAGTTTTGTTCTATATTACTTATTGAACAATCCTCACTCCTCCGACATGGACAAACTCGAGACTGAGTTGAGGGCCCATGAGCGGAATCTGATTGCAATGGGACCTCCTGGTATTGCAAACTTTAATCAGAGGAAGAAGATTAAGCATGAGGGCTCTAACAAAACTGCTTCTTCAAGTACAATTATCAGACATCATGTTCTATGTGCAAATTGTAATGGAAAGGGACATAAAGAAGAACAATGTCCCACGTGTCTAGACTATTCAAACGAAGGTGATGCTTTTGTCTTTGAATCATGTGTTTTAGAGAATGACAAATCCACCTGGATTGTTGATTCTGGATCTACTAACCATGTATGTTCTTCATTGCAGCTGCTTGAAACTTGGGAGAATCTTCACCCAGATGAGTTAAAGCTTAAAGTTGGAAATGGCGAGTTGGTATCAGTTAAAGCAAGAGGAACAGCCCGAATCAAGTTTCATTCAAAGAAGTTTGTACTTTTAGAGAATGTTCTATATATTCCCAATTTTAGTAGAAACTTGATTAGTGTTTCATGTTTACAAACACAATTTTATATATTTAATTTTTCAAGTTCAAATTGTTCAATTTCTCGTAATGGATTTCATATATGTGTTGCTAACATGGAACAAGGGCTTTATGTTTTAAGACCTGATACTCAAATCTCACTAAATACTGAACTTTTCAATGTAGCTAAACCTAGATCCCTTAAGAGAAAAGAGATTGATAATGATGATCAAACTTATCTATGGCATTTACGTTTAGGTCATATAGGCTTTGATAGACTTAATAGGCTAACCAAAGACGGTCCATTGAAAAATGTCGTCTTAGGAGAATTGCAAGTATGCTAGTCTTGCCTAGAAGGAAAAATGACCAAACGTTCTTTCTCTGCAAAGGGAGAGCGTGCCAAACAACCCCTAGGGTTAGTGCATTCAGATGTTTGCGGACCTCTGAATGTAAAAGCCCGAGGTGGTTATGAGTATTTCGTCACTTTCATTGACGATTTCTCTAGATACAGTTTTCTTTACCTAATGCAAAAGAAATCTGAAACGTTTGAAAAGTTTCAGGAATTTCATGCTTTGGCTCAAAACCAATTAGGTAAAACATTAAAGATCTTGCGAACTGATAGGGGTGGAGAATATATGGATATGCAGTTCAAAGATCATTTAACTGAACTTGGAATTGAATCCCAATATACTGCCCCAAGCACTCCACAGCAAAATGGAGTTGCAGAAAGAAGAAATCGCACTCTCTTGGAAATGGTTAGGTCTATGCTGAGTTATTCAACTCTGTCTACGTCCTTCTGGGGGATATGCTATTCAAATGGCAAACGACATTTTAAATGTTGTACCATCTAAAGCAGTCCCTAAGACACCCGTCGAACTATGGAATGGTCGTACACCTAGTTTACGCCATTATAGGATTTGGGGGTGCCCTGCTCACGTCTTGAGAAAGAAAGAAGGCAAACTGGAATCGCGAACTGAAGTTTGCATGTTTGTCGGAAATTCTAAAGAGACTAGGGGTGGACTATTTTATAGTCACAAAGTGTTTGTTTCTACAAATGCTACTTTCCTTGAAGATAACTATATGAAAGACAACAAACCGAAAAGTGAAATTGTATTAGAGGAAATGCTTACAGATACTGTTCCTTCAAATGTTCCATCCTCTTCTACTCAAGAAGAGGAACATCCCACTCCCTCAGTTGTAGCAACTGAGAAAACTACTACCAAAGCTCCTGTTCAGAAGGTCACCGCTCCTCGTCGTAGTGGGAGGGTTTCTACAAAACCATCTCGTTATGGCTTGGATGGTGAAATCAATATGGTTGTTGGTGACGGTATTGATGACGACCCATTAACCTATAAACAGGCAATGGCAAGTCCGCAACGGAAGCGATGGTCAGCCGGCATGGATTCAGAAATGGATTCCATGAAAAAGAACCAAGTCTGGGAATATGTAGATCCACCTGATGATTATCGTCCAATTGGATGTAAATGGGTCTACAAGAAGAAAAGAGGCGCTGGAGGCGAAGTCAAAACTTTCAAAGCTAGACTGGTCGCCAAGGGTTATACCCAAAGAGAAGGTGTGGACTATGAGGAAACTTTTAGTCCGGTTGCCATGCTCAAATCCATCCAAATTCTTCTCTCCATTGCTACCGCTTTAGATTATAAATTTGGCAAATGGATGTCAAGACAGCTTTTCTTAATGGGCTTCTTGAAGAAACCATCTATATGGTGCAACCAGAAGGTTATGTTCTTCCTGGGAAGGAGAATAAAGTTTGCAAATTAAATAGGTCCATATATGGACTTAAGCAAGCTTCTCACTCGTGGAATAAAAGGTTTGATGAGATCATTAAAACCTACGACTTTCATCAGAATGAAGATGAACCTTGTGTTTACCAACTCAAGGAAGACCAAGTAGTAGTATTCCTGGTCCTTTATGTTGATGACATTTTGATCATTGGTAACAATGTCAAGAAAATGACTCACATCAAGGAATGGCTTGACACTCAATTCGACATGAAAGACTTGGGTGAGGCAGCCTATGTTATAGGTATTCAGATTATCAGAAACCGGAAGAACAAATCCCTAGCTCTCTCTCAGACAACTTACATTGACAAAGTTTTAGAGAGATTCTCCATGACTAATGCCAATGGGGCAAATATGCCTTCTAGATATGGTATTCGTCTATCTAAGGAACAGTGTCCTACTGATCCTCAAAAGATAGGAGACATGGCAAAAGTTCCTTATGCTTCTGCAGTTGGAAGTCTAATGTATGCTATGCTATGCACTAGACCTGACATCTGCTACGCAGTTGGAATCGTGAGTAGGTATCAGTCAAATCCAGGACGGAAACATTGGAATGCTGTTAAGTATATTCTGAAATACTTAAAGAGTACTAGAGATTATGTATTAGTCTACAAGGGTGGTGCTCTGAATCCCTTAGGCTATACAGACTCAGATTTCCAGGGATGTCTTGAAGACAGGAAATCTACATCTGGGATGGTGTTTACTCTTGGGGGTGGAGCAGTGGTTTGGAGAAGTGCTAAACAAACTGCGATTTCGGATTCTACCATGGAAGCAGAATACATAGCTGCGGCTGAAGCAGCTAAAGAGGTTGTCTGGCTTAGGAAGTTCTTCACCAGTCTTGGTGTGGTTCCTGGAATGGAAAAGCCTCTAGTCCTGCTTTGTGATAACAATGGAGCTATAGCCAACAGTAAGGAACCTCGGAGCCACAAGAGAAATAAGAATATAGAAAGAAAATATCATATTATCAAAGAATATGTGGCAAGAGGGGATGTACTGGTGGAGAAAGTGGACACGCAGGACAACTTAGCTGATCCATTCACCAAAGTCTTGGCAGTGACTGCATTCGAAAAGCACCGTCAGAATTTAGGGTTAATTGAAATGTACTGATTTGTTTTATATTAGTGCAAGTGGGAGTTTGTTGGGTTTTATGCCCTAAATAAAACTCTATTTCAATGTAATCCAGATTGTTCAATATCAATAAAGTAACAGAAGTATTTTTCATTCATTTGTGCATGTTTTGGTTCACTTAATCAATTGTAGGGTGTTTTAAGTGTTTTAAGGATAAAATACATTGTAGGGTGTTACGGAAATTTAGTCCCTTTACAGTGTAAATCATCCATATAGAGGATCATTGATCACATTAGGATTATAACAATGGATAACTAATGATGTGTCTATATGGTGGAACATATAGAGCATTCTATATACTGAGAGTGCAATTCTGAGTTCTATGTGTGGATTCAACGAAGAATTAATAAGTCAGTGAATTTAAGTGGTAAATTCTAGATCTGCTTATTGGAAGCTCGGATATATAGACCCATGGTCCCCCCACTAGTTGAGATAATATTACTTGTAAGACTCATTTAATTGATTTTAATTAATCAATTAAAATTCTCAAGATAGACTGTGTCTATTTGAGAATTTATCACTTATTAAGGGCAAAACAGTAAATAGAGATTTTGAAGGGCATATTTATTAATTAGGAAACTTTAATTAGTTTCATTATTAATAAAATAAATGACAATATATTATTTGATAATTAATTTTAATTATTAAATAATTAGATTTGACATTTATGTGGTTGAACAAAGGAATTGGCAGTTTTTGACAAAACAGGAAACTATCAATGTAGGAAAAGGAAAGTTGGAAAAGTGGCAAGCCTTGTTTCCACAATGCCTAGGCCGGCCACTTAAGCTTCCCTTTTCTCATTGATTTTTCAATTTTAAATGTCAATTAATTCAACCATAGCCCTGGGTGGTCTTCTATAAATAGAAGACAAAGGCTTCAGTTTTGAACATACATTATTCTGACAGAATTTTCTCACTCAAAACTCTCTCTGAGCCGCCACCCTCTCTCTCTCTATTCCTTCACTGTTTCAAAATCTATAAGTGTTAGAGTAGTGCCCACACATATCAAGTAATACCTCAATCATAGTGAGGAAGGCTGTGTAGAATTCAGAAACAACAAAGAAGGACTATCGGGCTCAGATCTTGATTATACTCTGCGACAGAAAGGAATCAAGGGTTAGAGATCTGAGTGGGAGGAGACATATATTCCGCTGCACCCAATGTAAGATTTCTGATACTTTTATGTGTTTAATTTTCCATCGTTTTAGAAGTTCATATTTTGGTTGTTAAATCAACATACTTGTGAGTAAATCTAAGTTCCTGGTAAAATAACTTCCAACAGGCACTTTGCAAATGTAATGGAAAAATCCAAAGTGTTCGAGGATTGCTATAAAGATAAAAGTGTTGGGATTTTATACCCTAAATAAAATTCAATTTTAATGTAATTTTATATTACTTATAAATGATCAAAAATTATTTTATTACTTGTGTATATTGCTTGGTTCATGCTTATATGTTTAATATATAAATTCTGCTCAATCTCGAATATATGACTATTCATGATTATAGTATTATCAATACAATGAAAAATAATTGTGATCATATACTTCAGACACATTTACTCTTGAGATTTATCAGTGCACTGGATTTACACTGACGTCATAATCGACGATGTGTTTACTCACACTTGGCCAAGTGGAATGTCTTTTCCAAGGTATTAGCCAAGTAATCTTGTATCAGATGTAGTATTCGCTTATACATTGAACTTGACTAATATTAACACTGGAAAAAATATCATAAACTTACTGTTATATCATTTCTAAGTCAATATCATTTCATTGACTATAGTTTAATTGATCTTAATCTTAAAATGGTTAAGCTTTAGCCTAATTGTAGTATTTGAATGCTTTTATATATTAGTTACCAGCTTACCTACCTGTCTAGCCTACACTTACATCTTGGAAACTCAGTAGTGCAATTGAATGAAAGTGTTAATCATAGATATGGACATCTATAACTTCTATGTTTGTTTAGGAGTGAAATGATTGTTTTCTTTGAGCTTGGCTAAATGTGATAAACGATTGAGCACTCATTTCAATAATTACATTAGTTTACCATCATATCATTTACAAGGATCTAAGTATTTTCAAGATAAAATATATTGAAGTTTAAAACATTAACGTTGACGGTGAGAACTCTTCTATAAAGTTATGGTTGAAAATCAAAGGTTTTAGGCGAGATTGTATTAAATTGTTTTATTAGTAATCAAGAACATGAAAAAATTGTGGAGAAGTAATGGAGAATATGAAATAAAAATTCTATATTTCTCTCAATTTGCCTTTCTTATAGTGATTCCAACCCCATCCAAATCTAAAATGGGGGTATTTATAGGTGAGCAATATTGGCTCTCATTTACAATATAGTTTCCTAGTTTTCTAAAGGTGACATATGAAGGACATCCTACCTTTGCAGGTGGTAGCTATAGGAGGTGGTCTTGTGCCATGTACTGTTATCAATTGTCAGGTTGTCCTAGGGTATATGGTAGTGGCTGCAATATACTCTTTTTCGGGTCGTCAGGGCTTGCAAGTGAGGTGTCTCCACTGTACTCGTTCTCTCATAATGTCCAGGTTTTGTAGGTAGCGTGGCCATACCCATGTGTGATATCCTTTTGATTCTCTTCCTTACAACTTAGTAAGTGTTGGCCATCTCCCTGAGAGATGTGATCACTAATTGGAATTACCCAATGTGTGTGCACTGCCGAGATGCATGCATACAAGATGTCGTCGAGAGGAATGTATGCATGCTGTCGAGAGGCATGCATGCAACGTGCCCAGAGGCTACAGGTGAATGAGTCGAGAGGCGCAAAAGCATGTAGTTGAGTGGCATGCACACATGTCGTCGAGAGGGTATGAGAGGCCTTGTTGCAAGAGACCATGGTGCGAGGTGCTTGCTACGAGAGGCCATGCTGCGATAGGCCATTCTACAAAAGTTTTGCAGCGACATGTTATGCTATTAAAGGCCTTAATGTGAGAGGCTTGATGGGAGATGCCTATTGAGAGAGGCCATGCTACGAGAGGCCCTACTGCAAAAAGGGGCCCTATGAAAGGGTGCAGTGCGAGAGGCATGTGTTGAAAGGCCTTGCTGCGAGAGGCCATAGTGTGATAAGTCTGATGCGAAAGTCCCCGCTGTGAGAGGCTAATTGCAAGAGACCTCGCTCTTGGAGGCCTGCTACGAGAGGCCTTGCTTGGTGAGGCTTTGCTACGAGAGGCCTTGTTGTGAGAAACCATGGTGTGAGAGGCCTGTTGGGTTTTATGCCTTAAATAAAACTCTATTTCAATGTAATCCAGATTATTCAATATCAATAAAGTAACAGAAGTATTTTTCATTCATTTGTGTATGTTTTGGTTCACTTAATCAATTGTTTGTCTATTTGATTTATAAATTCATCCAAACCCCTTTTCACATACTTGATCATGTTTATTGTGTTGTCAACACAGTGGAAAGTAAACATGACTATGTGAATAAAGTATTCCTAGATTTATTAGAACACTGGGTTTTACTGATATGACAATCTACAACAGAGTTTACTTGCATTTGGAGAAATGTTATGTTCTTTCCAGAACATAGGTTAAAGTAAAGCTCAGGTTGGATGCATGGAGTATGCATTGGAATGGACCGATATTGAACTTTGAAATAGATTTTTGAAACTTACCGTAAATATCTATTCAATTCAATATCATAAGTTAATCCTAGATCACATGATCGAAATCCTGATATGGTTAGGCTCAATTTCAAGAGTGTTATTCATGTTCTTTGATTTGTTAGTTAAGCCTAATTTTTGGTCAGGGCAATACATACATTTTGGGAACACGGTAGTACGATTGAGTGGGAGCGCTAACATAAATATAGAATCTATAGCTTCTATCTGGCGAATAGTAAGCAAAGGGTGGTTTCCTTCGAGCTTAACCAAACGAGATAAATGATTGAGTACTCATTTCACTTAGTTGAAATATCATTTATACAGGGTTAAGTGTTTTAAGGATAAAATACATTGTAGGGTGTTACGGTAATTTAGTCCCTTTACAGTGTAAATCATCCATATAGAGGATCATTGATCACATTAGGATTATAACAATTGATAACTAATGATGTGTCTATATGGTGGAACATATAGAGCATTCTATATACTGAGAGTGCAATTCTGAGTTCTATGTGTGGATTCAACGAAGAATTAATAAGTCAGTGAATTTAAGTGGTAAATTCTAGATCTGCTTATTGGAAGCTCGGATATATAGACCCATGGTCCCCCCACTAGTTGAGATAATATTACTTGTAAGACTCATTTAATTGATTTTAATTAATCAATTAAAATTCTCAAGATAGACTGTGTCTATTTGAGAATTTATCACTTATTAAGGGCAAAACAGTAAATAGAGATTTTGAAGGGCATATTTATTAATTAGGAAACTTTAATTAGTTTCATTATTAATAAAATAAATGACAATATATTATTTGATAATTAATTTTAATTATTAAATAATTAGATTTGACATTTATGTGGTTGAACAAAGGAATTGGCAGTTTTTGACAAAACAGGAAACTATCAGTGTAGGAAAAGGAAAGTTGGAAAAGTGGCAAGCCTTGTTTCCACAATGCCTAGGCCGGCCACTTAAGTTCCCTTTTCCCTTTGATTTTTTCAATATTAAATGTCAATTAATTCAATCATAGCCCTGGGTGGTTTTCTATAAATAGAAGGCAAAGGCTTCAGATTTCAATACAACTGATACACAACATTATTCTGACAGAATTTTCTCTCTGAAAATTCTCTCTGAGCCGCCACCCTCTCTCTCTCTATTCCTTCACTGTTTCGAAATCTATAAGTGCTAGAGTAGTGACCACACACATCAAGTAATACCTCAATCATAGTGAGGAAGGCTGTGTAGAATTCAGAAACAACAAAGAAGGACTATCGGGCTCAGATCTTGATTATACTCTGCGACAGAAAGGAATCAAGGGTTAGAGATCTGAGTGGGAGGAGACATATATTCCGCTGCACCCAATGTAAGATTTCTGATACTCTTATGTGTTTAATTTTCTATCGTTTTAGAAGTTCATATTTAGGTTGTTAAATCAACATACTTGTGAGTAGATCTAAGTTCCTGGTAAAATAACTTCCAACAATTGGCACCAGAGCCATGGTAATTGATTTGTTTGCAAGAAATTTGGACTTAAAACGATTTGCTTGTATTTTGGATGGTATCATGTTGCTTTGTGTGTCATATTGATGTTTGATTGTTGTTTGTGAATTCTGGGAAAAATAGTTACTTTTTTATCTCTGTAAATATTTTTGTTGGATAGTTTGGAAAATTCTAAGCAATTTACTTTTTTACAGAACTCGATTTCGATTTAATTTTAATTAGTTATGAATTTTTGAAAATTGGAAAAATCGGGGTGATGAGCACCCTCATCACGCGCGCGGAATGGCTGCAAGCAGCCTTTCTGCACCGTGATTCCTCGGCGTGCACCCCAGATACGCGCGCGGATGAGCATGCATGGCATGCCATCCGTACAGTTCATCATTTTTTTTCAATTTTTTCGATTTTTCATGCTATTTCATGGAATTAAATTCCAATTTTTTGTGTAGTTTTGTATATTGATTTTTGTTTTTCAAATTTCAAATCTAATTATCAGAAATAAATTAATTTTATTTTTTAAAATTAATTTTAGATATTAGTGTAATTTGATTTTGAAAATAGGAAAAATCAAGTTTTGCTTACCTCTTTTCTTATTTCCTTTAAAATTTGATTATTTTATTTTTTTTAAGGTGAGATATTAATTTATTTTTGGTAACTTGACCTTAATTAGAATAAGATCAAAATAATCATGATAATTTTAAAAGAGGAAATAAGGTATTTTTGTTAACTTTTAAATTTTGTTATTTTTAATTAAACTAAATTGTAAAACAAGGAAAGGCTAAATATTTACCATTTTCTATTTTATTATTTAATTTATTAAATAACATGAAATTTAAAAGGAAAGTTAGCAATTTAATTTTGAAATGACATTTAGGTTACCCAAAACCTAATTTTTCAAATTGGTAGGTTTAATTTTAATTTTTTATTTTTCGAAATACATGTTTAAAATTAAATAAACCCTACATCCAACTATCCAAATCTAACCTTGTTGCAGGAGTATGTGTTTTAGATTGTTTGTAAGTTTTCTAAAACCTATTATTGCTTGATCTAAATTGCCTTGGTTAACTTGTTGATAGATCCAATGATCTAATTTTAACCAATGGTTCAATTGATGATAGATCAAGTAAATAATTTGTAACAGGTAATTTTTACAAACTTCTTTCATCTGTGTATGACCTAGTAACATGATAGGATCCATCCAAATGTGTATGCCTGTGTGAGCCTATATGTTATAGATACATATAGGTTGTTGTTGCTAAATAAAATATCATAACTGATAGATTTTATTTAGGCTCATTTAGTAGTGAGCCTATTCAATTAATAACAGTTGTTCATTTTAAGGTTCAATTCCTCTCTTTTGGGCCTTGTGTGAGAGTTGGGAGCCTTAGAAGTGGGTACGACATACTGGACCCAGCCCCCCTCACATGAACAACCCCAATTGTGAAGGCCCATTTGCCTGATTTGGATAACTGTGCTAGGTTAATTATATTAGTTTGACCTAATAAAAAATTGATTAGCAACATAATTAATTTCATTCTTCCTTGAAATTAATTTAAGAAAAAAAAAGTTTGAATAGTTATATTCTGGAAAGCTATATGTATTTTTCTTGTGTTTAATTAAATATGGAATTATAACCATATAAATTCTTTCTGAATCTTAATTTTATAATTTCATTAAATATTCCTATTTAAGTTGAGATTTAGTTAAATCTATCAAATCAACTTAGATTTGAATATTTTTGAATTCCTATTATAAATTAAGTTGAGGAATTTTAGGAATTGGTTATTAAGATTCTTTAGATATTTTTTAAGTTGATATTTTATAAATATGGGAACTTAAAATGGAATATCTTCTAAATTAAGTGGTTACTACTTAATTGGTAATATTTAATTAAGTCATTGATTGAAGAATATTTAAGTTGGGTATTTAGATTCTTCTAAACAACTTAAATAAGATATTTTTCAAAATTATTTCATTTTTGAAATTTAATTAAAGTTTTTACTTTAATTTGTAAAATTTCATTATTGAGATATGGAATATAAATGATTAAACAAAATACATATTTTTTAAATAATGAGCTTTAATCAAGAGAAATTCGATCTCCATTGTTGGTTTTACATAGCTATTGTTTTAGTGAGTAATCCTCCCTAATGGAGGAACGTTCATTAGCAAGTTAGCGCCGTTTAATCTCGAAAGATAAGTATTCTTATAAGTTTTTTATATGGTTTATGACCACCCTAATGGTGGCGACTGTATAAGACTTACAAGAGTGCGAAACAATGGTAGATGCTCATCAGATAGAATTGCCTTGACTCTCGCCTAAACGGGACAACGCTGAATTCCAATCTTGATCGAATAAAAGGTTGCTAGAATGTTTGACATTTTAGATGAATTGACAACTCTATTCAATGGATGATGCTTTGACTCTCGCCTAAACGGGACACTGTATCAGTTCGTTGGAAACCTTGGAAAATAAACTATGTTAGATTTAGTATTTTTATAACATATGTGAGTATTTGTTTTCTGAACCTGTGTATGAATTTATAGAACCAAAACCTTACTTCTGTTTATTGATATGTTGTAGTGCCAATATGAATAACCCTCATCACGATCCACTCCTTGTTAGTATCTTTGCAAAAGAACTCAATAGTGTGAAAATGCATCCTGCTAGTTGCATTAACTCTCACCTATTGTTGATGAATCTGAAATTCCAAAAGGCAAATCTACTAGGAATTGATTTATCAAGGGAACAATGGGTAAGACTCATACTTAATAGTCTTCCTCGGGAGTATGATAGTTTTGTTCTATATTACTTATTGAACAATCCTCACTCCTCCGACATGGACAAACTCGAGACTGAGTTAAGGGCCCATGAGCAAAATCTGATTGCAATGGGACCTCCTGGTATTGCAAACTTTAATCAGAGGAAGAAGATTAAGCATGAGGGCTCTAACAAAGCTGCTTCTTCAAGTACAATTATCAGACATCATGTTCTATGTGCGAATTGTAATGGAAAGGGACATAAAGAAGAACAATGTCCCAGGCTTCTAGACAATTCAAACGAAGGTGATGCTTTTGTATTTGAATCATGTGTTTTAGAGATCGACAAATCCACCTGGATTGTTGATTCTGGATCTACTAACCATGTATGTTCTTCATTGCAGCTGCTTGAAACTTGGGAGAATCTTCACCAGATGAGTGAAAGTTTAAGGTTGGAAATGGCGAGTTGGTATCAGTTAAAGCAAGAGGAACAGCCCGATTCAAGTTTAATTCTAAGAAGTTTTTACTTTTAGAGAATGTTTAATATATTCCTAATTTTAGTAGAAACTTGATTAGTGTTTCTTGTTTACAAACACAATTTTATATATTGAATTTTTCGAGTTCAAATTGTTCAATTTCTCGTAATGGATTTCATATATGTGTTGCAAACATGGAACAAGGGCTTTATGTTTTAAGACCTGATACTCAAATCTCACTAAATACTGAACTTTTTAATGTAGCTAAACCTAGAAGCCTTAAGAGAAAAGAGATTGATAATGATGATCAAACTTATCTATGGCATTTACGTTTAGGTCATATAGGCTTTGATAGACTCAATAGGCTAACCCAAGACGGTCCATTGAAAAATACCATCTTATGAGAACTGCCAGTTTGCGAGTCTTGCCTAGAAGGAAAAAGGACCAAACGTTCTTTCTCTGTGAAGGGAGAGCGTGCCAAACAACCCCTAGGGTTAGTGCATTCAGATGTTTGCGGACCGCTGAATGTAAAAGCCAGAGGAGGTTATGAGTATTTCGTCACTTTCATTGACGATTTCTCTAGATATAGTTTTCTTTACTTAATGCAAAAGAAATCTGAAACGTTTGAAAAGTTTCAGGAATTTCATGCTTTGGCTTAAAACCAATTAGGTAAAACATTAAAGATCTTGCGAACTGATAGGGGTGGAGAATATATGGATATGCACTTCAAAGATCATTTAACTGAACTTGGAATTGAATCCCAATATACTGCCCCAAGCACTCCACAGCAGAATGGAGTTGCAGAAAGAAGAAATCGCACTCTCTTGGAAATGGTTAGGTCTATGCTGAGTTATTCAACTCTGTCTACGTCCTTCTGGGGATATGCTATTCAAATGGCAAACGACATTTTAAATGTTGCACCATCTAAAGCAGTCCCTAAGACACCCGTCAAACTATGGAATGGTCGTACACCTAGTTTACGCCATTATAGGATTTGGGGGTGCCCTGCTCACGTCTTGAGAAAGAAAGAAGGAAAACTGGAATCGCGAACTGAATTTTGCATGTTTGTCGGAAATTCTAAAGAGACTAGGGGTGGACTATTCTATAGTCATAAGGATAACAAAGTGTTTGTTTCTACAAATGCTACTTTCCTTGAAGATAACTATATGAAAGACAACAAACCGAAAACTGAAATTGTATTAGAGGAAATGCTCACAGATACTGTTCCTTCAAATGTACCATCCTCTTCTACTCAAGAAGAGGAACATCCCACTCCCTCAGTTGTAGCAACTGAGAAAACTACTACCAAAGCTCCTGTTCAGAAGGTCACCGCTCCTCGTCGTAGTGGGAGGGTTTCTACAAAACCATCTCGTTACGGCTTGGATGGTGAAATCAATATGGCCGTTGGTGACGGTATTGATGACGACCCATTAACCTATAAACAAGCAATGGCAAGTCCGCAACGGAAGCGATGGTCAGCCGGTATGGATTCAGAAATGGATTCCATGAAAAAGAACAAAGTCTGGGAATATGTAGAACCACCTGATGATTTTCGTCCAATTGGATGTAAATGGGTCTACAAGAAGAAAAGAGGTGTTGGAGGCGAAGTCGAAACTTTCAAAGCTAGACTGGTCGCCAAGGGTTATACCCAAAGAGAAGGTGTGGACTATGAGGAAACTTTTAGTCCGGTTGCCATCCTCAAATCCATCCGAATTCTTCTCTCCATAGCTGCCGCTTTAGATTATGAAATTTGGCAAATGGATGTCAAGATAGCCTTTCTTAATGGGCTTCTTGAAGAAACCATCTATATGGAGCAACCAGAAGGTTATGTTCTTCCTGGGCAGGAGAATAAAGTTTGCAAATTAAATAGGTCCATATATGGACTTAAGCAAGCTTCTCGCTCATGGAATAAAAGGTTTGATGAGATCATCAAAACCTACGGCCTTCATCAGAATAAAGATGAACCTTGTGTTTACCAACTCAAGGAAAACCAAGTAGTAGTATTCCTGGTTCTTTATGTTGATGACATTTTGATCATTGGCAACAATGTCAAGAAAATGATTCACATCAAGGAATGGCTTGACACTCAATTCGACATGAAAGACTTGGGTGAGGCAGCCTATGTTCTTGGTATTCAGATTGTCAGAAACCAGAAGAACAGATCCCTTGCTCTCTCTCAAACAGCTTACATTGACAAAGTTCTAGAGAGATTTTCCATGACCATTACTAATGGGGCAAATATGCCCTCTAGACATGGTATTCGTCTATCTAAGGAACAGTGTCCTACTGATCCTCAAGAGATAGAAGACATGGCAAAAATTCCTTATGCTTCTGCAGTTGGAAGTCTAATGTATGCTATGCTATGCACTAGACCTGACATCTGCTATGCAGTTAGAATCGTGAGCAAGTATCAGTCAAATCCAGGACGTGTACATTGGAATGCTGTTAAGTATATTTTGAAATACTTAAAGAGTACAAGAGATTATGTATTAGTCTACAAGGGTGGTGCTTTAAATCCCTTAGGCTATACAGACTCAAATTTCCAGGGATGTCTTGAAGACAGGAAATCTACATCTGGGATGGTGTTTACTCTTGGGGGTGGAGCAGTGGTTTGGAGAAGTGCTAAACAAACTGCGATTTCGGATTCTACCATGGAGGCAGAATACATAGCTGCGGCTGAAGCAGCTAAAGAGGTTGTCTGGCTTAGGAAGTTCTTCACCAGTCTTATTGTAGTTCCTGGAATGGAAAAGCCTCTAGTCCTGCTTTGTGATAACAATGGAGCTATAGCCAACAGTAAGGAACCTCGGAGCCACAAGAGAAGTAACCATATAGAAAGAAAGTATCATATTATCAGAGAATATGTAGCAAGAGGGATGTACTGGTGGAGAAAATGGATACGCAGGATAACTTAGCTGATCCATTCACCAAAGTCTTGGCAGTAACTTCATTCGAAAAGCACCGTCAGAATTTAGGATTAATTGAAATGTACAGATTTGTTTTATATTAGTGCAAGTCGGAGTTTGTTGGGTTTTATGCCCTAAATAAAACTCTATTTAAATGTAATCCAGATTATTCAATATCAATAAAGTAACAGAAGTATTTTTCATTCATTTGTGTATGTTTTGGTTCACTTAATCAATTGTTTGCCTATTTGATTTATAAATTCATCCAAACCCCTTTTCACATACTTGATCATGTTTATTGTGTTGTCAACACAGTGGAAAGTAAACATGACTATGTGAATAAAGTATTCCTAGATTTATCAGAACACTGGGTTTTACTGATATGACAATCTACAACAGAGTTTACTTGCATTTGGAGAAATGTTATGTTCTTTCCAGAACATAGGTTAAAGTAAAGCTCAGGTTGGATGCATGGAGTATGCATTGGAATGGACCGATATTGAACTTTGAAATAGATTTTTGAAACTTACCGTAAATATCTATTCAATTCAATATCATAAGTTGATCCTAGATCACATGATCGAAATCCTGATATGGTTAGGCTCAATTTCAAGAGTGTTATTCGTGTTCTTTGATTTGTTAGTTAAGCCTAATTTTTGGTCAGGGCAATACATACAATTTGGGAACACGGTAGTACGATTGAGTGGGAGCGGTAACATAAATATGGAATCTATAGCTTCTATCTGGCGAATAGTAAGCAAAGGGTGATTTCCTTCGAGCTTAACCAAACGAGATAAATGATTGAGTACTCATTTCACTTAGTTGAAATATCATTTATACAGGGTTAAGTGTTTTAAGGATAAAATACATTGTAGGGTGTTACGGTAATTTAGTCCCTTTACAGTGTAAATCATCCATATAGAGGATCATTGATCACATTAGGATTATAACAATGGATAACTAATGATGTGTCTATATGGTGGAACATATAGAGCATTCTATATACTGAGAGTGCAATTCTGAGTTCTATGTGTGGATTCAACGAAGAATTAATAAGTCAGTGAATTTAAGTGGTAAATTCTAGATATGCTTATTGGAAGCTCGGATATATAGACCCATGGTCCCCCCACTAGTTGAGATAATATTACTTGTAAGACTCATTTAATTGATTTTAATTAATCAATTAAAATTCTCAAGATAGACTGTGTCTATTTGAGAATTTATCACTTATTAAGGGCAAAACAGTAAATAGAGATTTTGAAGGGCATATTTATTAATTAGAAAACTTTAATTAGTTTCATTATTAATAAAATAAATGACAATATATTATTTGATAATTAATTTTAATTATTAAATAATTCGATTTGACATTTATGTGGTTGAACAAAGGAATTGGCAATTTTTGACAAAACAGGAAACTATCAGTGTAGGAAAAGGAAAGTTGGAAAAGTGGCAAGCCTTGTTTCCACAATGCCTAGGCCGGCCACTTAAGTTCCCTTTCCCTTTGATTTTTTCAATATTAAATGTCAATTAATTCAACCATAGCCCTGGGTGATTTTCTATAAATAGAAGGCAAAGGCTTCAGATTTCAATACAACTGATACACAACATTATTCTGACAGAATTTTCTCTCTGAAAATTCTCTCTGAGCCGCCACCGTCTCTCTCTCTATTCCTTCACTGTTTCGAAATCTATAAGTGCTAGAGTAGTGCCCACACACATCAAGTAATACCTCAATCATAGTGAGGAAGGCTGTGTAGAATTCAGAAACAACAAAGAAGGACTATCGGGCTCAGATCTTGATTATACTCTGCTACAGAAAGGAATCAAGGGTTAGAGATCTGAGTGGGAGGATACATATATTCCGCTGCACCCAATGTAAGATTTTTGATACTCTTATGTGTTCAATTTTCTATCGTTTTAGAAGTTCATATTTAGGTTGTTAAATCAACATACTTGTGAGTAGATCTAAGTTCCTGGTAAAATAACTTCCAACAAGGCCTTACTGCGAGAGACCTTTTTGTAGGAGGCCATGGTACGAGAGGCCTACTGGGAGAGGCCATGCTACGGGATGCTTGTTGCAAGAGGCCTTGCTACGATTGGCCTACTATGAAAGGCCATCGTGCGATAGGCTTGCTGCAAAAGGCCGTGCTTTAAGAGGCCTCGCTATGAGAGCCTTCTGCGAGATGCCTTACTACGAGATGCCTTCTGCAGAGAGGCCTCACTACGAAAGGGTCTGGTGAGAGAAGCCTACTACAAGAGGCCTACAGGGAGAGGTCTCACTACGAGAGGCCAGCTACAAAAGACTAGCTACGAAAGACCCAGCTACGAGAGGCCCTGCTACGAGAGGTTCTAGTGTAAGAGGTCATGCAGCAAGAGGCTTATTGTGAGAGGCCTCGCTTTCAGAGCCCCAGCTGCGAGAGGCCATATTTTACAGGCCCTGTAGCAAATGGCCTAAATGTGTAAGGCCTTAGTATGGGGCTTCAATGTGAGAGGTCTCATAGAGTGGCCCTACTGTGAGAGGCCTCACTGCAAGAGGCTTGCTGTCAAAGGCATACTGTAAGAGGCCTCACTGCGAGAGGCTTGTTGTAAGAGGCCTCACTACGAGAGGCCTGCTACAAGAGGCCCTGTTTCAAGTGGCCTCACTGCGAGAGGCCTCTTTCAGTATAGCCCTACTATGAGAGGCCTCATTGCGAGGGGCTTGCAATGAGAGGGCTCCTTGCAAGGGTCTTGCTATGAGAAGCCTGTTGCGACACGCATGCTATGTCAGGCCTTACTGCAAATGGAATGAATGCTGTCAAATGGCCCCATAGTGACTTACTCCGGGAGTGAACCTCGTTATTCTCTCAAACTAACCTTGACTAATCCCAAGGGTTAGAAGTGAAATTAAGTGGGGGTGTTAATTATAGATATAAACATCTATAACTTCTATGTTTGTCTAGAAGTGAAATGATAGTTTCCTTTGGGCTTGGCTAAACGTGATAAATGATAGAGCGCTTATTTTATTAATTACATTAATTTAATAAAATATCATTTACAAGGAGCTATGTATTTTGAGGATACAATATATTGAAGGGCTAAATAGTAATGTTGATGGGGAGAACTCATCAACAAATCTATGGATAAAAAATCAAAAGTTTTAGCTAAGAATAAATTAATTATCAAGTAAAATGGTAATTGAATTTAACATCTAATTAAATTTAAAAATTTAACATTTAATATTATTAATTAAAGTAACAAACAAATTTAAACTAAATATTTTTAAAAATACCTAAATTTAAAATTAATAAATAAAAGTAATTAAAAAATATATGTATATAAAATAAAGAAATAATTATTTACAGCATGACCCTATATATTGTATATACATAAAAATAAATAAATATATATACCTTTTTCGACAGAGGTAGAAGTGGTGCATATTGGCAGCCGACGGTGGTCACGAGGTGGTAATGGATGGGCCTTGGTTTGCTACTCATAATTGTGAGCAATGAGGAGATCAACACCACAAAGAGAGGAGAGGAGATTGATGGTGGTGGTGGTTCGTCGTGGTTGCAAACGTAAAAGGGATGAAGATAGAGGAGACTAATGGCAAGATGAGACAAGAGGAAAGGCGATAGAGGAGACCGAAAATGAGAAGGTGACAATAAATATCGATGGTTGTTTTGGCTCACTAATTTCTGGAGAGACTTATTAACAATAGAGGAAGAGAATGAAGACAAAGTGATGAGATCTGATAGATTTTAGTTTGTTTTAAGCATTATAAATTGTGGTATAGTTCCTCCAAATGAAAAGATCTTCAAAACTTGTCTTAGTTATGAAAAGATGCATGTCATCCAGAAGGGTATTCTCGAAATTCTAACTTGTCCACCCAGAAGAAATCACATAGAATGATAGATGATATCCGGAAGGGCATTCGTAGATGTTTATCAGTTCTACCTAGAAGAAATCTTCAAGAAAACTAGTCTTCATCCAGAAAGGAATCCCAATTGAGTAGTTCTTCTCTCCTAGAAGGGTGTTTCGAATAGTAAACTCTAGGTGTCACCTTTCCTATACGGGAAGTCCCTTCAGCATGCGCCTCAATCCTTAGCCCCATAAGAGTATGTCTCATCCAGAAGCACTTTGACTTGTACTGACTTGGAGATACTGTTAACAGAAGTTTGTTAAGTTGGTTATGTCGTAACTAACTTAACAACTTAGCACTTGCAGCCACTCACATTAGGATCTATATCCTGAACCTATAAATACCACCAACACTTATTATTTAGAGAACGAGTTCAAATGAGTTTCGAGAGGTGATATTGAGAGTGAAAGATTGAGAGAGAGAGAGAGAGAGAGAGAGGTACAGAGAAAAGAGATAGATTGAGTTTGGATTTTTTATGAAGAATCTTCTATAGATAAAGAATATTTTTGGGGTAAGAGTGTGAGAGATAAACACTCTGAGTGAATCCAATAAAGAATCGATCTCGATTGTATTGTGTCCTATTCTTACTTAATCAATAAAGAAGATTTGGTGGTGTTCCAAAACTACGGTAGAGTAATAGATCACATCGATCTATAGGACTTGAACCAGTATATATATTGGTGTTGATTTTTATTGTCTCATTGCTTTTATCTTTTTGGTTTAGATATTCTGTTCATCCCTGTTTTATCTTCGATTCTTATTTGTGATTTGTTAATCTTGTCATTGTCCATTGTTTATTGATTAAAGTTTTAGTTAATTTCATTCTGCACACTAGTTGTAATTTTCTGCATAAACCTATCGTCATTGTTTCATTAGGTTTGCTTACCCTTAAGCGACTCTTGTAAATCGACAACAATTTCTTTTATGAGGTTAAAAATGCACATTTTAATTATTGATGCGTGAGTGTTTAAAATCGTTGGGTTTTTGACTTATAGGAACTGCCAACAATGCCCAAGAATAGTAGTTGGTTTACAACTAATGAACATTTTTAATAGCGTCAATTCTCCATATTTTTTGATTTTACAATCGAGAAGAATCATTTTTTTTAATACTGAAACACCCATCTAATAAAGAAATTTTTGTCATCCATCTAGAAATGTCGCACTCAAACCACCCCATTAGATAAGAAAACAACTCGCACAAAAGACAAAAATTAGGCACAACAACCAGTAGACATCGATTTATGAAAGCTTGTGGCAAATATCAGAAAAATCCTCTCGACATCCACCCTACCCAAGATCCCGACGATGATAACTCTAAACAACACCCCAAACAGAAACCTAACCAATTGACGATAACAAGCATAGATCCTCCTCCATTGAAATCCTCAAGATGCACAATCAATGAGACACAACGACCATATAGCCACACCCATCTCCATTGAAAGGACGGTGAGCCATGGCAGCGGAGGAAAGAAAGAAACCTCGGCGGTAGCAGAGTATGAGAAAAACCTAAAGACAAAACCCTAGCTAATAATATATTTATTACTAAACAGGGTCGGCCATTAACCCGTGCAAGGAGTGCTAATGCACAGGGCCCACAAATTAAAAAGGCCCAATATGACTTTTTAGGAATTTTTTTTTTAACTCAATCTTCCACTAATTTGTTATTCCAAATAAAAAAAAAGGTTTTTCCTTAATTTCTTTTCCTTATTTAATGTCTTTTAATTTTTTTTTCCCCATAATATTTGATATTAGCTTGAAGTTGCATTGGAAATAACAACAATTTTAATAAAATTATTTAAATTTTTGGGTGCTTAATTATGTAAAATATATTTTCCTAATATGATAATATTTGAAAATATTATTTACAAATTATAATTTTTTTTGTTACGGGCCTACTTTTTAAAATTAGAACAGGACCTAAAAAATATTTGAGACGGCCCTTACTAAATTATTCCGACATTGTAATATAGGAAATGCTATATTTAGTAGGGCATTAATTATTAAGATAAATATGTACTCATGTGCCACAAAAAAAGTATACACGTGTGCCAGAAAATAAACAAAAAACAAAAAAAAACAATTAAATGTATGTATCTATTTGACCTGGTACGTAGTCCGCGAACCTAGAATATTTTTTCCGTTTTGAGTGCCTTTTCTTTTGCAAGACTGTTTCTTCTCATTGGCTTTGGAAAACAATGAATTTTCTTTTTCCTCTCTTCTTAATTTTTACTTTCCTATTCACGTTTTTTTTTTTTTGTCAAGCTTGTTCCCAAAAACTCATTTCATTACCAGATTAAAACAGAAATTTCAAACTTATTAATATTGATGTAGATGTTCATCATATTTCCAGTGGTATAGATAATCATCTCAAAACTTTCATTATATGGTAAGTTATTATTTTAATTTGTTAAGGACTTTAATTACTTTTTCATGCTTCCCTTATATTGGTGATATGAAATTTCAACAATATGAGGCTCTAAAAACACCTCTGGCTTTGTTTTTATTTAAAAAGAACATTATTATTCCTAGCTTGTAGACAACATGGTCATATATTTTTCATTATATATCAAGATTTTTACAATGGATGTATTATATATACAGGTTTGGGTGTGGGTTAGGAGGAGATATGGCGTACAAGGTGGATCACGAATACGACTACCTGTTTAAGATTGTGTTGATTGGAGATTCAGGTGTTGGCAAATCTAACATACTCTCTAGGTTTACCAGAAATGAGTTTTGTCTTGAGTCCAAGTCTACCATTGGAGTTGAGTTTGCAACTCGGACATTGCAGGTTCCTTTTTCCTTTTCTTTTATTATTTATTATTATATTTTTTTATTCATCAATTAAATATAACATATTAAATAATTGTTCAACAAATATTATATCTATAAATATATGCATACTGCCACCATCCCTATACCAAGTGATCGTATACATCTAGCTTTTTTTCATTGCATAGTCGATCCATTTTTGTTTTCCAATTTTGTCACTTTTGCAGATTTCAGTTACAATTAACTCTCAATACTTTTCCTACTAACAAAAATTATTGTGTTGCTGACTGTTACAACCTTAAATACTTGTCATAGATATGGCATTTTAAAAAAAGTAAATATACGCCTACACCTTTGCACAGCTAAATGATATATAATGATAGATACAACATAATTTTTTTGAATAAATTTCATTTCCTAGTCTATATATATATATATGAAAATAATTTGTTGTATATGATTATTTTTGCGAATTGTAATCTTTATACTATATTTTTTTTTTGGCTGTATGGTAGTTATAATGACAAATTTGATAATATATATTTTCAGTTACAATGACTGGTCAATTACTAATTAATTCCATTGTAATTAGTTGATTTATGTATGTTACATTGTGCCTAAATAAGCTGTTTGTTTAAACCAACCCATGACCCTTCAAACAAAACAAATTAATTGAGTCACATGTTACATAACGTCGGTGCGCATATTATTTTCTTAATGCTAAATAAAAAATATTCAGTCAGGTCAAAAAGCTCTTAGCTAGCCAAACAAAGATTCATGAAGCCGTTAATAAAGAAAAATGCACCAATTGGAAAAACATGAAAATCACATGAGCGGTTTCCACACCACATTGGTTGAAAAAACAAGAAGCATATCTTTATAGCATAGGAAATTAAACTGTTATAGTTTAGCCGTTAATATTGGTAATTTGAATATGCATTTGATTTTGATATATACGTTATTGGGTTGACCATATTAGTGAAATTTCCTATTATTTTAAAATAATAATATTAATAATCTTTGAGAAAGTATATGGAGTAAATACTTATTTTTATTTTCTGAATAGATGGAGTAATTATTTTGAACAAAATGTTCATTATTAAGAAAACGAAAAGTTGAATTGATTAGTCATATTTCAAGTGTCAATATTTTCAGGTAGAAGGTAAGACAGTGAAAGCACAAATATGGGACACAGCCGGCCAAGAAAGGTACCGAGCCATTACGAGTGCTTACTACAGAGGAGCCGTTGGTGCCCTCTTAGTGTATGACATAACAAAGAGGCAAACCTTTGAGAATGTCCAGAGGTGGCTGCGCGAGTTGAGGGACCATGCAGATTCCAACATTGTCATCATGATGGCCGGTAACAAAGCCGACCTCAATCACCTTCGTGCCATCTCGGCGGAGGAAGCCGGTGCTCTTGCCGAGAAGGAAGGGTTGTCATTCCTGGAGACATCAGCTCTGGAGGCCCTCAATGTTGAGAAGGCATTCCAAAGCATTTTGCTTGACATTTACCAGATAATAAGCAAAAAGGCATTGGCTGCTCAGGAGGCAGCTTCCTCCACTGGCCTTCCACAAGGCACTGCCATTAATGTTGGAAATTTTTCTGGCAATCTCATGAACAAGAGAACTCCTTGTTGCTCAGACTAACAATTGCTTCTAATATTTGGTCTATTCACTTTATATAAGGAGGGGAAGAAGATTTTTTTCATTTGATATGAATACTTTAACACGTAACAATGTGCTTACTGAAACAAAATACAACTATGATTTTTTGTGACAAAATTAAATTAACGCTATAATTAGCACAACGTTCTTCTTTGTGGAATCACAATGATTTCTGTACGAATATACAAGTAAAACTAAATGGCTTAAAAGACAGCGAAAGTCAGCGTGTTGCAAAAAAAAAACCAAAAAACAATTGCAGAAACAAGATTACTTGCTCACACAGAACCAATACTTGCAGTAGCAAACAATTATAGAAATAAATAATGCATAAAGTAAAATTCACAAACATGAGTTCTACGTGATATCAATATTCTTTTAAATATTACTAGTCCACAGGGCATCGACTAGAGAATAAAATTAATTAGTAAATTATCAAAGGTTACAATGCAATTGATTGATGAACTGTTTCAATCCCACTAAATCTTTGTCGCATTGTAATTCATCTTGCTAATCTAATCTCTAATACATACCAAGTTGTGAAATTCCTTCAGCCCTCACTACTACAAAATTTGCATTTCTCCTTGATTGAAAATTGTCTTATAATCATTTCTGTCAGTTCATAAAATCGTTGGGTATGTGAACGCCATAAATGAGTAATGTTAAATGACTGTATAGAATCGACGAGAAAAGCTACTTTAAATGAAGGTTTATAATTGATAGGAAAAATAACTTTAAACGACAGTTTATAATTACCGACGACAAAGGCTTATGTCACATAGTAACCAACGAGAAAAACTACTTTAAATGATGGTTTATAACTGACGTGAAAATAAAACTTTTGAAAATTTAGGCTATCAGATAGAGACGTTAGTTCCGAACATTGCTCATCAAACATTAAAAGGGTTTCAAAATAGTGGCAGTTGCTAATAACAAGACTTTTGCGATTGGGAAATAAATCCATATGGAAAGATTTAAAGGATTCACCAGATCTGGTCAAATGAGGAGACACAATAGGGTTGTAGAATGAAATAGGATCACTCATGTTCTCTTGATTCTTTAATGCTTCCCGCAATGATTCCATATTTTTCAATCCTCTAATCTTTGTTTCTTTGACACATAAAATGCTTAAGGTAGACAAATCAAACTTCGTATCTACATGAATGTCAAGCTTTTTCATAAAGAAAAAAAGTTAGGCAAATCCCAATTAGCTTAGAAAAATAATAACAAAAAAAATATACCTTGTCAATCGATGAAGATCCATAGAAACTAACATTAAAAAAAGATTATGCTCTCATTTTTTATGGTAAAAACTCGTCAACGATGTTAGTGGCTGAAAACTCGATGTGTGAATTGTTGGAAATTTATTTAACCAAGATCTTAATTTACTACTCATGTATATTGATTATAAACTATAATCTAACATCCTAAATATGAATAAACCTAAAATGATTAATTAAACACATAAAGTTAAAGAAAACATCACTTTAGTTGCAACAGAATATAATGTCTCCTCCCGTTCAGTTATCTAACCCTTGATTCTTTCTATTACAGAGTATTATCAAAAACTGAACCTGAATCTTCTCCTCCTTCGATTGTGTTAGTCTTCCACAAAAGCCTGTGTATCAACTTGTATAGTGTGGGATGATACTCAAAACACCTTTGAACAATTTAGAGAGAGAAATAGCATAGTTAATTAATTTTGAATATGGAAGAAATAAGAGAAGAGAAAAAGTTATCTTACATTGAATTAGGGTTAGTTTTATGTCTCTTCTCATTACTTTCTATTTATAGGTTTCACATAGGGTTAGTTTAAGATGATATGGGCTTAAAATAAAGACTTAAGCTGAAGTCTAACTCTAGGGCTGAATTCCTCATGGGCTTTAGAGTGAGATTTTTGTAATTTTATTTTAAGTAATAGAACGAAAGTTTCTTTTCTAATTTTACCACTTATCTTATCTAATTATTTAAATACCGTTTATATTTTAATAATTATTAAATAAAATATAATTTAAATATATTTATTAATTAGACACACAAAGTGTACTAATTAACTAATAAACCTCTATTTCTCTTTTCTTCTAAAAATTACCAAACTTGATAAACGTTCTCAAATAGCTAGGGCATAGCCTATTTTCGGATTATAATTGACTTATGAAATCAATTACTTGAGTCTACAAGATGATATTATCTCAGACAGTGTGGGGACCATGAACCTATGTAATCAAACTCTTAATAAGCAGATCTTGAATATTCAGAGTAAATTTTCTAACATATTAATTCCTCTTGATTCTATTATTTGGAAATACACTCTTGATTACATAGAAAGCTCTATACACCAAGTATAGATACATTATAAATTATCCATTGTTTCATTCACAACAATCATTAATCCACTATAGACTGTTTACATTGAGTAGGGGCAAAATTATTATTTTACCCTTCAATGTATTTTAGCCTTAAAACACTTAGATACTTGTAAAAGATATTTTAAGAAACTAATATAATTACCAAAATAAGTACTTTATCATTTATCGCGTTAAGCCAAGCTCTATGGAACCATTATTTCACTTATAATAAACATAGAACCTATAGTTGTCCATGTCTATGATTAACACTCCCACTCAATTGCACTATCGAGTCCCCAAGATGAAAGTATGGGCTTATCCTACGGTATGCTGGTAACCAACAAGTTAAAAAACTCGTGCAATACATTTAAGCTAGAGCTTAACCTTCTCAAGATTGAGATCAAATGATCTATGATCACCTAAGTGATATTGACTTTAAAAATATATAATAGTAAGTTTATAATATCTTTTCCACTATTAATATCATTCCAGTCTGATGTATAGCCATTACATATGATGCTAGTTAACTTTACAAATGCCCTAGAAAAGACATTCTACTTATCCAAGTGTAAGCAAACCCCATCCCTGATTATCACGTTAGTGTAAATTCTGTTCACTGATAAATCATGGGACTAAATAATTTGAAGCATATAATTACAATTACTTTCCACTGTGATGGATCACTTTAATTGTGAATAACTATATGATTTAATTGAACTTATATATTAAACTTATAATCATGTAACAAACATATCAACAAAGCATATGACAAGTTCAAGATATGATTTCTGATCTTTATTGAAAGTAAATGATATTACATTAAAATTAGATTTTCACTACAAGAAAAGGGACCTTTTATCCCACTTTTTTAGTTAACAAAAATAAAAAATGGGATAAAAGATATATTGAGACTTTTTATCCCACTTTTAGATTAAAAATTTTTTTAGACAAGGGCCCTGTTTGGTAGAAAATTTTAAAAAAATATATCAAAGGTAAAAAAATAAGTTCAAGATTCGATTTTTATGGGTTAGCCAAACGGAGATTAAAATTTTTAGGGAAACCTTTTATCCCTGTTTTTAACTAAATAACCGGGATAAAAAGTGTTTCCCTAATAAAAACACTTTTATCTCGCGAACACATATATCTCTGCTATTATAACCTCGACTGAAACCCTCCCAAACCCAGAAACCCTCACCTAAACCCAGAAACCCTCGCCCAACAAACCCAAAAATAGTCTCGATCTCGCCCATACAAGAATCGCCCAAACCCAGTAGCTGATCAAACGGTTAAAGGTATACTTTTTTTCTTTGTTATTTTTCCCTATTTTGTATTATTATCCACCATTTTTTTCTAGGTTCAAGAAAATATAAAATCTGATTTTTTTTTTTTTTTGTTAATAATGTCTTCTAGTTTAGGGATTATTTATTATGTATCATTTTTTTACCTTTCTAGCTCTTAAAGATTTGAATTTTATAATATTTGAATGAGTTATTGATAGAATTTTTTATGAAATGGTAAAAAAATTTGCTATGACAAAAATAAACATTTCTACTAGGGGCAAATAGGTCTTTTATATATCTTATAAATGTGTATCTAAACAGAATTTGTTGTGTCAAAATAATTATTTACATGACAGTGGCATTATATATGCTTTAAAAAAGTAATTACATGGCACTAAAGAGACTTAAGAGCAATTATCGTAACAATTAGTTAATAATATACTAATATTGTTTATTAGGTTTGTAAAGATTGATGAGGTGTTAAAATTAATAAAGAAGATGATTGAAAATATTTATTGATATGCATTTTGAGAGAGAGAAAAAATAAATCTATTTTTAATTTTGTCTATTTATTAACTAATTTATTCTAATATTATTTTTAATGTTGAGGTTTTTAATTTACCATGCACACAAATTTGGTAAATTTTAAGTAATATAAGAGCCTATATCTCCTAAGACAAATTAGTATGTAATTTCATGTACATTTTTCTTTTTTATTTTATTTTTCCTTTCTAAGACAATGTGTATCCTTTTAATTAACTTTATCATTCAATTCATTTTTTTTATTATTATTATGATTGCTAAGTAACAAATTTTATATTCCAACAATCTAATAACACTTCAAACAAAATAATAAATTATATATTTATTAGTTAATTGTTACTATTCTCACTTAATTTTAATTTGAACTTTTTTTAATTGTATTTAATATTGTAGGTTGTGGATTGTTATTAGAAAATGAATCAAAATATCGGTGATCATTGATTGCTAGTTAAAGGTACATTATTGACCAACAAATTTTTACTAATTATAAAGCTATTAGAGGAGTTTGAATATATTAGATATTCATCCGTAGTGAAGTAGGTTCTGCGATATAAATGTACTGTGGTCGGATGGGTGGCAATTATTATATTGTTAAATACTTTTTTAATTATTTTTTCTTGTTATCCCATTTACTTGTGTGCATTGTTAGAGAGTTATTAAATTAGGAAATATTGTAAAAATAGGGGAAACTCTGGCCAATTTTTTTTTTTGGATTCTTAAATAACATGTTTTTTAATATTTAATTACTAAGCATGCTTAGAATTTTTCTTGCAACTTTTAAGTTTTTTTTTTTTTCAATCTTGTTTATTATGAATTTTATTTTTATTTTTAAAATGGATAAGTCATAGATGGAAGAGAAGAGAAAAATCCCACAATTCCTAGAAGGATTTAAAAACTTTTTACAGTTTGCCCTAAAGAATTGTAGCGATCCTGAAAAAATTCGGTGTCCTTGTATCTCTTGCAGATGACAAATTAACTTTGACTAATATATCATATATATTATGTTAGTGGAGATTGAATATCTTAAATTTTCATCCGTAGTGAAGTAGATACTGGGTTTTATTGACTGTGTGGAGATATAAGGAAAACTCTACCCATTTGTTGTATTGCTATGTACTTAAAAAAATTTCGGGAATGTTATGGAAATAGAGGAAACTCTGCCCATTTTTTTAGGACTTTATTTCATTTTTTAAAACAAATGCATTTGGAAAAATTTAAATCAAAGACAAAAAGAGTTATACAAGTTTTATGATATCGAGCTTCTTAGTTATAATAATGAGCAAGACAAGGTGATAGCCATCAATCAATAATCAATGTGGTTAAACACTATGACTCAAGTAGGATAATATTTTTTTATACCATGGAACATAGGGTAAGAATCACACCTCTATTTCACTTTCGCTATAATATTTATTTTATATTGATATAATATTGTTACTTTTTTCAGCAAGCATTGGATGTTGATTATAGCAATGACATCGGGAAGAGTTGTATGATCTTACCGCTTCGTCAACAGTGGTTAAGTCAATTGCTTCCCTTGACATATAAAAATTAATTAGTAGCATTTTATTGTATTTATTTAGACACTATGTGTAGTATTTTAGAGATTTATGTATAATATGTAAAGTTTTATTTAGAATTGAACTTACCAATTATTATTGTTGTTATTAAAAATGATATTAATTATTTATTTTTAATTAAGTTTTTTTATACATACTCTATATAATTATAAAAATAAAAATTATATTTATTAGTGATTAAAAAAAAATGAATGAAATGAAATATAATAAAATTAAAATAAAAAAACCTATACATTTATAAAAATGGGATCAAAATTAAGGTGACTTTTTATTTAAAAAAAAGGATAAAAGGTACCATTTTATCCCAATTTTTTTCATAAAAAGTGGGATAAAACCTTTTATCCCAGTTTTTTCATCAAAAGTGGGATAAAAAGTACCATTTTATCCCACTTTTCTCTAAAAACCGGGATAAAAGGGTACTTTTTATCCCAGTTTTCATGAAAAAACCGGGATAAAAAGTACCCCTTTTATCCCGGTTTTTTAAATACTTTTTATCCCACTGGCATACATCCCGGTTTTCATTTTAGCGAAAACTGGGATAAAAAGCCCTAAAAACCGGGATAAAAGGTCGTTTCTTGTAGTAGTGTTTATTTAGCGCATAAAATCCCAACTGTTTACCGGAATTTTTGGAAACTAAATAAATAGAGCTTCAGAAATAAATAAATCATTAAATAATAGACAAGTGATTTTTATGTGGTTTGGACATTAATAATCCCTAGTCCACGAGTCAATTGTATTGGCCCTTTGGCAAAGTATTTGGATAATACAGTATGTGTTTACAATATAAACCCTAGCTCTGCACTCCTTTTGTTTCTCTTAAAGAAGAAGAAAACTTGTAGGAGTTTTTGCAGAGGTTCGGTTGGTAGAAATTTGTTCACCCCTTTGTACATAAAAAGTGGGGATATTTATAGGCTTACATGTGGGTAAGGACATTCCCTTTATCCACCTAGGGTTTTGTGCCATAGCCCATTGCAAGACTAGGAAAATACAACTTTAAATCTAACCATCTGGCCTAAGAGAACCTTCTTGATTGTGTCGTACATAGGGATGGTAAGTAGTACCATATGGATCAGGGACACATGTTTCCCAAAGGTTTTTCCTTTATAAATTACTCTCTAGACAAGTCGTTAGGCAAAAAGGGGTGTTCAGAGGTACGTACGCGCACTACCATGGCTTGGCACGAGAAACAAGATCTGACTTTGTGTCAGAAAAAGGAATAACCATCTGTAGATCGATTTCCATATAAATTTTAAGTGGCCATCTATATTCGCGTAGGAGTCGCTGTCTACGGTCAATTTAAAGAGTCTTTATCTAGATGTCAAGTAGTCAAATCGTTGTTACAGGACTTCTTAGAGTCTGGGGACGAGTATGATCCTTCCGCGTCCCAGAGACGCTAATTCAGCTAGCGATAGCTCTTCGCATCAAGCTTTCAACAATCCTGACCCAAATTAATGGGATATCTCTATGAGGAATTGTAATGGTCATCGTTATTAATTTAGGAGGTTAATAAATATTTGCTTCTAATTATGCCACGTGTCTCTTACTTAAAAATACGGATAACATTTACCCTCTAAGCTTCTGGGACTCTGTGAGTTTTGGGAGGTTGCATTCTTTCTTCAGGTCTCGTAGGACTAATCTTTGACATGTGCTGATTGTTAGGGTCACAGATGCTTCTTTTTGGTGCGATGTACTCCGTTAGGGGTAAGCAGATCGTTGAGGCTTACTGACGTGGTGATCATGTGACATATTCAATGCCCTCGTTCGTTCATCACGCGCGTGCTGGGGCATGTCTGTCAGAAAAAGGTGGAGCTGACGGCATGTTGGACTTGAGGTAAATCACGGTAAATCATAATAAATAAATGCTTCTTAACCCTTTCAACTCCCCAACCATCGGATCTAATAATGCTTAGTGAAGAAGATCTGGACCGTCGATTTCAAAAAGGCTTGGCTTCCTCTTGAAGTACAAATTGGTCTTAATAGGTCCTCTTTGAATTTTTCAGTAGTTCTACCAGACTCCACATTTCTTCTATAAACTTTTCCCCTCTTGCTGATCCTTCACCAATGGATGCAAGAAGATTTTGAGCGTTTAATCCAATTATTGCTAAATCTTCATTTGAGGATATTTCTAGATTTTGAGCCCCTTCAGATTGACCTAATAAAACCCCTACCAGACGAAGGTTTTCACTTCCAGACTAGTTGCGACCGTTGAACTTTTTATTGTTTCTTATTTCGGATAGGGATTTCTCGTTCAAGATAGGGTTTGGATTGTTTACACGTTGAATAGAAGTAGGCTATGAAAAAAAATAGCTTTGGGATGGACCTATCTGAGAAATGCTTCGCCATGAAAGGGAGGTTAGAACTGCCTGGATAGTTTTCTCTGGCTATTTGAGTTTCATAGGTGTATGCATGTATATAAATCTTTGAGGTTTATCAATTGGAATGCAACTCTGGGGAATTTTTGTTTTGGGTTCTTAGTTTTTTGCCTCAAGTATCTTTGTTTCCCTTCGTGTTTGTGTGGGTAGAGATGGATCTGAACCAAGATTTTCACTTGGGCGCCGTGGAAATTGTCGAAAGTGCACATGCTGACCTGCTCTGTAAAGACCGCTTAGTTTTACTATGGAAATTAGCAGATAATTAAGGCTTCATTATGAAACTAGATTATTTATTATGATTTATGAATATATGGAGATTTATTTGAATTCAGGATGTATTATTTATGCCATATATAAAATTTTACGTTTTCCATGTTTGTGCCCGGTAACATTGGAACGCGGTGTTTGGCCAATAGAATCACATTTTAGTATGTTAGTAATAGCAGGGTAATTTAGTTAGACATTGGGAATGTTGGGAATATTTGATGTTTTTTTTTTTGATAAATCAGCAGTTTCATTGCACTATTAACTCTTTGATTACAAACTATAGCTCGCAAGAGCATAAATCTATACATGTACATTGAAAAGAAAATTATAATCCACTAAACCAATCTATATCCTTTTGATCTACACTTTTAGGCATTACACAAGTAATTCTATTTTTAACTAACCACTTGGTTTCTTGCACTAGTATACTCTGTTCATTATCCTCATTACACCAGAATTTTTTGTTTCTTGCATTCCAAATTTTACACACAGCAGCAGCTACACAAGCAATATAGCAATTCTTCTTGAATTTGCTTTGCCTTGCTCGATTAATTCCCCTCAATATACTCGGCAGAAGTGTGTTCACTGATCTCCATCCCAGCCAAGTTTTCAGTTCTTGAAGGCAAGATTGTGCAAATCTGCACTCAAAAAACAAGTGCAACATACTTTCTGCTGCACTATTACACAACAGGCAGCATGAATCAGCTGCTATGTTAAATCTTTGCAGCCTATCCCGAGTCCTCAACTTGTTTTGTACAGCAATCCATAATATAAAATTATGTTTTGGTACATTTAGTCTACTCCAAACCTGCTTGCTGAGGTGAAAGTCCCTTTTTTCTTGCATCATGAGTTGATATACACCAGAAATTCGAAAATCTGATGTTACAAATTGGCCAGGGGGAATAATTTGCTTTACTAGTTCCTTATGCTCACAATTCTTCTCCAGTACCAGCTGCTATGGATGGGAGCCTCATACCCCCACCAAGATTCCATTTGGCTATGTCTTGGAAACCAATTCCACCAGCTTTTTTGGACTTGCATAGCTGCTCCCATGCTATATTCCCTGGACCATTCATAGTGCTTCTCCCTGACCAAAGAAAGCTTCTACAAATACTCTCAATCTCTTTAATAACCTTCTTGGGAAGAATAAGAACTTGGCTCCAGTACATATGAATGGATAAGAGTACTGAGTTGATTAACACAATTCGACCAGCAAAAGAGAGATTTTTTGAGCTCCACACTTTGATTCTTGCAGTCATCTTCTCGACTAGAATAGAGCATTCAGCTGATGAAATTTTTTTAGCACATATAGGTACTCCAAGATACTTGAAAGGCAGGTTACTTTTCTGAAATCCCGAGGCATCTACCAGTCTTTTTGTTTTTTCATGCATGCCACTACAATAAATTGCAGTCTTCTTCTTATTAGGCTGTAATCCCGAGGTCATGGAAAATAATTTGAGGCCCCTTAGCAATAAGTAGACACTTTTAAAGTCACCCCTGCAAAATAATAAGACATCATCCGCAAAGCTCAAATGATTTAGTCTTAAAGCCCCACATCTTTCATGATTTAGAAATGACCAAAATACTCCTAAGTAGTATGTTTGCTTTTATTGTATGTGAGGGCAAAATGGTCTTTTTGGCCTTTTATTCTTTTGTCTTTTAGTGAGACTATACTAAGTTAAATAATTTGATTATTTATGTTATTATTTTAGTTAATGATCACGTAAGTTAACCTTTATTTTTCATTTTATCCAAATTAAATAGAAAACTCTTTCTCTCTCTCCAAACTCTCTCTCTTTCTCGAGCTCCCTAGAACCAGCTAGGGTTTGGGATTTTTCCAGCTTCAATTCAAGGTTTCTAGAAGGATTTTAGTTTTTCCATCCAAGGTAAGAACCTTAGCTCTCTCCTCTTTATGGTTTCTTTAAATTAAAGATAGTTTTGTGCATGATTTTTGAGGGTTTGGGTACTATGGTGTTAGAAGGTGCTTGGCTCTGTATTCTGAAGTTATATTATAGTTGTTTATGTTGAATTCAGCTAGATTTAAGGTTTTTTGTGGTAATTGAGCAAGGTTTGAGTTTATGAACTCAAGCTTTGCTCTCTAATGGTGAATTTTGATTTTTGGATATGTTGGATTGTTTCATTGCATGGATTATGTCTATTATGGTGTAATTAGATACTCTAGAAGGTTTGGTGCTTTTGGGGTCAAATTGGGGTTGTTGTGGGGGTTTTTCGTGTTTCCTAAACTGAGTTGGTTGACCGTTTTAGTGGGACCTATAGAAACTGGAATTCCGGTTGGTCCCCAGGAACCCCACTGAACTGGTTTTTTGGTTGGGGAACCGGTCTGCTAGTTGGGGGAGTTTTGGGAACCCTAGTTTTTCCTGTTTTTGTGATATTTAGGATATTGCCATGTTATCCATCAATAGGGAAACTTTTAGTTTCAATTTTAAGTCTCCAAATAGTGATTTAGCATGTCACTCATCAGTTTTACGAATTATGTGATTTAGGAGCCTGTAAATCGTCGAGAAATGCTTCCACTCAGGTTGGTCGGCACACTTGAATTCGGAAGTGAGGTAAGATTAATATAATGATATGCATATGTTTATTAAGCCTGTTAGATTATATTAAAATAATAATATCAGTATATTTAGTATCATATTGGATATCGATGAATGTATGTTGGCTTAAGTACTATTTGACAGTGTCATACGACTAGAGTATGATTAGCGTACCGAGTACAGGCTGATAATATGGTCAATAGTACTGTACTAATCGACACTATCACATCAGTACGACTAGAGTATGACTAGCGTACCGAGTATAGGAGATATTATGGTCGATAGTATTATCGTATGAAAGTTCTGGACTCAGTACCGTGTGGGACACGGGGATAGGATTATAATTGGGTGTATGGGCGCCTGATTATAATCTGGGTTATAGTTATGATATTGATTAAGCTCTTCTTACTGAGTCTCTCAACTCACAGATATTGTTTGAATGTGTAGGTAAGGGCTAGACTAAGGTTGAGCAGCCGTGAGAGGAAGCAGGTGAAGATTGTACCTGTCGGGGCAGTTAGGCCCGGAGCGTAAAGTCTTTGGGATAGCTAGTTGTATTTTGTATAGTCGCTAGGCGACAACTTTTGTAGTACATACTTTGTAACAGTTGTAAATATTTTATACTCGGGATCCCAGTTATATATATATTATTTTGGTCTTTATAAGCAATTAAATAAAGTTTTAATTAATCACGTTTTCCAATAAACTCGTTGATTAGCAATGAGATACACAATTAAGTTAAACTTACAATAACACGCCTAAACTAGTAGGGTGTTACATGATCGCGAAAGGAACTCAAGTCGAGGTTCCCACTATTGTATCCCACCCAGAGGTGGCTCTTAAGAGCATCCTGGAGGATGAACCTCTCACGGAGGATGAACCCTCTATTAAGGATAAAGGGAAAAGGAGGGCCAAGACCCCTCCCACTATCCAAGCTTTCAACGACTCCATCTAGGAGATAGACCAAAAGGCAAACTATTTTTGTTCTTACAGTATGTTAGCGGCATATGCCAATGGTGTCGGACTACATAATGTTCTCGGGTTAATGTGGTGTAGGATGTCCGCCACAAGAGAATTTGCGTCCACGAGCATGGAGGTATTCGGTGCTTTGAGCTAGTCCCATATTTCCAATCGAGTGCATTTTCCATTGAGGTCCGACTTTGCAAACCTTATTGCCAAGATTGGGATAGCTCCAATTTCAGATGATCCTCTCGTCCTACAGGCTTTATGTTAGGTGGTATGTTTTTTGCAAGATGAACAAACTTGAAGTGCCTTCCCAAGCAGAAATATTGTACTTTACAGTGTGAAGGCCAACCCAATGAGGACAAATAAGAAGAAACTAGGCTTCTACAGACTAGACAAGCGTCTTGATTCTCATTATCCTGTTAATCACAACAATTGTACTCACGACATCTGGGAGTACTGGTTCTTTTCTTCAGGGTTTCCAGTAAAAAGGGTGCCCTCACTCTAGTTGAACTTCCAGTTGCCAGATATTGTTGATGCACAACCTTAATTTTCCCATTTCTCACATCTCCTTTGTCTTGGTTTATTTACTAACGACATTTTTGTATACTTTTGACTTTTTGCCAGGACTCTCATCCCAGAGTGTCAAAACTTCCAAAATAACCAAGAAAAAGGCTCAGTACAGATCCTTTACTGAGGAGTAGTTAAAAGTTGAGGAGTTGGTAACAACTGAGTTACTTCGTAGGCCTATCCTGATTGTGAAATCTTAGAGTATCAACTGTTGGGTTTTATGCCCTAAATAAAACTAATTTCATATAATCAGATTTACTTATTAATAAAGATCAGAAATAACATTTTATGTTGCATGGCTCACATGATTTATTTCATGATTATATGTATATAATGTATGAATTCTTTTTAAGTCCAGAACATATGAGTTGGTTAAAGATTATAGTGTTGTCAGCACAGTGGAATATAATGTTAATTATATGTTTAAAAGTTTATTCCCTGATTTGTCAGAACACTGGATTTAGACTGACATGGTATAATCAGCGATAGGTATTCTTACACCTTGGAAAAGTGTTATGTCCTTTCCAGGACATTGGCAAAGTTTACCAGTATCGGATGTATGGAGTATACATCGGAAGGGACTTACATTGAACTTTGATTAGATATATTAAAATTTACCGTAATATCTATTCAATTCAATATCACCTGTTAATCCTAGATCAAATTATCTTAATCCTGATATGGTTAGGTTCAATCTCAAGAGTGTTACTCGTGTTCTTTGATTTGTTACTTAAGCCTACTTTTGGGTCAGGGTGATACGAACATTTTGGGAACACGGCAGTGCAATTGAGTGGGGGCGCTAACATAAATATGGAATCTATAGCTTCTATTTGGCAAATAGAAAGTAAAGGATAATTTCCTTCGAGCTTAACCAAACGAAGATAAATGGTGGAGATCTCATTTCACTTAGCTGAAATATCATTTATACAGGGTTAAGTGTTTTAAGGATAAAATACATTGAAGGTGTAGCGATAACAGTAGTGCCTTTTCAAGGTAGATCATCTATATAGAGGATCATTGATCACAATAGGGTTATAACAATGGATAACTAATGACGTGTCTATATCATGGAACATATAGAGCGTTCTATATGACTGAGAGTGCAATTCCAAGTTCTAAGTGTGGATTCAATGAGGAATTAATAAGTTAGGGAATTTACTTGGTAAATTCGGTTTGACTTATTGGAAGCTCGGTTATATAGACCCATGGTCCCCATACTAGTTGAGACCATACTGCTTGTAAGACTCAGTTAATTGATTTTAATTAATCAATTATAATTCTAAAAGTTAGACTATGTCTACTTTACGAATTTTCACTAAGTAAGGGCGAAATTGTAAAGAAAAGAGATTTTAGGTTTATTTATTGATTAAGAGACTTTATATGTCTAAATTAATAAATATATTAAATGGCAAAATTATTTGATAATTATTTCCAAGTTATTAAATAATTAGAATTGGCATTTAAAAGGTTAAATTGGAAAATTGGCATTTTTGAGAAAATGGGAATGGAAAATAACAAAATGGGAAAGTTGCAAAGTGAGGCCCAATACCCTTTGTATGACCGACCCTATGCATAGGAAATTCCATTTGTAGTTTCCATTATTTTAATGCCATACAATTCTAACCTAAACCTAGAGGGTTTTCTATAAATAGAAAGTGTTGGCTTGAGGAAATTGACACACATCTTTGATCACTTTGTTTCTCTCAGAAAATGCCTCACACGCCTCTCTCTCTTTTCTTCTCTCTAAATTTTGAAACTTTGAGTGAATGAGTAGTGCCCACACACATCAAGTGGTATCTCAATCATAGTATGTAAGACTATGGAAAATTCTGCATCAAAGAAGGAGAAAAGAAGATCCAGGTTCAGATCTTGGTGATGCTCTGCTACAGAAAGGAATCAAGGGCTAGAGATCTGAACGGAAGGAGTCATAATATTCCGCTATACCCACTATAAGGTTTTCTAACTTTATATGTGTTTATTTTTATTGTTTTAGAATTCATATTAGGTTGTTAATCCAACATACTTGTTAGTAAATCTAGATCCTGGTAAAATAATTTCCAACATCATCCCTATTAACTGTCGGGGCAACACCAAGCTCTAAAATAGGAGAAAGAAGTTAGTTCCACGGACTTGGTCGTTATAATAACTAAAGCGGCTTAAGAGGAGAAGATCCTAGAACCTGATTTGTTGGCCCATCATCCAAACCCCTTAATTGAAGAAGAAGAAGAAATTTTAGAGAGGTTTGTTGTAGCGTACCTGGACGTGGGGACTCAATGAGCTAGTACTTCTGGAAGAGGTAATAGTCCCTTCCACGTCTTTCGTACCCCTAGCCTCTACTGCATGTCTTGGGGGATCATGGGAGATTCGATAAATATTTTTTGAGCTTAGACCATCATAAATATCCCACGAAATACTATATATACATGGTATACCAAATCGTTAGGAGCCCTAGTAATCCAGAGGCATCCTCATATAATGTTAGTGTGGATCCTTTTGTGACCATATCATTGCCTGACTTGAGGGAATATGGCCGCTTCAGGAAACCTTATAGCTGCTCACTGAATGGTTGCACCCACACACATGCATTTTTAGTTAGTTTTTCTATCTTATAACTATTTCTTTATTTTCTTTGACTTTGCTTATGCTTTCTTGTTACAGAGATTGTGGTTGTGCATGAATATACCCTTGAATCTAGAATTTTGAAGTCTTTAAACAACAAGATCGCTGTGACCCTGGCCAAGGCGGGAAAAACTCAGGAAAAGGGGAAGGGTAAGGCAAAGATGCAAGCTTCTAGGACTTAGAAACCACGACCACCTTCAACCTTATCATCATCATATGTCTGGGAAATTGTTCCTTTCATGAAGGCGAGTGCTACAGCTCTGGGTTCCTCGGCTCCCGCTGGGGTGGAGAAGACTCCTGCCAGTATCAAGGAGGCATCTAAGGAACCTATTGCTCTGAGGGAGCAAGCCTTGGGGGATACTCCACTAGTGGAAGGAGTGACTTCTGCCATTCCGATGAATGCGAGAGGTTCAGATGATAGTCTGGATGGGCTTGTGTTTCCCTAGAAGGATTCCCCCGCAAAGTCTAAACACAAAGGATAAACCTCTTCCCCGAGCCAGGGTGCCAAAAAGGCAAACTCTTCAACTCCAACTCCAACTTCATTCAGTCCATCATCTGCAACACCATCACAACTACAATAACAATAAAAACCACAACAGCAACAACAACAACACACTCCACAACAACACCAACAACAACAATAGCAACAACGATAGCAAACTCCATAATAGTAACAACAACAACAACAACAAACTCCGCGAAAACAACAACAGCAAACTCCATAACTCACAACCAAATAGTTATGTCTCGACCCAATCCACCATATACACAGCCTTTACCCCCTTATAGCCAAACAAAACAATAATTTTCCAGGCCAACATCCTTCAGCCATCCGCCCAGACTTGGCACTTCTTTGTGCAGGATCCCACCGTTATACTTTTCTTTCCCCATGAAACTAGTCGTTATCAGCCACAAAGTTCTTACCAAGATGGGTGAAACTACTAGGCTATCTTTCGTGAAGACAAATGAGATTACGTAAGGGATTTGTATGCCTTTGCCATTATGCCCGGTGATGGACACAGTGGCAGTGAGTCAAAACCTAATTCCCAGGATTGGGAGAGAGGTGGCACCTTATGTCACTAAGATCCTAGAACATGTGCGCATGAGAATAAGTGAATTCACGTCTGAGAAGTGGTCCGTTAGCAGTAGCCCAGATTTATACACCTTATTTATGGCAACAAACAATAGGCAGTAGGAGTAACTTCTGGTTTTCATGTATCATCAATGTTGCCTTTTGGTTGTGCATAGTCATCTAATTGCATTTGTTTTGTGTCAGATGGCCTTATTCGCGGAGAGGACTTCCAAAGAAGTGGGTATAATGACCACCGAGATGGGGCAACTTCATTCTTGGAACCAATCTCTAGTTGTTGAGAACAGAATTCTTCACGTTGAGGTAGAACAAATCATGTCCCAGACCACCCAAGATGTAAAAGAATCCTAAGACATGCAATGCTAAGCAAGCCCAGATGGAAAAGGAAATTAGCACCAAATATTGGAAGTTGTATGAGGATCACAAAGTTGAGGCTGAATAGAAAATCCAATCCACTCTAACATCTCTCCGTGAAAATTTTTGCCAAACTAGGGAAGACAAGGAAAAAGTTAAGGCTAGGCTGCTCCCCAATGCGAGACCTTAAACATCCAAATCCAAGAGGTTGGTTCCTTACAAGAGGAGGGTCGCAAGAAAGACTTGGTCATTCAAGGCCTGCGTAATGACTACAACCAGTTGAAGAAGTTGAATAACTCACTGTCAGTCAAGTATGATAACTTGGAGTTGCGATATACAACTATCCGTGCGACCAAAACCACTCGCTAGGAAACCATAGAAAAACTATGGAAGGAGGCTCCTCAAAAACTTGCCAATGGCACAAAAGCTTTGACTGCTTTGGCGGCTATGCAGAGAGTGAGGGAGAATGTAGCTCAGACTATCCAAGATGCGGCTGATTGGGAGGTTAGGGCAGAGAGGCTCCGCCTACATTCCTTGGACATGTCCTATGTAATGCTTCTGCATGGTTCCTTCCCGATAACTTATTAAAAAAATGCAAACATGTGTCAAACACTCTTGAATAATTTTCAGCAAGACTGATCTAATGGAGATTGAAAGTAGATGTTGCATTAACACATGACAATCATGTGATTTCATACCCATTAGTTTGAATTCAGCCTTATTTACCATATTTTTGATGTTAGACAAGTAGCCATCAGTACTTTCATATTTCAAAATGATTCGCAAACTATTTGTTTTTCCCTTTTGGGCTAAGGAAAATAAGCCGGAGGCAAATATAATCGTTTACTTTTCTTTTCAGGTGCCAGAGACTGTCAGATACTCATTTAAACAAGATCAAAATAATTATTTAAACCATCCTTAGTTTTGCCGGGAATATCAAGTAAGGTACCGATAATACTCTTACGCATATTTTTTTCGATATGCGTGACATCAAAACAATGTTGAACTAGTAAACTTTTCAAATATGGAAGACGAAAAAGGATTGACTTTCTTTGAAAACAACCATTTGTTTTCTGATCTTTTTTTTTTTTTTTTGCATCTTTTCATACTTAAAATCTACTAGTTCTACTTCTTGGAGAATTTGTTCCCCTGACAGTAGCTAAGGAGTCATATCTCCCTCTTCAGTACCATCGAATACTTTCTTCTTACGTCTATCAGGATGATTTGTAGGCAAGTACTATCTATGACCCATATAACACATCTTGTGTCTATTTTCCAAGTGACGAGCCCATGTGTTAGTGCAACAAATTGAACAACCTTCGTAACCTTTTATGCTTTTATGCTTAAGCCTGACAAATTAAAAATCGCTAAAAGTGCACAATAACACTGATTTTAGATTGAAGAATTATTTTTCAAAATCATCATAGGCCTGAATGTCATTCTCATATTATTCTATTAAATCATCAATCAAATGGTTCCAAATATACATCAATATTATGTCCGAGTTGTTGCGGGTCTTATATCATTAAAGAAAGCATATTAAATTTCATTTTCATCACTAACTAGGGAGGAAGATTGTACATAACAAGGAAGACAGACCATGAACTATGAAAACTACTTGGAGATATATGTGGATTTACTCCATCCGTAGACAGACCGAGACGAATATGTCTTGGTTCAGATTTGAACTCAAGATTTATGTAGTTTACTTTTTTCCAAGCTTGGGAATCTACAGGATGTCTGAGTTTTCCATCTTTCACTCTCTTGGTCTCATGCCAAATCAAATTTTTCCAATCTTCTGCACTACGATATAACCGTTTAAGTCGCGGAATCAAAGGCATGTACCACATCACTTTTTGGGGGATAAGTTTCCTATTCTCCTTACTCTTATTTACTTTATGGGGGGATAAACCACAAGTCGGACAATAATCCATGTCTGTGTATTCCTTACGATATAAAGTGCAATCGTTCGGACATGCATGAATTTTTTCATACTTCAATCCTATGGAATTTAAAGTCTTTCTCACTTTATATGTAGCTCTGAGAGGCAATTATCAAACAGAAAGATATCTTTAAAAAGCAGCTAAAGATTGAGTAAAATATTTATCGATCACTCTATTTTCTGCTTTGATTTTGTAAAACTTTACCATTATTGGTAATCTTAGTTTTATACAACCATCGAACAAGGGTTTATCTGCATCACTTAGAAAATTATCAAATTTTTCAGAATCATTAAGAAATTCCTCTTGTGCTTTGTCAAGCAAGTCCAATGGATGATCATCGAAATTATTACCCTCAATAGCATCTACCCCTGCATCCCTAATGGATATGGATCATCAGCTAAATGTTCACCATGCCAATACCAAGTAATATAACTTCTACTGAAACCTCGTAAATACACATAGTCCTTTATCATCGTAATATTTCCTTTAAATCTATTAAAACAATCTACACATAGAAAATGAATAAGTTTGGAATTTCAAGAATTCTTTAAGGTAAACTCTATAAATGCATCGAATCCTACTTGAAATTACAGTGTGTTTCTCTCCTCATGCTTCCATGATTTATCCATAAGAAAAATCCTAACGAAAAAAATTCAGTATTTAGTAACTAATTATAACTAGTTACTACTTACATAATGTAACTAACTAGGTTTCTCACAATTGATTCATATTAATTTATATATTACTATAATTCATGTTTTAGTTTAGTTCATGTTATTAAGTTGTATAAGTTGCAATTAACTAACTAGGGTAGTGTTTAGTTGATTGGGATAGATCCGGGAATGGCATGACTTTTCCTAAAGTGAATCCATTTATTTGTTTGGTTTGTCATTTATAATTGGAAATTTTTTATAAATGTGTATATAATTATTTGTGTTATGTCACTTAATTTCTTACAGCTAACTCTTAATTAACTAGTTATTTGTGTTATGTACTTTTTCTTCAATATTTATGCATTTTTAGTAAAATTTATCCTAATTCTACCAACATTTTGGCAACATAACGACTGTAATTGAACGTTTCCAAAACTTTTAAAAATACCTAAAATAACAAAAAAAAAACAAATAAAATAACATTAATAATACAAAATTTATTCACCCATCCGACCGCAGTACATGTATTTGCAGAACCTACTTCACTATGGTTGAATATTTAAGATATTCAAACTCACTAACATGCATATTATTACATCCATCCAACCGCAGTATAATATATTACAGAACCTACTTCACTACGGATGAATATTAAGATATTCAAACTCCACTAAGCATGCATTGATAATTAATTATAATAACAAAAAGTTAGTAAATGTATATACCTATAGCAAGTTAAAATCTGATCATCAACAACAAATTATTCTGAACCTTAAAAATTAGCTCACAACCTACAATATAATAAAATACAACAAAATTTGAATTTTAATTATTTAATTACTTACTAGTTATAAAAAAAAGTAACAAGTTACTAGTTACTAAATTATTTACATTAATATTTGAAAAACTACATATATACATATATATAATAAATTATATCTCACACTAACACAATTTTAAAAACTTTAATTCTTAACTAATTAAATCTCTCATATCTCATTCGCATTCTCATTCTTAATACATATATATACCTACATATATATTACTAGAAGAATAATTAGTAATTTTACTCCATAAATTTTTTACAATATTGATTTTAGCCCCTAAAATATACAGTTTGTTAAGAATCTCTCTTGAACTTTTACATATACAGAAAATTAGTCATTCTATTAGGTTCTGTCCCATTATTCCGTTTAAATGCTGACATGTCTTTGTAAATTAGCAACTTTACCCCCTGAACTTTGACAACTATCAAATTGTAATCCCTTCAGAATAAAAATGTGAAAGATTCAATATTTTTTTTTTAGTAAATCTTAAAAAATTAATGTAGATCTTAAGAAAAAATTATTTTGAATGATTAAGAAAATTAAAAAAATAAATTAAAATTTAAAAAATAATTAAGCGATTTAAAAAATTATTTATTATTTATTAAAAAAATCATTTAAATATTAAAAAAATATTACAATTCAATTTTTTATAAAAATAAGGGTGCGTTTGGTAACACCTTTTTAATCAGTTTTTTGTTTTTAAAATTATAAAAGTGAAAATATTTTTCAAATTCATGTTTAATTAAACTATTTTTACTTTTCATTTTCTAATTAAGAATCTAAATTTAAAAAAAAAAAAATCACTTCCAAATATTTTTTTAAACAGTTTTTTAATCAATATTTGGACTCCGACCCCAACTTATACCTTAGAAATCGAACCCAAACCCGGTCCCAAACTTGGACCTGCCCCCGATCCTGACCTGGGATTTGACCTCTGACCCAAATTAAATAAAATCAACAAATAAAATTTACAGAACACATTTTTATTTTTTGTTTTTAAAATTGAAAAACAAAAGTTGTTATAGAACACATTTTTTTTTTTTCAAAAATAATAATTTTACTTTTATTTTTGTGATTACAAAATTAAAAACAAAAGTGTTACCAAACGCCACCTATATTTACGGGAATAAACTTGAATATCTTTGATTTTTTTTCAAAAAAAAATGTAGATTTATTTAATGAAACATAATATTTTTTTTAGTTTAATTTTATAATTTTTTTTTTCAAAATGATTTTATATTTTTATTGAATTTTTAATTATTTTCTTTATTTGTTAAGATATGAGTTTATAAATATTAATAAGTTTGATTTTTTCTTCAAAAAATTTTAGTTTATTTAAAGTATTTATTATATTCTCGATAATTTTTGTTTAATTTTAAAATACGTGTTTATAAATAAAATAAAGTTTTACAATATTTTATTTTTATAAAGTAAAATTAATATTTTTTAATTAATTTTATATTTTTCAAGTTTTTTTTAATAATTTTTATTATTATTTTCAGAATTAATAGAATATTATAATTTTTAAAATTATTTTTTTAATAAAAGGTGGCCAAATTTTGTATTGGTCAAAGTTTAGGGGTAAAAATACTAATTTTTAATGGTAAAGATAATAGAACCTAACAGAAAGGGCATAATTATATAACTGTTATATTTTAGGGACAATTTTTAACAAGTTGTATATTTTAGGGGGCAAAATTAGGTAGTGCCAAAAGTTCAGGAGGTAAAAATACTAATTATTCTACTTAGAATATATAGAATACAATTACACAATTTACATAAATAATATACACACAATACATATATATAAACACATATTCAATAAAATACAAAATATATACATTTATATAGTATATATCAAGTTAATAAATATTTACCTTATAAGCACAGTCTAGCGACCAATTGTAACAAAAATTCGGCCACCATGCACACACAACAACATAATGTTAATAAAATAAAAGAATCTCAAAAAAAATTACAAAAACGAAAAATAAAGCAATGTACATTAATAAAATGAATAAAAATTACATTTATACCTTAATGGACGTTGAGATTAAATGTTTTCTCCACTAAAATTAGTGGCCGGAGTTATACCACCACCTTTTTCTAATAGGTTCAGTCATAGTGAAATAGGGGAAAAAACAAAACTTTTTTAGTGTACAGATTTAGATATTGAAAATAGAAGATTTTAAAAGAAAATAGGGTAAAATGGTGTAGAAAAGAGGGAGATGGAGGGTTTTTTAGAGGTGGTTGGCGAGCATTTCGTCGTAGGTGGGTTTCGCTATGGTGATTTCGTGCTTAAGAATTAGAAGGTGAAGTGGAAGACTAAGACTCAGGGTTTTTTTTATAACCCTATGCCATTGGTTATTCTTAGTAACCGACGATATAGGTGCACACGTGTCAGTAAAGGTGTGCACCTATGGCGTCGATTATTTCCTAATAATCGACGGCATAGGGTTAATAAATAACCATGAAAAATTTTCAATCCACAACCGATTCTATAGGGTATAGTTAATTTTTATACTTACGGTTTTTACTAAAAAATTACACCTTTAAATGTCAGAATTAGGCGGGTATTATCATGCTCTTTAGCTTCTTTTTTTTGTAAAAGAAAATGAAAAAACAGCTTCTAAAAACATACATTATAATAATGAATTGGAGTCAAACTCTAATACAACCTCCCCTATTAAAAGAAAAACATATAAATTAAGGAGTGTATCTTATAGGAAAATGTGCATCTCTGATAAGATAATAACATCATGATATTCTTATTATTATTATTATTTTCTTAACTGATATTCTTATTTACTTATTATTTATTTCTTTTAGAAAAGAAAAATGAAATAACACAACATTCTTATCGTGGGGAGACTTATCTATTAGTTTGTTTGCTCCATAAAAATTAAAATTTATAATATATCTCTACCAAAAGAAAAAAAAAAATCCCACTAAGTCTTGTTATACCTAGTAAATATTAAACACGTATATGATCTATGCCTAGGCCAAGTTACCCAAAAATACATGTTATTAATTCATTAATGGCTGAGGTGATAAATCAAAAGATATTGGAGTCATATCACACTGATGTTTCTCAGTGCCTTGGTTTGCATGAAACATGAATTGGTTGCCAACTTCGTCACAACTTGTTGCACATGGACAAATATCGTTTGTCTTTTATTTTTTATTTTTAGTATAGATCCAATATTCTATTGAAAAATTGAAGTTGCGTTTAATTGGAAGGAATAAAAATATAAGAACAAGTCGAATAGAAATATGCATACAAAAAATTGATAAGAAAATTATTAAATTTTTTTTCTTATTACATTAATGGAATGGTCTTTCCTTCTTTTTTAAGATGGAATAGTCATTATTCTACCAAAATGGTAGAAAGAACATTCCATTGGAATGTTATTCCACTACTTTAAAATATAACCAAACAAAGGAATGGAATAAAAATTGCTTCCTTTCTATTCCATTCTATTTCATTACCTCCATCTAAACGCTACCTAAGAGATATCAAAATAGGGAGGAGTGAAGATGAATCTCTTCTAAGCAATAAATTTTTTTTGTAAATTTTTAAAGTCTGTTGTTATAAAAGCCCTCATTTTACTTTCTTCATCGCACCAAAAAAATATATATACAAATTACAATAAATAAAAATAAATTTATAACAAATTTTTGGAAAAGACATGAAAAATACACACATGATAAAATAAATTTAAGAAAATGAATAATAATTTTTTTCTTTAATAAAAACTAGTGCTTTATTGGACAAAACAACGAGTACAAAGCCAGCAAATTACAATAAAAGTAGAGAACCATTAACCAACTCATCATCTAATCCAAGACCTAACTTAGCAATCTTATGAGCCAACATATTAGACTCTCTATGAACATGGGCTATAGTTAGGTTTGGACTGAAAGATAACAAGTTCTTAACACTAATTAAAATGTCATCAAGTATACTATTGTTCCAATTATAAGAAGCAAGTTTATCAACAATAGATTTACAATCAGTTATAAGCACATCAACAGAAAGTCGAACCATTTGAGCCCTTTAGATAGCTTGAAAGATGGCCTTAGCTTCTGCCACAGCATGGGGAACAATCCCAATAAAAGGTTTGGAAAACCCTACTGTAACCTGATTGAAACTATCCAAGACAACAACACTAACACTATATTTTTTTCAATGAGGATCAATGGCTACATCATTAAAAATCTTAAGGGTTCCCAAGAAATCAGTTTCCACAACATCATGTTGACCAGTAGTAGAATTGTTATTTTGAGCTTGAACCTGCTACACTGTAACACCCTACTAGTTTAAGCGTGTTAACGTGATTTTTAACTTTGTTGTGCAGCTCGTTGCTAATCAACGAGTTTATTGATCAAAATCGTGAATACTTAAAACTTTATTTAATTAATTATAAATATCAAAATAACATACTTATATTAAACAGGGATCTTATTTTATAAAATATTTACAAAAGTTCTACAGTGCATTACACAAAATTTTGTCGCCCAGCGACTATACAAAATAAACCCAGCTGTCACAAAGACCGTATGCTCTAGGCCTAACCCCCCGACATGTACAATCTTCATTTGCTCGCTCTCACGGCTGCTCAACCTTAGCTTTGCCCTTACCTACATGCAAACAATATCTGTGAGTCGACATACTCAGTAAGAAAAGTATAAATAATAACACAGCAATAACCCGAATTGTAATCAGGCGCCCATACACCTAATTAATCACAATCTACTAACTGAGTCAGGAACGTTCTCGACAAAGTATGACTAACTGCAAATCCAGCCTATACTCAGTACTCTAGTCGTACTGATGTGGTAGTAATTAGTTCATACTATCTGATAGCCTAGCATATATATGTTGGCATCTTTGTGCAACTCTATGTACACCTCACTGATGCCCTAATATGCTAATCTGATGGCTATAGATTTGCCTAACATATATATATGTTGGTATCTTGGTGCAACTCTATGTACACATCACTAATACCCTGGTATGTTATTCTGACGGCAACTAACATGTATGTTAAACATGTTGGGTTTTATGCCCTAAATAAAACTCATTTCATATAATCAGATTTACTTATTAATAAAGATCAGAAATAATATTTTATGTTGCATGGTTCACATGATTTATTTCATGATTATATGTGTATATAATGTATGAATTCTTTTTAAGTAAAGAACATATGAGTTGGTTAAAGATTATAGTGTTGTCAGCACAGTGGAATATAATCTTTATTATATGTTCAAAAGTTGATTCCCTGATTTGTCAGAACACTGGATTTAGACTGACATGGTATAATCAGCGATAGGTATTCTTACACCTTGGAAAAGTGTTATGTCCTTTCCAAGGCATTGGCAAAGTTTACCAGTATCGGATGTATGGAGTATATGTTGGGTTTTATGCCCTAAATAAAACTCATTTCATATAATCAGATTTACTTATTAATAAAGATCAGAAATAACATTTTATGTTGCATGGTTCACATGATTTATTTCATGATTATATGTGTATATAATGTATGAATTCTTTTTAAGTCCAGAACATATGAGTTGGTTAAAGATTATAGTGTTGTCAGCACAGTGGAATATAATCTTTATTATATGTTCAAAAGTAGATTCCCTGATTTGTCGAACACCGGATTTAGGCCGACATGGTATAATCAGCGATAGGTATTCTTACACCTTGGAAAAGTGTTATGTCCTTTCCAGGACATTGGCAAAGTTTACCAGTATCGGATGCATGGAGTATGCATTGGAATGGACCGATATTGAACTTTGAATTAGATTTTGAAACTTACCGTAAACATCTATTCAATTCAATATCATAAGTTGATCCTAGATCACATGATCGAAATCCTGATATGGTTAGGCTCAATTTCAAGAGTATTATTCGTGTTCTTTGATTTGTTAGTTAAGCCTAGTTTTGTATCAGGGTGATACGTACATTTTTGGAACACGGTAGTGCAATTGAGTGGGAGCGCTAACATAAATATGGAATCTATAGCTTCTATTTGGCAAATAGAAGTAAAGGATGATTTCCTTCGAGCTTAACCAAACGAAGATAAATGGTGGAGATCTCATTTCACTTAGGTGAAATATCATTTATACAGGGTTAAGTGTTTTAAGGATAAAATACATTGTAGGGTGTTACGGTAATTTAATCCCTGTACAGTGTAAATCATCTATATAGAGGATCATTGATCACATTAGGGTTATAACAATGGATAACTAATGACGTGTCTATATCGTGGAACATATTGAGCGTTTCTATATGACTGAGAGTGCAATTCCAAGTTCTAAGTGTGGATTCAATGAGGAATTAATAAGTTAGGGAATTTACTTGGTAAATTCGGTTCGACTTATTGGAAGCTCGGTTATATAGACCCATGGTCCCCATACTAGTTGAGGCCATACTGCTTGTAAGACTCAGTTAATTGATTTTAATTAATCAATTATAATTCTAAAAGTTAGACTATGTCTACTTTATGAATTCTCACAGTTTAAGGATGAAATCGTAAAGAAAAGGGTTTCTAGGTTTAATTATTAATTAAGAGACTTTGTATGTCTAATTAATAATTATTTTAAATGACAATATTATTTAATAATCTATTTTAGTTATTAAATAATTAGTTTTGGCATTTAAATGATTAGAATTGGAAAAATGGCATTTTTGGAGAAATTGAAATAAAATTGAGGAAACTGCAAAATCCAAGTGAGGCCCATATTCCCTCTATGGCCGAGCACTCCCTTTGTGTTTCCCAATTATTATTTTTATTTTTTAATTGTCATGTAATTGCTAATCAAAGCCTAGCTATAATAGGAAAGTGGTGAATCACACTAAATAAGGCAGTTAATCAATTACACAGTAAAAGAGGAAACTGTTTTATTTGGAAAGTTGTGCTCTCCCTTTTCCCTATATAAAGCAACCTTTGTGTCTCTTCTCTCGCATGCTATCAGCCACGAAATTAAGAGAGAAAAGAGAGAGAAATTTCGAAATCCTTGTGAGATGAGTAGTGCCCACACACATCAAGTGGTATCTCAATCATAGTATGGAAGACTATGGAATTTCTGCATCAAAGAAGGAGAAAAGAAGATCCAGGTTCAGATCTTGGTGATGCTCTGCTACAGAAAGGAATCAAGGGCTAGAGATCTGAACGGAAGGAGTCATATTATTCTGCTGCACCCACTGTAAGGTTTTTTGACTTTATATGTGTTTATTTTCATTGTTTTAGAATTCATATTAGGTTGTTAATCCAACATACTTGTTAGTAAATCTAGATCCTGGTAAAATAATTTCCAACAACTTGCACCAGAGCCATGGTAATGATTTACTTTCATGTAATGTGAATTAAAACGATGATTGCATGTTTCTGTGTTGATTTGGATGGTTTCATGTTGGTTTATGTGCTTATGTGATGAATGTTTATGTTGTAGGAAATTTTTCCATGAAATATATTTTTTCAATTTTTTAAAATATTTTATTTGGATTCCTTGTGAAAAATTAAGCAATTTTGTTTTTTACGGAACTCGATTCCGATAAAAATTGAGAAAGATATGAATTTTGGAAGATTGGAAATCATGGTTGCTGTATGCAGCCTATCCTCGCAGTTCCCTACAAATTGCGAATTTTTGAGGTTTTTTCCCCAAAAATCCAATTTTTTCATGGGATTGTTTCCCAAAATTCATTTTTCCATTTTTAAATATTTCTAAATTGAAATTGTTTCCAATTTTAAATATTTTCAATTTGGAATTTTTCCAATTTTTTAAATATTTCTATTTTGGAATGTTTCCAATTTTAAATATTTCCTTTTATGGTTAGATTTAAAAATTTGTTAACTTCTTTAATATTTATTTATTATTTAATTATAAGATTGGATACTTTAATATTTAAGATATTTTAAATTAAAAAGATAACTTTGTCTTTTTATTTAAAATATTTTATTAAAATTATCTTATATGACAAATTAAATAATTAATAAATTTGAAATTAACATAGATATTTTTATAGATATACTTACCATAATATTTTTCAAATTCAAAAATTTGTTATTTTGTTAAATATTTAATTATTTATAAATTATAAGTATAAAAATGATATTTTTTCTATATATATCATTTTTTCCTTATTAGAAATTTATAAATCATATCTTAAATATTTAAATAACATAGATATTTTTGTAGAGATTTGAATATTGCTTAATTTGAGATATTTTGACATATAATTATGGTAATTATTATTCATTTATTATTTTATTCCTAAAATAATAATTATCTAACCAAATCTATTTTAAAGTTGGTTTATTTTATTAAATTATAAGATCTCAAAGTGATATTGAAGATTCTTTCCTTTCAAATCATTGATCTTATTAGATATTTAATTTGATTCAAATAAACCTAGATATTTTAAAATTAGTTTCCTTTATTTGGTTAGTTTAAGAATAATAATTTAATTATATTAATATCTTGATTCACATCTGTTACATGGACAATGTTTGTTTATTTATATTGTTTATTCAAAACTTTTTAACAAACCTATTATTTATCTGATCTAAATTGCTATGATTAACTTGTTGAAAGATTATGATCCAATGATCTTATTTTAATCATAGTCCAATTGACGATAGATCTTATAAATAATTTGTAACAGGTAAATTTTGTACTTCTTTCATCTGTGTAAACCTAGTAACATGATAGGGTCCATCCAAATCATTTGACCTGTGTGAGCCTATATGTTTGCTTTTGGGCTTAGATACATATAGGAAGCCCAATTAAGTTTTTACTAAGTAAATGGACTAGGTTGCTAAAATAAATTTTGACATAAGGAAATTTATTTAGGTCCAATTAGATTTGGGCTTATTCAATGAATAACAATTGTTTATTTTAAGGTTAAATTCCTCTCTTTTGGGCCTTGTGTGAGAGTTGGGGGCCATAGAAGTGGGTACGACATACTGAACCCAGCTCCCCCTCACATGAACTACCCCAATTGTGAAGGCCCATTTGCCTTATTTAAATAATTGTATTAGGTTAATTATATTAGTCTAACCTAATTAAAATTGAATTAGCAACATAATTAACTTTTAAAATATATGAAATTTATTTTTCATTGTAATATTTTAAAGTTAATTTTAGAAAAACACTTAGTCAATGATATATTCTAGATAGTCATTTCTAGTACTAGTTATTATTTCTAATATTAAATAGGAAAATATTATAGATTGTGAAATTAATTGTTTCCTAATTAATTTTGGTACAATCTAAGTTTAGTATATTTTCCTAGTATTAAACTAGAATTAATAATTAAGTTTGCTCTTTACTTAATTATTTATTTCTTGAATTTAATACATTTAATTAAATTAAAAATTCAATATCTAAGTTGATTTTCATCATGATACTTTAATATTGTTATTTTCATGTTATTTAATTAAAGTTAAAAATTATTTTAAGTTTGGAATTTTATTTCAGAATAACTTAAGTTTGAATAATTTTCAGAATATATTTTATTTTATTTTATTAATCATTTCCCAAAATTTCGAAATTACATTTCTTTAATGTAGAAATTTCGAATTTTATTTGAAAAATAGATTAAAGTTGAAAATTATTTATTTAATTTTGGACCAACTTAAATCAGTGACTTTTTCATTTGATGGTTAATTAAAATAAATGAACTAAAATATATTATAATTCGAAATTGCATTAATTAGTCCATGAAAAGTCTAGATAGTTATTATCTGTTTTGCTTGAAGTATTTTTCTAGTGTATTTAATTAAATAGAAAATTAATATTTAAGTTAATTTTTAATCATGATACTTAAATATTTGAAATTTTTCTTAGATATTTAATTAAATGGGAAAACTATATTTTTTGTTGAAAATTAATTTTTATTAATTTTGGGCCAACATAAAATTAGAGTAATTTTCCAGGATTTATTTTTATTTTATTTTAAAGCATTTTCGAAATGCAATATATATTTATAGAAAATTAAATTTGAGTTGTAAATTAATTCAAATTAATTTTGAAACAACTTAAATTCAATAATTTTCTAAATATTTATGGAAATTATTACTAAGATGGAAATAATTCACGTTATTTTCGTATCCATCTAAGTATAATTTATAAATATTAAATTAAAATTTATATTTGGAATTTTTCATTCTAAATTGGAAATTTTAATTAAATAAATATATATTTAAAATAAATGGATTAAAATAAATATTAGAAGAAAATACAACCCTTCATTAAATAATGAGCTTTAGTATAAGGATATTCGATCTCCATTGTTGGCTTTACATAGCTATTGTTTTAGTGAGTAATCCTCCCTAATGGAGGAACGTTCATTAGCAAGTTAGCACCGTTTAATCTCGAAAGATAAGTAATCTTGTAAGTTTTTTTTATATAGTTTATGATCACCCTAATGGTGGCGACTATATAAGACTTGCAAGAATATGAAACAATGGTGGAAGCTCATAAGATAGAATAGTCTTGACTCTCGCCTAAACGGGACAACGCGGATTCACATCTTGATCGAATAAAAGGTTGCTAGAATGTTTGACATTTTAGATGAGCTGACAACTCTGTTCAATGAATGGTAGCTTTGACTCTCGCCTAAACGGGACACTGATATCAGTTTGTTGAAAACCTTGGAAATTATTTAAGATTGTATGTTTTAGTATTTTCACTTGTCATTCCTACTTGCTATATGCTTGATAATTTCTGAATTGTGTATGAATTTGTATTGAACCATGTTATTTTCTGTTATTAAATTGTAGTTTAATTTCGAATCTTCATTGTTGGTCTAACTTGATTTGTTTTTCTAATGAGATAAATCCCTAATGGATTTTCACCATTAGACTAACATAATAGTGTTAGATCTCGAAAGATAAATATTGTATATGCAACATCTAGCTGTTCATCAATTGATGACATCTTAGACTAGTGTTTTACAATATGAAACAAGAAGATTGTATAAATAAGATTACTTTGACTCTCGCTAATCGGAGCATCGTTGGATTCTTGTTTAAAACGAAATTATCCTAATTCCTCTTAGCTTATTCATTTCGAATTAGCTTAATGACTATAAAGTCATTCTATATTTTCTCTTAAGAAATTAAATGACGCATATGATTATATTCCCAGAATTCTATCCCTAAATGATATAAATCCTCAATCTTAGATATCTCCTACTTGTATAGGCAAATCATAGAGTTAGATTAGTAGTGGTGGTCCAAGAAAGAGTTACTAATTATACAGTTACACTTTCACAAGTGTTTCTTAACCATTTTCTATCAATGAATTTAAACTGTATGAGTTTAGTATTCTGTGACCAGAATCCACTTGCACTATTCTAAGAACTCTTTGATGTAACTAAAGTAAGTCATCAAAAGATACAACCACATATTTTATAAATCCAAGGCATTTGTATCTTGTTCATAGTGGTTTTGACAACATCATTCTCTGCAAAGAGTTAATATGCCTATATCCACTGAAATTAAGTTCATCTCATTCGCAGATGGATGTACATTCAGGGGTGGATATGAGTTTTCGTTGTATTCTTAGAACGATCACTCTAGATTTTACCTTATGCAAAAGAAATTTGAAATGTTTGAAAAATTTCATGAATTTCTAGCAATGGTGAAGGTAAGTGGTTAAAGATCTTGCGAACTGATAGGGGTGGAGAAAAAGTTAGTAGATATGCAGTTCAAAGATCATTAATTTGATTTTTGAATTATATCCAAACTTACCTCCCCAGAAATTCGAGTTTCATATTGATGATTAGTTACTAGTCGTTGCCTAAATCCTTCTATGGAAATAAAATTTCAGAATGATGCAATGGTTGTATACTTAATGTAAATCATTACTAGATTCATGGATGACCTAATCAATATCTTAAGAAAAGTTAGAACTGCTAACCCTGGTTTGCATGATTGTTAGCTATTCTAAGTGATTAGGGGTGGAGCATCCCATAGTCATTAGATAAGAAAGTGTTTGTTTAAACAAATACTACTTTTCTAATTAAATGACTAAGTCTGAAAATAAAGTAGCAAATAAAGGAGATATTTTTTCTTGATTCCATAAGTGTTCTATCATCTTATTCGTTACAAGATGATCCCACTGCCTCTGTTGTCTTAACACAACTGAAGAGGTCTATACCATTTAGTTTTCTTTGACATAGTTCACGGTACCTTGTTGTAGTGGGAGAGTTTCTAGGAACTCACCTTGTTATAACTTGGAAGACACTAGTGATTAAAATCCATTGTGAGTTTAAACAAGTAATGGATTGTCAAGATAAGAAACTAAGAAGAAAGCCAAGAGAACTATAGTTTGATCCATTCACATGGAGTAACCTAAAGTTTTCTATTACAAGGACATGATAGGAAATTTCGTTCATAAGTCTATTCAATGGACTTAACAAAAATTCTTGTTCCTAGTATTATAGGTATGAGTTTATCTAAACCTATGGCTTGTGGTATACCTGGTAATTACTTACTCTAATGCAAGCATGAGATGCTGATGCATTTTCTTTCCAATGGAAATATATAGAAGCTTCACAACTTCTTAGATATAGATTTTATTTATCTAAGGAAAAGTCTCAACTATTCCAGAAAAGATAAAGCCATGAAAGAATTTCTTGAATCAACAGTGAGAGGTCTAAGATATGCTTTAGTATGCCTTAGACCAGACACATGCTGTTGAGTGGGAGTAATGAGTAAGTATCAGATTAATCCAGGAGAGGAACATTGGAAGACAATCCAGTAAATCTTAAGATTAAGAAGAGGAACTATATGTTAGTCAATAAGGGTGGTTTTGAAACTCTTAGACTACACCACATCAGATTTCAAGACTTGCCTTTGTGCTAGAAAGTCTGCTGATGAGATGGTGATTACTTTGGGGGTGGAGTAGTGATTTTGGAGAAGTGTAAAAACCTATCTGAAATCTCTTGGTCTACCAGAAAGAGACTGAATGTTAAAAGTTGCAGGAAAGATACTTATTCAGTCTAAGGAAAGTTCTATACATTTGTTGCAGTGTTCCAACTTTCCTTAACTACTAGGGTTACTTCCTGTATAACAAAAGAGTAGTTGCCCAAAAGTATAGAATCCAGTATCCCAAAAGAGTAAACATATAGAAAGGAATTTCACATTATCAAGGATTTTGTGATTAAGGAAGAGTAATGGTGGAGAAGAGGTTGTGTTTAATTCAACCTATCAGTAAGAAAAGTATAAATAATAACACAGCAATAACCCGAATTGTAATCAGGCGCCCATACACCTAATTAATCACAATCTACTAACTGAGTCAGGAACGTTCTCGACAAAGTATGACTAACTGCAAATCCAGCCTATACTCAGTACTCTAGTCGTACTGATGTGGTAGTAATTAGTTCATACTATCTGATAGCCTAGCATATATATGTTGGCATCTTTGTGCAACTCTATGTACACCTCACTGATGCCCTAATATGCTAATCTGATGGCTATAGATTTGCCTAACATATATATATATATGTTGGTATCTTGGTGCAACTCTATGTACACATCACTAATACCCTGGTATGTTATTCTGACGGGAACTAACATGTATGTTAAACATGTTGGGTTTTATGCCCTAAATAAAACTCATTTCATATAATCAGATTTACTTATTAATAAAGATCAGAAATAATATTTTATGTTGCATGGTTCACATGATTAATTTCATGATTATATGTGTATATAATGTATGAATTCTTTTTAAGTCCAGAACATATGAGTTGGTTAAAGATTATAGTGTTGTCAGCACAGTGGAATATAATCTTTATTATATGTTCAAAAGTTGATTCCCTGATTTGTCAGAACACTGGATTTAGACTGACATGGTATAATCAGCGATAGGTATTCTTACACCTTGGAAAAGTGTAATGTCCTTTCCAAGGCATTGGCAAAGTTTACCAGTATCGGATGTATGGAGTATATGTTGGGTTTTATGCCCTAAATAAAACTCATTTCATATAATCAGATTTACTTATTAATAAAGATCAGAAATAACATTTTATGTTGCATGGTTCACATGATTTATTTCATGATTATATGTGTATATAATGTATGAATTCTTTTTAAGTCCAGAACATATGAGTTGGTTAAAGATTATAGTGTTGTCAGCACAGTGGAATATAATCTTTATTATATGTTCAAAAGTAGATTCCCTGATTTGTCAGAACACTGGATTTAGACTGACATGGTATAATCAGCGATAGGTATTCTTACACCTTGGAAAAGTGTTATGTCCTTTCCAGGACATTGGCAAAGTTTACCAGTATCGGATGCATGGAGTATGCATTGGAATGGACCGATATTGAACTTTGAATTAGATTTTGAAACTTACCGTAAACATCTATTCAATTCAATATCATAAGTTGATCCTAGATCACATGATCGAAATCCTGATATGGTTAGGCTCAATTTCAAGAGTATTATTCGTGTTCTTTGATTTGTTAGTTAAGCCTAGTTTTGTATCAGGGTGATACGTACATTTTGGGAACACGGTAGTGCAATTGAGTGGGAGCGCTAACATAAATATGGAATCTATAGCTTCTATTTTGCAAATAGAAGTAAAGGATGATTTCCTTCGAGCTTAACCAAACGAAGATAAATGGTGGAGATCTCATTTCACTTAGGTGAAATATCATTTATACAGGGTTAAGTGTTTTAAGGATAAAATACATTGTAGGGTGTTACGGTAATTTAATCCCTGTACAGTGTAAATCATCTATATAGAGGATCATTGATCACATTAGGGTTATAACAATGGATAACTAATGACGTATCTATATCGTGGAACATATAGAGTGTTTCTATATGACTGAGAGTGCAATTCCAAGTTCTAAGTGTAGATTCAATGAGGAATTAATAAGTTAGGGAATTTACTTGGTAAATTCGGTTCGACTTATTGGAAGCTCGGTTATATAGACCCATGGTCCCCATACTAGTTGAGGCCATACTGCTTGTAAGACTCAGTTAATTGATTTTAATTAATCAATTATAATTCTAAAAGTTAGACTATGTCTACTTTATGAATTCTCACAGTTTAAGGATGAAATCGTAAAGAAAAGGGTTTCTAGGTTTAATTATTAATTAAGAGACTTTGTATGTCTAATTAATAATTATTTTAAATGACAATATTATTTAATAATCTATTTTAGTTATTAAATAATTAGTTTTGGCATTTAAATGATTAGAATTGGAAAAATGGCATTTTTGGAGAAATTGAAATAAAATTGAGGAAACTGCAAAATCCAAGTGAGGCCCATATTCCCTCTATGGCCGAGCACTCCCTTTGTGTTTCCCAATTATTATTTTTATTTTTTAATTGTCATGTAATTGCTAATCAAAGCCTAGCTATAATAGGAAAGTGGTGAATCACACTAAATAAGGCAGTTAATCAATTACACAGTAAAAGAGGAAACTGTTTTATTTGGAAAGTTGTGCTCTCCCTTTTCCCTATATAAAGCAACCTTTGTGTCTCTTCTCTTGCATGCTATCAGCCACGAAATTAAGAGAGAAAAGAGAGAGAAATTTCGAAATCCTTGTGAGATGAGTAGTGCCCACACACATCAAGTGGTATCTCAATCATAGTATGGAAGACTATGGAATTTCTGCATCAAAGAAGGAGAAAAGAAGATCCAGGTTCAGATCTTGGTGATGCTCTGCTACAGAAAGGAATCAAGGGCTAGAGATCTGAACGGAAGGTGTCATATTATTCCGCTGCACCCACTGTAAGGTTTTCTAACTTTATATGTGTTTATTTTCATTGTTTTAGAATTCATATTAGGTTGTTAATCCAACATACTTGTTAGTAAATCTAGATCCTGGTAAAATAATTTCCAACAGTATACATCGGAAGGGACCGATATTGAACTTTGATTAGATATGTTAAAATTTACCGTAATATCTATTCAATTCAATATCACCTGTTGATCCTAGATCACATGATTGAAATCCTGATATGGTTAGGTTCAATCTCAAGAGTGTTATTCGTGTTCTTTGATTTGTTAGTTAAGCCTAGTTTTGTATCAGGGTGATACGTACATTTTGGGAACACGGTAGTGCAATTGAGTGGGAGCGCTAACATAAATATGGAATCTATAGTTTCTATTTGGCAAATAGAAGTAAAGGATGATTTCCTTCGAGCTTAACCAAACGAAGATAAATGGTGGAGATCTCATTTCACTTAGGTGAAATATCATTTATACAGGGTTAAGTGTTTTAAGGATAAAATACATTGTAGGGTGTTACGGTAATTTAATCCTGTACAGTGTAAATCATCTATATAGAGGATCATTGATCACATTAGGGTTATAACAATGGATAACTGATGACGTGTCTATATCGTGGAACATATAGAGCGTTTCTATATGACTGACAGTGCAATTCCAAGTTCTAAGTGTGGATTCAATGAGGAATTAATAAGTTAGGGAATTTACTTGGTAAATTCGGTTCGACTTATTGGAAGCTCGGTTATATAGACCCATGGTCCTCATACTAGTTGAGACCATACTGCTTGTAAGACTCAGTTAATTGATTTTAATTAATCAATTATAATTCTAAAAGTTAGACTATGTCTACTTTATGAATTCTCACAGTTTAAGGATAAAATCGTAAAGAAAAGGGTTTCTAGGTTTAATTATTAATTAAGAGACTTTGTATGTCTAATTAGTAATTATTTTAAATGACAATATTATTTAATAATCTATTTTAGTTATTAAATAATTAGTTTTGGCATTTAAATGATTAGAATTGGAAAAATGGCATTTTTGGAGAAATTGAAATAAAATTGAGGAAACTGCAAAATCCAAGTGAGGCCCATTTCCTTCTATGGCCGAGCACTCCCTTTGTGTTTCCCAATTATTATTTTTATTTTTTTAATTGCCATGTAATTGCTAATCAAAGCCTAGCTATAATAGGAAAGTGGTGGATCACACTAAATAAGGCAGTTAATCAATTACACAGTAAAAGAGGAAACTGTTTATTTGGAAAGTTGTGCTCTCCCTTTTCCCTATATAAAGCAACCTTGTTCTCTTCTCTTCTATGCATGATCAGCCACGAAATTGAGAGAGAAAAAGAGAGAAAATTTCGAAATCCTTGTGAGATGAGTAGTGCCCACACACATCAAGTGGTATCTCAATCATAGTATGGAAGACTATGGAATTTCTGCATCAAAGAAGGAGAAAAGAAGGTCCAGGTTCAGATCTTGGTGATGCTCTGCTACAGAAAGGAATCAAGGGCTAGAGATCTGAACGGAAGGAGTCATATTATTCCGCTGCACCCACTGTAAGGTTTTCTAACTTTATATGTGTTTATTTTCATTGTTTTAGAATTCATATTAGATTGTTAATCCAACATACTTGTTAGTAAATCTAGATCCTGGTAAAATAATTTCCAACAACTGGTACCAGAGCCATGGTAATGATTTACTTTCATGTAATATGAATTAAAACGATGATTGCATGTTTCTTTGTTGATTTTGATGGTTTCATGTTGGTTTATGTGTTAGTTGATGAATGTATATGTTGTACAGTTTCGTTTTCCATGAAAAATATTTTTTCAATTTTTGAAAAAATTTTATTTGGATTCTTTGTGAAAAATTAAGCAATTTTATTTTTTACGGAACTCGATTCCGATAAAAATTGAGAAAGTTATGAATTTTGGAAAATCGAGATTTCGGGTATGCATGGTGCTCAATCGCACGCGCGTGACACGCCCGTGTGCACCCTGCCAGCGCCCAGGAGTCTCGCCCATGGAACCCTGCAGCCCGCCGAGGTTTCTCGGCAGATGGGGCTGCAGCCCTTCGATCTCCGCGCGCGTAAGGTCAATTTTGCAGCCTCTGGAGGCTGCACGTGCAGCCTCCTGGGCAGCCAGCCCAAAATTGCCTCTTTTGTGATTTTTTCCCCAAAAATCCATTTTTTTTATGGGATTGTTTCCCAAAATTCATTTTTCCTATTTTAAATATTTCTAAATTGAAATGTTTCCAATTTTAAATATTTTTAATTTGGAATTCTTTCCAATTTTAAATATTTACTATTTTGGAATGTTTCCAATTTTAAATATTTTCTTATTATGGTCAGATTTAAAAATTTGTTAACTTATTTAATATCTATTTATTATTTAATTATAAGATTATATATTTTGATATTTAAGATATTTTTAATTAAAAGATAACTTTGTCTTTTTATTTAAAATATTATATTAAAATTATCTTATATGACAAATTAAATAATTAATAAATTTGAAATTAACATAGATATTTTTATAGATATACTTACCATAATGTTTTTCAAATTCAAAAATTTGTTATTTTGTTAAATATTTAATTATTTATAAATTATAAGTTTAAAAATGATATTTTTTCTATATATATTATTTTTTCCTTATTAGAAATTTATAAATCATATCTTAAATATTTAAATAACATAAATATTTTTGTAGAGATTTGAATATTGCTTAATTTGAGATATTTTGACATGTAATTATGATAATTATTATTCATTTATTATTTTATTCCTAAAATAATAATTATCTAACCAAATCTATTTTAGAATTGGTTTATTTTATTAAATTATAAGATCTGAAAGTGATATTGGAGATTCTTTCCTTTCAAATCATTGATCTTATTAGATATTTAATTTTATTCAAATAAACCTAGATATTTTAAAATTAGTTTCCTTTATTTGGTTAGTTTAAGAATAATAATTTAATTATATTAATATCTTGATTCACATCTGTTACATGGACAATGTTTGTTTATTTATATTGTTTATTCAAAACTTTTTAACAAACCTATTATTTATCTGATCTAAATTGCTATGATTAACTTGTTGACAGATCATGATCCAATAATCTGATTTTAATCATAGTCCAATTGACGATAGATCTTATAAATAATTTGTAGCAGGTAAATTTTGTACTTCTTTCACCTGTGTAAACCTAGTAACATGATAGGGTCCATCCAAATCATTTGACCTGTGTGAGCCTATATGTTTGCTTTTGGGCTTAGATACATATAGGGAGCCCATTTAAGTTTTTACTAAGTAAATGGACTAGGTTGCTAAAATAAATTTTGACATAAGGAAATTTATTTAGGCCCAATTAGATTTGGGCTTATTCAATGAATAACAATTGTTTATTTCAAGGTTAAATTCCTCTCTTTTGGGCCTTGTGTGAGAGTTGGGGGCCATAGAAGTGGGTACGACATACTGAACCCAGCTCCCCCTCACATGAACTACCCCAATTATGAAGGCTCATTTGCCTTATTTAAATAATTGTATTAGGTTAATTATATTAGTCTAACCTAATTAAAATTGAATTAGCAACATAATTAACTTTTAAAATATATGAAATTTATTTTTCATTGTAATATTTTAAAGTTAATTTTAGAAAAACACTTAGTCAATGATATATTCTAGATAGTTATTTCTAGTACTAGTTATTATTTCTAATATCAAATAGGAAAATATAATTGATTGTGAAATTAATTGTTTCCTAATTAATTTTGGTACAATCTAAGTTTAGTATATTTTCCTAGTATTAAACTAGAATTAATAATTAAGTTTCCTCTTTACTTAATTATTTGATTCTTGAATTTAATACATTTAATTAAATTGAAAATTTCAATATCTAAGTTGATTTTCATCATGATACTTTAATATTGTTATTTTCATGTTATTTAATTAAAGTTAAAAATTATTTTAAGTTTGGAATCTTATTTCAGAATAACTTAAGTTTGAATAATTTTCAAAATATATTTTATTTTATTTTATTAATCATTTCCCAAAATTTCGAAATTGCATCACCTTGATGCAGAAATTTCGAATTTTATTTGAAAAATAGATTAAAGTTGAAAATTAATTTATTTAATTTTGGACCAACTTAAATCAGTGACTTTTTCATTTGATGGTTAATTAAAATAAATGAACTAAAATATATAATAATTAGAAATTGGATTAATTAGTCTATGAAAGTCTAGATAGATATTATCTGTTTTGCTTGAAGTATTTTTCTAGTGTATTTAATTAAATAGAAAATTAATATTTAAGTTGATTTTTTAATCATGATACTTAAATATTTGAAATTTTTCTTAGATATTTAATTAAATAGGAAAATTATATTTTTTGTTGAAAATTAATTTTTATTAATTTTGGGCCAACATAAAATTAGAGTAATTTTCCAGGATTTATTTTTATTTTATTTTAAAGCATTTTCAAAATGCAATATATATTTATAGAAAATTAAATTTGAGTTGTAAATTAATTTGAATTAATTTTGAAACAACTTAAATTGAATAATTTTCTAAATATTTATGGAAATTATTACTAAGATGGAAATAATTC